>NC_143584.1:24826122-26026122 GCF_048544385.1 Mastigoproctus giganteus | reverse complement strand
TAATTCCTTACAGGCAAGTAGCTTAGAATGAATCTGTTTTATTACAGGGTGAGAAGAGTTGTTACCACTTATTATAGCAGTGACAGCACTGAGTGAGTCGGTGTATATTAAACTGGTTGTAATTAAAAATTCAGTTATCCGGTCGAGAGCTAAATTAATAGCATAAAGCTCAGCAGTAAAGATACTGCATTCTGTTGGTAATGAAACAGAAATGGTGAATGAAGGGAAGACTGCTGCAGCACCTACTTGAGTCTCAGTTTTTGATCCATCTGTATAGATTTTGCAGGCCTCTGAGTTAGAAGAGTGAGTTTCATGTAATTGTGCAATATTGGAGGGCGACAAGGTGTTCTTACCCCACTGTTGAAAATAACCGTCGTAATTAACAGAAATATTTGTCCAAGGCGGATCAGGAGGTGTCATGTCCTGAAATATATTGCTGATGTCTATATTCCATGCTTGAGTGAGTTCTCTAAGTCTAAGTGCAGCAGGTCGGTTTTCATTTGGCTTACTGTTGTAAAATGACTCCCATTCGGTATTATACAGATATTTCCAACTAGGGTGGGAGGGCAAACTGCGAATTTTTGCGGCAAACATCAAAAGTAATGTTTTCCTCCGAAGATGTAAAGGTGGCTCATGAGCTTCGATATAAAGGCTCTGAACAGGGGAGGTTCTGAAAGCTCCTAGAGAAACTCTCAGCGCACTGTGCTGGATCGTGTTTAATCGCTCTAAAGTAGTTCTTCTCGCAGAGTCATACACTGGAGAGCCATAGTCTAAGCGGGATCTGATGAGGGCTCGATAAAGATGGATCAGGGTATGTCGATCAGCACCCCATGACATAGATGACACACACCGGAGAATATTCAACTTTTTCAAGCAGATAGTTCTAAGATAAGATACATGTGCTTGAAAGTTCAGTTTCTTATCAAGTACGAGGCCAAGAACACGGACAGTGTGAACAAGAGGAATTGAAATGTTATTGATCTTTAGCTCAGGATCGGGATGCAGTGACCGTAATTTGCAAAAATGAGTAGTGGTGGATTTCTGCTCAGCTAGGCGGTATCCATTACGTAAGGTCCACGATTCTATTCTGGAAAGAGCAATTTGTAACTGTCTTTCAACAGTATTCATACTTTGTGACTGACAGGATATGGTGAGGTCATCTGCATACATGTATATTTGTATGGATTTTGGAAGTTCTTCCAATATGTGGTTGACCCGAATAGCAAATAGGGTAGCACTCAGTATGGAACCCTGAGGAACACCCTCTTCTTGAATGTGAGTTGCTGATAGCATGTTTTGGTATCGGACTTGAAAGGTGCGTAACCTTAAAAAGTTCTGGATGAATTGTGGAAGGTAGCCTCTCAACCCCAACTGATGTATATCTTTAATAATACCATGACGCCAAGTGGTATCAAATGCTTTCTGAATATCTAGGTTCACCATCACCAGATGTTGTCTCATGACAAAAGCGTTACGTATGTTAGATTCAATTTTGAGTAGTAAATCTAGGGTAGATCTGTTTTTACGGAAGCCATATTGGTGATCGGAAAGAACGTTTTGGGAGTCTAGCACCCACATGAGCCTCTTATGCACCATCCTTTCAAAGATTTTGCCCAAACAGCTTGTCAAGGATATTGGTCTGTAATTCTCAATTATGGAAGGATCTTTACTTGGTTTTAGAATAGCACAAATGTAGGAATGACGCCATGAGAGAGGATATGTATTTTCTGAGAAGATCCGGTTATAAAAGAGTAATAGTATGTAGAGATCGGCTTCACATAGATTCTTCAGCATACTATAGTGAATGCCGTCTGGTCCTGCTGCACTATTTGGAGATTTGCTCAAGGATTCTTTGAGTTCAGCTATAGAAAAGGGTTGATTATACGGAAGTGAGAGTCTAGTTGAAAAATTAAATTTATGACGTTCCTCAACAGATTTAATGCGTTGAAAGGAGGTGACATAAGAAGAGGAGGCGGAAATGTTATAGAAAGATTCTGCTAAAGCATTTGCAATGTCAGTAGAAGAGGATAGGTCCTGTCCATTCCATTGTATTATCGGGGACTGCTGCGGAGGAAATTTTCCATTGAGAGCTTGTATTTTTTTCCATATAATTCGTGTGTCAGTATTTTTGTTAATAGTTGATGCAAAGTTTATCCAGGAGTCACGTTTTGCTTTCATTCTAATTTGCCTTGCTTTTGCTCTGAGTTTTTTGTATAAAATTAGGTTGGCAGTAGTTGGGCATTTGCGGAACCGGTTCCAAGCACGGTTTTTTTCTACTTTAGCTTTAGAGCAATCCGTATTCCACCATTGGTTTTTGTGTACATGTTTGCATTGGTCTGATTTTGGGATGGAAATTTCTGCTGCATATAGGATTTGGCTGGTAATGTGGTCAGTTACGTCATCAATATGTTGATGTTGAACATATTGAGTGTCGAGAAGGACACAAGCTGAGTAGTTTACCCAGTCTGCTTTATAAAAATTCCAAGAAGTACGGCCTTTTGGACATGACACAGCTTGGGTTTCAATTGAATTGATAATAGGAAAATGGTCGCTGTGGAATGGATCATTCAACACTAACCATTTCATGCTTGCAAAAAGAGATGCTGAACAGATGGACAAGTCTATGGCTGAGGTTGTACCTGTAGGTAGTTGTATATAAGTTGGAGAGCCAGAATTCAGCAGAGTCAGGTTATGGTTATCCAGGAATGATTCAATTAATTGGCCTCTCCTATCCATGGTGGAAGATCCCCACAATGGATGGTGGCCGTTGAAATCGCCGAATAAGCAGACAGGAGGCGGCAGTTGTGCGATTAGATTGTCAAGTTCAGCCTGGGAGCAAGGATAATTGGGCGAGATATAAATGGATGCAAGCGTTAATGATATTCCCAATGCCATCCGAACTGCAACAACTTCTAAGGAAGTTTGTAGCTGGAGATGTTTTGACGGTATAGTAGATTTTACAAGAACAGCTACGCCCCCACGGGCAGGACCATCAGAATCTCTGTCTCGTCTAAACATGGTGTAATTTTTGAATCTGAGAGAGACTTTTGGTGATAGAAATGTTTCCTGTAGGCATACACCTACTGCATTTGTTTGAAAAAGTAAATCACTCAGGTCATCAAAATTACTACGTAATCCTCTACAATTCCATTGTATGAATTTATTCATTGTTTGGATTTGATTGAATAAGATTGATCTGACTGTTTTTTCTGAGAGGGTTTCAGTCTGCTTTGTTTTGATTTTTCATTCTTTGAAAAGGTTGGGCGTCCTGTTTCTATGGTATCATTAGCATATAATTCTAAAACTGACTCTTCATCCTCTGGTTGAATATCAATTTCCATTTTCCTATTGCATTGTTTCCCTTTTTCTTGGTCTTCAACATTTGCTGATTTTACTGTTTCGGGCAATGATGAGATAGCATCACTTGGGATACTAATTGGTGTATTGTTGGTCTCATTGACTGTAAGTTTCTTTTTGGATGTTAGCAGTGCAGTTTTGGCCCAGGTGGAAAAAGAACTGCTTGGTTCTATGGAGACATCTGTTTGTGTTGCAATTGAGCGGCTACTTCTGGTCACTGATGCGTATGATCTGCTAGGCATGGTTAACAGCACTTGCTTTCTTGCTTCAGGATATGTAACTTTATGCTCCACTTTATATTTCTGGATTTTTTTCCCTGTTTTCCAGAGGTCACATGCTTTAGAAAATGCAGGGTGGCTTTCTTTACAGTTTGGGCAAGTGGGAGTGGAAGCTGTACAGTCTCCTTGGGAATGCTCCTTGGAGCCACAAATAGGACACACAGCATCGCCTCTGCATGCAGTCTGTGCATGGCCGTACTTCTGGCACTTAAAACAGCGAATGGGATTCGGGATGTAAGGTCTAATCTTGCAGTTTAAATAACCTGCTTTGACAGAAGATGGAAGATTCGGAGTGCTGAACGTCAAAATAATGGACCTAGTTGGTAGTAGGTTGCCATCTTTTTTGGTCATTATTCTCCGTGCATGTGTCACCTTTTGTTCGCTAAGCTCTTGTACTATTTCTTCTTCAGAAACAGTTAATAGGTCCCATTCACTGATAACGCCTTTAGACGTGTTCAGGGTGTTATGGGGCGTAACTGACACTGGAATATTGTTGAATGTTGTTAAATTTAACAATTTTTCCGAATGAGATGTTTTTGAGGTTTCAATTAAAAGGTCTCCTGATTGGAGACGCTTCACCATTTTAGGGGATCCAACAACCGATTCTAAACATTTCTGTATCAGAAAAGGCGATAGCTTGCCGACAGGTTGTGTGGACAATGAGTGCATTATGAGAAATGCTGGCATATCTGAAATCTGTTTTTCCGTCCGAAGTCTCTTCGGACGATTGGACTCGTGTTCTGAGACAGAGTTAACAACTTTGCCACCTGTGGGCTCCAGAGATGGATATTCATTACAATCCATCGTTGCTCCTTTTAGCCCTGGAAGAGGGAAATCCTTCTCCCAGATTACCGGCCCCGCCACGTGGAGGCAGGAGCGGTGCCAACCAGTGACCAAGCGATCAGCAGAAGAGGAGAGCAGTACGTTGCTAGCGATAGCAGTGACGTTGCAAGCGGGGTTAGCAGTAACGTTGCTAGCGGTGAAGCAGTGACGTTGCTCAGCGAGGGAAGCAGTAACGTTGCGAGCGGTCAGCAGTAACGTTGCGAGCGGTGGAGGGATTATCAAAGCACTAGTACTCGCCCTAGGAAAATCGCTAGAAAATCGCACTAGAAAGATCGCTTGGGAACTATCGCTTGGCACTCGGGGCCTTCCACATAAGAAAAAGCAAACAAGAAATGAAATTTTTTTTGCATAACTGTGCGACCTTAATACTTTTAAAGCACGTTATCTGCTCGGGTCGCGTTTAGGTGAAGGACAAAGCGGACAGTGCACGACACCTAATAAGGAGGTCATCATTATGTATCGATTAGTGCGATACCGTGGTAATAATAGGTGAACAGGCCGCCCGTTCAGGTCATCTACCGACTATATAAACCTGTTGGTGGTCAGTGGTCGCCACAGTCAGAACTTGAATGACAATCAGCAGTCCAGCAACCATGTCCCGACACACGGTGAGTGATCCAAGCTTTTTCATCTAACCGGTATTGAATTTTCTATTTGTAATAACTGGTAAATTTTAAATACTTCACGTTTGTTGTTTTAAACTTGTTTTAAACCAGGAAAATATTCTGTTTGATATTTTACATCCTAATATTAATTCCAGTGTGTGGTTAGAATTTCCTGTTTCTTAATGCACTTGATTTGAAAAAATAACGAGTTTCATGCTAATCAGATTATGTTCCTGTAGCTTGCCATCTTCACAATCGTGGCCCTTGCTTCTGTGGCCCTCGCCGACTACAAAGACTACATTCACCACGAAAGCAAGCATGGAGACTCAGGTGACAGCGTAAGGTACGACCACAGAGCGGATGGCGGTTTTGGAGCTGGTGGTTTAGGTGGCGGACAAGGAGGTGGTCAGGGTGGTTATGGAGGAGGACAAGGAGGTGGTCAGGGCGGTTATGGAGGAGGACAAGGAGGCCAGGGAGGATATGGAGGAGGACAAGGAGGACAGGGAGGAGGACAAGGTGGACAGGGAGGATATGGAGGAGGACAAGGAGGTCAGGGAGGTTATGGAGGTGGACAAGGAGGTCAGGGAGGTTACGGTGGTCAAGGGGGATACGGTGGAGGAGATCAAGGAGGTCAGGGAGGTCAAGGTGGATATGAAGATCACGAATATTAGAGGCCGAAGATGAAGTGAACGTTCTTAAATTATTTGTCAAAAAATGCTCTTCCTGAAGGAAGTGGCTACGTTAAATGTATTAAATAACTGTGAAATAAATTTTATTTTTTTAGAATTTCTTTTCATTTGTTGTTCTGCGTCACTTTCATATTTTTTTCAACCCAAATCAAATCCCCGATTTCGTGTTCCATAGACTGCTAGCGATGTTATGTCCTACGAAATGCCTATTGGGAATTTCTTAGCATTCATTAATTTAAAATGACTCTCATCGTAAATTATAGCTTAACTGTGTCCACACGCTGGTATTGGTATGCCCTTAATGAAATTATACCACTCATTTTGCTTGTGTGTTTGGTAATTTTCCAAAAAAAAACTCCATCTGCTGATAAACAAATCAACGCAAAATTTTTGCGTGCAATTTCAAACAATTATTCGATGAAAACCTCGAGTTTCTGAGAAGAAAAGCCACACAGCTCTCGCGTGGGACCAACAAACTCACCCACATGTGAAAAAAAGCCCATAAAATTTCTGTTTTATTGACGGGATTCGACCTCAGGTGTTTTCCAAACACGATGGATGGTAATTATATCCACCGTGCAACACAGGAGGTAATCAAAACCTCAAATTTTCTTGAAAAGTGTTATCCACTCAAATATTTTTATTTTAAAACTAAAGAGGAAGTAGAAAGAATATTCGTTTCCTTTAGAAAGACATAAAACATTTTATCTTCGTTGCCCTTAAATATATCGAAATATGATATAAATGTACCCGAGGAAGATTCAAAAGACTGGTAATAATTTACATAGCAAAAGACAGAAATAAAATATACATTTGGCACTCAAAAGCTTATCTGTCGACTAGATTAAAATAGAAAACTGCTGCCCTCTATCTGCAACTATTATTATTAGATAACGTCACCTGTTCCACACCCCATAAATTCACTCTGGTAATTGTAGTGGTTTATATTCCAACATTTCATATTTCATTTTAAACGCTTTGTTCATTTAAAATGGCGTCCTATTTCTGTTGAATATTGCTAGCAGCTAATAAGAAAAAAACAAAAATAAAACAAAATTACCAGTTATTTCTTCGACAGTTCCAGTGACTGATAAGACAGATCATTAATTGCTTTCCGATTAAGTTTGTTATTTTTTAGGGTTAATAAACGCATTCGTTCTAATTTTATTTTTCATAATGTTCATGCGTTCGAGATCAACATTTTCAAAACAGGAATCGACCAAATAAAAATTATCTTTGTTTCTGTATTGATGTTATCTGTTTATGCGAGTGAAAGGCAACCCCAAGAACTAAGCTACTGAAGAAGATTCCGATCACGGAGGTTAAAGAGGTTATTTTATAACCATATCACGTACAAGAAGGACTTGTCCAGTAGCATTTAACCCTGATAGGGTCATAAATTTTACGGAACTGCCCTTTTTCTAATTGGTTGTTAGTTCGAAACCGTGTAAATGGTCTCATTTCATTAAATTTTTTATGTTTCAATGTCCATTACAGTGAAATTTTGTTTCAATCAGCTTCAGGCCACCTACTGAAGCTTAGTGAGGTTAATACTGGGTACAGCCACGGTGACCAGAGGAGTTTGACTTCAATCTAACTTTTTGGTGCAGCGGATAAATGAACCAAACAGCAAACTACAGGCTGTTCAATTTTGTGGTAGTGCAGTGTGGCTATAATTTGCAATATACGTTAAGAAGCTTGTTCTAGAAAACAGTGGTAGATCAAACATCACGCGGTTTTAAGCTTTTGGAGTCTTGACGGGTTCATTTGTGAAGATAAGACCAAAAGGCATCCTCGACCATCCTTTACAGCCCATCTCTCTCTCTCTCTTCCAAAGTTTCTCCTCTTCGGACGGTTAAAAGTATTTTTGGGTGGACAGAAGTTAGACAGGAACGCTACAGTGCATTCATGTGTTCTTCAGTGGCTGCGAACCCGACCTCAACAACTGCGCTGTAGAGATCCTAATATTCGCGTCGATGGAAGAAGTGTCTATATCTATGGAAAGAGTTTTTCGAATCGGATGCATAATATGAAACATGTAAGACATTTTGTTGAGGTGTTATAATTAAAGTTCCATGTCCTTAACAGTAGAAATTTGGTGACCACTAAATTTAAGTGAAATCTGATGTAGAACTGAAAATATTTCCATCATTGGCATGTGCGTGTAATAAATGAGAGTGGTGGCAGTCATTTGAAAGGAAAAACAACAACATCGAAGCTATTCTAAAACAATTTCTGTAAGGATCTGTTCTTTTGGTGAATAATGATAATTATATTTGAACAGCCAGGTTGCTTTTCGGTGAAAGAAATCTGGCATGAAATGCAATTCAAAAAAGTTATTACAAAAATAAAGTTTTATTTCGAGATAACTCTGGTGGGAAATACAACACGAAAACTAACTACATTGCACATTGAAACATGGACTCTGATTTCACAGCAGCAGTTTCGTATCCTGAAAAAGAAGAAAGAGAATCAGAATACCAGAAAACACATCTACAGTATCAAGTATCATCTACAGTAAGTGCGATCCATACTTACTTCATTTTAATATCCACCGTGGCCATATCCTCTCTGCCGTTGACCTCCGTAACCTCCCTGTCCTCCTTGACCTCCATAGCTTCCACCAAGACCGCTTGCACCGATACCACCATCAGCCCTGTGATTGTACCTCACGCTGTCGCCGGTATTCCCGTGTTTGGCATCGTGTCGAATGTAATCCTGATAGTCGGCGATTACTACACTGGCAAAAACCAGCATTGCCAGGATGAAAAACTGCGGAAATGGAGTTTATTTGAAGCACAACCCATCAATCATTGCCAATATTTAATTATTTATCAATTTTCATTAGCTTTTCATGTTCCAAATGCTAAATAAGAAGTGTGTAGACTTACCGTGAAGCGGGCCATGATGATGGATCGTCGATTCTCGTGCAAAATACGGATCTGGTCACTGGCGATCACCCTTAGGTTTATATAAATGGTAGCTGACCTTAAGAGGCGAGTCTTGTCGCGTGTGTTCAATGCTGATTGATACTGTTTCGTTATTAGGTCACTGTGTCCTTGAGTCAAATAAAACTGTTGCTACGGATTAAGTTCAGTGAGGCCAACTATTTTTGCCGGCTTCTTGCGCAGCATTTGTTATCAAATAGTTTAATCTTTCATGCAAATATAGTTAAATTTCAAAATTTATAATCCTTCAGAATTCACGACTTTCTTGGATTAACAAGTAACAAGCTTGATACTTGTTATTAGAATAACAAGTATCAAGCGCTCTCCATTCTTCAGGTATGAGTGCCTGTGACTTTGATTTGTTCTACAAGACGGTACTGCTGATGGTATCAGCCCTGTCCACGACGTCCTTAATTCATATTAGTGGCACAATGTCATCGTAGAGGTGTTTTCTATTGCGGTGTTTTAATTTTCATCCTTTGGAATCGAAAATTATGCTGAGTTAGGATTAAAAATTAGGGTTCAATGTACAGTTAAAATCTCATTCGTGAAATTTTAAGTACTGCTGAACCTAGAAAAACTAAAAATGAAATTTAAATTTGTCCCGACGAACGAACTCATTCTGGTATTATTATTTAAATAATGATATCCGAACATATCCAAACCATATTTTGGGTTGTCCCCATTTCGAATACTCAGTGTAGGTTCTCTGTACGATTTTGTGATGGAGATTATTTTGATAACAAAACTCTGTTTGCGTGCTAAAATTTCTCAATGTCTGTATCGACCTACGCTTATTCTAAAGTAACAGTAAATTCTCCTTGAACAGTTGAAAACTATGGGTAGGTACCAAGCGACCTCAAACCAAGACGGTGACAGCTCAAGATGGATTAGCTTTCAAAAATCAAGGCAGGCAAGCGAAATGCGAAACATTCGATTAATTCTTTGTTAATCAGCATTCATACTAAAATCTGCGAGAAATATAGCTGTGTCCTCATGGTAATCAATGTGGTTTTTTCAGAGTCCAGTTATCATTTAATTTTCGACTGCACCACTGGGACATCAAAGTGGAACTGGTTTAACATATAAATACGGACATGGCACAATTTCCACATTAACCAAAGACAAAGTAAATTTAGACGAATTTATAAGGTTTGCTAAAGCAATGTTATGTGGGAAAAGATTGTTTATGAATTGAGCTGATTGTATAAATAGTTTATTATGTTTAAGGACACCTAATTAGGTATGGCTTGGTAGGGCTGAAAACGAAATCCAAACTGAAGAAATCCCCTCCTCTCCTCCCCTCAAAAAACTATCATATTAGGCTTGCCCGAGAATCAAGTCATTTGTAATATGTGTAATATGTTCAAACTTGTGTGGTGATTTTAACCACTGTGCTACTCGCGCGACTGAAGAAATCTCGTTGGAGTCAGGCCAATCCATACTCTGCACCCTCTTAAAAATATTTGAAATGGCAATACAATACGATCTTGCCAGCACTGATTCGACATTGGCCCCCATAAGCGCCCCACATATACATGGTCGTCAAGGGCAGATCCATGACCACCAGCTTACTGGACATATTGCTAAGAATATATCGTGTACTCAGTATGACTGGACCTCCTCTTCCTCGATATAAAAGCAGCTTATGACAGGTTGGCATTACCTGCTATACTACGTATTCTCAGAAGATGTTTTTACCTAGATGGGAAACTACTAGAAGTCATTGAAGCGGTCATTAGGCCTAGGCATCTCTTAAGTCTGCCCAGGTAGCACAGTGTAGTGATCGCAGTCCTCTGCACACTGGACTGTGATTATCACCAATCCCATCAATGACGCGAGGAACTTTTATTGGCTTTTTTCACTCTGTGGCTGAGTTAGTCGATCTCAGGCGTGGATAACATGGTTCCTCTTCCGGAAACTGGGGCTTTTCGTCCAGCAAACAGGCAGATCGACCAGAGAACACACACACAATTTATGGACATAATGCGTATTGGCAGATTAGCTCTTATGTTACCCTAATATGACAGTTTTTTAGGCGCCTCCAGTAGATAATGATCTTCGAGCATCGTAGACATTTACTAGAGTGTTCCTGTCGGCGACCCTATTTGCAGTGGCGCCGGAATCTTTTTTGGAAATATCTCTGGACTTTGTCTCTTATTAAGGGGATATTAAATTATTTATAATATCAAATGACGTTGAGTGAGGAAAGGACTGTGAGGGACGAAAAAAAAAAAAAAAAAAGAAAAACATCATTGTTATCCGAATGGGCAACAAGAAGAAGAAGTTTCCCCCCACACGGAATTGGACTTTACGTTTGACGAATGCCTGAATTTTATACGGCACTTTGATATCAGGAAGACCTGTGGGGGTAAGGAACCACCAAACTAATGACACGATATATCCAAAGATGTCTCCTTTCCATCCCACTCTGTGTTTCTGTTCTTTGGTTTTCAGCTCTACCAGCATAGCTCAGCAGATACTATGGACTCAACTATTATTAGGTCCAGAGGTGAATCAGCCGGCGAAAAGGTCATATTTTCAAACGAATCATCATTCACACGGCGGATACTAAAGGAAGCCCATCGTCCTGACTGAGAAAGCAATATCTAACTATTCTTTAGATCCTACCATCACCCTGAACGGGCGGATTACTGATTACTTTGATATTCTGAGTGGCCAGGTTTATTCCAGGGCGTAAACACGGTTTCCCACAAATGTTTCAAGATGAAAATGCTCCAATACACGCAGTCAGATGTGTCCAATCTTGTTTTGAGGAGTATAATCTGAGGCTAAGCGATATAAACATTTGGACTGTCCCGACAGTCCAAAAGTTTATATCGAGAATTACATTGGTGGTAAGAAAAAATCGAAAATAAAACTGGAGCACAACACGTAGCGCTGTGGTGGCTTTGTGATGCCACCAACCTCAAGTTTGGACTGTCGAATAGCGGAAAAAATCATATGGAATTACGCGTTTAAATTTATAATTTTTTTTGCACCAGTGGTATGATGAAATCATGGCGTGAACTTCATGAAGGTATGCATGCAGACGTATTGTGTCTACCACTAAAACGGTTGGAGGTGGTATCATGGTATGGGATATATTCTGTTGATATGGCTTAAGTCCATTCATACCGGTACAAAATTGTATTACCCCCAACGAATTGATCCGTATTACCTCCAACGAGTTGATCCGTATCGGATCAACTTCATCCTGAAATATTTCATTTTTACTCAGATTGCAATGGACTCTTTCAAGATGACAACGCAACTATCCACCGTGCAAAAACTGTATCTCAATGGTTTGAGGGAAAATTTCCAAGATTTCAAACAAGTACCCTTGCCTCTAATTCTCTGGATCTGGATCAATTCAGAATGTCCACGATATGCTGGAACGGGAATGATCAAATCTGGAGCGAGACTCCCTCAGATATCCATCCGAATCGATGCAACGATGAATTCGGGCAAAAGGTGGTTCTGCTGGATATCGAATTAAATTTACTAATTTTTTAGGCAGTGTGTATAGAATTCAATGTAAAGGATTTCGCTCTGTAGAGAAGATTAAATTGTTATGATACATCTGGATTCTACGCATCTCTTCTGAGCCTATTGCACCAAGCACAAAGTTCTGCAATAGATCATCTTTAATTTAAAACTAAATAAAATTGCGAATGAGCTTTAGTTTATTTTATTGTTATAATATGGATACGAGCATTCCTTTAACCATTCATACTCTTAGAACTAATAGAAGCTCTTATTTATGTGTTTCATTAAATTTTAGCTCACGTGTTTTAGTGTCGCGTGATACCGTTTTGTTATTAGGCCAACGTGACCCTGAATCTTGAGTGTTAATTAAAGCTTTTTCACCTTCGCTACGAAATGAGTTCGTTGAGGTCAACTATATTAGTACTCTTACAGCAGAGTAATTATTTTCAAAGAATTTAATCCATCGTACAATTGTACGAAGAGGGGTTCAAAACAAATTGTATTCACCCGGAAGTACTTGTGATAGAAGGTTGAATCGACACATCGACAACATTTCAGGTGTACACTGTGTGCCCTTTCCTTCTTCTGATCAGAAGTCTGAGAACCCATATAGCAGACACTTTGCTCATATGAAGCTGTTGTTGGATGGGGTTCTCCACAGACCCTACACTAATTTGAAGTTCTGCAGCTAGTTCTTTGATGTTAATAAGTCGATCTTCCAGGATTAATGACATGACCAAATTGTTGCAGCACTCACTTCGGTTACAGCAGTTGCTGGGGATCCTGCGATTTCTTCATGCATTCAGATTCTTTCACATTTGAATAGTTTATACCAATGTGCAACAACGCTCTAACTGCGCAGTCTTCTCCATAAACAGCGACCATTTCTTTGTGGATTGGTTTGGGTGTTTTACCCTGCAGAAAGAGGAACGAACACTGATCTCTGTTCCACTTTATCAATTATGACACTTCGCTTCATTCAGCGCTCAAAGAAACAAAAATTGTCAGATCGAAATCAAAACTTCTTTGATTACTATAGATATTCCAAGGTATCAAACGCACACAAAAAACTTCATCTTTCTATCATTACTTCTGGGTGAATACAAATCTAAATCGTATTCGAAGCAGGTCATCATAATGTATTTTCTTTCAGTAATATTTGATTTTTCTTTCACCTGCATTTAAGTATCTTTAGAGAGCAGAAAATACAGGAAGTAGTATTAAAAGTCCACGTTATTTTTGTCTGAAGTTGTAGACACTTGTTTGGACTTAATGTTTGCGTGATAAATCTCCCAAGATTGATATCGATTTCGGGTTTATTAAAAAGAACTAATAAATATTCCTCGGGCAGGTGACAGCTGAGGGCATCACTAGCTGCTGAGTGACCTCAAACCAAGAAAGAAACGGCAGCTCAAGATTACTAAGATTTCAAATCGAGGAAGAGAAAATAAAAATATTCAGTGTGTTCTGTTTAATGATTTACGATGGATAATTTTACGATGGCTGTTTCCTCAAGACATTGGCCCATGATTTCGTCATCTTACCACCACGCTGTTCAAGGATTACGGAAGTGGGATCGGTGCGAAAAATAAATGAGAGTAAAGTAGAAAAGCCACAATGAGTTCAAGATTTTAATGCCTATTAAAAAAGGCTACTTTTTGGAATCGCCTCGTTTGAATGAGACTTCAAAGTATTGGTTTGTTTTTGAAGATACAAGGTGAGGCTAAAAAGAAAGGGATATATTTTTTAAATTACTTATTATTTTGAAGACGACAATTTCAATGTTAATCCCCTTAAAAATACTCTCCAGCCGCGCCTTTGGAGCGCTGCACTTGAGATTTTCAGGATCTGAAATTTTTGCCACCCTCCTATAAAATATTGATCTTTCAAAATAACAGCGAATTCAGAGGGAACCTGAATTTCGATATTCGGCTATTTGTATGGTAGGATTGATTAAATTGTTTGATAATGAATACTGCGTGAGAAAATTACGAAAATAGTTGACCTCAATGAACTCATTTCGCAGCGAAAGTGAAACAGCATTAGGTGACGTTTGCGATTCAAGGGCACGGTGACCTAATAACGGAACAGAATCATACAGCACCGAAAACACGTGATAAAACCCGCCCTTTAAGGACACCAACCATCTATATAAACTAAAGATTGATCGACAGTGAGCATACCTGCAGTCTGACGAAAAATCGACAGTCCAACACCATGGCCCGCTTTATGGTAAGCACATTTGTAATACTTCATTCCTACCCAGAATAGAAAACCCCCTTTTCTAATGATTTCTGAAAGTTAGTTTTAAATTCAAAGATGAAATATTTACAGATTCGCTACTTATTAAAATGTACTTTCATTTCCAGTTTGTCGTTGTGGCAGTGTTGGTCTTTGCCAGCGTGGTGTTCGCAGATTACCAGGACTACATCCGACACGACACCAAACATGGGAAAACCGGAGACAGCGTGAGGTACGACCACCGGGCTGATGGAGGTTATGGGGCCGGAGGTTTAGGTGGTCTTGGTGGTGGCTACGGAGGTCAAGGGGGACAAGGTGGACAAGGTGGTGGCTACGGAGGTCATGGGAGACAAGGTGGACAAGGTGGACAAGGTGGTCTTGGTGGACAGGGAGGATACGGCCATGGAGGATATTAGGAACAAACAGATTTTTTCTTTGTTTCTTTTTCAGAACACCAAGATGGCTCTTTGAATCCATGTTTCGATATGCAATGTGCAATCTTCTGTAATCTTATTTCCCACCACAATCATTTCTTAAATAAAGAATTTATTTTTGTAATATTGTTGTCGCTTTCTTCTGCGCATTTGAAACATTCAATCAAAATGTAAATGCTATAACTTTAGATGCTTAAAGCGGATCGAAATAATAATTTGCTGTTGAAAGTTAGAAGGTTGAAAGTTAGAATAATGAGGAAAAATGTGCCCCCGCACTGTGAATAACCCTATATCAATTTCAACAACTGACATCATTAACTACACTACCTGGTATTAGTAATTCAACCAGGGGAAGAGGATTTGAATGCATTTGCACCACGAAAAATTCAGTTATCTCCTTTCAGTTTATTACAAACATCCTACTTGTAGATTTATTAACGATCCTCTTTAAGATATTATCAGAAAATAGATAGAAAGAAACCGCAAGTTCATTTTTTTGTAAAAACAAATATATTAATACAGGAGGTATGGACTGAAAGCCCATAATAAGAATTTGCACTACTTAATATGAAATTTTGGAAGGTTCTGCTTCGATTAGTTTCTAGCAGCCTCTATAATTGTGACAGAATACGCTTAATACACTACTCGAAAAAATTAACAGAACACTTAGAAAACGTTGTGAAACTCGTGCAGCTTGCAATGAAACGGACACAATTTGGTACAATGGTGTACCAAAGAATAACGATGAAATGAGTAGACAGCGAGAAACTTCAAGAAGGTATAATCGACATTTAGGGGTTGTATAAGAATTACGAAAAGGTCATATCACAGAAGTGGAGCCTTCGTGGGTAGCACAGTTGATAGGATTGCCGTCTATCAGGTGGAAAAGACCTGAGTTCGAATCCCGTCCATGACGTGAAGAATTCTTATGGGCTTTTTTCGCAACGTGGCTGCGAGCAGTTTGCACACTGAGGAGGATCATTCCTTGTAAGCAGATATAGGTGGGTGAGGTGAGTGTGACCTATTCGGATTCTGGCTAAGATTACTTCTTCTTTTCTATTTTTACGAAGGCTAGAAGTCCGTAATTGTGGTTCAGGTTTTATTTGAAATAGCTTGTTATTTGTTTGCATCTTCCACAGAAGTGTCCATTGTTCCATAGATGTTCTTCTTATATTATGTCTATAATCAGGATATGGGACTAGGTCATTAGTTGAGGATATGAGGGAAGGATACTTAGCAGCACTGTCTGCACATTCGTTTCCTGGAATACCACTGTGGCCAGGGATCCATGAAAAGATAACAGTTTGTTGATGCTCATGAAGCTGCATCAGCTTATGTCTTATGAGTTTTAATAAAGGATTGTTAGGTGAGGGAATGCCTTTCAAAGATAAAATAGCATTTTGTGAATCAGTATATATATTATACTTTTATTTATTGACAGCAGTGAGATATTTTTCAGAGGGAACTTAATGGCATGAAGCTCAGCGGTATAACTGCTACATTCGACTGGAAGTGAAAACGAGATAGTTGAATTAGGGAAGACAGCAGCTGCTCCCACTTGTTGTCAGACTTTGAACCATCAGTATAGATCTTGGTGAATTCGGGGTACTTTTGTGTATGAGCATAATGTAGTTGCTGGATGTTAATCTTTGCTATGGAACCTTTACCCCATTGCTCAAAGTATTCATTAGAAGAAAGTGTGAAGGTAGACCACGGGGGATCTGGATATTTTGAATCTTTGAAGATATTATCAAATTGGATGTTCCAGCTTTTTGCTAGAATCTGCAGGCTGATACCAGCAGGCTGAATTGTTCTGGGTTTATTTACATAATGGGTTTTCCACTGAGGATCATGCAGGAGTGGCCAAACAGGATGAGTAAGCAGACTTTTAATTTTAGCTGAGTAGTTCATCAACAACATCTTTCTTCTGCTAAGTTACCGAGGAGTTCCCTGTGGGTGCAGTGTGACAAACATGTTCGATCGGATTTAAGTCTGCGAATCGTCCTGGCCACGGCAGTCATTGGATATCTTCAGTTTCAAGATATTTCTCCACCACTTCAGCTCTATGTGCAGTGTGTTGTCATGCATGAAAAGAATATCTGGGCCAACTGCACTCCTAAAAAGTCCCACTTAGGGTTAGAGGATCTGTTCTCGGTACCTCTGCACAGTTACGGTACCCCTATCAAAAACATGAAGAGGAGTTCGGCGGTTGATCATTATTCCCCCACAAGAACACCGCTTACACTATGTGTCCCTTTCTGTGATGGAGCATGGTACCGCATTCCTTATGTTGTCTAGATGTCTGGCGCGCAGCACAGTGGTATTGTTACCCTCATCCCCAAACCGGTTGGAAAAGGCTCGGGTTCGAATCCCGTCGATGACGCGAGGAAGTTTAATGGGCTTTTTTCACTCCCTGGCTGAGATAGCAAGATTTTTTCCGAAGAAACTTTGGTTTCGTCCCGAATGCAATTGTTTTTATTGTTACTGTGTCCAGATGAAATAACGTCTGGAATCTAGCTGTTTTTAGGCTAAAACGGGGCTCATTAGAGAACAGAACTGTACCACATTTGTCAGGGCTCAAAGTAACATGTTCATGGCACCAGTTTTGACGAGGTTTATGGTGGTTTGTGATTAATGGGAAACAAACCACTGGCTTCTTTGCGTTGCGTACAGTCCACTTGAATTGAGCCTTCTTTAACACAGTCCGGGGCGCCTCCGTAGCCAGGTGGGAAGGAGCAGCAGTGCGTAGCACATGCTTCTTGATTAGACCGGGGTTCGAGCCCGTCACCACCAAATACGGAGGATGCGGAAAGGTCAGGGACTGACCACCGCATATCCCGGAGCAATATGGCCTTAGTTGCTAATGCTCCTAAAGACCAAAAACAACAACAACAACAACACAGTCCGGTTAGAAATGTTTTCATCTGTGTTAGCAGAAACTTCAAGAGCCAGTTGATGACAGGACATCGTAGGGTTCCATCTTGCTGTTAGAGGCAGCCAGATACGGATCTGTTCTGGTTGATGTAGCCAGTGATCACTGAGTGCGTATTGTCCGAAGTAAGTTTTCAAGAAACATGTTAAAATCTATAATTTTAAGCAAAAGTAAAATAAATAAATATTCGGCCCAACTTTTCTAGAATTTTTGAAATGAACTAGTAAGATATTAAGATGAATGCAATAAAGATAATAATAAAAATTATTATCCGAAATTACTACAATTAATCATTCTTTTCTAATTAATTTTATCTTCTTGTTTTTAGCTAACTTTATTGGAAAAAACTTTTACTTGTGATTTAATTTTTAAGAGTAAGTTTATATATCACTCGAAATTGACTTTGTACATGCTGATTGGTGGAGATTACTAATAAAAAAAGGAAATAGTTGATTCACCGAACATGCTGCGACATGTCGCAACTTGTTCGGCGAATCAGGACAAAATAAAAAAAGCACGAAGTCGTCCCAGCAGCCATAGTGCATAAATACGAATACCTGTCTGCACATCAATAATGGGTAGACGAGTTTTCGACCTAGTTGAGCTACTAATACCCGGTATTGTACACCTTCAAGGGTTATTCAAAGTGTGGGGGCACATTCTCCCTCATTGTTTATTCTTCTAACTTTCAGCAGCAAATTATTATTTCGATCCGCTTTAGGCATCTAAAGTTACAGTGTTTACATTTGATTGAATGTTTCAAATGCGCAGAAAAAAGCGACAAAAATATTACAAAAATAGTTTTATTATTTATCAAGTTGATTGATTGTGGTGGGAAATAAGATAACAGAAGATTGCACATTACATATCGAAACATGGATTCAAAGAGTCATCTTGGTGTTCTGAAAAAGAAACAAAGAAAAAATCGGTTTGTTCCTAATATCCTCCATGGCCATATCCTCCCTGTCCACCTTGACCACCGTAACCACCACCAAGACCACCTTGTCCCCCTTGACCTCCGTAGCCACCACCAAGACCACCTGATCCTCCTGCCCCATAGCCTCTATCAGTCCGGTGGTTGTACCTCACGCTATCTCCGGTGTTCCCATGTTTGGTGTCGTGTCGGATGTAGTCCTGGTAATCTGCGAACACCGCACTGGCAAAGACCAACACTGCCAGAAGGACAAACTGGAAATGAAAGTACATTTCAATGAAAAAATAAGTAGCAAGAAATATTTTTGATTTGAAGTTAAAATTAATTTTAAAAAATCATTAGAAGTTATCATTAGTTTTCGATATTGGGCACGAATGAAGTATTACAAAGAAATAGGTGCTTACCATAAAGCGGGCCATGGTGTTTGACTGTCGATTTTCGTCAGGCTGCAGGTATGTTCACTGAGGATCATTCTTTAGTTTATATAGATGGTTGGTGTCCTTAAAGGGCGGGTCTTATCACTTGTTTTCGGTGGTGTATGATTCTGTTCCGATATGAGGTCACTGTGCCCTTGAATCGCAAACGTCACCTAATGTTGTTCCACCTTCGCTGCGAAATGAGTTCATTCAGGTCAACTGCTTTCGTAACTTTCTCACGCAGTATTCTTTACCAAACAACAACAAATACAGTAAAATCTCAGGTATCCGACATCCATCCAACGGAAAGCTCAACTGGAAGTTACCACCAGAAGAACTGACATTGTTTTTTCCTCTGTACAGCTGCCATTTAGGTTGGCTGTCTAAGAAGAATATGTATTTTTGGTTGTGGGCCACCATCTAGTTTTCAACAACCTTTTGTGTTGATTCGTCCACTATTTTTTTTTTTTTTTCGTATCCCCGTCAGCGGCTACTAAAAACTACGAGCAAACAGAAAAGCAAACTTTTCTGTTTGTTGGACGATAAATCCGAGTTTCCTGGAGGAAAAACCATGCTAGCCTCACCTGAAACCGACAAACTCAGTGAAGTTGTGAGAAAGGCCCATCAAAATTCCTTCGTCATCGATGGGACTTAAACTCAGGTCTTTTCCACCAAGTGTGGGAAGGACGGCGATTCTACCAAATGTGGTACCCACGAGGGAAATATTGCACTTACATCTTTGGTTGCTTTATCTGCCTTTAAGA
The DNA here is from genome assembly GCF_048544385.1 of Mastigoproctus giganteus. Lineage (NCBI taxonomy): Eukaryota > Metazoa > Arthropoda > Arachnida > Uropygi > Thelyphonidae > Mastigoproctus > Mastigoproctus giganteus. Next base: position 26,006,192 of record NC_143584.1, on the reverse strand, counting down.
CGATCCAACATGATTTAGTAGTTCCCGACCCGTCTCCTCGTGACATGGCAATCCCAAGGAACTCCTTCTTGATATCCTTGGGATTGCCATCCCCTGGTAGTATAGTGGACGGATAATAACACGAATAACACACTCCTACACGATACCAATGCAGACCCACACCAACCCTACATTCAGCCTTTACTGTGATCTGTATTTATACAGAATGACTGGCCGATTTGAACTAATGTTCCAGCAGCCCCCCTACCATAGAATACATATTTGTACATACATACACACACACACATGATCATGGACGTTTTGTATATTCAATTTATTTTATTCACATTGTTCTTAAATCTATTGTATTTGTCGTTAAATGTTTTAAGTGTCTTGTGATTGATCAAGATAAAAGATATGCCGAGATAGGAGCGCTGACCATTCTGTTAGGAATAGAGATTGTCCCGAATATAAGAAATATATGGAACAAACAAGAAATGAGGTTCAATGTGGATAATTTCAGAATTATGAAACTAATGCATTGAAAGCAGTACAAGTGAATGGTCAGCGACCATATCGGGTTGTTCTGCAACTGGCTGCGAGACCGAGAAAGGAGGAATGTGACTGTCTTCTAATTCAGGAGACTTATATAGTAGACTCAATTATTAAAGGCTATCCATTGGATTTTAAGATTGTGCAGAATGGTCGCGGTTGGCAGGCTGCAAAGATTAAAATTGTAAATAAATTAGACCAGTTAAGTACTTTCTCTTGTACTGCGTACACGCAGCTCTACGATAAACTACGGTAAAGAACTGGAAAGTGGTGGATGGATGATCAACTAGTGAACATAGAGTTATCCGATATGAAATTGGAGTGTTTGCAAGAAGAATAAAAGATGATGATGATGATGCAGGTAGGGTTGTGGTAAGTACCGTTAACTGGACTACTTTTAAAGAAATAATAAGAAATAAACGGGTTTAGAAAATGGGCAAAATTGGAACAGCAGCCTGCTGCCGATAGGGCTACGTTTTTGAATCTTATTTTGTTTGAGGCTCGTATAGATTAACGAGGCGAGAAAGAGAAAGGTGAGGACCATGGTGGAATAGGGCGAAGGCCAAGTCCATGGTGGAATGGGAATTTGACAGATTACGAAAGGTAAATAGTGCTCGCAGGAGGTTTCAGAGGACTGGAAGGCAAAGTATGCAATTAGCTGAAATTTATAAGAGGAATTATGTGGAAATAAAGAGTAGATGCCTTACAGGTGATCACAGTCGTGAGCCTGTAGACTTCGTGATTATGAAAAAAGGGCTTGATTAAAAAGAGTTGGAGTGAGTCATAAGGGTTGAGTCACACATGCAATGATACTTGTCGATGTAACAGTGGAAACGAGAAGGAAATGGCCTGATTTAGGATGGTATCAGACAATAATTGTTTCTTGGTATGGTTTAAAGGTGAGATGGCAGCAGTTACGCATAATTCAAGATCAAAATTGTCGATGTCAAATCCAAACCCAGTGAGCATGTCATTGTATTGTGATCTCTATGAGGATCTCAGAACGGAATTATTTCGTCCGGTGGGAAATCTCTAACTCGTTGAACTACCGAGGTTTTTTGAAAGTTTTGAAAATTATACTGAGTTCGTGAACTTTGTTGGAAGAGTTTTTATTATCCGCCTACAAGTTTAAAATTTTTATTTATTCGGTTTATGGTTTATATTCTAAATAGATGATTATAAAAGTGTAAAGTTTAAACATCTGAGGCTTAAGATAATGTTCTTGTGAGTTTTAGATATGACACAGATAGAGAATATGCAAGGGCGCTAAAATACTCCAAACTTCAGTAAAAAGATTTTTAAATGATTCAGGATGTAAGTTTAAATTCCGAAATCTGTTAATAATAGTAATCCAGAACATAGTCGAGTTGAGTTAGACTAAAAGTTTCTGCAGTTTTTCTTTTGGAATCACGGAGATCCCTAATATCCAAATTTAAGGAATTAAGCTCTTTCTGATTTTTAGGCTAGAATTTTCTTTAAGGAGACTGTCCAACAACTTTTCTTTTTCGGATGGACATATTACTCCGTATAGCAGATGTTTTTGAAGTTTACAGGATTTGGTTTGTCCTGAAACTGAAGGAAGGATCCTATCGTGTGGCAGCCCATGTTATCTGATATTTAAAAGACCATGTAAATTCAGAAAACATCCAACCAAAAAGAAAATTACACACACCAAAATTACACACACGCCTTACTGCAGAAAACTTTTGCTATTGCCCAACCACCTATCTTTGACTTTGCTTTTGGAACAAATGTTTTTCAAATACTCCTTCTCTGCCTTCTTTGAGATAAATGGAGATTTTAAATTTGAATGTGATCCGCCCCTTTCTCAGGAACAGAGACCAATCATTGAAAATCTTATGATCACCTTGAGTTTTCGTTTCCCGTTTGATTGGAGTCGCGTTTTCTCTCCTTCTGCTATCATTTGAGGAAATGTGAAGTTCTTTTAACAATAAATAAATATTTCGTATAATTAGATTAAACTGGCTCATGCGTGAAAGGGTCTCTTTAAATTGTTAGAAACTTAAATGTTATAAAAATAAAGAATTCTTATTATACAGTACTTACTGTTGTTTTCTCATAATTATAATTTCTCATCTTGGATTCAAGATTCAATTTCAATTAGAATTCAATTTCTAGAATTAGAATTAGAATTAGAGTTCAATTTCTTATCTTGGATTCAAGTTCAATTATTTTAATTTTTTTTGGATTACCAATTGATAATTATGATTTATGAATAGTGTTTCTTTTATTGGGTTAAGAAGTTATTTATTTAAAATTTTATTTCATTGAGCTTTACAACCAGTGATAGATTGTATCAATCTGTTAGAATGATTATCATGCCATAATTTTTTCGTTTATTTTTGAGAGATGTCATTTAGCCACAGCAAAGTTCATAATGGCAATTTCCTCGGTATAAAAGGCTCTTTTCTTCTCGTTCGAATATGTACAGCCTTCACCGCTGGAAAGTCTTGGTAAGAATGCAGACAAGCAATAACTTTTAAGAGGGTTTCCAAATCATGGCCAAGTTAATCGGTCTCTGATACTGTACTACGCAGTTGCATATTTCCTACTACGTATCATTCTATGTAGTATTAGGACAATAATGGAGTTCGCTGATGTGAAGGGAATCTTTTTGATTTTACATTTGTGTTCCAATAACTCAACAACTTCTGCCAATTTTAGACGATGTGTCAAACTTTCTGTGGAGGTCGTGTTCAAGTCCAAAATATGGATTTTCTGTTCAGCGGGCAAGATGTAAAGCGGTCTCTGTATTCGGGACTTGAAAATAATCTCTATGAGGAGTTTTTTTTGGCGCATCGATGACTTAGATCACTTTGCGTCTTATATAATATGTCTCTAAATTGCATGTGTTCTGTGGTCAATTTGACGGTTTGTTGGATGAAAAACCCAATTTTCCAGGAGAAAAAAACCTCTGCCTAAAACCGACTAACTCAATCATGGGAAAAAGGCAATTAAAAATTCTTCCAGTCGTTAACGGGATTCGAACTTAGGTCTTTTCCATCCGGTGGGGGAAAGGACAGTGACTGAGTTTGTTGCTATTTAACAGCCTTTCGTGAAATGTATGTTTTAAATAAATAGAACAAAACAGGCAAAGTTTATTACAAAAATAAAGTTTTTATTTAAGGGTTAACTCTGGTGGGGAAATACAATATAAACTCGTCCCATTGCACATTTAAAGTTGAACTCCACTTTCATCGCAGCATCTTATCCTGAAACAGAAAAAAAAAATGATAAAAACAATCTTGAATACGAAGTGATATTTATATTATCATGCATTTCCTAATCTTATTATAAATGCATTTTATACTCACTTTGTCTTTGCCTTCTAATATCCTCCGTGGCCATATCCACCCTGTCCTCCTTGACCTCCGTAACCTCCCTGTCCTCCTTGACCTCCATATGCACCCAGTCCCACTTGACCTCCATGTCCTCCATAACCACCAAGACCACCTAATCCTCCGGCACCATAACCTCCGTCAGCCCGGTGGTCGTACCTCACGCTGTCTCCGGTGTTTCCATGTTTGGTGTCGTGTCGGATGTAGTCCTGGTAATCGGCAAACACCACGCTAACTAGAACCAACACTGCCAGAATAACAAACTGTGGAAAGAGAATTTCATAAACAAAATTAAATTTGCTTGCCTAAACTCAAATAACACCACAAAAAAAGTAAATTGAGAAAAGAGATTTTTTCTTTAGTGGTTGTAAATGAATTCACGAAAGAAAATGTTTTTTTTTTAAGATTAGATTAATTAATTAAAGTCGGTGTTAAATAATGGAAATGTTCGCACTTCTTTTCGTACTCCAAATGTTAAGCAGGCAGATATTTGTGCAGACTTACCGTGAAACGGGACATGGTGCTGGATTGATGATTCTCCAAGCTACGAATCTGTTCACTGACGATCGCTCTTGGATTTTTATAGGTGGCTGGTGACCTTAAAGACCGATACTAGTCACGTGGCTTCAGTGCTGTACGGTACTGTTTCGTTATTAGGTCACTGTACCCTTGAATGGAATGGGTCAACTAAAGCTACCCGATCTATGAAGTGAACTCATCGAGGTCAGGTATGTTTTTGCAAGTTTTTGGCACCCTATTCATTAATTTGATCATTCGTAATTTTGTATTTATTAATGAATGTGTCATCCCTGACAGCCAAACATCTCTCAAAGCGTTTTTTCAAGCAGTTTACAAAGCTAATGAGATGCTTCGTAATAATAAATCCAAGGTACGTCCATTTGGATTCAGGTTTCGATAAACTGTGGAAGTAAACCGTCCAAAGAATAACTTCACTTTGAAAGAACACATCGACCAGCTGAGCTCTATGTGAAAGATCATTATCGTCCATGAAAATTAATTGAGTTTATGGTTTTATCTTATAAAACTTCACCTGGGCTGAAGGATTTCATCTCTATATCTTGGTAGCTGAGGAACGTGTCTTCTTCAGAGTTGCTGAGTTTGACGCGGCTATTTAACCTATAAACCCACCAGGTCACCATCATGATAGCCGCATTACGATATTAGAAGGGTGGTGGCGTACTCTGTGTTCTTTGAAGATAAGAATACGTCTTGGCTCCAGAGATGACGTTGTTTAGTTCAAGTTAGACAGGCTTTCATATGGGAAATATTGAGAAGAAACAAACCACGAGCACATTGCTATCGTTCAAACCGTTCAAAATAGCTTAATACGACTCTTCCGATCTATTTTTAATGTAAATTAACTTCGATCTCATTTATTTCACTAAAGATGGACCCATTATCTAAAAATAGACCAAAATAGACTAATTCTACACACACACGGAATGTCTTTGAAGTTGCCAACATTTCTAACACCCACGCAGTTTCTTGTTTATGTGTGCGTGTTTTCAGTGGTAAATATCATTACAACAACGGTTTGTGAGTAAAAACACTTTTTCAACTTTAATATCGAATTGCGTTTATTAAAAGGGAACTTTAAACTTTCCTTGAACAGGACAAAGCTACCGGTAGCTCTAGCTACTGATTGACCTATTTGTTTTCATAATCAAGGTAGGAGAAAGAAAAGAAAAACACTCGATGTGTTCTATTTAATGTTTTATCCAGCAGAATTTGTATTAAACCTGGGTAAGTGGCTGTTTCTAAATACCAATGGCCAAGAATTTCAATATCTGAGCACGACATTGATCAAGGACGGATTATTTAGAAGTGAAGGGTTTAGCTAGAATAAGAAAAAAGAATAGAGAATATTAGAGCTACTTCACAGAACCAGAATTGAGAATTTACTTGGCTGGAAAACCACCATTTTTGAAATAATGCCATTCTGATTATCCTTCGCAGAATGAGTGTGTCCTCGAAGACACCGATCTTACCAACTGTAAGGAGAAGTTTGCTGGAAGGAGACTTTACATCCTTAAGGGACTTTTATTGGAAACAACAGTAAAAGTGTCTTAGGGATGTAGTTGTTCGTATCATTACCTAGATTCAGAGGAACATGTCATGTTTCTGTTCTATAAAAATCACTTTGTATTTCACTCCTTGTTTCTGGCCAAGGTTGTATCTAGAAATGTTTGAGGAGAAAAGAGTTCTATATTTTCTTATACATTTATTCTTGGTACATTGACTATTTTCATAATATTGTACCAGTTCGATTTGAGTTGGACATCTACTTCTCAATGATACAATCGAAAGTAAGTTTGAATCTCTGAGGAATGGTAAGGAGATACATTACTGCGAAATAAATGATATTCTTCTTTTCTAACAGACCCTTCTATGAGAAGGGTCTGTTAGAAAAGGTATCCAATACCAGAACTTGGTATTGGATTCCTCTTATTTTTAATTTTCATTCATGATATTGACAAGCGTAATCAGGGGATGCTGTTAAGGTAGAATAAGAAACAAGAATATAGAATATTAGAGCTACTTCACAGAATCAGGATTGAGAATTTATATGGCTGGAAAATCACAATTTTTTAAATAATTCCATTCTAATTATCCCATTCTGAGGATTTTAAGGATGGCTAATAGTTTGAGCAGGCCGTATTTCTTCAAAAAGATTTGGATCGGTTGTTGTTGTTGTTGGGTTTTAGGAGCATCGGCGACTAAGGCCATATTACTCCGTGTAAATTGTCTGTAAATTGCACGTGTTATGAGATCGATTTTCTGTTTGCTGGACAGAAAACTCTGATTTTTCTTCCAGAAAAAAACCCTGCTAACCTCGCCTGATTAACTCAACCAAGTTGTGAAAAAGACTCTTAACAATTCCTCCCGTCATCCATGGGATTCGAACTAAGGTCTTTTCCACCGGTGTTTGGAGGACGGCAATATTACCAACTGTGCTACCCACAAGGGCACATGAAAGTTCTGTAAAATGGAAAATAAATAAAATTAAATATACGGTTATGCATCTGGGGAACAGGAATCCTGGAGTCATATACAAGTTAGGGGGAGAGGAGCTAAACGTCCTTCAAAACGAAAAAGACTGACTATCCAATCTAACATGAAATTTTCCAAGCAGTGCAAACAAGCGCCTAGTCAGGCAGTAATGTCGTTGCTGTTCACAGATACACTGCTCGACAAAATTAACAGAACAAAAAGCTTCTCATGAATATTTTATTGTGAACAGTGTCGCCGAAAGCGAATATTTGATATAATAGGCGCCCTGGCAAACAAATTCCGAGTATCCAATAGAGACTGTAAGGTGGTAACCTTACAGAGCTGCACATTATGCCAATTATTCATGCCTATAAAAACACGGGTTGTAAATACATCAGTGGAGTCCCGTTTTTTGGCAAGCTCAGTAGGATAGCCACATCTCCAGTGCTCAGGACGGTAAGTCACCGTCGTTTAGATGATTCTTTGAGATGGCGGGCCATAGGATAAGTCGAAGCAGGGCAGTCGCAGGAGAAGGTGGCAAGTTGGCTTAATGTGTCACGCAGTGTCGCACTATGGAAGCAGTTTCAGGAGACAGGAACCATTACAAGAAGAGCTGACCAAGATCGCCCGAGGGCTACGTCAACCAGCACATACGGCTATCTGGCTCTAACAGCAAGACGGAATCCTACGATGTCCTGTCACTAACTGTCCCTTGAGGTTGCAGCTGTCACAGGTGAAAATATTTCCAACCGGACTGTGTTAAGAAGGCTCGATTCAAGAGGACTCTACGTCACAAAGCCAATGGTTTCTATTCTATTAACTCCAAACCGCCGCAGAGCTCGTCGAAACTGGTGCTATGAACTTTGACTTGGAGCCCTGAAAAATGGGTGTACAGTTCTCTTCTCTGATGAGTCCCGTTTTAGACTACAAAGAGATTCTAGACCTTTTTTTTATTTCATCTAGAGACAATGAGGAATGCGGTACCAACCATCCCTCCGACATCAGAAAAAGGGACACTTAAGGTGGAGTCGGTGTTATCTCGTGGGGGGGGGGGGATAATGATCAACGGTCGCACCTCTCTTCATGCATTTGCTAGGGGTATCTGCCGATACATCGAGAGTGGAGCCTTGCATCCTATGTGCGACTTTTTAGGGGTTCTGTTGGGTCCGGATTTTCTTTTCATACATGACAACGCCACTGCACATAAAGCTGAAGTGGTAGAGGAATATCGTGAAACTGAAGATACCGAAAGACTGGTAACAATTTTGTCACGCTTCATCGCAAGCTGCACACCTTACACCACGTTTTCTACGTGTTCTGTTAATTTTTTTCGAGCAGTGTACCTTGCTAGTGCCGAGCAAAATGCAATCATACCTCAATGCCTTCAGGAAGTTGGTATAATCATTGTCGTATACACACCGGTTGAAAAAGCACAGGTTCGAATATTGTCAATGACACGAGGAATTTTTGTGGGCTTTTTTCACTGCGTGGCTGAGTTATGTCTCAGCGGGGACCATAAGATTTTTCTCTCTCTCTCTCTCCAGAAACTCGGATTTTTCTTCCAAAAAAACAGACAAATCGACCAGAGAACACGCACAATGTTACGTGGGAGATACGAATTAGTTCTCGGTTGGCTGTAATATGACGGTTTTCGTTGAGTCAAAAAAATCCGCTTTCTTGCATCATTTGGCCATTCCAATATTAAATTTGATTTATTTTTTATTAATGTTCCGAACAGTTTTAGTAAATTTAAAATGTACAGTTAGAACCCTCTATCATGTAACTTACAGTAGTAATTTGCATCTGTATCTTGTATATTCCTGCGTTGTAAACTTTTAGGGAGCGCCACAAAGGGTCAGAGGAGTTTATGAATAACAATTTTAAAAGTTTATGCATTTTCATCAAATGCACAAAATTTCTTAACACAATTTCACTATTGCGGTTTCGGTGCTTTGATGCTTCTTAATTTGTTTTTCAGACATAACTGCGTGTGGCCAATTAGAGTTCTGATGATAGGGTAGACCAGCGTGACCTGAGCGGGAAAAAAAATCTATTTGCCCTCATTTGCTTGACTCGGCAGAAACAGGACCAATAAACGGAAATTATTATTATCAGGAAACCAGTCGTTGGTCGCCCGTCGGTTGCTATGGCAACGCAGATTGGCGTGGCCTCCACCAAAATTATCCACTCGCTTTAGTTGATTTAAAGTCCCCCTTTTTTCAATCAGTTAAAGTAAAACAGTTGATGTTTTTCAGCCTTCTGGAACAGTTCATGGTGACATTGTTTTTCTTCGGCATTGCAGTCTGTTTTCTGTAAATAAAGATACTCTTTCCAGAGCCTTCAATGGAATAGTTTCATCGAAGCGTTTTTATGTTCAGCACAAAGAGAGAAGGCGCCATTATGGCTTACCACCTAAAAAGAGAGAAGGCGCCATTATGGCTAACCACCTAATGTTTTTCTAGTTGTGAAAATATGACACGGAAAGACTATCGCATTAATGGAATTCTATAACTTTGGTATTCCAAAATTCCTGGTAGGTGTTCCAGAATTGTGTTTTATGGAAGATTGTATTAAATTTTTTATCACGATTGAATCCTCTTACTGTGTTGGTAAGCTTTGAATTACCATTAGCTTATAATAGTATAAAATTATTTAAAAATAAGTTAAAATGAATATTTGTTTGGCAAAGATAATTCAACGTGTTCCAATTGTAATAAAATGTAAAGAACAGCGTACACGAAATAAAAAAAAATAAAGTTTTATTTACGAGATAACTGTGGTGGGAAATACATAATGGAAACTAATTGCATTGCACATTAATCATTGACTAATTTCTTGGAGTTTGTTTTCTAATATCCTCCGTGGCCGTATCCTCTCTGTCCACCTTGACCTCCGTATCCACCCTGTCCTCCCTGACCTCCATAGCCACCAAGACCCAATCCTCCTGCCCCGTAACCTCCATCAGCCCGGTGGTCGAACCTCATGCTGTCTCCGGTGTTTCCGTGTTTGGTGTCGTGTCGGATGTAGTCCTGGTAGTCGGCGAACACCACGCTGACCAAAACCAGCATTGCCAGGACGACAAACTGAAATTGTAAATTGAAAAAGTAAAGTGAAGTTCATTTTAAATTGGTTATTTGATTAACATGGAAAGAAAAAGTTAAAATAAAATATCAGGAGTGGACTTAGATGTGGACTTACCGTGATGCGGGCCATAGTAATGGATTGTGGACTCTCGTACAAGCTACGGGTTGTGATTACTGGCTCTCATCCTCAGGTTTATATACATGGTAAGTGGTCACGTGTTTTCAGGGCTGTGTGGTACTGTTTGGCTAATAGGGCACTGTGTCCTTGTGTGAAACGTATCAACCGAAGCTGCGAAGTGCATTCATCGAGGTGAACTGGTTTCTCAACTTTCACAAAATATTCATTATCAAATAGTTTAATCACTCTCGTCAATGTCTATTGGAGTTCAAAAGCAAAGCAGGAAATCGAATTTCATCAATAACTGCATAAAGAATCAAATAGAGTTATTATACGTCTGCAAAGAGTACATAAACTTGATTAGGACAACCAAAAAGAAATGCAATTTTGTTATAAAAATGGATCAGATAGCAAAAAAGGTTCTCTTATTAATTTTAGACTTAATCTCTATTCGTTTCAATACAGGAGTTTTAAATATCCAAAAAGTCAAAATATATGAAGAAGGTTCCAAAATTTCAAAGCGTATTCTAGAACTGGTTGTTCCATTAGTTCTGGAACAACCAGTATAATTATCGGCTAACAGCTCTTTAACTTTTTCAGTTTGCTGAAGAACATCTCGCATATTTTGTTTATTTCTATGTTTGTTTTGTTTTCTTTTTTTTTTGCACAACAGTGTATTATGTCTCTAAACTGTGCATGTTCTATGGCCGGTCTTTTACTGGATGAGAAACCAGAATTCGTTTTTGGGAGGAGGGAAAACGGGCAATCCTCGCCTGAGGGCAACTAACTTAACCTATTTATGTGTATCAAAATGAAAATCCTCTTGAACGTCGATCACTCTATATTCAGGTGGCTTAATAAATTTCTCAGCAAGCCATTTACAACAGAGAGGAGCATCTTGAACACCATGACAGCGATGAAGATGAGAGCTCATCAGAAAATTAACATCCTACGTCTACCAAAATGAATTAAATCTCGAATAGTTTCATCCTGCTTTACTAGAATTATTCATTTTGGTAGAGTAAAGATGTTACTTTTCTTAAGTTGATTACTTAGAAGATTTTACTTCAGTAATAATCCACCTTGGGGACAGACTGGCAATTCCCATCCCCTCTATGTAGACCAGTTAATGTATTACAATGCAACAATAACTACCAAAGATGACTTGTCAAACGAATACTAAGGCATCTCCATTGCAACTAATTCTAAATGAGACTTCAACCTAATTTCTAGTCAACAGTTCTTGGGGTGAAGTCTTGTACTCGTAATGATAAATAAATACTCCATTATTTCAGTATGGAAGTCTGGAAGGGAAAAATACTGGTCCAGGAGACTTGATTATCCTTAGAGGAGGCTACTAACGACATGGAATTTACCCATTTTAATACACAGTATTCTTTGTTTGTTTGTTTCCAGACAATTATAGTCTAATAATAAATGGTCTAGTAATTCCTTTTAAGAAAAGCCCAGCGAAAAGAACACAATCCCATCAAACAAAACCTACTGGAAAATACTAAAAAAATTTCGAAATGGCGATCCGTATTTTTCAACTCAAAGTGTCTTTGGGGTTTGTTTACTGTGGGGAATATTTGAATATCCAACAGTTTTCCTGCGTGAAAAACCATTTCAAGGTTTAAGGCTAATTTGATTTTAACATAAATAAAATAAATTCTCCTTGAACAGGTAGAAAGCGAAAGGCAGTTTCAACTGTTGAGTGACCTCAAGCAAAGAGTGAATGACAGCTCAAGATAAATGTTTCCAAATTGTGGCAGGAGAGAAAAGCAAAAATTGGAGAGTGTGTGACCTATTAATAGAAAAAGGTCAGTGCATTGGAAGTCATAAACTACGGGTGTTCTACTTTATGTGTTACTGGACAGCTGTAAAGGAGGTAAAGCACCTACACAAATAGCTCTTTCCTCGCGACAGTGGGCTACTTTTTATATATCTCAGCACCTTATCGTAAAACCCATTGTGGTTATGACGATGATCCTCACTTTTTCCTACGTTAATAGCATTGTCCATCGGGTGGATCATTTCTGTGCTTCTTACGAAGTTCTCTGACCACTAATTTCGTTGGTGTGAAATGCGAATACGCAAAACGTTTTCTCACCTGAGACTGCAGTCTTAAAGACTGAGGATTCAGCGTTCCCATACAGAAAGGAGAATACCTTTCTTAGCTTGAAGAAAAACTACCATGGCAGTTTTTCAAAACGGTCAAAGTTACCTTTATTGGTTTGATTGAATAAATTCTTGAAATTGTGAAGATTGTTTCAAATTTTCCTGTACTATGCTCATCCAAAGGAACCTATCCAGCGACCTCAGGTTTGCTACTCATCAATGGTTTTATCTAAATATCTTTGAGGACCTTCATATTCTTTATATCAATGTATTTAGCAATATACCCTCACTGGCCAAAAAATTAGAAATCTTTATCAATATCTGGTAGGGTTACTTCTTGCCTGAATTGCAGCATCGACAATTGGAATCTGTGTTAGATGCTGGTCATCTTCAGAATGTTTTTCGAACATTCAGATGAATATTTTGCACGGTGGTGTGTGTGGGGGGGGGAATAGAGAAGGCTTTAATTTTATTTTGAATATTAATAATAATAATGCTATTAAATATTCCTTATTTGTTCTGTTCCCTTATATTACTATAGACCTCCTTTCCTATACTCCCCCCCCCCCACTTACATATCTGACTTTGCTTCACAGGAGAATTCCAGATTCATGGGAACTTCTCAATTATGTATAATTCCCTTCGGAAAGGCTGAGTGTTCAGGAATAACAAACTCACAAATTAATAAACAACAAAGTTTATTTACATATATATATATACAACATAATATACAATTTAATTAAAAAACATGTAATATGACATACAAAGTTAAATCAAAGATAGATACCTTGTATATATTATTCTTATTCCTATTTCCCTTCACTAGCTAAGCTGAGTTGACGATTATATGAAAACACTTGATTCATTCTTCTTGCCCTAACTACCTCCTAACACTTATACATTCACCATTCCTATTTCACTTACTTCTGGATACAATTCTTTTTCATATATTAACAATCAATATGCTACTTTCTTCATTATACCCTGTGTTTTCACCATTCTGTTACAATATACTGAAGACCAATCTTAACTTTCCTAAAGTCTCTATTTGTTATTAGTCTTTCAGATAAACCAACAATTCTTCATCAATACAAACACTATATTCAGAGTCGCTCACATAACCCAATTATCTATCATTAAAACATATTCAAAGTTGCTCATATATCTCAATTATCTATCATTAAACATATTCAGAGTTGCTTGCATAACTCAATTATCTATCATTAAAACATATTCAAAGTTTCTCTTTATAAACTTTACTACCCTTCCAACACATTATAATTATTTGAACAACAATTTAATCTATTACTCATCCTTCGTTTCCCTTGCATTTTACAATAACCTTTTTAATTAATTAAACTCTGTTAGTATATATGATTTACTTCAGAGATAATTTATCTATCATTTTACTTTCTAGTGCTACCCCTTTTTTTTAAATTAATTACTATACTGTTTCACTAACAGTCCTTCTTGTTAACTTACAGTACTTACTATATTGCTCACCTACTTCTATCTTTTTTCTTTCCTTTCCGGGGAGGTTTCAAACTTCCATTTTTGGCTCTCTGAGGATCTCCTTCATCTGCTTTCACCTGAATCTGCTACAGATAATTTTCCGGAACTCTTGGCTGCATGGGTCTGGCGTCCTTTCTCCGTCTTATTCGGGCTACCTTCCATTTGCTGCTTCCTTCCTTCTCATCGAGCTACTAATTCCGCGTTTTCGCTCCTTCTCTCGAACTACTAATTTTGCGGATTTCGCTCCTTCTCTCTCCACCTTATTAAAACTTATTCACAAAAAGAAAATTCACAGGGCATCTCACACTAACTCCTTCTCTACTCCACTTTTTACAGCTCATCCACAAGGAGATAGCTCATAGGGTGCCACCCTCGCTTCTTCGCGCCACCTATTAAGAACTTCTTATTAAAATAAGAAATATTTCACAGCGCTCGTTTGCATACGGGTCACTACCCTTGCCTTTCTTCCGATAATGGATTAGACTAATTGCAAAACGGCCAATGCTCTTGCCTTCCAATGACGGACAGGCTTATTCTCCTTACACTCCATAATTTCTAACACGACAAAAAAACTCAACTGTCAACTGTTACCAACTCATATTTTCTACCACGACCAAACACTCAACTGTCCATGTTGCTAACTCATTTTTACTTACACTGACGAAAAACTCAACTGTCTGTCCTAACTCATTTTTCCAAACGCCGACAAGAATCTCAACTTTGTCTCCCCCTAACTCATTTCCATACACACCCACATAAACTCAACTCAGGGTTCTGTCTTTTTCCCCCTGTTCACTCACTTTTTGTTCCTCTGAATTACGTACCGCCCCTATGTGTCAGGCTCGCCCTTGTTCTGAGTCTTAACCAATCTTTCTCATTTTATCAACTTTCACTCTGTCCTATTCGCTCATGTTATCTTTTCCCAAGCTGTCTCCTCATTGCTCGATCTAACTTCTTATTTTAAGAAATTTGTAAAATTTCTCAGGCTTTCTGTACCTTTGAAGTCAGCCGCTTATAGTTATACTTTAGCAGACTTATTTCACAAGATCTACAAAACTTGCCATCACCGACAGCCAGACGCCAGTCTTAACTCTAATTCCAGCATTTGTCCCGTATTTACTACCTGTCTCTTCTCCAGATGTCACCGATTAAAGAAATGTCCCGACAGTACCATGGTCCACCGCACCATTGTTTTCCAGAGTTAACACCTATTACTAACAGCAGTTGCTACTCGTTTCTATTGTTTTGGTTTTTTTCTGTGTGCTGGGAGTCGAAGTGTACCCAGATTGCTAATAGCCTTTCAGCTTACCGCTCCCCTTCTATAAACGTTGTCTACTTTAATTCCTAGCGAGTGACCCACTATTTAAATAATATTCGTGACTTGTAAGGTTTCCCTGCCCCATATTGCTATATTATAAGTTTTACTTTAAATTAATCTCACTTTTGTATAAAATATATACTTGTAAGATTTTACATCTTACAGTGGAAAGTTGCATTGTCGCCTTGAAACGAGCCATAGCAGTTCGGGTGAAAAATACGAATTGCTGGGTGAAGCTTATTATTAACTATCTAATGTTTTATTCAGACTGAATTCTGAGTGTAAAGAAGACCTGCTAAGATATTGGAACATCGTATTTTCATTATTCTCAACAAATGATATTAATTAATGAGAGTGGCCTTCGATTACAAGGTCGGATAATGATCGAAGGATCGTTAGATGGCTGTTCTGCAAATGGATTCAAAACAGTTATTTAAGAAAAATATACACAGTTGTTGTTGTTGTTGTAGGGTTTTAGAAGCATCAGTGGCTAAGGCCATATTGCTCGTGTATATTATACACTGCCCTACCATTAACATCCAGACATCCCTCAATGGATGGGGAAACAGGTCCAATGCATGCAACAAGTCTGCGCGCACAGTGGTATCGCCACCGTCCTCTCCACACCTGGTGGAAAACGCCCGGGTTCGAATCCTGTCGATGACGCGAGGAACTTTAGTGGGCTTTTTTCACTTCGTGGCTGAGTTAGTTGGTCTCAGGCATAGATAGAAAGGTTCTCCCCCCCCAGAAACTGGGGTTTTTTCGTCCAGCAAGCAGGCAAATCGACCAGAGAAAACACGCAATTTACTGACAAAATAAATACAGTATATGGGTAGATCTAATCATTTACAGGGGACCCTAATATCATAATTTGTTTTTTAATCATGCATGCAACACTTCACAGAACCTGCTATTAAATATGCACACTGGGCTTCGAACAGACACTTGCAAAAGTGGGCATGCAAGATGACACGTTCAAGAATTATCTCAACATTTCAATGGAATTGGTCACCTCAACAAATGCTAGACGTCGATTATCATGGAGTAAGAAGCGCGAATCCTGGACTGTAGAGCAGTGGAAAACAGTCCTACTGACAGACGAGTCGAGGTTCGCACTCTACCAGTCTGATGGCCATTGCTGGGTGTGGTGAATGCCAGGTGAACAGTTCCTTGCTGATTGCATCCTCCGAACAATGAAGTTTGGTGGAGGCAGTGTCATGGTATGGGGCTGCTTTACATGGCTTTGCTTGGGCCCATTAGTCATTATCAACAAAATCATGAATGCAGTGCAATACCAGAAGAACCTGGACAATTATGCACTTCCAACAATATGGCAATACTTCGGGAAAGGCCCATACCTGTATCAGCAAGCCAATGCGCCATGCCGTACTGCTTGGGTCGTAACAGAGTGGTTTGAAGACTTGGGTGTGGAAAAGTTGGATTGACCAGCCCCAGAGTCCTGATCTGAACCATATCGAGCATCTTGGGGATGTATTAGATCGTCGGGTACATGCACGTCGAGATCGAACAAAAGAACATAAGCCGAACTGGCCGAAGATATCACCTGACATTTATTAAACACTGGTTGAGAGTATGTCGCGAAGATTGAAGGCTGTCATAAAAGCAAAAGGTTTCAGCACAAAATATTAAATTACACAATAAAAGCTCTTTTTTGTCTAAAGGCAGGTGGCCGGATATTAATGGTAGGGCAGTGCGTGTACATTGCATGTTCTGTGATTGATTTTCTGTTTGCTGGACGGAAAACCCGAGTTTTCGGCAGAAAAAAACCATGGTATCTTTGCTTGAGACCAATTAAATCAGCCAAATTGTGAAAAAGGCCCATAAAATTCCTCCTTTAATTGATGGTACTTGAACTCGGATCTTTTCCACCTGATATGAGGGAGAACGGCGATCCTACCAATTGTGCCACCCACGAGGGTGGCACAATTGGTACGCAAGGTGAATGAGTACGCATCCACTTTAATAAATTAAATATATGTACTAAATAGACTTAAATATTTCTTATTTATTATCTATTCTGATTCATAAAAGATGCTATCCTGAAATCGGCAAAAAACACTTTGGGATTAGAACTAAAGACAAATGGTAAGGAATAGTATAATGGGGAATGTCCAAAAAAGGTGGAGGAAAGAAGAGCCACACGATTAGAATGGTGGGAAGACCAAATATTAAACGTGGAAAACAACCACAAAGATAAAAATATAAGGCAGTTGTATAAAGGAATAAACCAGTGGAAGAATGGTTACCAACCAACATACACCCTTGTCCACGACAAGAACTAAAACCTCCTAACAACCAATGATGAAATCGTTAAAAGATGAAAGGAATATTTCAGTCAACGTTTGAATTAAAAATGGAAGAAGGGGACGGACAAAGAGAGGAAATCCACACTGCAAAGCCAGAAATAGAGGAACCCACACTAGAAAAAGTAAAATCCTCAAACTGAAAAATCAACAAACACTCGGAAGCGGTAATATACCTACTGAACTCAAAAGAAGAGATGAACAGGAAGGAAGGTATTATTTTCCCCTGATATTAAAATTCACACACTTTTGTGACTGTTGAGGAAATTTTCGGGAGAAAAATTTAAATAAAATGTATAATATATAAACCTGAAATATCATGATAAATAAACTGGATCCTGGTTGTAATATGATTTTATTAACTCGTCCATTTATGAAATGAACTTAATTTGATTTAAAAGTGTGCCTATATTTTTGACGAGGCCCTGTAAATTCGTTTTTGGACCTGCAATGTATTAAGAGATTACATGGTTGGTAAATAAAAATGACTGCTACTTGACAACCACAATAATTGATTGCTATAATGATCTCAGTTCAGTTATTTTTTGTTACGGTGTGTATTTATGATTAATAAGTAGGTCTGAATTCGAGACACTTCGTGGATTTTGCATATGCAGCCTCTGAAAACTTACTGGGTTGAGAATAAAAATTATAATCGAGTGCCATGGACTCTCTAAAAAATGTTCGGTTCCATTTGATGAATACGTTGATGGGCCTTTTCCACTCGATGTGTGAGAACGATTGTAACCATCCGCGAGCGTCCAGATAGTCTCTGATTAAGAGTACGCACATATTTTTGAACAGGGATTGGCTTGAGAGTTTACATATCCAGAGCGTGTGAAATATGCCAATAATCTTGACTGGGAAACGCCACATTCATCGCATACTTCAGTCTGGTATTCTCAGCGATTCTAAGATGTCAGAGATCATTCTGTACTCGCAGATGATCTCTGGCATCTTACCAGGCTTCGAGTCGTTTCCTCATAATACATTGCAATAGAATGTAGACGTATGAGGTTAGCTGTTACCATGAAATGATCAACTGGACTAAACCGAAGTGTGCTGAAGAACACGCATATCCTTTAGGGAGATCTGGTGTTACTCAGGGTATATTACCAAATTTACCAATCAGTAATTACCACATTTAAATCAAAACATTTATGTAGATTTAACCTTCAGATAGCTATGTTATTTAGATTAAAATAACCTTTATATGTATTAGAATGAGTTCGATATATTTAAACATTTATTTTATGTTATGGATGTCATTGTGCAATACAGCTTTATTTTTTTATCTCAAAATGTGAAATGTTGAAACTCGATGTCTTGAAATTGAAAGAAAGAGGTGAAGAAAAAGTAAAAGAATAAAACTTTATTAACACAAAATTTAATTTTAAACAAAGACAGTACAATATTATCCCAATGAACACTTATTGGTGTAATTCCCTGAAATATCTTCGTCTTTCATTCTTTCTTCTGAAATAAAGAAACAAACTCATTTTAGAATGATCATTGACCTCTCTCTCTTTCTTGTTCTTTCTTAAAAGGATATTCAGTCCAATTAATTTAGGATACAGCAATTCTCCTGTTATCTTTAACAATTCATTTATTTCAAGCGGAATTCCTACTTACCATATCCTGCTTACTAATATCCTCCGTGACCTCCATATCCCCTTTGCCCACCTTGACCTCCGTATCCTCCCTGACCACCTTGACCTCCGTATCCACCCTGTCCGCCTTTACCTCCATAGCCCCCGCCTAATCCTCCGGCCAGACCACCATCTGCTCTCCTGTCGTACCTGACGCTGTCACCACTGTGGCCATGTTTGCTGTCGTGGCGAATGTAGTCTTGGTAATCCGCCAACACCACGCTGGCAAAGACCAGCACTGCCAGGATGACAAACTGTGGAAAAGAAATTCCATTAAGAAAGTCAGTTTTCGAAATATTAGTTATTAAAGAGGATGCAGAAATTTTATCCAAATAGGACCAATACCACAGTTATTTTCAATATTTAAAAGGTGCAATTTCAAGTGACTTACCGTACAGCGAGCCATGTTGATCCGATGGGAATATTTTCAACTCAAAGAGTTTCTGATGTCTCTGCTTGCCACTGTTACCTTTATATAGGTGGAAAACGACCTTTCCCATGGTTGTCATTCGCGAGTTGGCTGGTTTTGTTGTTTACAATACAGGTTTCTAACCTTGACCAAAAGTGTTCGCTTTCATTTCTCCATACTCCAACAAGAGCGGGGTGTCACTGAAGTTGTCTTTTCTTAAATCCATCACGAATCATTCAGTGGTATCGATGCATTTGATTGGATGAAAGGGAAACAAGACTTCGCTTTTCTTTGATTATTGAAGGACTGATTCAAGGGTGGAGAGATTTTAACTGTACAGTAATTGAAATCTAAAGTCAGCATAAAGTAAAAGCACAACGCCAAAAGTGGTAAATCTTATACTGCTTGACAGAAGAGGGGTGTTGAATATTTTCTGACGTCATCGAGAGGTTAGGTAGTTAGGGGAACTGCTAGTTTGGTGAGGGGAAATGTTTATTTGCTTATGCACAAATGTTAAACAGATGGAGCATATTAAATAAATCTGGTAATTTGAAGTAAAGTCATCTCACATTGTAATGATATCAGAAATATGTCGCCACTGTGAAATAAGGAACGTTTTTTGATGCTGAGTTATCAAAAAGACTCACAGAAAACCACGGTCTTTTCATGAGAAATATTGATCAATCTGGTTTCAAAAATCATGTGGTTTTTGATGAAGAACACCACAAGATTTTTCTCTTAAAATAATTGATATATTTATGTAAGCATTTCAAGTTCAGTATCTAATTTTGCTGATGTTACAAATGTCTGCAGGGCGGTTAATTACAATAATCTGGTAATGCTATCCCAACAAGAAATTGTGATGTTTGAATGGCATGTTGAACAAGTTATCTGGATTATAATACTTGAAATGAAAGTTCACCTTTACACAGATGACTGTGTAAATGAATCTATTCATTACTGATCGAATCTAAAATTCGTACGTTTCGCGGTTGTTTCTTCTCTGCTTCTTCAGCATTGTAAACTTGATGTTATACGAAGCGGATTGATTAGTTCATGGCCTCAGTATGAAATGGTAGTGATTAAGAATTTCTCTACTTAATGTACACTTCATATAGTAAACCGTCGAGTTTCATCCAGTTTCAATAACGTCTCTTTCTTTTAATTAAAGGACCTCAAGTGAACAAAGTTGTGTGAATGAGGAAGGATGGACAATAAAAGTCATCCGATTTTTAGGAAAAAAGAGAGAAATGCCAAAGGCAATAGGCAATTAATGAGGATATTGTTACAACAATGGGGGAGGAGGGCTTTTTCTATTCTACGGTCAAGAAGTGGGTAGCATAATTTAAACGATTGAGGGAGGGCCTGGAAGATGACCCAAAAATGTGGAAGATCTGCAATGTCCATTACTCCAGAGTTGTTTGCAGTGTGCATGATTTGGTGATGGCATTTTCAGGCATTTTCCAGGCAAAGGAGTAGTCCAAACAATGGAAACCAGCTCTTTGCCACCTCCAAAGGTGGTGGCAAAGAGCTAAGAGAGCTAAGTCCAAAGAGATTTTTCTCCAAAGAGAGCTAAGTCGATTTCTTCTGTTGGCAAGATGACAGCTTCGGTTTTTTTGGGATGCTGATGGAATGTTTCTAGTGGATTATCTTCAGAAAGGCCAGACGGTCAAAGGGGCATATTACGCACTTTTTTGTGGCATTTGCGTGAAAACTCAAAGGCAAATGCATTGGAAAACCAGAAAAGGAGTCTTGCTCCACCAAGAACTTTTCGCTTCTTCCAGGACAACGTGCCTGCTCACAACACTGTCACTGCCATGGCTGCACTATATGAGTGCGGCTTTGAAATCTTAGACCATCATATTGAAATATTAGACCATCTATATTCATCAGATTTAGCACCATCGGATTTTTAGCTCTTTCCTAATTTGAAAAAATACCTGGCTGTATCCATGTTCTCACCATCAGTGGGAGCAATCTTCGAGGAACGAGAGAAAGCGTTCTTCGTAGCTGGAACCAACGCATAGTAACATCGGTGGCAAAAGTGTATCGACTCCAAAGGGGACTATGTTGAATACTAATCCTATAGTCATTATAAAAGAGAGACCAAACTGAAGACTGGTGTTTTTGTGGTGGTGTAACAGCAAGCCACAATCATTGAGAAAGCTTCCGCTATACATATGACTTAAAACCTCTGTTAGCAATAAATTTATTCAAACTTCAAGTATTTTGTTAAATAATTTGTTTAGTTACAGGGCCTGAAGACAACTTTGTTGACTTCAGGCCCTGTAACTAAAAAAAGACGACATTGAAATTGCATGAAACTTTGATGATTGACTATATAAAGTGTACATTATAATTCGAACATTATAATTTCTTGTGGAAACAGCAATCCCAGTGTATTTCCATTAACAACTCTGCCGAAATTTGTGATATCAGCAAATTTACATATCTAACTTGAAATGCTTATATCAATATCATTAATTTTTAAGAAAGATCTTGTGACTTTCTTTATCAAAAAAGCAAATAACGTTTTGGAACTGGACCGATCACTAATTCTCATCAAAAGACTGGTTTCTTGTGAGTCTTTTTGATAAAACCATCATCAAAAAGCTTTCCTTGTGTCAGAGTGAAGAGGTTTTTGATATCATTGGATGACTTAACCAATATTTCAGATTTATCAGATTTATTTAATATGCTCCTAACCTTTGTGCATAAGCAAATAAACATTTCCCCTCACCAAACTAGCAGTTCCCCTAACTACCTAATCTCTCGATGACGTCAGAAAATATTCACCAGCCCTCTTCTGTCAAGCAGTATAAGATTTACCACTTTTGCCGTTATGCTTTTACTTTATGCTGATCTTAGATTTCAATTACAGTTAAAATCTCTCCACCCTTGAATCAGTCCTTCAACGATCAAAGAAAAGCGAAGTCTTTTTTCCCTTTCATCCAATCAAACACATCGATACCACTGAATGATTCATGATGGATTTAAGAAAAGAAAACTTCAGTGACACTCCGCTCTTGTTCGAGTATGGAGAAATGAAAGCGAACACTTTTGGTCAAGGTTAGAAACCTGTATTGTAAACAACAAAACCAGCCAACTCGCCAATGACAACCAGGGGAAAGGTCGTTTTCCACCTATATAAAGGTAACAGTGGCAAGCAGAGACATCAGAAACTCTTTGAGTTGAAAATATTCCCATCCGATCAACATGGCTCGCTGTACGGTAAGTCACTTAAAATTGCATCTTTTAAATATTGAAAATAACTGCGGTATTGGTCCTATTTGGATAAAATTTCTGCATCTTCTTTAATAACTAATATTTCGAAAACTAACTTTCTTAATGGAATTCCTTTTCCACAGTTTGTCATCCTGGCAGTGCTGGTCTTTGCCAGCGTGGTGTTGGGCGACTACCAAGACTACATTCGCCACGACAGCAAACATGGCCACAGTGGTGACAGCGTCAGGTATGACAGGAGAGCAGATGGTGGTCTGGCCGGAGGATTAGGCGGAGGCTACGGTGGTAAAAGTGGACAGGGAGGATACGGAGGTCAAGGCGGCCAGGGAGGATACGGAGGTCAAGGTGGGCAAAGGGGATATGGAGGTCACGGAGGATATTAGTAATCAGGACCGAGTAAGTTGCTTTTTCACTTATAATGAAAGGCTTGTTAAAGATAACGGAACAATTGCTGTATCTTTAATTAATTAAACTTCTCTGTTTACCTTGAAAGAAAGAATACGAAAAAGAGATCGATGACCATTCTAAAATGAGTTTTTCTTTATTTCAGAGGAAAGAATGAAAGACGAAGATATTTCAGGGAATTAACCAATAAGCGTTCATTGTGATAATTTTGTACTGTCATTGTATAAAATAAAATTTTGTGTTAATAAAGTTTTGTTCTTTTGCTTTTACTCCATCTTTTCTTTTTTTTCAATTTCAAGACATCGAGTTTCAACATTTCACATTTTGAGATATAAAAATAAAGCTGTATTGCACAATGACATCCATAACATAAAATAAATGTTTAAATATATCGAACTTATTCTAGTACACATAAAGGTTAGTTTAATCTAAATAACAGCTATTTGCAGGTTAAATCTACATAAATATTTTGATTTAAATTTGGTAAATGCTGATTGCTAAATTTGGTTATATACACTATGTAACACCACAGTGCTCGAAAGAATACGTGTTTTCTTCAACAACTGGACTATACCACTTCGGGGTAGTCCAGTTGGTGATACCTTACACCAACTGGACTACCCAGTTGGTGATGGATATACCATGGCAGTTGTAAATGGAGGGAATCCGAGCACTCTGAATGCAATACACACTACCGAGGGCACCCTATGTTAAGTAATTGGACATACTATATTTTGTTGTATAGCACACACAGACACATGGCAAGGTTGACGTGTGTCTGTGTGTGCTTTACAACTTATCTGATAACTTCAAAACTCCATACATGTTCCTCTCCCCAATTTCAACCTCAATGCACCACGAATAGTGAAACTAAGAGAACAAATTTATCTGCAAAAAGATCTAAACCTCCCAAAAACTTCCTTACTCCTTTCAGAAATACACAGGAGAGTGTCAGTTCAAATCTCAATGATGTCCATTTATACTTTAAAATCTGACAGACTCCGTTGCATTTTTCGGATAGAATTTCCGTTATCGGTTACCTCAACCATCCCCCATCTCAGTTGTGCAATTATTTGCTCGTTTTAAAGGTGGTACCTGTGCATATGTCCGCTCTGATATTTCTTGTCGGTGACATCATAATCTTAAAATATCTCCGCTTTGATTTCCTCTGACTAAAGAGGCAACAGCCGAATTTGACCCGTTCTGTCATATTCTTCTGTTCCCTCTACCGTTCTCACAATTTCACTAATCAAATGGACGGAGGGAACTTATTGCAAAGGCAATTCGTGGTTGTAACCAGACCATATTTATCAAAAAAAAAGCGAATGTTCTGTCTTATTGTACATATACTGTAGACTTATTGCCAGGCTTAGAGAATTACTTTGAAGTTAAAATTAAAATAACACCAAAGTGTCATTTGTGGTTAATTTGAGACTTATGCTGTGATCAATGGATAGCCTGTATGGTGGTGGTACCCAGAAGGTAATCAGAGTGTCCAAAGTGCATTAATTCACGCATTCTTATTTTATTTTGGTGAGAGAAACTTTGAGTGAAGTTTATTGTCAGCTGAGCTTTTACCCTTGATAGGTACCTCCAAATACCCATTTTAGTTCTAACAACGCTACAAAACCCCAAATTAGCTTGTAAGCAGTTTGACTGACCTTGGGCAATCTTTGCTTAGCAAAAAGGTAATATTGCTTAAATTTGTTTATGTTCGATATACTTCTCATACATTTTATTTCACAAATGTGCAAATATTACTATATTTTTTTATCTCAACATGTAAAATGTTGAACCTTTTCGTTCTATACTGGGAACAGTCTTTAAATGAAAGAAAAGGAAAAGAGAAGTACAGAAAAACAAAGTTTTATTAAGACAAAATCTCCGAAATAAAGAAAAATGAGCAACCTCTTCTAATATCCTCCATGACCTCCGTATCCTCTCTGTCCAGCTTGACCACCCTTACTTCCATAACCGCCTTCTAATCCTCCCGCCAGACCGAAGCTGTCACCACTGTGGCCATGTTTGCTATCGTGGTGAATGTAGTCTTGGTAGTCACCCAACACCACGCTGGCAAAGACCAACTGCCAGGATTACAAACTACGGAAAAGAAATCATAAGAAAATTAGCTCAAAATTCAAGAATATGCAAATAAGCTATCGAAACAGGACTGCCCGTACCCGGGCTGGCTGCAGTACCAAAGTGACTTGCAATATTGATGAATTGAGGATACGTTCAGCTCAATTAGTTTCTGATTGCCCTGTCTGCCACTTTTAGCTGTATATGGACGGAAAATGAACTTTATCTGAGAGGCGTGGAAGTTGTTTGTTTTGTTGTTACTTCTGCGCAAGCAGGTTCTGTAGCCTTCACCCAGAAGTGTTCGCTTTCATTTGGATATCCTCGAAAAGAATGGAGAGTCACTGAGGTCAACTCTTATTAGGAATATTTGAAAAATGTTTTGCTTTCGTTGACGCATTTGGATTGATGAAATACAAAATAGTTAGTGTCACTTTCCTTTTTGGTGAGCGAACTCAATGGGAAGGGGTTAAGGGTAACCACGCCCACCAGGTAAAAAATATATTGTTGAAATAGGATTTTAGGAGCATCAGCAACTAAGATCATATTACTCCGTGTAAATTGCGCGTGTTCTGAGGTCGATTTTCTGTTTGCTGGACGAAAAACCCGAGTTTCCAGGAGGAAAAACCATACTGTTCCCGCCTGAGACCGACTAACCCACCAGGTAATGTACTCCTGATTCGGGCCACAGAACAGAACAGTCAAGTGTATCAAGCTGTTCTGAATCAAGAAAGTTTTTGTTTTACTGGGTGAATCCATTGTCCTGGAAACGGGTAATATTTGTTTTTTGTAATTGAGAATAGGTGGATTAGAAACACGGTGTATCTGCCGGGAGCAACAATTGATAATGTCATCAACAGATTGTTAGATTTTAAGAGGGGATAAAGGGATCATTATTACTAATGTAGGGACGAATTATGTTAAACTCACACGAACTGATGATTTCATGGAGAAATGTAGAATTATACCAAAAAAGGGTTCCCTATGAGGAAAGACTTAACATGTGGGCTGCAGAGCTTGGTACCTTAAAGGGGATCTGATTTGCGATTCATAAGATTCTGAGAGGTGCTTGTAACAGGAATGAAGGCGAAAATTTCACTCTTATAGATTATTATAGATAGCATAATTTCAAATTAGTGGGAAAGAGATTTAGACTTAATTGCAGGAAGTTTTCTGTTAGCCAGAGAGCTGTTAATAATTGGAATAATGGAATAAGTTACCTCCATGGATGGTTGGGGCTGACAGCTTGGAAAAATTCAGAAGATGTCAGATGAACAAGTCAGAGGAAAATTGGAAATTCAGATTATAAGACACAAAACATGTCCACCTACTTGAGAAGGGAAACACATAGGTTGTTTATATTATATTTACTGCGTGACATGAAACTCTGATAAGACAATCGATCTCGATCTTGATTTTTTTTGATAAACCCTTCAGAACTTTCTACGACTTTTTACGGATCTTAAAAATGTCACGAAATTTCCATCTTTTTACTGCAAAGTTTAGTTTTGGGAACAAGACTAAATCGGAAGCTACATATGGTCTTTCGTCCTTCGATAAGACCTGTTCAGAATAGCCTGAGAATGTCTGCTGGAAATCCAAAAGAAAGCTGGGCATGCATGAAGAATTTGTTCCAAGTCAAACTCTCAATCAGTATTGCAGAAATAAGGGAGTACTGGAAAATGCTCTAAGAAAATCTCTAAAACAGGCGTGCTAGAGATTGCTTAATAAGTCAATTTGATGCTGCGCACGCCAGGGTTGAATAATGTGGCCATGGCCTGCCACCATCTTTCAACTACTCTACCTCTTCCGGTTTCTTTTTATCTCCAAAACTAAAATTTTTAGAACTAAAATTTCATGGCATAAGTGATCTAAATAAAGGTTATTTTAAAATGTCATACGTGATTATTTAAGAGGAACTGGCAGATAATGTGTACTTCCATCTACAAAATATTGACCTTCTACTCCATCGTAAATCTGCCACTTTTAAGATTATCAACCAATTTGTAGCAAGCAGACATCTTTCCCACCTTAAGAGAAGACGTGACATTATTTTGAGAGAGAGAGAGAGAGATGCAATTTTACACCTTTCGTGTTTGGTGATCCCAAAGAGGAAAGTGGGGGTTGTAGGTTGTAGAAGACAAAAAATACTTGTTGGTGCTGCACTTCACTTTTTGTACATTAGAATTTTCGAAAAAAAAACATGTGACCGAATGTTGTTT
This sequence comes from Mastigoproctus giganteus, assembly GCF_048544385.1. Classification (NCBI taxonomy): domain Eukaryota; kingdom Metazoa; phylum Arthropoda; class Arachnida; order Uropygi; family Thelyphonidae; genus Mastigoproctus; species Mastigoproctus giganteus. Next base: position 25,978,813 of record NC_143584.1, on the reverse strand, counting down.
CTAAGACCAGAACCCCTGGATAGGTCACTCCTACAGTGTCATAAGGCCGGGAAGATCACAATTATATTGACTGGCCCTAATATTCCTCTAACAGCAACCCCAAAATGTAAATCAGTAAATTTATAAAACGAGATGGAATTTTCCCTTTTGCTATGAAGTGTTCCATTATTTTTGTTAATCGGTGTATATGCATTTATTAAATTCTTCGAATGAAATTCACGAAGATAAATATGGAAAAGAGGGCAGTGCTTTGGATGTATTTTGCTCTCTCTTTCCTTCTGTTTCCAGGAGTGATCGTACAAATTCCATTTGCTTGGAAATGTCAAATATTGGTATCTTAAAGAGCACAGATGGTATTAAGCCAGTAAAAATAAATAAATAAAACTTTATTTATACGATAAAATTATGTTTTACACAAGGTATTACAATTAATCACAATGGACACATTGCTTCAATTCCCTGAAGTTTTCAGCACCAGTCTTACATCTGCAAGAAAGAGAGAAAAAAGGCTCATTTTAGAATAATCATTGATGGCACAATATCAATTACATTTTATGTTTTAAAATCCCTCATTAAAATCTCCCACGGTCTTTTTCAAGCATCACACGTTAAATATATTTCGTACTCACCTTGTTCGAGTTCCTCTAATATCCATGACCGTCGTAGCCCATCAGTCCATCGTGACCACCGTAGCCATCTCCATAGAAACCACCTAATCCACCAGCTAAGCCACCATCTGCTCTCCAGTTGTACCTGACGCTCTCACCATATCCATGTTTGCTGTCATGTACAATGTAGTCTTGGTAGTTGGCCAACACCACGCTGGCAAAAACCAGCACAGCCAGGATAAGAATCTGCGCAAATACATTTATTAAGAGATGAGCCAATAACCAAAACTCAATACTACAATACTTCCAGATTTACTCGCATTAATAATAGCAATGAAGTTTGTTATGGACTGACTTACCAAGCATCGGGCCATTTTTGTTGGTCTGTGGACGAACCTAGTTAGAGACTGATTCGTGTATTTTGCTGGCTGTTTATATACACTACGTGACCTCACTAATTCGATCATTCGATACCACGTGTTCGTTTAATACTATAATGACTGCAAGCCAATCGGCGACCTTCACCCAAATGTCTGCCCTCTTGTCTCGTACCATAGCGAGAGCAGCACTGAGTTCAATATTTCAACAAAAGTTTCGCAATTAGGTTTATGTTACTGACACATTAGCAGAGTCATTATCTGTCTCTTCAGGCGACGTTTGGATAATTTTCACTTTAAGCAGTTTAAAATCTTATGTCGAGTTTTATTTCTTTCTGTTTTTATCTATATATCTGTCAATCCCTACTCCAAAATAAGATCCATCCATATTATTAGTAGTTTCTACGGTATTTACAACAGAAACTGTGTTTTGGTTTTACTATCAGATATAGTTAGAACGCATGAAGATGTACACTCAGTTGACAAAAACTTAGAAACCTTTTGGAGTCAACAGATGATTAAACATACGATATGCAAATGTAAATTGGCACTGGAATGATCATAACGTCCTTGATAGATAAATACTGAAAGGTTTCCTGGGCTTATTAGTCGATAAGTTCATGGGGAAAACAGGTAAATTTTCAGATTTTCAGAAGTGTGTTTGTTGGAGCACGTTTAGCAGGAACCAAAATTGAGAAAACAAAGGAAGTCACTGGTGTGTTTTTTCTCATATCCAGCCAGTTCCTAAACTTGCTTCTACTCTTTCTAAAGCACTCTTTAGAAAGAGTACTAAGAGAAATCCATTAACCGCCAAATCCTAAATTATCCAGAAACCATCTCTCTGATCAATGATAGCCAGTGTGGATTTCGTAAGCGTCGATCCATTGATGATATACTGACTTATGTTTCCCATCCATGGACAAATTCAATGAAAAGTTTGGTGAAACTCAAGCAGCTGCTCTTGACATTTTAAAGGCTTTTGATCATGTTTGCCATAAAAGTCCTCAATAAGCTTCTATCTAATGATTTGTTAAATGCGTTTTGTAATTGGGTATCCAGTTTTCTCTCTGACCACTCACTGTGGGTGGTGGTAGACGGCTCTCAGTCCCCTAACTTCTCTGCTAATGCCTGTGTTCCCCAAGGTTCAGTTCTTTCTCTCGGTCTTTTCATCTTACATATTAATGGCCTTCTTCCATTGACTGGAAATCCTATCTATAGTTTGCTGATGATACGTACGTTATATTCCATCTTTCAATTTGAGAAAGAACTTGTCCTGTGCAAACAGCTTCAACTTCTCGAAAATCCACTACCGGTTCCTTAAACTCTGATCTCCAGGTGATTCTCCTATGGGGCAAAGTTAACTTAGTTAATTTCAATCCTTCTAAAACTCAATCCTGTCTTATATCTCGCAAAATGGATATTATCTTCGAAGATACTCAGATTACTAGACAAGATTTCATTTCTCTATTAGGGATTACTCGACTTCTAATCTCTCTTGACATTCTACATTCGACTGGAGGGTTTCAGCCAATGCCAAGACTGAACTGTGGAACAGTGGAAAAAGGATTATGTGATCTGATGATTCTCGATTTACACTTTTTTTGCACCGATGGTAGGGTGAAAGTGTAGCGTGAACCTCATTAAGCCATGTTATGCATGCATACAGAATGTTGTGTCCATGTTCACCACTCAGTCAGCTGGAGATGGTATCGTCGTATGATGGTATGAGGTATCTTCTGCTGGAACGGATTGAGTCCGCTCATACCATTAGAAGACCGTTGCCTTCAATGAATCTGTTGTATCGGATCAGCTTCTTCCTGCAATTCTCCATTTTTATCCGGACCGCGATGGATTCTTCCAAGAAGAAAATGCAACTGTCCATTTAAATTTTGCCTAAGGAAAAATTTAAAACTTACGTTCTTGGTTCCTAGCAGAGCGAAGTGGACTAATTAAATATCGTATTTATTTTTATCAATACAGAATGAATCCAAAATGAATCCAGAATTTAAATGTTCATTGTTAATAAAATTATTAATAAATTGGGTTTTATATGAGTTTATTAAGGGAAATTAAATCAAATTTCTAATTTACTTTCACTCACTGGTCACAATATTAGAAATCTTTTCAAATTCGCGTCAACAGAATTTGACGTATTCAAAAGGTAAAATTGGCACATCGTATGATCCCAATTTCCTTGCTATCAGATTAATACTGTACGGTTTCTTAGTCGATCTGGTCATGGGGAGGGCAAGTGATATTTCCAGAAAGGTGTTATTTTTGGAGCTCATTTAGCCGGAGCCGCAACTATACACTGAGTTGAAAGAAGTTCAGTAATGTGAGATTTGGCAGTCCCGTGCCTATACAAAAGCCACTTCTTTTCGTAAAACATGATTTGACTGGAGTGGTGCCACCAATGTCAAGACTGGATTATGGAATGGGGAAAACAAAGGTCATGTGTCTGACGAGCCTCGACTCATACTTTTTTTTTGAACAAATGATAGGCCCTTACGAGTACCATAGTGCGTAGAAGCCCGTACTCCTGACACAGCTTCACAATTTGGCTGTGTTAGTTGGTCTCAGGCGGGAGTAGCATGGTTTTTCATCCCGGAAACTCTGGTTTTTCCTCCAGCAAAGAGAAAATCGATCACAAAACGCTACCACAACCAACCAACCTCATACCGGCTGAACTATACCACTATCTCATCAATGAAGCGAGAAATTTTTATGGGCTTTTTTTCAACGTGACTGAGTTGGTCGCACTTGGGCGAGGGTTGCATGGTTTTTCTCCAGCTCCTGAACACGAATACCAAAGTGACGGTTGGAAATTTGATGGATGCTATAGAGACTTTCCTATCATGGCTCAAAAACAGGTATCCACATACGGTGGTTTGGCAGGGATCTCATTTTAAAAGTATATTTTAGCGACAATTGCTTTCGTTGAATTGACAGAGGTGGTTCAGTTTCTTAACTCTGGACTGGGGATGTTCTAAATAATTAGCCATGGAATACACACTATGCACAAACACAAATACTGACAGCTCACAGTTTCTTTGGCGTTTAACAAAACACAACATGGTTTTTTAGTGATATTTAAAAATAGTCATTGATCTCTACAATCAATTAAAACTTTGGCACAACCACATAGGTCAGAGGAATTTATAAGTAGTTATTTGACAAGAACATTCATCATAAAAACATGGAACTCATTCCAATTATATGATTCCGTTCAAGTCAGGTGGCCATTTACTCTTTCCTCACTCAGATGCAATTTGGTGAGTATTAATAAGAAGATGGAATGTTCAGTACTGCGCAGACAATTTAGTGTGTTCATAACGGAAACTTATATCTGCAAACCAAAGTGATCGTTCCTCATTTAAAAGGAGGGACCATGGCGCGCAAATAACTTCACCAATACACACATGTTTAAATTAGAAAAATAAACTTTATTTTAGACATTTCGATAATCTATACAATATTAAAAATGTAAATATAATCTGTTCCGACCGATAAAGTATTTGGTAGCGTCTCTGCACCTTCTGAATGAGCAGCTGATGATATTTCTTGTTCTTTTAATGTCCATAGAAACCTCCATAATGTCCAAATCCATATCCGCCAAGGTCTCCTGCTCTAAGACCACCATCTTGGCGATAGTTGTAACGCACGCTGTCCCCTGAGTAGCCGTGCTTGGTGTCATGGCGGATGTAGTCACCTCCGTAGATGGCAAAGGCTGTTACAGCGAGGGCCAGGATGGCAAAGACGATGAACTGCAGAAAGACAGAAAGTAAAAGTTAAGTTTTTGATGAAGATCAAAGGAGTAAACAGAAATCTTCATTTACACAAGAATAAAATAATTGCTTCTTTTCCATTACTTTGCATCGATTCAATATTGAGTAAAGAATCCTAGATCGTGACTTAAATTTAGAGCTAAGATTTATAAGGAAATTTATTGTGATTAAACAGAGTTGTAGATAAAATTCTCAGCCCAGAATTTCTACTTAAAAATAGAGTACAGTATAAAAAAAGAAAAGTTACTTACCGCAAGACGGGCCATGGTGGTTGTTGATGTTGATGTTGACTGGTTTGTATCCTCTGGCTTAGACGAAAGCTTTTATAGGTACGTTGGGGACAGAGTGGGGATTGTAAATAACGTGATCATATAACCTGATTTGTGTGATACTGCACAGGGCAGTGACCTTCCGCTTTCTTTCATTCGTAGTGCCCTTCACAAAGGTACCTGCTTTCAGCCTTGGTCATTTACTTTACGGTCACGGTGTCCTTCAGTTAAAAACAGTTAATCGTAAACGAAATGACCCAGTGCTCGGTTAAATCTATTGGAGTTATGGATCTTATGTTTAAATTGTGATCGTTAAACGAAATTTAATATGAAGGAAAATAAATCCCGAGTTCTGAGGAGAAAAAAAACCATGCAAACCCTCTCCTGAGACAAAATAACTCATCTAGTTGTGAAAAAGAGTAACCACGTGAAGAATTTTTATGGGCCTTTTTCGTGGCTGAGTTAGTCGGTCTCAGGCGAGGGTAGCATGGGTTTTTTCTCCCAGAAACTCCTGTTTTTCGTCCATCAAACGGCACATCAACCACAGAACATTCGAAAATTACACACAGACATTATATACGGCGCAATATGGCCTAAGTCGCTGATGCGCCTGAAACTCCACAACTTACCAACCACCAGAACTAAGGTTTTTCATCAAAAAAAGAGGCAATTCGACTGACACATATTACAGGCATAATGTAATGACGCTTCATAGCCTTAGTTGCTTTGGTGCTTAAGTGCACATTACGACTATCTGTCTACTCAGGTACCTGATGAATATTCTTGAATTTATTATCTAAGGCTTTCTCAAGATTAATGACATTAAAATAAACAAATAAAACTGCCTCTACTGTTAGTGGGTAAATATGTTTATAGAGTAAGAGGCGTGTCAGTACAAGTTCGAAGTCTATCCATGTTTATGCGAATAGGAAGCACAAAGCAAGTTTTATTCTTGTAATATAAGTATTTCAATAAACACTTAAGCACTATTATCTTTAAAAAAATAAACAAAAGCTGACACTATTGTAAAGAATGGGCATTTTATGTATTCTGTGGTTGATTTGTATTTTGTTGTTTTTTCGGAATGAGAGAGAAATTGATAACTCCGTCCTCTTTCTCCATTAATCTGTCACAATCATTTTTCTCACCTTCGCAATTCGTTCAGGTCCTAAACTAGGTTGATTATCGTTAATCACTCCAGTAACCTCTACAAAATAAAACAAATCGGCTTTGCTAATTGCAGTTGACCGCTTTATGACAAGTATCCTCAGAAATCCGAGAAATGGTAATTTTACTGATTTTACCATGGTCAAATTCAGTGAGGCATACATGCTCCTTATTTCCTGGATGATAAAGATCACTGTCTGCACCTATCTCAAGGAAATTCAAGGCATAATTAATATAATAAGTCTGTAAACTGCGTGTTCTGTGGACGATTTGCTGTTTGCTGGACGAAACGGGAGTTTCCGGGAGGAAAGAAATCCATGCTATCCTCGCATGAGACTCAACAATTCACTCTCGTTATTTGAAAGATCCATAAAAATTCCTTTGCGTCATTGAAGGGGATTGAAACTGAGGTCTTTTATAACCAGTGGGGGGGGGGAACAGTAATTATACTAACTGTACTATCCACGATGGCCCTCAGAGAAAGTAATTAACACTCAGAACGTGTTAGATAAGAATTCAAGCTACTTGATGGACGGTCTAGCCTACTTCCTTCCTCCTGGGTGATTAGTGATCGCCAGACTTCCAGACTATGTGGAAAAGAATAGGATTTGAATCCGACTTGAAGTGAGGAACTTTTATTGGCTTTCTTATGCAAATTGGCCGACTTAGTTGTTCTTCTGTGAAGGGTTGAATTTTGCAGAATTGCCTCACACCTCATGGTCAGTTACTTTGCTCTAAACATGCACCTGATACATCAAAAAATATTATTTACGGATCAATATTTCTAAACTTAGTAGCCTGGCCATTTCATTTACAATGACCATAGCTTAAAGACACCTTAATTAAATGAAATATTCAAGGCTGAAATGGAGAAAGGCCTTCAAGGACACAAGAAATGGCCCCGGAAGGTCACTACCCTGTGCCACAGAAATCAGGTCGTGTGATCAACTTATTTACAGTCTCCACCCTGCCATCAAGTACGATTGTGTGCCTATAAAAGCAGCCGTGTAGTCAAACATCTACAGATTCCAGCCAACATCGTCTACAAATCACCATGGCCCGTCATGTGGTAAGTAACTCTTCTTTCTCTGTACTCTGATTCTAGCGGGGTAAGTAGAATGAATGCAAATGTAACTACAGCTCTGTTAAACCTTAGAAACAACATTTTTCCACCTAAACCTTAGATCTGAGTTCAATTCTACAACAGTTGTATTGTCTAATGTTCAACGTATCCAAAGGAGAAGGAGTTAGAAAATCAAAGATCATTTTACTTCTACGTTAAAAGTGAGACTTTAATTGCGCTTACTTAGTCTGCATCGAAATCTTAACTTTTATTTTCTTTCCTTCCACAGTTCGTTGTCTTTGCCTTCCTGGCCCTCGCTGTAACAGTCTTTGCAGTCTATGGAGGTGACTACATCCGCCATGATGACAAGCACGGCTACTCAGGGGATAGCGTGCGCTATAACTATCGCCAGGATGGTGGACTTGGAGTGGAAGGCTTAGGGGGATATGGATATGGACATTACGGAGGTTACTACGGACACTAAAAGCCCAAGGGATGTCATTAGCTACCCACTGGGACAGCAGTCCTTAAGCGCTAACAAACAGGTTATCAGTCAAAGAGATTCTATTTACATTTTTCATCTTGTAGGCTTTTAAAACATCTTAAATAAAGTTTATTTTTTTATTTAAATATCTGTGTGTTGAAGAAGTTATTTTAATCCCTTTTACACTATTTATAAACAAATTATTTTCCTCTAAGAATAACAATAAATACCCCAAAGAGTTCTGAGTATTCCTTTTTGGTCTAATGAGAACTGCATCCCACTTCGGGATGACGATCAACCCCGAGAAGACCAAGATGATGATATTCTCTCTGAAGGCCAATCCTACAGTAATTGCTCCGAATTTTGGTAACACCCAATTTTAATAAATATTTCGAGCTTATCATTTTAAGTAAAACAAACGAAAACTGATTTTGCTCTAATACGAATACATTGTATGCATTCTGTGGTGGGTTTGTCTCTTACTTTCGGTATCGAAAAGGGAGAGAAAGAGATTGATTTCTCCCTTCACGTTATTCATTGACCTGTCGCAATCATCGTTCTCACCTTCGCAAGCGATTTTATCGTACAGTGGGATTTATATTTGCTGGATGATAGCCTGCCCATCCTTACTCTCAAGAACACTTCACGCTGAAAAGAAATGGGGAAAAACATTTATCTGATCTAATCCATCAGTTTATTGCTAAGAATACACGACGACTTTCCCTAAAAGAGGCAATCCAATGGCAAGAGGGACTTACATATGCTAAGATGAACATTGTAATGTAATTATAACAAACAAATGCAGATATTAGAATAGACAAGAGACTGAAGTAGGCGTCATAGTAATTATAAGGACCAGCTGACAGTCTTCGGCAGGTCTTGAATTCCATAACAAAAATGGTCTAAATGAACCTGTAAGAAGTTGCATCCAAAATTGGCACATATAGTAGTAGTAGAGGCATGTGATGCAAAAACGAAAGCTTATGTAGCATCAGACAAAAAATAAATAAAAAATTCAAACATCCATTCCCTCTAAATGTTTGTCCAGTTGCTCCTTAAATTTATTTAACCTATCAACTTCCACAACGACAGATGGAAGTTTGTTCCAGCAATTAACCACTCGCTGGCTAAAGGCAAATTTCAGCACATCTGTTCTACAACTATCTTTCCTCAATTTGAATTTATACCCTCTCATGTTTGTAATCTGAGAAAGAGGAAGAATCCCATCAGCATTGAGCTTGCTCAATCCATTTAAAGCCTTAAACACCTCAATCAGATCACTTCGCAGGTGTCTAGTCTCCAGACGCTGCAATTTGCAGAACCTTTCTTGGTAAGAGGACCCCTTTGTTCCCCTCACCAATCTTGTTGCTCTTCTCTGTACACGCTCAAGCAACTCTACATCCTTCTTAAAATTAAGCCTCCAAACCTCTACGAAGTACTCAAAGCGTGGCCTGACCATTGCCTTATACAAAAGGATAATCACCTTCTTTTCCCTGCTAGAAAAATTCCTGTATATCATTGACAATACCCCATGGCCTACTCTGGTAGCCTGTTTGCATTGCTCAGAAAACTTCATATCTGACTGCACAATTACTCCCAAGTCTTTTTCATTTTCTACCACCCGAAGTGTAGAACCATACAGTAGAACCATAGCAGGAAGTGACCACGGAGTTAGCAGCAGTAAAAGGCAAAGGAATGGGTTTTAATTTCAGAAAAGGAAATTACTAGGCCTTAAGGTACTACATGGCCTCTATTAACTGGGTAGACATCGCGCAGAGAATGAATACAATTGAACTGTGGTAAGCCTTTAAAACATTAATCACAGATGCCTTGAATGCGTATATACCATTAAAAAAATACTCCACGAGAAGGGTTCCAAGTTGGATGAATAGTGAAGTTGCCACATTACTTGAGCAGAAAAAGGTAGCATGGAAAGGGTACAGAGCAATAAAAAGTATTGAAGCGTATAACAGCTACAAGATGATCTGTAATAGAGCCACAGAAAAGGTCCAACAGGCAAAGACAGTTTATGAGAAATCGCTAAGTAACAGAGCAAAGAGGGGGGGAGATAAGGAATTCTTCACATATATAAATTCCAAGAAGAGCAGGACAAACCAGATCGGACCTTTACGTAAGGGAAAGGGGATAGTAATAAATACAGTAGCTGCCGTTGCAGATGAACTCAACAGTTATTTTGCATCGATATTTACAAATGAAAAACCTTTTGTGGCAATGGGAAATTGTGGGAGCGAAGTTAAAAAATATGTAATTAATGATATTGAAATTTCCCAAGATTATTTAACGAAAAAACTTTCGAGCCTACAGACCAGTAAGGCTCCTGGAGTTGATGGAATATACCCTATAATCTTAAGAGAGGCGGCAAGCGAGTGCATTGAACCATTGAGGCTAATTATGCGAGCATCACTAAACTCTGGGGAGATTCCCTTGGATTGGAAAAGTGCAAATGTATCTCCCATACATAAGGGTGGCTCTAAGAGTGAAGTGGGAAATTATCGACCTGTCAGTCTGACTTCAGTGGTAGGGAAAATCATGGAGGCAATGATCAAGGGTGGAATTCAGGATCATTTGGATAAAATTGAAATTCTCAAGGAGACTCAGAATCATTTTGTAAAGGGAAAATCATATTTAACAAATCTAGTTCGCTATTTTTAAAGGGTCACTCACGAGCTGGATTTAGGGAATAATTTCGACATTGTTTATTTAGATTTCAGCAAAGCTTTTGACTCAGTCCCACATGAGCGGTTGCTTTATAAGCTGGAACAGGATGGAATCACTGGAAAAATCCTTAGATGGATAGAAGGATGGCTTCAGGGCAGGAGGCAGAGGGTTGTGATAAATGGCTATTCATCAGATTGGGTTGATGTAAGAAGTGGGGTTCCCCAAGGATCAGTATTAGTTCCACTGTTGTTTTTAATTTTCATAAACGACATTGATGAAGGGATAGAGGGCGTGATGTCTAAATTTGCAGATGTTAAAATTGGTAGAGTAGTTAATGATCACTGTCAAGCTGAGCTTCTTCAGAGAGACCTAGATAGACTTCAGGAATGGTCAGAAAAATGGCAGCTATGCTTTAATCCAACAAAGTGTAAGGTATTACACCTGGGAAACAGTAATCCCAAAAAAACGTATTCACTTGGTGGAGTTCAACTAAACCCAGTACTGGAGGAAAGGGACTTGGGTGTTACGATACGGTCAGACATGAAATTCTCTGAGCATTGTAAACAGGTTGCAAGGAAGGCCCATGGTGTCCGATCGATGATCTATCGAACTTTTGCAAGTAGAGATAGGGACGTGATAATCCCATTATGGAAGGCTTTTGTTAGACCACACTTGGAATACTGTGTTCAAGTATGGAGACCGCACCTAAAGAAAGACATTGAGCTTCTTGAAAGGGTGCAAAGACGGGTACCTCTCCTGGTGAGATCGGCAAAAGGGCATCCTTATGAACAAAGACTTCGAATGTGTGGGTTGCAGAGTTTGGAAACTAGACACCTTAGAGGAGATTTGATTGACGTGTTTAAGGCTCTGAGAGGCATCAGTAAAATGAATGAGGACGAAATTTTCAAGATTATAATCTTGCTAGAAATAGGGGACATAAATTAAAGTTACGGGGGAGATGTTTAGATTGGACTGCAGGAAGTTTTATTTTAGCCAGCGAGTTATAAATTACTGGAATAAGTTGCCTTCATGGGTGGTAGAGGCCGACAGTTTGGGGAAATTCAAAGGTCATCTGGATAGTGCCTTCGGGTGAGGGAAGCGCATAGGATGATAGGTTTAATTTCCTTTTCTTTTATTAATTATTATTATTATTTTATTTGTTTATTTTTTTATCATTGTTTTATTCGTTTTTTTTTTTTTTTTTGGCTGGTGCAGCATAAGCCACAGGCTTTCGTGCACCATGCGACCATTACTAATACTAAATACAAATATCATTGATAAATATACAAAACAGCAGTGGGCCCAACACTGAACTGTGCAGGACTCCACTAATAACATTAGTCCACGAAGAACAGTGTCCATTGTTTACCACTCTCCGTCTTCTCCCAATTAACCACTCTTTTATCCATTGCAGCAACTATTAACGTTGAGAGAACGTTTGTGAATTTAAGTACTTAAGGGACAATTACAACTAGCACGTTGGTGGCAGGAGAGAAACTTGGTATTTGAACTGTGGGAAAAATTGAGGAATGGCTGCATTATGTTAACAGCTGTCGCAGAAGAAATATTGTAAAAAAAAGTTAGGCATAATGATCAGGGTACACAAAAGTTGATTTCAAAAGCTTGCCAACCAGCCCTGGCATGAATAGATACTGGGAAACAGCCTTCCAGGAATTTTATGGGCCCTTTTCACAACGTCGTTCTAGGAAAACCCGAATTTCCATAAGAAAAGTGATACTTCCGGTAATTTGGTTTTTGGTCCAGGAAACAGGCAAGTTGGCTACAAAACACATGATTTTGTTGTTGTTGTTGTATGGTTTTAGGAGCATCAGCAACTAAGGCCATATTGCTTCGTGAATATTGTCTGTAAATTTCTGTTTTGCTGGATTAAAAACCCGCGTTTCATGGAGAAAAACCACGCTGCACTCGCCTGAGACCAACTAACTGAGCCACGTTGTGAAAAGGGCCCATAAAAATTCCTCACGATCCTACCAACCGATGAGGGCCGAACACGTAATTTATGGACATAATGTGTACGGCGCAATATGATCTAAGTCGCTGATGGGCTTAAAACCCCATGACAAAAACATCTTACCGGGCATTATCAGTGAATCCTTCCTTCCTGATAGCACAGTAGTTATAATCACTGTCCTCTCAACATCAGGTAAAAAAGGCTCCGGTTCGAATCCCATGATTAACTCCAGGACCATTCATGGACTTTTTTTATTCTGTGGCCGAGTTTGTCGGTCTCTCGAAGGCAGCAACGATTTTTCCTTCCAGAAAATCAAGTTTTCCTTCTAGCAAAACAGAAAAATCAATAATAGAAGGAATGAAATTTATGAACACAATATACATGAATAGACGAGGTTGTTCTCTGGTAACCCTAATTTGACAGAAGTACCAGTGAATCCGAAACTAGGATACAAAACAACAGCATAATTCAGATAATCACAAAAAACATCTGAAAGAGTTGAAATCATAAAATAAATTCTTAAAAATGTATGCACAAAATGTGCAGCAGAGGCCAATGGCAACCATTAACACCATGCGCCAGAATCTCCCATTGTAGAAGAACCCATTTATGAAATCTGTCTTGGGCAGGGGGGAATAGAACCAATGCAAAATAAAAGAAATAAATCCATTAGGAAATTAATTAATATTCTTAACGAGTTAGAAAAAAAAATCCATACTGTTTAATAGGGCATTGAAGTGAAATCGCAATGGAGGATCACCATCCTCCCACAGTTATGAAAATTGGCGCGATTCGAGTCAGGTTTCGGTCTGAGAAACTTTCACTGTTCTTTTAAAAGGTGACCAAGTTAGTGGGTAAGGACGATAGCTGAATGGGTGACATTTTGTCATCTCATAGTTTACCGAGAAAGAGATTTTAATGCGATGTTTGATTTAACTTCCAACATTTGAACTTAAAACCCATGACTCCAATTCATTAAACCTAACACTAAGTAGGAAGTTTGGCGACAGATCACTGTTTGTAACTTAAGTAAATAGGCTATTTCTTCTACGGTAGTACAGCTTAAGGACGCTGTGATCTTAAATGAAATGGCTGAGGCTAAAAAGAAGAAACGCTGTGATCACAAGGTTTCACAACAAATGACTCAGCAAGGTCACTGCCCCGTGATATCATAGAAATCAGGTCGCATGATCAGTTCATTTGCAGTCTCCACCCTGTCTCCAAGTACGATTATGTGCCTATAAAAGCAGCGGTGTAATCCAGCATCGAGAGACACCAGCCAACGTCCCCAAATCACCATGGCCCGTCTTGTGGTAAGTTATTCTTCTTTCTCTGTACTTTGAGTTTAACGGGTTAAGTAGAATGAACTACATTTTAACTACAATTCTATTTAATCTTGGAAATAATACTTTTGCACACAGACCTTAGATCTGAGTTTAATTTACGAAAGTGTTGTCTAATGTCCAACATGTGCAAGGAGAAGGAGCCACAAAAATAAATGTCGTTCCTGCTATGTTTACATTGTATAAACTGAGATTTTAGTTTCGTTTATTTAACTGTTTTTTCTTTCTTTCCACAGTTCGTTGTCTTTGCCATCCTGGCCCTCATTGTAACAGTCTTTGCTGTCTATGGAGGTGACTACATCCGCCATGATGACAAGCACGGCTACTCAGGGGACAGCGTGCGTTACAACTATCGCCAAGATGGAGGACTTGGTGTTGGAGGCTTAGGGGGATATGGATATGGCCACTATGGAGGTTACTACGGACACTAAAAGATGTCATCATCTACCCATTGAGACAGTCCTTAAGCGCTAACAAATAGGTCATCAGTCAGAAGAGATTCCATTTATATTTTTCATGTTGTAGGCTTTTGAAACATCTTAAATAAAGTTTATTTTTGTAATTTAAATAACTCTGTGTTGAAGAAGTTATTTTAATCGTTTTACACTGTTTATAAAAAAGCAATTAGGGTTTGGGGTGGAGATTTTATTTTCATTTAGGGATGACAATAACTCCTGCAACTTGGGATGAAGCGAGACAATTTGAACAGTGGTGTACCATAGAAGAAAAATGAATTGAGGAGATGGCGAGAAACTTCGGACAGGTGTAAGGGACATTTATAGGGGCTGTATAACAATTACCAAAAAGGTTACATTACAGAAGTCGATATAAGATGCTCGAAAACATGGTCACATGATCAGTACATCGTATGATGCCCTGCAAAGACTAAACAGGCCTGACAGCTAGCGGTGAACCATGCTCGATATAAGGGTGCCTATAAGATTCTGTGGCAACAAATCCCGTTCTTCCATCAGCACACTCCTTAACAAGTAATGGTGATGTTGGCTGTCGTGGTGCGACCCCGAAGGGTGTTTCACACATATTCGATCGAATTTAAGTCTGTGGATTGTGCTGGCCACGACAGTCGTTGGATATCTTCAGTTTCAAGATATACCGCCACCACTTGAGTTTTATGTGCAATAGCGTTGTTGTGCATGAAAAGAAAATCTGGGCCAACCGCACCACTAAAATGTTGCACATAATGTTCAAGGATCTGTTCTCCGTACCTCTGTGCAGTTACGATAGTCCTACCAAAAACATGAAGAGGGGTGTGGCAGATGATCATTATTCCGCCCCACACAAGAACATCGCGTCCACCGTAAGTGTTCCTTTCTCTGATGTTCGATGGATGATACTGCATTCCTTGTTGTCTCCAGATGAAATAACGCCACGCCTAGAATCTGTTTGTAGACTAAAACGAGACTCATCAGAGAACAGAACTGTACCAAATTTGTCAGGGCTCCAAGTCACATGTTTATGGCACCAGTTTCGACGAGCTCTGCGTTGGTTTGGGATACAAACCACTGATGTTCTTGCGTAGAATCCACTTGAATTGAGCCTTCCTAACACAGTGTGGTTGGAAATGTTTTCAGCTGTAGGGACAGTGGATGAGAGGACGTCGTAGGGTTCCGTCTTGTTGTTAGAGCCAGACAGTGGTCTGTTGACCTTGACAAGCTCTTCTTGTAATGGGTCTCTAAAAATTATCTCATTAGGGTCATCCGGAAAGTTATTACATATAGCCATGTGTACTATACATGGCTGTATGCCATGTATAGTACAAAGGAACTGGATGCAAAAAATAATTTTGATATCACATACTTGGATTTCAGGAAAGCTTTTGACACTGTTGCCCATGGAAGACTATTGTACAAATTGGAGCAGAATGGTATTAAGGGTAAGTTGCTACAATGGATAAAAGGATGGTTAAGTGAGAGAAAACAGAGGGTGGTAATCAATGGGTGCTGCTCTTCTTGGACTAATGTTATTAGTGGAGTCCCACAGGGTTCGGTGTTGGGTCCTCTGTTGTTTTGTTCATTTATCAATGATATTGATGAAGGTATATCAGGCTTAGTATTGAAGTTTGCAGATGATACAAAGGTTGGCAGGGTTGTTAATGACAGTAATGGCAGTGTGTTACTGCAACAGGATCTAGATAATTCGGGCAGATGGGCTAAGAAGTGGCAACTGAAGTTTAACCTTGACAAATGCAAAGTACTGCATATGGGTAGAAGTAACCCCAGAGAAACGTACCAACTGTGTGGTACTACACTTAAGGTGGTAGAAAATGAAAAAGACCTGGGAGTAATTGTGCAGTCAGATATGAAGTTTTCTGAGCAATGCAAACAGGCTGCCACGGCAGGTCATGGGGTTTTGTCAATGATATATAGGAATTTTGCTAGCAGGGAAAAGGAGGTGATTATTCCTCTGTATAAGGCAATGGTCAGGCCACGCCTTGAGTACTGCGTACAGGTCTGGAGGCCTCATTTAAGGAAGGATGTAGATTTACTTGAGCGTGTACAGAGAAGGGCAACAAGATTGGTGAGGGGAATGAAGAGATCCTCTTACCAAGAGGGACGTATTGCAGTGGCTGGAGACTAGGCACCTGCGCGGTGATCTGATTGAGGTGTATAAGGCCTTGAATGGGTTGACCACGCTGAATTCTGATGGGATCCTTCCACTTGTTCAGATTACGAACCTAAGGGGGCATAAATTCAAATTAAGAAAGGGCAGATGTAGAATGGATATGCGGAAATTTGCATTTAGCCAGCAGGTGATTAATTGCTGGAACAAACTTCCATCTGTCGTTGTGGAAGTTGATAGGTTGAATAAATTTAAGGAGGAACTGGACAGGCATTTGGAGGGAATGGTGTGATTTTTTTTGGCTGATGCTGCATAAGCTCATAGATTTGCTTTCTTGCATCGCATGCCACTACTACTACTACTGTGTCTGTAAATTGCGTTCTCGGGTCGATTTATCATGTTTTGCTGGACGAAAGGGAAAACCTTGCTATTTATGCCTGACACCGACTAACTCAGTCACAGAGTGAAAAAAGCCATAAAATTTCCTCGCGTCATCGACGGGATTCGAATTCGGGCCTTTCCTACCCAGTGTGGGGAGGACGGTGACGATACCACTGTGCTACTCGTGCAGAAAAACTGCTTCCATAGTGCCGAGACAACGCTGCGTGACACATTTAGCCAACGTGCCACCTCCGCCTGAAATCCTGGCTTCAAGTGGTCCAATGACCAGCCATCATAAAGAATCATCTCAACGACATGATTTGCCATCCTGAATACTGGAGATGTGGCTGTTCCACTGAGCAATCCATAAAATGGGAATGAAGTGACGTGGTCGCGACCTGAGTTTTTATAGGCATGAATAATTTGCATAATGTGCGACTCTGTTAGCTGGTGGCTCGATTTCTATCCGATATGCGGAATCAGGATGCTTATTATACCAAATTTTCGCCTTCGGCTACACTGTTTACAATAAAATATTCATGAAAAACATTTTGTTCTCTTAATTTTGTCGAGCAGTTTATTTTTGAGACAAACTAAATGATTAATAAAGAGAGTTCTTCGATGGTAGCCCAGTTGGTATAACCACCGTCGCGCGCCTCGGTATCCAGGTGGGCAGGAGCAGCAGTGCGTAGCACACGCTTCTTGATTAGACCGGGGTTCGAGCCCGTGAGCCATCAAATACGGAGGATGCGGAAAGGTCGGGGAATCACCACCGCATACCCCCCAGAGCAATATTGCCTTAGTTGCTGATGCTCCTAAAACCCAAATAACGACAATAATATAACCACCGTCCTTTCCACACTGGGTGGAAAAGACCTGAATTCTGTCAATGGCGCAAGGAATTTTTATCGGTCTTTTTCACAACGTGGCTGAGTTAGTCGATGTCAAGAGAGGGTAATATGGTGTTTCTCCCAGATTTTCTTCGAAATAGAACACATAATTTACAGACATCTCATATACTGCGAAATGGGGCTTTGGCATCTGAAACCATACAACATAATAACACAAGTCCACAGTGAAAATGTCGTGAGTCCTTGTTCTCGGGTTCGAATTCCGTCAATGTTTCGAGAAACTTTTTCTCATCGTGGCTAAGGTTAGTTAATATTAGGCGAGGGTTGCATTGTTTCTTTATCCGGAAACTCGGTTTTTCGTCCATCAAACAGGGTGATTGTTGTAGGATCTTAGGCGCATCAGCAACTTGGATCATATTACATTGTATATATTTTGTGTGTAAATTGCGTGTGTTCTGTGATGGATTTGATGAACGAAAAACCCAATTTCCGGGAGAAAAAGCTACGCTATCATCACCTGAGATCGACAAACTCAGCCAATTTGTGAAAACGGCCCATAAAAATTTCTCGTATCAGTGACGAGATTCCACCTCAGGTGTTTTCCACCCGGTGTAAGGAGAACGGTGATTTTATCCACTGTGCTACACACGAGGACAGCAAATAGGCGAATCAAATACAGAACACACGAAATTTACAGATATATTTTTATGGTAAGTTAATATATATTTTTTACAATATGGTTTATGTCACTGATGAGCTTAAAACCCTACAACCACCAACCAACCATTTTCTCTGCCCGCCTAGCTTAGGCCCCCTAATGATTCTTGAAATCTTGGGTGTGCCTACCATCTTCATGATCAGTTTTGATAGCGGGTGGAAATTTGCAGCTGTATTCTGTAATTTCCATAGGTTAGGACGATATCGGAGGACCACCAATTTTTAGATTGTGGATGGGCTTCCAATAGTGGCATTCAGTACTTGAGGTCATAGTATCTGCTGATCTGTGCTCGTAGAGCTGAGGACCATATGAGAAAATCATAGAGTAGGATCGGCAAAAGGCATCTTTGGATGTATTATGTCATCCCTGCCTATGATGTATACCAAGAAATCTTTGCACTGTTAATATTATCAATAAGATTATACAATGAGGAACTGGATCCCCCACAATAGTTCGTAATCTTAAAACCTTTTGATAATAACATAGAGCTGTCAGCAATGACAATTTTAACCAACGATCCCATGGGTGGACTGTCTCTGTTTCTGAAAAACTTTGTTATGAAAACAGATAGAATATTCCTAGCTATCAAACTACTGATAACAACCGGTTGTTTTATCTTTAGGTTTGACCCCAATTTCTTGTTAAATAGGAAATAATTTCTACCTAGGAAGGGCCCAGTCTCTTGACTGTCATTTTGAAATACAAAATGTCTGACTGCTCTAATCTCTTCTGAATGGTTGGTTTATCTTTTTTTTTCGGTATAAAGAAAGATGGAGAGATTAATTTTTGCTCCGTTCACTTTATCCATTGACCTATCGCAATTATTTTTCTCACCTTCGCAAGCTGATTTTGTCATAAAATGGGCCGATTGTCGTTAATCACTTCAGTAACCTCGAAATACAAATGAATCAAATTAGCACCCTACGTGTCGCTGTTTTGTAAGAAGTGTCCTCCAAAGCGCGATAAAAGGACAGTTTTAAGGACCGTGGTCGAATTCGGCAGCACAAACTAATTCCATATTTCCTGGATGATATTTTCCTCCATCCTTCCTCTCAAGGAAACCCCACCCTAAAAGGAAATGGGAAAAATATCTGTTCCAATCTAATCAATCACTTTATTGCCAAGAATATACGGAGACTTTTTCTGAAACAGCCAATCCATTGGAAGAGGGACTTACGTATACAAAGGTTAACGTAGAATTGAAGTTATAACAAAAAAATTAGAAACAAATTGAGGAATGGCTGCGTTAATATTTGTTTAGCGACAACTGCCCCAGAAGAAATATTATAAAAAAAGTTAGGCATAATGATATGTATACACAAAAGTTGGTTTCAGAACCTTACCAGACCTTGGAAACAACGTCTAACTAAGCGTATTTCAACGAATGTGAAGATGATACACTTGCAGTAGATCTGTGCAGTCATCTTCTGACTGCAATTTACTGCTGAAAATACTAGCATAATATGGAATTCTACTTTCCGGATTATGCTTTATTTATTAAAAATACCTTTTCCCCAGACTGGACATTACATTGAACTAATTGCAATTTCCCACCAGCTACTTTTGGTGGCAGAGACTTCACATTCACATTACAAGAACTCCACAACTTCAATGTCTTATAATTGAGCGGGCATAGTTTTTTTTTTTTTATTATGAAAATCCCAAACACGAGAGGTATTGGAACCTATAGTACTTAGTTTGGAGGTTGAGAAGACGAAAGAAGATATTTGTTGACATTGTACTTGAACTTCTGTAGACTAATTTTCAGGAAATACGTATGAAGGATGGTTGTTCCAGAAAACGGCAGTTGAATGAATAAACGAGGAAGATGAAAAGTTGGTTCTGTGAGTTTGAAGTTGGACTGTTTTGAAAGAGAGAGCAGGAATTATAGAAGCCAATTCAGAAGAACAGTGCCCATGGAAGTATCTGTAGAAGAGGCATGCAGCAGAAACAGTACGTCTATGAGACAGAGAGTGGAGAGACTTTGTTAGAGAGGAGTCATTAATTAACCTAACTGCCCTCTTCTGAATGGAATCAAGAAGCCTGAGAGAGGTTTTGGGGGCCCCACCCTAGATGTGGGAACAATATTCCATGCCAGGGCGGATTTGCGATTTGTACAGAGTGAGCAACTGTTTGGAAGAAACGTAACGCCGAGAGCGAAAGAGAAAACGAAATTTTTTAGAGGCAGAAGAAGCAATATTTGTAATGTGCTTGTGCAAAGAGAGATTAGAAGTCAGGGTAATCCCCAAAACAGATATATCATTTTGCCTAGAAATCTGAGTGTCACTAAAGATAAGCATAGGAGCAGAAGAATCCTTTTTGAGAGATATAAGACAAGACTGAGTTTTAGAAGGGTTGAAATCAACTAAGTTGTCTTTGCCCCACTGAAGAATTACCTGACGATCGGAATTTAAGGAATTGGTAGCAGAATTTCGAGAAGTTATTATTATTAATATCCATATGATGCAAGGAAGCCTGAGGCTTATGCTGCACCAGGAAAAAAAAAGTTCCCATATAACCCTGTGAGAGAGAGAGAGAGAAAGTCAAAAGTAGAAGGGAATCACCAAGAAAGAGAAGAATGATGATATCCAGCTCAGGACCCTGGGTGTGCCAGGCCCATACTCACCAGATGTGAACCCCCGGGGTTGAAGCTGATTGAGCAGGGCAAGGTTTCTCAAAATGGAAAGTGGAATGCAATGTGCTATCATCCACAAAACTATGGATAGGATTTACAGTCAATGGAAAAAGGTCATTAATATACACGAGGAAAAGAATTGTGGAAGGAACTGAACCTTGGGGAACACCGGTTAGTGGAGAAGTTAGAAGACAGACAGCCATCTACCATCACCCTCAGTGAGCGATAACAGAGAAAACTGGATAAACAATTACTAAAAACAGTTGGAAAACCATAAGATGGAAGCTTGTTTAGAAGACCGTTATGCCAAACACGATTGAAACCCTTTGAGTTGTCAAGAGCAACTGCTTGTTTTTCACCAATCTTTTCCGTTGAATTTGTACATAAATGAGTAACATAAGCCAGAATATCACCAGTGGTGCTGTTAGTCTGTAATTATCTGTACACTAGTGTAAATAGGTGCCGGTGATACCAGGGAAGCTGGCTGGGCCCCTAGCGCAATAAGTGATAATAATAAGCCCTAGCTTGGACGCGTACTGGGAAAGAGCCTTCCAAGAATATTTATGGACCTTTTTCTAAACGTGGCTAAGTTAGTTGATCTCGGACGACGATTATTTCGATTTTTCTTCCGAAAACTCGGTTTCTCATCTAGCAAATCGAACACCACAATTTATGGACATAATGTACATGGCGCAATATGGTCTAAGGCACTAATGCCCTTAAAAACCCCTACAACAAAAGCAGTGAATCTGTACACCCTGCTGGCAGAATGGTAATAATCACCGTCTTCTCCACCTCAGGTGGAAAAGATTCGAATCCCCTCATTATCTCCAGCAACATTCGTGGACTTTTTTTCATTCAGCGGCTCAATTAGTCTCAGGTAAGGATAGCAAAATTTTTCCTCCCGGAAACTTGAGATTTTTGTCTGGGAAAACAGGCAAACCGATCAGAAAAACATGCAATTTATGAACATAATATGCATGGATGGATGAAGTTGTAACCCTAATAATCTGGCAACCCTAGTATCACAAAAAAAAGTATTAGATATTTGAAAATAGGGTACAAACTAGGAGCATAATTAGAATAATCATAAAAATTACCTAAAAGGCTTAAAATTACGAAAAAAATAAACTTTAAATTATTGTACAGAAATGTGTTACGGAGGCTGAAAGCATCCATTAACACCTTGCGTTAGAAGCGCCCCTTATACGAAGAACCCATTTATAAGATTTGCCTTGAGTGGGGGAAATAGAACCAAATTTATCGTTTTGTCTCCAATTCACATGAAACATAAGAGAAATAGATTCAGTATGGAAATTAATGAATATTCATTACATGTAAGACGAGAAATGCATGCCGAGTATCATAAATAAACAGCACTGGCAGTGATTATATTCCTTCAACAATTACGAGAAAGGTCGGGATTCGAATCGTCACTCAGAAATTCTCGCATTAAGCTCTTTCTCGGCCACTTTGTGAAAAGAGGCCGAGAAAGAGCTTAATACCAAGTTTGATTTAACGTGCAAGATTCGAACTTAAACCCATGACTCCAATACATTAAACTTAACGCTAAGTAGAAAGAGTGTCTATAGATCACTATTTGTAACCTAAGTGACGTGGCTGTTTCTACTACGGTACTAGAACTTAAGGACGCTGTGATCGCAAGTGAAATGGCTGACGCTGAAACGAAGAAACCTTGTGAAGGGCACAAGTTTTCACAGTAAATGGTTCAGTAAGGTCACTGCCCTGTATGGCATCACAGAAATCAGGTCGCATGATTAGTTTATTCACAGTCTCCACCCTGTCTCCAAGTACGATCGTGCCTATAAAAGCAGCCGCGTAGACGAGCATCGACAGATTCCAACCAACATCTACAAATCACCATGGCCCGTCTTGTGGTAAGTTACTCTTCTTTCTCTGTAGTCTGCTTTTAAAGGACTAAGTAGAATGAATGCAACTGTAGACTTAAAGTTGAAAACTTAACTTTTATATTCTCTCTCTCTACAGTTTGTTGTCTTTGCCATCCTGGCCCTCGCTGTAACAGTCTTTGCAGTCTATGGAGGTGACTACATCCGCCATGACACCAAGCACGGCTACTCAGGGGACAGCGAGCGTTACAACTATCGCCAAGATGGGGGACTTGGTGTAGGTGGCTTAGGAGGATATGGATATGGACATTATGGAGACTACTATGGACATTAAAAGACTTAGAGATGTCATCAGTTGCCCATTTAGACAGTCCTTAAGCGCTAACAAATAGGTCATCAGTCAGAAGAGATTCTATTTACATTTTACATGTTGTAGGCTTTTGAAACATCTTAAATAAAGTTTATTTTTATTATTTAAATATCTGTGTGTTGAAGAACTTAATTTAATATCATTCACTCTCTTCGTATATAAAGAATGAATATTTGGAGTTGCATAAGAGACCAATAAATTCCCCAGAAATTGCTGCTTCCATCTTATTATTTACTCACCTACGTTTGGGAATTAAACTCAAATGACCATGATGCTAGAAGGGAAATACGCTGTTGAAACAAGTTAGCTTTTAAAGCAAAGATTTTTGGAGAAAGAACTGTCACAAATCCTTTTCTTTTATAAGAAATTCAACCTTTCCAATCATAAAGGTCACCAATCCGTGGTTTTTAATATTAGAAACCAATTGGACAGTTTACAGGAGTGTATGAAACCAGATATAGTCTTCTCTCTTTAAGTGTCTGCCTTTTGCATATTGCTGCATTCTAAAGATTTGAATTCAAAAATAAAAACTTAAGTTTAGAATTTGATGTGTGGAACAGGAAGGTGATTGAGCGGGAGGAAGTGATCTTATTGAGCAGTTTTACATAGAATCTTTGAAGTTGTAGAAGTTTTGTTCCTTTTGCTTGTTCTATCCATTTCAATGACTGCACGCCATTGAAATGCAGAGAAAGGCAAAAGAAAGAAATAATCGTTAATTGAAAGTATTTACTTTTAGAAAACGAACAAAATCAATAATGAGAGTTCCTGCTAACAGCATACCAAATGAAGAATACCTGCATTTAGAGCAATACCCTCTTGCTTCTGTCCATATGTCATGATTGTAAAGTGTATGTTTAAGACCCGATTTACCTTGCTGGGTCGCACAGTTGGCGGAATCGCGATCCTCCTCCACACCGGATGGAAAAGACCTGAGTTCGAGTCCCGTCGATGGCAGGGGGAATTTTTATGGGCATTTTTCTCAACGTGGCTGAGTTGGTCGGTTTCAAGCATGGGTAGCATGGTTTATTCTCCCGGAAACTGGGGGTTTTTCGTCCAGCAAACTGAAAAATCGACTAAGAACACATGCAATTTACAGACATATTATATCCGGCGCAATATGGCCTTAGTCGCTGGTGCTCCTAATATCCTATACCACCAGAACAATTTCTTATTATATGGGCTGAAAAACCTGAAAAATCTTAGAGCAAATCAGGTATGCACATCGCCCATTGACTTTGTGTGTTGATCCTGTCCCAGGACCAAAGGGAAAGAACCCCCCCATTGCAGTAGAGATGACCCTAGCAAGCAGAGTTGTCAGCCGATTGATCCTGAACGGGCCAACACAGGATCTACTGTCTTGGTCGACGCAGGAACTGAATCAGTGCATTAAAGCTGTTCCCTTAACCACCAGGATGTCTCTTTCCGAAAAGTCCACGGCGTGCAAGGCATGGCAGACATGTCGGGTTCTAGTGATGGTGATCTAGAACCAATAGCCTGAACAGAAAAATATAGGCAAAGTTCTCGGCAGTAGCATCCACAGTCCAGGGATTTCGTTGGAGTGTTCATATTGTCTCTCAATTATTCTGTCTCCCTCTCCCCTTTTCACATTCTTGGCTTTGCGTATGCCATTAGTGAAGGTGTTCAAGAGCAGGTATAGGCGTCAGCTCCCAGTGATGCTAATCTGTAGATCCAGCAGCGCCATTGGGAGGTCCTCACCACATTCAGGTGCTTATGTCGAGTAGCCGAGGGACAGAAATCGAGGAATGTTACAGGCTAGCTGAAGTGGAATTAAAAGTAGTTCTGGATGAAATCTTCTTTGGAGGGGTTACGATTAGTCACACAGAAATTTTATCTTGTAGAGTTTTACACACGAGGCAATAATACCTCTCAGAGGTGGGGAGATCCGATTGATGTGTATAAGCCTGAAGTGGATCAGTAAAAAATATGGCGATCTCAGTTTAAAGAGTGTCATGGTTTGCTTCTTGGAATTTCAGTTTTTCATCCATAAAAACTGGCAAACCAGCTGAAGAATACAAGCGCTATTACATATACAGGGTGTCTCAAAAATATTGGTACAAACGTTTAGGGGAGGTAGATAAAATCTAAAAAGACAGTAATTAGTGGCAAATATTTATTTGACATAATATTAACAATGGAGTACGAGATGGATGCATTTGATGATGTTACAACAGATGCTCGAAGGTTCCGCCACGAGACGCGATGCGTGCGTGACACCGACGCAGCATGGATTGGCGGACACGGTCGAACACACCTGGAGTTTCTTTGACAGTAGCAGCAGCGCAGACGAGTCTCGCCACGAGATCCATTTCTGTCTCCACAGGCGGTTCATTCACGATAGATTTGAGTGTCCCCACAGAAAGAAATCAAGGCTCGATAAATCAGGTGAGCGTGGGGGCCAAGCAACGGGTCCACCACGGCCAATCCATCGACGCCCAAAACGCCTGTTCAAATAGTCACGAACACACCTTCCATAATGGGCAGGTGCCCCATCATGTTGAAACCAAATTTTTCGTCTCACATTTACTGGAACATCGTCAAGTAACCCTGGTAGAACTTGTTCAATAAAGATCCGATATTTAGCGGAGTTCATGCGGGATGGTAACAGGTATGGGCCGACTAAGCAGTCACCGACCATACCTGCCGACACATTTATTGCGAAGCGATGTTGTGCCGCATGGGGACGCACACCGTGTGGGTTGTGGTGAGCCCACACATGAGCATTGTGCTGATTGAATAAGCTTTCCCGAGTGAAATACGACTCATCCGTGAACAAAACATAGGCTGGAAAATTGAAGTCTTGAAGACTTTCTTGGAGAAACCACTGCGCAAAAGCCACACGTGCAGGGTGATCTTGGGGTAACAGTAACTGAACCCTTTGGAGATGAAACGGGTGTAAGGAATCGTCGTGCCAGACACGCTGTACACTGCAATGAGACACTGCTAAGGTAGAGGCAACGGCACGTGTGCTGTTATTAGGATTATTCTGGACGGCATTCAACACACTTTCTTCCATGGTGTAGCACAGGTTCGTCTTCCATATTAGAGTTATAAACTTATTCTAAATCAAAAATCAAGGTCCAAAGACGGATTTCAACCCAGAATTGGGTCATTTGTAAATGGGTACTTCCTAAATTCACTTTAATTCACAGAAAGAGCGCAGGGAAAAATTACACTTTATTGCAATTTAACAGAGAAGGTTGTTTGCTATAATTTCTCAATGGTGTAGCTTATATTAATCTCGGCAATGGTCAGGTTGCCGTGAAAAGTAATAGGAACTGGTTCGAGTTCAAAACAGCTATTATAACTGTAATATGCGCTTAGGAAAATCTGATCGAAATTAACTTTAATTAAGTATTTCGCATTGCTGATTTAATGAATAAAAATTGTTCTACATTCCTCCCATTTGATATTTAACATAATTAACCTCGAAAATGCGATTACGTAGAATCATTAGGGTAGCCAGTTATTAAATTACGTGGAGTCATTTTAAAGTTATTAAATATTAAGCTTAATGGTGCATATTCGAACATAAAATAAACTTTATGGTTCCTGCAAAGGAGAATTAAATCAAATTTAAATCAAATTACAGATAACAAAATTTGTTAGAACTTCTACAGTTCAATTCTCAGAGCACAAAAAGCCGAAATATTCTTCATTTCATTCTAATTATTCCATCGATGGCCAAACTACTTGTGAATACAATCCGGCTCACTGAAAATTGATAAAGAAATAATGCAAAGCCCTTTACAATGTTTTATGCAAAATATTAATGAAATTATTCTTTTTTCAAAACCTTTTGAAACTGGATTGCTTGCAAAATGGCTACTTACCACGCCAGGACAGAGATCCTTTGAGAAGTCGCTTGTTTCTTCTCGAGTAAACAGTTTGGTCCAAAGCGATTGATCTGGCAATCTTCCCTTTCTTTTTTTGGGCCACAATGTACGATGTTGCTTTCCTACCTGGAATTGTTTTAAGCGTGGAACGTTCTTTTCACAAACCACAGAAGACAATACTACCATCCGTGGCGAATTGTTTCTTAGCAAAACTCAACTGCCACATTGCGCATTCGAAGGTTCAAAGAATGTACTCCCATCGATGGTACGAGAATTGAAGTCAAATGCCACATTTTTGCAAACTTAACGAAGTCTTTTCCATGTTCATCTTTTCGATGACTGATCTCCCATTTCAATGTCTGAAAAAAGTGATAAATTAACGAAATATGCAAAGTTCATAGTAATATTCGCGTTATGTGGCCAACATGCATTTGCATATTTTGGTAATCTTACGTCTTCTGATTAAATCTACTGAAGGGTAGGTTGGTTTCATTTATGATGGGGTAATAAACTAATGGAAGTGAAAGTTGTCAATGGCCTCATTCGAATATACAATGCCTCCCGTTTATTAATCTCATGGACGCCATGAGATTCATCAGTCCAGTGTCACCATCTAGTGGCTTGTTTAAGAATTAATATTAAGAGATATTGATTGTACAGCACTGTACTCTTTTCTACGTTTCCCGTTGAATGAAATTAATCTCGCTAGATGGCGGCACGATCACACAACTTTTGAACTCGATTTAATTTTGTTATAGAGGCTCACGAATGGTTGAGGCGTGCCGCGATCGGTAAAGTTAGTGCGGGGAGGAGACAGGGGGTGGAAGGTATGGGGTAGATAGGGAAGGCAACTCCAAAGAGGTCAATGGGGACGTGCCCCACCAGAATAAGACGGGGTTGCAGTGGGGGAGGGGGACAGAGAATGGCCGTTCTCTCCCCCCATTCCAGGGGAAGGGATTTAGAGTGAACTGGGTTAGAGTACCCCGTTCAGATCACAGCCAGTAAGACTTAGGATTCTACCTCACAAATCATTTTAATTTGAGAACACAGTGAGAGGCCACCATTAGACCTTAATCGCAAATGAAAACATAAATTTCTTCTACGCTAATTCATAATAAGATTAGAGCAGTGGATGGCCACCATGAGATATTGCCACTACAGGTATTTAATAACTCACAACTTATTCAGTGAGACAAGCAGCGCCGAGGATATCATAGTCACAAAAGAAGTTTTCTTTTTTAAATTGTCCTGAACTATAAGATGAGGAGATCATCTCACTACTCATTTTACTCTTGAGCATTAAACGACACCATAAGAAGTTTCCTCAAGTTAACTGATGTATCCTCCTGTTCTGCTGTCAGGTTATACTTATATATTGGAAGTAATGGATGGCCAACCTGAGACCATACCCAACACACACACCCACTACATAAATGGGGCAAGCAGCCACAATGAAGCTACTGCCCCCCAAAAAATCTATTATATTTAGGCCACCCGAATAATTAAATTCATCTGCTGTGCTGTCTTATGTCTGTTAATTGCATGTGTTCTATGGTAGATTTGTCTGTTTGCTGGATGAAAAACCCCAGTTTCTGGAGAAAAAACCTTGCTATCTACGCCTGAGATCGACTAACTCAGCCACGGACTGAAAAAAGCCCATTAAAGTTCCTCGCATCATCGACGGGATTCGAACCCTGGCCTTTTCCACCCGGTGTGGGGAGAACGAAGCTACAACCCCAAAAGCCTTAGAGATTTTCAGGATCATCATCAAATATCAATTTAACAGTCCAGGCGCCAGATAGTAAAAAACGAGGATGCTGCCTTGGGTCCTAGAATTATTCTTTTATTTTGAGTTGGTTATTTGGTATAGCCATCCAAGTAGTGGTCCAGCGCAAATATTTGTATCCAGTCCTGTGTCAGTTAATATGGTTCGGACGTAGTTGTCAGTTGGTTCCTGGTTGTCAGTTTCCTCGAAAACCAGGTTTTAATGGTGGTCATTATTGATGGTTGTAGGTTACAGTTGGTACTGTTTTCTTGCGTGTTCCAGGTTTCTCCAATATTAGTAGCGTGATTCATCATCACAGAGGAAGAGAAAAATCATCGGCCTTGGCGCCGACTTCGCCAATATCAAGGGCCATGAATTCATCTAGAATCATGTTCCACAACAGAGGTCCCAGCGTAAAGCCCTGCGTGCACCCCTTGTGGATTTATCTGGTTAACTTCCTCTACGGTGCATATACTTCGACTTTTCTCTGTATTCCCTTATACAAAGGGATGATTGCCTCCTTATTCTTGCTAGCAAAATTCCTGTATATCACTGACAATACCCCATGAGCTGCTCTGGCCGTCTGTGTACAATGCCCAGAGAACTTCATACCTGACTGCACAATTTCCCCCAGGTCTTTTTCATTTTCCACTACCCTGACTAGTACCATACAGTTGGTACGTTACTCTGGGTTTACTGCTATCTGTATGCAGTACTTTGCATTTGTCAATTTTTAACTTCAATTTCCATTTCTCAGCCCATCTGAGAAACTTTTCAAGATCATCTAGCAGTAACATACTGTCGTTACTGTCATTAACCACCCTGTCAACCTTTGTATCATCTGAAAACTTGGACAGTAAGCCTGATATGCCTTCATCAATATCATTGATAAATATACAAAACAACAGTGGACCCAACACCGAACCCTGTGGGACTCCACTAATAACATTAGTCCACGCAGAGGCGGATTTAACGGCGGGCGCACCGGGCGCGCGCCCTGGGCCCCGACTTCTGAAGGGCCCACGCAAAACCCCAACAAATTAGTTGAACATATTAGTTAAAAACTTTGTGATTATTATTATGCTATTATTAATTATATTATACATATATTATATTCAAATTTTATTGGAAATAAAACATTAATAGTACATAATATTTTTTATTTATTTAAAAAATTGGTTAACATGTATTTTTATTTTCCCTGTCTCTCTCTTTTTTTTTTAAGGGGCCCAATATTTTCTTCTGCGCCCGGGGGCCTCAAACGACCTTAATCCGCTCCTGAGTCCACGAAGAGCAGTGTCCATTGATTACCACTCTCTCTCTCTCTCTCTCTCTCTCTCTCTCTCTCTCTCTCTCTCAGGCATTATTTCTTTAATCAGTGACTTCGTAATTTTCCCTGGAACAGAAGTTAAACTAATAGGCTTGTAATTTCTCGTGTCACCCTTTGAACCCCCTTTGTGAATTTCGGATATATTCGTACATCTCCAGTCCGCGGGGACCTCTCCTTAATCCAAGGACACTCTCATAATTATGGCTAAGGGTTTGCTTATTTTCTTCGCTGCCTCGCTTAGTATAATTGGATAGGTCGCATCCACCCCAAGTGCCTTTCTTATGTTTAACTCCAGCAATTTTCCTTCCACTTTGCTCTCAGTTATTAAAAATCATTTAGTCCCTGTTCGAGTTTGAAAAACATCCGGATCCCCTTCCCTAAAAAATCCTCACTTGTGAACGTAGATGCAAAATACCAATTCAGTTTGTCAGCAACCTGAGCAGGATCGTAAACAGTCAAACCATCGATATCAAGTGGACCAATCTGATTCATCCCCTTCCTTCTAGAGTTTACATAAGTAAAGAACTCTTTGCTGTTTTTCTTTGCATCCTTTGCCAAAGATTTCTCGTAATCTGCCTTCGCCTGCCTAATCTCCTTTGTGACTTGATTGCAGACTAGTTTACATCTACCGTTGGTCTCTGTTTTGGCTGATGATTTATATGCATCCCACGCATTTTTCTTCTCTGTCATTAGTTTCATCAGTTCATCTGACATCCATTTAGGATGTCAGATGAACCTTGAAGAGTATTTCTTAATTGGTATGAAAAGCCTATGATTGATTCCTTGAACGATTCTCATTTAGAATTTGCTAATGGTAACATCATCTCATTAAATTTATATTAAGGTATTTATTCTTAAAATAATTAATTCCTTAAAATATTAATTAATTTCTAAAATAGATTAATTTCTAAATTGTTTAATTTTAAATCGGTCGATGTGGAAAGGATTATGAACGAAAAAGACGTAAACTGTAGTCTGCTGCCCTCTGGTGGAAATTTATGAAGTTAGCGCTGGACAGATTCTGAAAGATCGGTGTCAGTGTACTTATTTCTTTTCTTAACCTGACCTGCCAGTGCCACTAAGTTCGCACAGTTTTGATCAAACAATCGGCTTTCAATCCTTTTTATTACTCTCACGACTGATAAGGGTCACTTAAATTGTCTTTCGATGCGAACAATAATTTTTATTTATTTTAATCCTGTTTGCAGCAGAGAAACAAAGACTCCGTGACTTTTGTGATTTAATTAACGAGGCATGCAGATTTAGAACACGATCCAGTTGGTACCACTCGATCCCTTGCTTTCTTAGTAGCCCCACGAAAGAATGGCTTCCATCATACCAATTGTCAATTGTCTCTACTTGGAACAATACATAGGAATGAAACAAAACAGCAGTTCGTGAATGCCTTGGTTAAACTGATTTCGTATCATTTCTAGGAACGAAAGGAATGCTCCTCCACTTTCTTATGCAAGTAAACCTAGAAGAAGGATCCTTCAAGATCCTCCTTTATTTTTCAATTTATTATTACAAAATCTTTGTTGTAAGTGTTTGTATTTATGTCTTCAGTCTGTGTTGTCGTTTTTTTTGTAGGTAAAAGAAATAATCATTGTATTTTAGGAAGCAACTTATGTTTATAGGTTAATACAAGTGAATTGGATTATTAAAATATTTAAATAAAATTTTGTTAGAAATTAAATTCGGATGATACTAAAGAACACAAATGTATTGTATATAGGTGTAGTTGTTAAAAATAAAAATGAAAAAGAGAAAAAATGTTTAGTGTATATGCAGTAAATTAACATAATAGCAGAGAAAATAATGGAGGGGGGAGAAGAAAGGAGAAAAAGAAAGAAAAAAAAAGCCACTTCTGTTTTCGAGAATTGAACCACAACCTTTTATTAACAATAAAAAAATGAAAGAAACATGCTATCCACTACACTATACTAACTACACTGCTGAAATAGTTTTTATAAAGTTATATAAATATTAAAACGATTATTTACATGAATTTTTATTCTCTTTTAAAATTTGTTTAAACATTTTTTAAAAATTTTAATGTATATAATGAAACTATTTATTTTATTTATTTTACTAAATAAAATAAAATCGAGTCAATATCATTCTAATGGGCCAAATAAAAGCGTAAATTTTTCGAGTCTGAGTTAATTTTAATATTTAAAATCTTATTTCCTACAAAAAAATATTTTAGCTAAATTCTTTTTTTTAATTTTGACATAGGGTTAAGGTGACCCAATTAGAAATTTTTATAAATAATAATTAACACAATTAGCATAATGTTTCCCATTAAAAAAAAAAAAAATCTGTCATTTGGAAAGGTGGGAATATCGATTCCATATTTCGTCTTGGGGGGCGATTTCATAGTTCCCTTACCGTGTTATCCGCTACCTGGACGATATAGGCAAACTTTCTCAAAAAAAGAAAAAAAAAAAGAAAAAAAAATTATGCATTCTTTAAAACAAAAAATAAATAATAAATAATTCCCACATGAACTTTATTTAGTGTGATATGATCATAATAGATGGCGCTTTTGTGCAATGGTATGATTGTTTCATTAGTTCTTCAGCAGAACATTTCGCTAGTTGGCACAAATTTTCTTGGCTTCGGCTAATTTCCTACAAATAAGAAAAGGAAGTATCCTCCCCTCGAAAATAGCTTTGAATATCTTTATTTTTAGCTGTATCAGTTTCTTTCGAACACTTCTCTTGACAGGAATATAAGCACCAGCCAAAGCAACCACAGATTCTCGCACCAAACTACAGTCTGGCCACTTGAGTATTGGGAATACCGATATGATGGAATTACTATTGAGTCGTGAGCCTATTGGTTCCATAACTATACCTAATATCACAATATAGATCACATAATTCATGCATTACACTCTGGATTGGCGTTATTTATTTAATCATGGATGGTAAGCAGCGTTTCCCATTCATCTCCCATGTGGTCTAGTGGCTAGGATACCTGGCTTTCACCCAGGAGGCCCGGGTTCGATTCCCGGCATGGGAATTCCCTTTATTTTTTACTCTTCTACGCGTACCTTCATATAATTTCGACTAGAAATTCTTACAATTTCGATAAGGCATTTAAAGATTCTATACATATATTATGAGAATTCTAAAAATAAATGTATTATATAGTCAATACACATCAATAACTGTATCAATTTATTTGAGTTACTATAGTACTTGAAACATTATCTATCTTCTTCATGTTCATGTGCCTATTTCTTCTTTTCCTGAGAATCGAGGAAGCCCTCGAGATTAGTACAGTTAGTATAATCATCGTCCTCACCTGCACCAGATGGAAAAGACTGATTGCGAATCCTGTCCACGATGCGAGCATCTTTATGGTCCCTCGTTCATAACGTAGCTGAATTAGTGTCTCATGAGAAGATAGCGCGGTTTTTTATCCAGGAAACACGAGATTTTCTTCCAGCAAACAGTAAATTGACCAGAGAACAAACGCAGTTTATAAACAAATTATATACGGCACAATATGACCTAAAGTTGCTGATGCGCCTTAAACCTATAACAACCAACCAACCTGGGGACACGAGGCTTTAACTAAATAAATAAATACATAAATTTTCTATTTATACTCCAGAAAGACGACACGGTCACAGGAGTTCACAAGGTAGAGAGAATACAAGAAACAGCACCGTATTTAACAGTCACGGGCTGGAAGCCCGGTCACTCAAGGCACGTGTACTTGTGCGCTCTCGTTAATGACTACTCGGCTACTGCGGCCTCTCCGGATCCTTTTTCACAGATTTTTGGGAGCTTGGTAACCCCTATAATGTTTTCTCGATGAAAATGGGTTATATTTTCCCAATGGCCTACTCCCCTGTGAAATTAACACAAAAAAAAATTGTGTCAATGACATTGTAGCATCCGTCCTGGGTCTTTTGGCACATACTGTATGTTATCAGTTTCGTTTGATTGGTTAGGCAGAAGCGTTTTTGGGACCTCAGAAGAAGAGGGAATTAAATTCCGCATGAGAGTAAAATATT
Source organism: Mastigoproctus giganteus (assembly GCF_048544385.1). Lineage (NCBI taxonomy): Eukaryota > Metazoa > Arthropoda > Arachnida > Uropygi > Thelyphonidae > Mastigoproctus > Mastigoproctus giganteus. The sequence continues at coordinate 25,944,684 of NC_143584.1, read as the reverse complement.
AATTTCTGACGCCCTGCGTACCTCACCCACCAAGAAGCTCTATTAATGAACGACAACTAGTGAATTAGCAGGTAATGAGTACGCGAAGCGGACGCCAAGTTAGACTCACATTTCCAATGTCTTGACCTTGTCCAAGGACAAAAGGGAAGGAAACTTATTTGAATGCAGTTAACCCTAGCAGTAAGGACCAACCGCCGATTGAACCCAGTCGAGCCAGTCCAGGACCTTCCGTCTTATCGGAGCAGGGACCAAAATGGTGTATTAGGATTAAGTCCCTCACCCACTAGGATCCCCTTTTACGAGTTACCACGGGTCGCTGCATATGGTTGCACATGCTGGATTGCAATGATGTCATCTGGAACCAAGGTATAGGCATTGCATCCCAGTGACCCTTATCTGAAAGCCCAGCAGCATCACTGCGAGGTCCCCCTACCACGTGCAGATGTTTACGTCAAGGGGTTTTTAAGAGAAACTAAGTATCATTTTTATTAATATACACTGATGTATGTATCTGCACACCAAACATAAGTTTGATATCTTTTCTATTAGATGTCATATTAAAGAAATCATTTTAATCCACATAAGAAAAGAAGGCGACGTGGATAAAGCTCTCAGACTTGGAAAGTGGTTGAGATCGACAGTCGAAATTCTTACAATTTCGATAAGTCATTTAAAGATTCTACACATATATTATGAGAATTCTAAAAATAAATGTATTATATATAATCCTTATTGCCTTTTATAAGGAGTCTAGAAAGTTATACGAGTTTAGTGAACACATCCCATGTGGTCTAGTGGTTAGGATACCGGGCTTTCACCCAGGAGGCCCGGGTTCGATTCCCGGCATGGGAATTTTTTGATTTTTCAAAAACATTTCATTTTATCACCCAAATGACATTTAAACTTAAATCAACCATTTTTTTATGTATTCAGTACTGTGGTAGGAATATTTTGTTTTAAAAATTTCATTCTTAATCATTATATAAAGAATAAGTTATATTTAGAGTAAAAATTAGAAGAGTTCGGTGTCCGGGTGACACCTGAACATACTGTTCACAGAGAAATCAATTAATATAAAAGTAAAATCTCATTCTCAGTTAATATTAATATTTCAAATGTATCTAAAGAAATCAAAAATCATAACTTTCCCATGCCGGGAATCGAACCCGGGCCTCCTGGGTGAAAGCCAGGTATCCTAACCACTAGACCACATGGGAGATGACACCAGATGTCACAGTATTGTTCAAAGAGTAGTGTGTTATCTCTGGCGCCATTATTCTAGACCTAAGAAAGCATTTCTAATACTCACAGAAATTGGAGCAAGCGTCAGTGGAAGGGAAAAGACAGACAAGACACCCTCCTTCGGCATCCTCTAGTTAAACTAAGAGTTCCTATTTTAGTTCCATTAATTGCTGTGTCTTTCTTGGAAGATGTGTGAAGAAAATGGTGTGAGCATGTACTGCGTTTTTAGAGAGATCACTGAAGGTCTGAAGCGTCTTCTTGGAACGAAGCCCTTACCGTTTCTTCACCTACTACTAATAGAAATTTCCGAAGAACAGCTGGTAAAAATAATAAATTCACTACCTGACAAGTCCACCACAGGAATTGAAGCAATACCTCTTTTTGGTCTACAACTTGCATTCTATTTCATCAGCAGAGAGCTCACCCACCTCTACAACAAAGTACTGGAACGGGCACATGTCCCTTCGAGCTGGACGTACAAACGCGTGGCATTTCCGAAGAAGCCTCAATGCTAAAACCTCTTGGGGATACAAGTATCCCCACGAGTACACCATATGGGTTGTACTACCTGGATTTCGTCAAATTGCTGGGCCCCTTGTAACAATAGAACATGCACATCTTATCCACTTTAGAAGATTTTCAACTGTTGATGTCGACCACCTCTCCTCTGATGGTTGAGAGCTACACTGATGCAGCGAAACATAAAACTTTCCTTCGTTATATTCGTTAATAGAGAAGATAAGATGCATTAGACAAATTACATATACCATGTTCTGGGATAAATAAATGTTAATTAATTTTTTTCCCCAATTCATTTCATTAAATCCTTTGGGTGATCCACTTTTTAAGAAAACTTAATCGTGTTATTAAAGTGATGCGCTAATCTCTTTCTCAGCCAGCGGGATTGCATGCTTAATGCAATTGTCTTTATGCTAACATCTGAAGAAACTTTGGTTTCACTACGAGTTGCTCAGGATTGCATTATTTTCGTCTTAGATTTTGGGGAACTTGCTGACCATTGTAATGTTTTGTGGATGATAAAGGGTTACATTTTCCCAAATGGCTGCTCTCCAGCGAAATGAAAAATAAATGGTGTCAGTGATGTCGTAACATCCGTTCTGGGTCTTGGCAGATATGTAATCAGTGTCGTCTGATCGGTTATGTAGAGGCCTTGTTGGGAACCCAGAAGAGAGGGAATTACATTTCTCATTAGAGTAAATTAAAATTTCTGACGTCGTATGTACCATACCCACCACGGAACCATACAAGGAGACGCCGACTTGAGAATTAGCAGGTGATGCGTACGTGAAGGGGATGCCAAGTTTTCTTAGAGTGCAGACTTACATTTCCAATGTCTCGACCCTGTTCCAGGATCATAGGAACTTCCATCTAACTTCCCGTAACTTCCATCTTGTCGGAGCAGGGATCAAAGTAGTATATTAGGTCTAGGACCCTCACCAACCAGGATGGGAATATTATTTATTTCGATTTCTTTAAGACATTTAAACATAAATTCTTCTTCTCCATTTCTTATGTATTCAGTACTGGGGCAGGAATATTTTGTTTTAAAATTTTCATTCTTAATCGTAAAGAACAAGTTACATTTAGCATAAAATTTAGAAAAGTTTGCTGTCCAGATGACACCTCGACATACAGTTAAAAGAGAAATCAATACTGCAATAAATTAAATACCATATAAAGATGGCAACATTCCCATGCCGGGAATCGAACCCGAGCCTCCTGGGGGAAAGCCAGATATCCTAACCACTAGACCACATGGGAGATAATGCAACTTTTAACGGTACCATTGAATGAGTAGTGCTGTCTATCTCAAGCACCATTATTCTACGTCTTGCTGATATAGGAATTGGAGCAAATGTCAGTGCAAAGAGGATGACGGACAAGACACCCTCTTGGGGCATTCTCCAATTAAACTAAGAGTTCCTATTTTAGTTCCACTAATTGCCGTGACCTGTCTTTCTTGGAAGATATTGCTTAGAATGCTTAGGCTGTTTCTATTATTCGAAGATATTCCTTCAGAATTACTGTCAGTGCTGGAAGAGAGATGCTGTCAAAGACTTGAGTTACGCGTGACTCTGGGGACGCCTAGAGCGATCATTTCTGACTCTTACCATTAATTCTTAATGCTGTGCAATGATTAAAAATGAAATTTCAAAGTTAAAGTATCATTGCGGTTGTAATTATCGTGTACAGAAAAAATGTAAAAAGAAAACAAATCTTTAAATCACGTTCATGTCACTGTTCTAATACATTGACTGTCATTTCAAAAAATCGAAATGAATAACTTTCCTGCCAGCAATGGAACCTGACCTCCTGGACAGAAACCAAGTATACCCTAACCAGTACGTATGTGAAAGATGCACAACCCTCCTCCCTCCACCCATATTTTTCAATCTGGAACTGAAATCTGTATGTTCAAAAATCTTGCTTCTTTATGTTTTCCACAGCGAAACTTTGGAAAACATAAAGAAGCAAGCCAATGGCATCGCGATTTATGTTTACATGTAAGGGGACATGTTACTGTGGACATTCTAAAAATCGGGAACATTCTGGGGGTCAGGAAGGGGAATTTCCAGGATTTCAATCGAGGTAATTAAGTCGACCTTTGAGGAACTAAAACATCATCTGATATTTGTGGGTTGATTTATACGCCGGAATATACAGCAGTAATTTATATGACCTGAAATTATTGTTCTTATAAAAATATTTATTCTTAAAATTAAAAAATAAATCTTGTTAATTTTATTCTTTAAATTGATTAGATTTGATTAGATAAGCATCTTTTTATTAATGTTATTATCTTAATCGACTTATGTATATTATAATCGAGGCATTTATCCCTCAGTGGCGTACAGTTTTGTTAATAATAAGAATTAATAATTAATTTACGATATAATTTTTATTAATTAACAGAGAGGTAGAATTGTATAGGATGACTAAAAAGTCTAGCAACTTTCAGAATATTTTCAGTTTTATTTCGTTATTTTAAATACAGCACAGATTTTGGGGGAGGCTAGAACTTCTAATGCTTTCTGGATGAAGAAGAGGGACATTTTCTCGATTTCTTTTCTGGACTTTTGGCAGAGATGGTATCAATGTCGTCAGATAGTTTAGGTAGGGGCTTTGTTGGGATCCGAGAAGAAGATCGATTCAAATTATTGATCAGAGTAAAATAAAAATTTCTGTTGCACTAAATACTTTACCCACCGCGGAGCCCTATGAGGGGACGCCCAAACGTAAACCAGCAAGTACTGCCTACCGGAATGGAAAGCCAAGTTTGCTTAGAGCATCACACCTACGTAGTGTTAGGGTCAGGAGCCACCTGTTGTTTCCCACATTTCCCATTAGTCTTGATCCTGTCCCAGAACCAAGGGGGAGGAGAGTTATTGAATTGCAGTTAGCCCTAGCAGTAATAACCTACCGCTGATTGATCCCAGTCGGACCGACCTGGGTCTTTCCATCATGTCGAAGTAGGGAATAGACCGTAATGTAATAGGGCTAGGCTCCTCATACACCAGGATCCCCTTTTCAGAGTTTCCACGGGTGGCAGAACACGATCCCAAAAGCCAGATTCCAATGATGTAAGCTGGAACCAAGATATAGGTGTTGGATCCCAGTGATGCTAATCTGAAAGCCCAGCAGCATCACTGGGGAATCCCGTACAGTGCCCACGTTGAGGGGTTTTTAAATAATCTACCATTATTATTAATACAGTATATATTTAAACACCCAAAATAAGTTAGACGTCTCCCATATTAGAAATCACATTAGCCCACATAATAAAGGAAGGCGACATAGTTCAAGCACTCATACTTGGGAGGTGGTTGAGATCGATGGTTCAAATTCTTACAATAAAGCATCATAAAGGTTCCTGATGTCATAAGGTTTCTCAAAATAAGTATGATGTACAAGCCATATTTCCACTTATAGGCATTCTTGAAAGCTATCCACTGATATCAACAAAAACGTTGCTGTTTTAATTCTATTAATTGCTGACCTGGAAAATGCTGCTTTGAACTCTTAAGATGATTCCTATCATGTAAAAATACTCCTTAAGAATTATTGCTGCTACATTCAAAAGAAAGATGTTTAACTGTTGTTGATTATACCACAGGCAGTGTCTATGGTACTCTGCAGTGCAGCATTGAAAAAATTAATTCGAATTTTATAAAATTCAATGTTTTTGTCGGTCAATACTGCTTACAGAAAATTGAGTGGGAAAATATGTCATACGGTTAAAAAGGTGTTGCACTCCTCACACAAAGGGGAGTCATCTGCCCTCAGCAGAAATGCTTGCGAAAACGACTGTCTATGCGGAGGTGAGCTACAACAACTTCATCTGTGCGGTTCCTGTGTTGGATTATAGCTTTATCTGATATAACTTGTTTTTAACCTGCCCATGCTAAGATTGTTGCCATTGGGACAGTAATGTAGAGTTTATTAGCTGTCTGTAGTCTGTATAGGGGGTTAATAGGCTATAGTTATTGGGGGGGGGGGGGTTGTGGTGATTTGGCTGTGGTGTTAACCACTTCATTACCCTCGATCCAATGTGGCTTGGGATCCAGCAGAAACGGATGTCGAAAGAACACTTAGAAAGTGAGTGGAGCGTCTGCTGGACATGGATCAGGTATGGATGAGGATTATAAATTATCTCCGATAAAGCCTGTTGGTAGGTACTTGTGGGTTTTAATGTGGTCCAAGGCTAATTCTAAGGCATACAACCCAGCTGTGCATATGCTGCATTCGTGGGAAAGATTACCAGATATAGTGTGATTGGGGAAGATGGCAGCAGATCCGAGAGATGACTCTGACTTCGATCCATCATTGAAGACAGGCAAAAAAGGCAGAGTATTCGGATCGATGGGCAGCATAGAGTTGTTGGTAGACGAAAGATGGGGTGATGGCGTTACCCCAATTTTTAGTGGAAAAATCGCATGATTTTTCATGGGTCTAGCCATCGTAGGTATACTGTTCCTTGCTGATGCCTACACTTGGGATCCAAGGGCTAATTTAGATTGGACCAGTACACGATAGAGGCGGAGTAAAGTGCAGCGGTCTGGTCCCCACTGTGTAGTTCAGATCTTAAGTGGACCTTGAAGAACTAAAACATCGTCTGAGATGTGTGGGTCGAATTATACGACAGTAATGTTTCATGACGTCAAATTATATTCTTTTCTTAAGATTAAATTTAAAATAATTTTATTATTTTAAAATCATAAAATAATTTTATCTTCATTGACTTTATGTACATTACAATCGTGGCATATATCCCTTGAGTGGCGTACGTTTTAATAATAATAATAATCAATAATTAATAATTATTTAGCAGACAGGTAGAGGACCATTCAAAAGTCAAACAACTGTCAGCATATTTTCAAATTAATTTCATTAATTATTTTAAACATAACGGACAACTTTAATTGTTCTAATAAAGCAGTCACAAAGTGTAGAGTTCTCTGGTGGCCATACTAATGTGCATTGAAATTTATTTTAAAAAGACGAATGAGAAAGGTTGAAGGAGTTTAACTTCCATGACATCATTCTAATGAAAAGAGATACAACAGCCAAATTTTTAATGCCAGCATACTCTTTCAATGGCAGAGTGAGATTCACAAACAACTCCCATGTGGTCTAGTGGTTAGGATACCTGGCTCTCACCCAGGAGGCCCGGGTTCGATTCCCGGCATGGGAACTATTCTTTTTGTTTTACTTTTAAGTAGCATTTAATTTATTTCGGTATTGATATCTGTCGAGTATGATTGAAATTCAAAAATTACTTTTTGAAGTAAATTGGTATTGTTTATTTTCGAATTGGAAATATGTACATAATGGGGTCAAACGTTTCGTGGTATTTTCTTACCACTTCTTCAGTGACTGCAAAGGCAGTAACTAAGAGTTATTATTATTGATTACTTAAAAATAAAGGTTTAAATTTAAAGTTAGTTACCGTTACTAGTATAATATATTGAATGTCATTTGAAAAATCAAAGGAAAAAAAAAACGATAATTCCCATGCCGGGAATCGAACCCAGGCCTCCTGGGTGAAAGCCAGGTATCCTAACCACTAGACCACATGGGAGATGTCAATTTACTTCCTTAATATTTTGAAAACTAGTAGCTAGAGCGCGCAGTGGAACTTTGGAAAATATCCAGGAATTCCCAAGCGAGTGACATCATCTCAATTTAGGACTTATAACGTCATTTGAACAAAGGCAAGATACCTTTGGGCAATCAGCTTCGTCTGAACACAACTTCTAACACATTTTATTACTACAACAATAAAGTGCACATTTTGTGGAAAGGGACGGAGTCAAACATGCGTACCTGGGTTTACTTTACCATACTAGGACGACAACCAGTCCTACATCATTAATAAACTTAATAGATCAATGAAAACAACTGGGAAAAAAGAAACAGTAACCCACCCACTGATCGTAAAGAATGGGAAATGAAGTTCCGATGGCTGGAATCGAACCGGGGCTTCGTGGGTAAAGAGTAGTGTTCTAACCACCATACTACATAAGAGAAGTTATTTGAAATGGGGTAATTTCTGGAATCCTTACAACAACTGAACGCGTGTACATCAGCTATGCCTTATGGAAATTTTAAGAATTTCGACTGTTCATCTAAGAATTTCAACTGTTCAACCACTTCCTAGCTATTGCAGCTTAGTCCATTAACTTTCCTTTATTGTATACATTGATATAAAAGGATAAGATATGTTAGACGTTCCATAGGCTGTTATTAAAAGTGGGTTCAATAAACTGACACGCTAAAATTGGAGAGAAAAGAAAATATAATCCATAGAATACATGAAATAGGATTTATTCAAACACCCAAGCTTATCTTTGATAAGTAAGAAATGGTCAGGTTGGGAGTAAGTAATTTCCGGTAATCGAAATTCCACTTCCTTGGTGACAGCCAGGTATCCTAACCATTAGATCAGACTTCATATGTCAGTATTTTTCACGATCTCAGAAAGAGTGAGGAATCCTTGATAACATTTATCATCCTTAACATTCCTATGTCCGTTATGTGTACTGACTTTGCACAGTTTTTGATCTTGTGTGCTAATAAGCTTTGTCAGAGACAATGTAACTGATTCATTTACTGAATAATTATAATAATTATAGGAGTTCGGGGAAAACTATGGAGCAGTGAAGTTCGACGCCCGGATCACCTGGACAGACTTGGAAAAGAAGAAAACCAAGGACGCACAAGTGATGGCAGAATGGGAGATTCATGAGGAAGAAGTAGAAAAGCAATCAGGAAGTCCCACAACTGGCGAACCCCAGGAATTGACAACATCCACAACTACTAGTACAAGAAATTCAGCAACAGACACAAGCACCTAGCGGAGCAGTTCACCTGGATGATACGACACCCCAAGACGAATCCATAGTATTTGACTCAAGGGACCACCTACCTGAAGGCTAAAGACAAAGTTTGTTGGTGGATTTTATTTTTAGTGGAGCTTTGGCAACTTAAGCCATGTCAACTACTAAATATGGTTGGTACCCTATAAACAGGCTACTACTTCAAGAAGGTAAATATAAAGTAAATAAAAGAAGAAATAACAAAGCATAAAAGTAAATATTTAAATCTGAGTGCATAAATTTATCAAATTGAAAGATCAAAACTTTAGACATATTGACTGTGCCATCTAAAATGTGGCTGACTGTAAACGGTTCAGCCAGATTATCAAAAGGGTAAACCATAAACTGCGTGCATCTCCAAACACAGGGCATTCGATAACGACATGACTTTGGCAATTCTCACACCTAAGTGGGTCATCCGCCCTCAGCAAAAAAGCGCGTGTCGATGATTCAGAGCGGAGTAAAAATAACTTTCTCTCTTCGGAACCTGCGCAGACTGGATTGCCATTTCTCGATTACAGGCTTAATTTGGGGTAGTTTATTTGGGGCCTGTCCAAGCCAAGAATCTTACCATCGGGAACATAATTTGGTGCGTATTATTTGCCTTTAGTCTGTATAGTGGAGCGATAGGTGATAGTTATGCAGCGGAATGACTGGTCCTCGTGGGTAGCACAGTTGGTATAATCACCGTCCACCTGACACTCGATGGAAAAGACCTGAATTTGAATCCCGTTAATGATGCGAGGAATTTTTATGGGTCTTTATTTAAACCCGAGCTGAGTTATTCGGCCTCAGACGAGGGTAGAATGTTTTTTTCTCCCGCGAACTTGGATTTTTCATCCTGAAAACAGCAAATCGTCCACAGATCGTCAGGCTACGTTTGATAAGAAGCATGACCCAACCACTCCTTCTATCTTCCCTATCCTTCCTAAATACATTGTACCTACCGTACTGAAACTCGTCATCCCCTATCCCCGGGTGGCATCTCGTTTCCGTAAGCCCTGTTATGTCAACGTTATTTGTCCTAACGAGCAGTTCGAATTCACTCATTTTATTGACGACACTTCTGACGGTGACGATCCATTGTGCTACCCACGCAGATCATACTTAATATTAGCGAGTATTGATATACCCTTAAAGAAGGAAGGAAGAACCTGTACTCCCTCTTCACCTGATGTGCATGGATGACATTAAGTTCTACGCGGCAACTGAGAAGTAACTACAACTGCTACTCCGGTTTATGAGCATTAGCATTAGTAGAGGCATATGAAACGAGAAAGCAAACTTATATAGCATCAGCCAAAAAAAACAAAAAAAAAAAAAAACCCTTCCCATTTCACCCATCTGTTCACTCCAAAAGTTTGTCTAGTTCGCCATGAATTTATTTAAGCTGTCAACTTCCACAAAGACATATGGAAGTTGGTTCTAGCAATCAACCACTCGCTGGCTAAAGGCAAATTTCTCTACATATATTCTGCAAACCGCTTTTTCTCAATTTGAATTTGTACCCTTTCAAGTGCATAATCTGATCAAGAGGAAGAATCCCGTCAAACTATTCAAAACCTTAAACACCTCAATTAGATCACCTCACAGGTGACTAGACTCTAAATGCCGTTCCTTTGTTCTCCTCACCAACCTTGTTGCCCTTCTCTGTACTCGTTCCAGCAGCTCTACATCCTTCTTGAAATGAAGCCTCCAGACCTGTATACAGTACTCAAGGTGTGGCCTAACCGTTGCCTTACAAGGGGATTATCAACTCCATTATCCATGCTAAAAAATTCCTGTATATCATTGACAATACCCCATGAGATACCCTTGCAGCCTGTCTGCACTGGTCAGAAAATTTCATATATGCCTGCACAATTACCCCCAGGTCCTTTTCACTCTCTACCACTGTCAGTGTAGTACCACACAGTTGATACATTACTCTGGGGTTACTACTTCCCATATGTTGTACTTTACATTTGTCATTGTTAAACTTCATTTGCCACCTCTCAGTCCATCTGCTCAACTTTTCTAGATCCTATTGCAGCTGCGTACTGTCCTTACTGTCATTAACAACCCTACCAACCTTCGTATCGTCTGCAAACTTGGACATTAAGCCCGATATACCTTCATCAATATCATTGATAAATAGAGAAAATAGTAATGGGCTCAACACGTACCCCTGGGAGACACCACTAATAACATTAGTCTACGAAGAGCAGCGTCCATTGATTACCACTCTCTGTCTTCTCCCACTCAACCATCTCTTTATCCATAGCAGCAACTTGCCCTTAATGTAATAATATAGTATATTATGATTAATACATAGTACAAATATATGATATCAGAATTATTTTTTGCATCCAGCTCCTGTTATCAAACAGTTCAGCTCTGACATCAGGATGGATTTAGCTAGACAAACTGCATCAGGGAAAACAATTGGACGAAACTACGAGAATGAGGACCAGTAAAACGATCGAAACGTGACACACAGAGAGATCTACAAATCTCTGGGGATATACTGCAAATTGAACATCTAGCGCACAAGGAGATCAACGCCTGCCTGACCGAGCAATACTATTAGAGACTGAGAAGCCTGCAAAAAGCAAAACGAAACGAAAGAAACAGTCAAAACCATAAAAAACTAATTCGTCCCAGTACTAAACCACTCCTTCGGGATCACAGAGTGGACTAACACCAACCTGGGGGAGATAATGAGAAGGACCAGGACAATGATGACGAAGAGCTGCCAATACCATGCGAAGGTGACTGTCGAGAGACTGACCACCACCACTGGGAGGCGAGCCAGGTGTCTATCATACCCTGGCTGGCCTCTGCCAGAGTCGCCTGAGCAGCCCGGCAGAGGCCACAAAAAAAAAAAAAAAAAACCCTTTTTGTTGAAGAGAGTTCACAGGGAATAAGAGAGGAGATCAGACTGTGGGGTGAAAGAAAGGTGGACTAATGGTGAAGACATTCCACCATGAGCTTAGGCGAAGTGGGGGGGTAGGGATTAAAAGTCCCGGGAGCAGGTGCCCCTGTGTGAACGCCATTGGCCAGGTGCACACAGACCTTAAACAGGAAGTCAAAGAAATGTGGCATATGGAACAAATAACGACCAATCTGATCACTGCGTCACCAATCGGCATGGCACCAAAGAGCCTGCATAAAGAACCTAGCATCAGTAAGCCTTCTCCTAAAGAACACCTACAAGAAACTCCAGGAAGCCGCGATTCTGTACACCTGTAGGATAGTCAGACAGTTCCTCCACCAGTAATGGTAACTGGACATAGCAACCACCCATTTCACTTAGTACCAGTAGCCGTTGCGGAATGAAAAAAAAAAAAAAAAAAGAGAAGAAAAGAATAATAATAAGTGAATAATTTAATTACTACCATGACTTAAATAAATAAATAAGTTTTTATTTATTCTTTTAAATGAATGAATTTTATTTATTTAAGATTTCAAAATTACTTTAGAATCGGAACACCGAAATCCCTATGGTAACCCACTGGTTGAACGTTCCACCCTACAATTTAAGGGTCCACGAGGGTCAAAACGAAAAATTTTACGAAACAAAAATCTCATTAATGAAATACATATGATATTTTTACTAATCGAATGTGTAAGAACCAGAATGGTGTTCCGGTCAGCTGCAATTCATTCCCAACTCTCGGTTCTGACTGTAAATGGGCTTGATGAGCTCCAGAATTTCTCATGGAAAATTAATCATCATTCACAGATGATTTTTTCCTTAAAAAATTCTGGATTGTTTCGATTTTATGATAGTGCAGTAATGGAAGAAATCAGGTATTTAATCGGAAAGTATCAAAAGATATTAAGGACATTTATTTATTTTAAATTCTTCTCCATTCCAGTACTTCTTCTTCTTCTTCTTCTTCCAGCTGTTATTTAACAACTAATCTATGGCTTCATAAATGTATAAAAAGGAGATAATTTTTATTGTCATGGCTTTCTTCTAAACAAACTTGTACACCAATCCACAGCGAGGTCATAAAACACACAATAAAGTAATACTTAGTTTGACAAATGTCTTCAGAGATTTATCTCCGGCACTGTCCATAAACCGAGATTTTTATGACAAGTTATGAGATAGGTCAAAGTGTAAACTCATACTGAAGCATTCATTTTTATGGTTTTAGCAGTCTTTTGTGGTGGTAGAATATTCCGAATACCTCAGGCTCTTAACGCAACAACCTTTTTGGGTGATGTTCTAAATTTTCCCCATCGATCTTTCTTTGTCTTCCTCCGCAAGTTGTAAAAATTGAAGTACATAATCACAAATGAATTGTACTGAATGCATTATGAGCCTTGTTAAGCATTATCATGCTCATAGAAAGTTGATCAATATCGCGTCTGTAGAAACGAAAACGGAATGGAATGAGTTCGGATTGTACGTGTCCTATATCGCTGATCTAAATACAAAAGCTCGTTGCCCGAAGGGACTTAAGAAAATCCAACGGAGATTCAGAATAATGTATATGGGACAGGTAGAAAGGAATGATAAATGATGTTTGTGTGGGGGTCACTTGACAGAAGTATTTGGGAGTGTCGCGGCTCAGCGAGAAGCTTATTACCCCAGGAAACATCCCTATTTAGAGCTGCAATTAATCAAGGAGTAGGAACATTAAGGGTTTATCACGAAATAACCTATATTTTAATTACCGGAAGAATAATACTTTTTTAATAATTAATTTTTAATGGTTTGTTTACTAAACAAAGTTGTTTATCATTTACAGTATCTCAACATGAATTTTCGTAGGTTCTCAAGTACGATCTTTCATCCCTGCGAATTAGCAATGAAGGAACGGATGTGGTAATTCAACCTAATTAGAAATTTGCTCCTCACAAATATTTCCTTCCTGTTCTATTGCGGGTCACTAGTTGTATTCTGTCACATGTTTATAATAGCAGTACTTTGTGTTTAGTTTGAGGAAAGACTACAACTCCACGGACTTCATTTCTTTCGAGGATATGAACAAATGGATCATTGTAAATGGTTCCTAGAGGCGTTGGCTAAAAGCGATTTGGTATTCTTAATTTTTATAGGTAGTTTCCGTGTTCTTTAACCAGGTGTAATGGTAGAGGGGTAGTTGTAGAAATGAAAGTCATATACAAGTTCCTTTTAAGTGAAATTTGGTAATCAAGCGGAAACCAAGATTTCTGCACAGTTTGGCAGAAACCGGACACTGCTGAGCGTGTAAACATCAACAAGAAAATGTTTGATTGTCTTCTTAAAGTGGAGATGCTAAAATTAATGGATTCGACTAAGACCCTCACTTTATTGGATGACTTAGACAAAGTTTGCGAGGTTACGTTTCGGATTTAAGGGGACTATTTCTTGGTCGAAAACAATTAAAAATGGATATATAAACATGAGGTCTTCCCATCAACTGTTTGTCAATTAAAAAAAATTCGAGCAAGATATAGTTCATGAGTTTATTTTCGAGATTTCGTGTGAGTTTATTACCAAGATTTAGTATATAGATATGAGGATCTAAGAAAGAGTCTTTTGGGGTTTAAATGGAACTATGCCTATATCTAGGAATCTGTTTGCTTTTATTAAGATTGGTATATATAAATCAAATATATATGGTGAGATGAAGACAACGCAACGGAGTTTTAGAAAGAAAACGGTATTGATGACTATCGATGAAAGGATGAATTATTGGGACACTGAAAAGTAATCTAAAGATTTTGGGAACAGCGCGGAGTATGGTAATGGGACAGTAACTACCGCGATCAGTTCTCAATCTCGCTTTTTCTTAAAGTTGAATTACCCTAAACGTTCTTAAAAGAGGAAGGATCACAACTATTATGAAGACAGTAGTTGACCAAAATTGCATAATTCTTTGTCGAATAAAAATGTTCTAGCAATAAAATTTCTGTGGTTTATTAATTTAAATTTTTCCATTAGTTTATCACCCAACCAACCCCAATGGCAGAATAGATTCGCTATTAATTCCTATTATAGTTATTAATAGTGATTCTTTTAATGGAATCATTATTAATATTGGTGGAGATTGTGAAGGACCAGTTTAATATGGGAGGATTTGCGATTGTGCAATGGAAAAAACGTTTGATATCAGCTAAATTTCGACCCAATCTGCCATAGAGGAAGTAGTAGATTTGAAACACTGTTATGGATTTTTGGAATATGCAATGTTTGGTTCACAATAATTAAATTGTTTTTATAATCCCATAAGAAGGGATTTTCCCAAGTCTGCTAATTTATTCAGTTGGCGCTAATGATATCCTGACAGTAACAAAAGATTTTTGCCTTCACTTGGGACTTAGGTCAGAAAAACATCCGGTCAGATAAATAACATTTGACATATTTCAAGTTGTCGCTTAAGACTTTTAAGTGAAGGTTATTGCGTTTTCAGAATTTTGGAGCATTTCCTCTTGCGAGTGTATTTGTAACTGTCAACAGAGAATGTCATGGCTGGCTTCATCACTGACAGCAGTTTAATTTATTTTCGCATGCTTGCATGTTCCTTTTCGAGAGGAATTTTGGGAACGAATGAAATTTATCCTTTGCATTCCCTCCATGGAGCAGGTTTTACGCTTTTTTTTTTTTTTAACCCGGAAGCAGACAACGACATCTCTTGCACATTCAATGATGATTCCATTGAGTCACCCACAAAGGGATAAACCGAAAGAAAGGGCCCAATTCTTTGGAATAAAGAAACAGTGTTTGGTTTCATACAGGATTTGAATTTGTCGTGTGAAATAATTCGACCCAGAAATTAATCAATAAGGTTATACAGTAGACAAACGTGGGATATAAGAATGTCGCAGACAACGCCTACGTTTTAAATGGAGTCGGTCCAAATGAAGGCGTTTATATGTGCGAATAGACTTACACCGTAATAGAAAGAACTCAATGAAACAGATGTCACCCATATTTGAGTTGACTGAATGATTAATCTTTACTGTGAGGTTATTTTTCAACCTTTCCTTTCAATTCCAAACACACAAAGTAGATGTTGCATGTCTTAGATCCCAGAGTTCTGATTGTAATCATTAAAAGGATCATAAAAAAATTAACTTTCTCCTGTCGTACAGTCTGGCTGTCTTCGCCGTCAGAAAACGACCCTATAACCTGACCTCTTTTTTTCCGCTATAAAGCGCATTTTTAAAGTCTGTTTTATATTTATCACGGGATGAAATTCTGACTGCATGGGAATGAGGTCATTTGTCATTTAAGGGTTACAAGCGAAAAAAGATAGATCCCGTATTGTTTATGAATCTCATCAACTTTCATTAATTTCTTAGGGACGCAAAAAAAAGTACAAAAAGAAAAAGTAAAATTAATAAAAAAATAAAACACTACAATGATTTCTTTGGCCTCCTACCTTCATGGGAGCGAAATATCAGAAGAATGTTCCACAGACATTTTTAGCAAAGGCCTTTTTTTTGTGGTTAGACAACTTCAAGCGGAAGTGTAAGATTTCCTCTGGAAACTCGTATGTGTCTCTCTCTTTCTTCCTACCTAAATGAAAGCAATTTTTAGATATAAAGCTATGTTTAAATCTGGATACACATATCAGAATTTGTATGGGATACGTGTCGATCAGCGATACATCGGCTCATACACATTGTATGAGACCATTCCAGCGTGGATATTTCTAGTAACATTTGTATATGGTGACTTCACTATCCACATGAAAGTCGTTGAACAAGTGCATGCACAGTTTCTATACTTAATCAGTCGTTTCCAGAGCACAATGGAACTTACTCAGATTGTTTTGCTTCGCGTTTTTAACAGCAGACTGGTTAGGGAATATAAAATCGAAGTTGACATCTTAAGTTCCAGTTTTTAAAGCTGATCTGGTGTCCTAAATGTGAGAATCACTGTACAAGTAGGATTAAATATTCCATCTTTCTTGATGAAATGATATAAAAATATAACTGCATGCGTTATATTTTTATCGCTTAGTTCTTGCGCGATTCCTTCCTCAAATACTTTGAGAAGGTCCTACTCAATTAATGTCACTCCAGAGGAATTCGGGGTGGGGTGTGGCAGCTTTTCTGAGTTTCAAAAGTCTTTATGAGGGTCTAAGCTCAATCATCACAACTTGGAGATCTCCAATTGTGATCTTCGAACTTTTGATGGAGGGGCCAGCCGTATTTTAAAGACATTTCTGAATTAAATATATGGAGAAAACTTACTCAGCAGATGAACTGTTAAGGAGCGGAGTTTTATAAAAAGAAGCAGAGTTCCCTGTTTCTTCTTTTTTCTTTCTCTTTTAATAGATGGATTTGGTTAGTCTTGTCTGTTTGATGGAACTGAATAAAAAGATCTATAAAGGGACTGTTTGTTGTTGTCCATCATTGCTCCTTTTAGTACAAAGAGAGAATGTTAGTGATAAAATATTATTTTAATTATAATATTAGATTAGTTACTTTAAAAAGAATTCAGTGATCAGAATTGCAGAAAGATTCATTTCTCAGAATTGCACTCACATTCACCCGGTTTTCTTAGCGGTGAATTTCATTTAAAAACAGACAAATATTTAATATCTCCGTCATCAGATATAGTTTTATCGCGTACCTGTTGTTAGCCGGGTGGCCTAGAACGTTGGTGACAATCGTAATTGTATCCGCTACGGTCGTGCACGTAAGTTGATTATATAAACTGCACTGAAACATCTCAAAACGACGAATTAAGTGTTATCGCTTTGTCACAACACAAAGCCCCATTCGGTTAATGATCTTTTAAAATTTACAGCCATTTGTCAGTTGTTTTTCATTGTCATTCACCTATAAACAATTCGACCAGCGAGAGCCCACCCTCCTGTGTTTTTCGAACTCTATTACCCTGTTCCACATTCCGCAGATTTGTACAGGGTTTCTTCATAGCTCTCTCTCTCTCTCTCTCTCTCTCTCTCTCTCGTTTTCCTCTGTCTTAATTTCAACCTACTGATTGACGCCAATGGGTGTGTCCACTTTCCATTTTTTCCGACACTTTTCCAAAGGCGAGTTCATATGACCCGGATTACGTAAAGTATATTAGGGTAAGCCATCCCCCTCTAAGGTCGACAAAGCATTAAGATTGCTATATAAGCAAGACGGACATTTTCTATCAGACATTAGATTTCGTACGTTCGCTCCAATCAGAAAGCAATGGCCAAAACACTGGTAAGTATTTTTGTTTATCCTGAATAAATCGCATTATTCAAAATTAGGCTTAAACTAGCTTAAATTAGCTTCAACTAGCTTAAATTAAGGCTTAAACCTTTACTGAAAGTTTCAATAAATATATTTAAGTGTATTTTATTTTATTTTTAGAAATGTATCGATATTTAATGTTTTTCTGCTATTTAAAGAAGCATTTGTTATTATGACAGGCAGAGGGAGCCACGGTTTGACATGTAATAATGATGTCCCGTATGTTGAATTAATCGAAGTATTATATACGATACGAAGAGAGCTGCAAGTTATATATTTCTAGATTTTTTTCTAATTTATTTTATTAAACCCCTTAAATAAAGATTTAATTGTGTGAATTTGTATATAGGATTAAAAAAGAAGCTTTGTTGTAGGTTTATTATAACTGTTTCTTTAGGAAGGGAGTAAAAATACTAGAAAAACTTTTTGTGCATTAATAGAATATTTTTAGAATTGCTCACCAGATGGCGGCACCTATGATATCATTCTGACGCACAAAGGAATATTTTTACAAAAGTGTTTATATAAGTCTTAGTTCTAGGAAATTCGAAAATTGGTTTTTATTATTTTAATAACGCACAGATAATTTTTCGTAAGGAGACTTTCAGTATAAAAGTAATGCACTAAGAGAATATTCAGGGCATTATCGTCCCTTAATTTTGTCAATCGATCAAATTTAGGGGTGAGGGATGCCCTAATTGGGTTAATCAAGCTCTTAAACATAATTTAAGAGATCGATTTATGGTTTCTGATTAAAAACTTATTATTAAATTTCCAGTAAAGGCTAGAAATTCAGGGACTTATGTTGTCCAACGAACAAAATGTCACATTTGTGTCCCCTTCCTTTTCTTTACCATAATGGTGATTCACGTATAAATTTATGGGATACTTTTCTTGCATTATCATCTTCCTTGACCTAGAATATGTCGAGTTGCCCTTATATATGTACAATCCTTGACCCTAAGAGGTCAAATATTCTTTGTATTCCTCACTGCATTTCTGGCTGAGAAACTACTCATTGTTTTAGCCTGATTGTATACGAGAGTGGACCACTTGCATAGCAAATATGGAAACATCCATTCTAGAGATTTGCTGGTTAAGATATCATTTATAACAGCCTGTATTATGAGAAGACTATTTACAAAGAAAAGCATATTACAGCTTCTATAAAACTAGAGGGCACGCCGAAGGGGTGGATGTTAATACAGTTTGGCATCGGAGCACCGATCATCCGAAACTCATTAATCCGAACTTATGAACGAACTGACAGAAAACATAATCCACCGACATGGGATCTGAGCACGTTTACTTCACACGTTATAATATTTTAACAAAAAACAAAATGTAACTATTAAATATTTCATAATTAAAATTTAATTAATTCTAACCATATTTCCATGCCATTCTTTTGAGACCAGTTTTGTGTTCTTGAAAAATATGTACTGTGTTGATGTCAGGAATTCTGTTTGGGGGTATCGCTGCGTGACGCCAAGTTTTAGATAAAGATTTTTTGTTGCCCATTACTTGTAAATAAGCAATCCTAAATTTTTCTTTTCCCTCAATTTTCTGTAGCTATTCGTCGCTGCCATCGTGGCATTGTTTTCAGTGATTTTGGCTTCCTACCTCTCTCCAAATTACGAACTTGCCATTGACCATTATCCTGACCACCATGGTTACGGAGCTGGTAAAAGCTATCGCTATGACTACCGCCATCTACCCAGTTATGGCTACTCTCGATCCCATCTATACGATGACTATGACTATTATGGACGTGCCTATCCTTATCACCACGGTCCTTATTATGGCCAAGGTCCTTATTATGGTTACAGGAGTGGACCTAAGTATGGAGGTCTCTACGGGTATCACTACTAAAACAACCGAGTTACCAACGCAATTGCCTGTAAGTAGACTTCAGTTTATAATACAATTAGACCTAGTTTTTTACCACTTTAATTCTATTAACAGATAAACCAACTTGAGCCAAATATTTTGAGTAATTTCAAAGACTCTGCATAATAAATTATTACAATTATCTTTCACTTGTCTATCAAGATATATGTATACATATATTTTTATTCGTTTCTTTGTACAGATAAGTTGGGAATATTCATTTATTGTTTGAAGATTTTTCGAGGAAGAAAGTTCTAAGGATGTGGTGACTTCCAGAATATGCAAAAGAACAAATAACAAAAGACTAAAGATTTCTCTGTATATTAAACAAAGTCTTATCTAGTAAAAAAGGATTGAAATAGATTTTATTCTGTTATCAGTTAAATAAAAGTTTTAAGAAATCTAATTGTCGAATTTTAAGAGTAACTTCTCCCACTTGCACCCATTCCACTACACTAGTAATTCTGAAACTGCGTGTCACGATCCTCTCCTGATCCCCAGGGTTCGTTATGGTTATCACAAAATGAAAATTATGCAACAAATTAAGCTTATCAACCCCGGTGGAGAAGTAAAGACCCTCGGAGGAAGGAGGATGGATTTTGGGACGAACTAGTTTAAGGACAACCACACTAAGTTATTGATTTAAAATTAATAATATTAAATGAATACACATTTTAATTTTAATTTTTTTCACTGTAGTACGCTTAGAGCACAGAGGATCGTTATCAACATCCAAATCTGGTGTACCCAATTGGTAACTGTGGTAGCACGAATCCCTGCTTCTGTATAGTTAACTTTCCATTATTTTCTGCACTCGATCCTGTTAGATCTTTAGTCCTAATATTTCCATCTTAACTAAATTTTGTTTATAGACACACAAAATCACGTTTTTCTATTTAGCACTACAACATCGTCCACATGTAAGATGTAATTTTTACATCTTACATGTGAGAGAAGTAAAAATTACGTCTCTCACTCTGACATTATTTTATAAAATCGGCAATGAAAATTATAAAACGAAGTAGTTATAAGGTGTAGCCCTGTTTCACCCCAAATTTAAACATAAACTAGCTGCAAATATAAGATCGTGACATGCCTTATTTGGCTTAATACCCAAGTTTCTTTGCCAAGGTTACATTCAACAATCCCTCTAATCCTCTTCTCCAAGATCAGTTTTACCTGGTATACTGCCCTCATGGGTAGCACAGTTGGTAGAATCGACATCCTCCCCACACCGGGTGGAAAAGACCCGAGTTGGAGTCTCTGCAAAGACGTGGGGAAGTTTTATGGGCCGTTTTCTCAATATGGCTGAGTTAGTTAGTCTGAGACAAGGATAGCATGGTTTTTTTTCTCCCGGAAACTCGGGTTCCCGTCCAGCAAGCAGAAAATCGACCACAGAACAGGCCTTAGTCTCTAATGCTCCTAAACTCTAACTACAACAACAATCTAGTATACTAAGGATTTAAACTCTTCTTTAAATTTCTAAATTTAAGTTTATCTTCCTTTTTATGTAAGGGATCAATTAATACCTTGCTCTGGAACTTATTCTTCAGCGAACGATCTCTAGATAGCTTGAATTAACCACCGTAATGATGTTTTGTGATTACATAGTCAATTATGCTTTTCTTGTTTCTGAAGGAAAAGGATCTTATTACCCTGGAAAAATGTATAAATTATTCTTCGCCATACAATAAAAACCAACTGGTTTTGGAGAAACCCAACAGTAAAAGCGTGCTATTACAACTGTCACTATATGTGAAATAAACAAAGAAAGCGTCTTTGAAGCTAGAGGGCACTGGTCTCATTCCATCTGGGGTCACATATTGAAGTTGGACTCAAGTTTGTTGCAAGTAAAGTATTGCAATAGCTTCAGTTTAATAGTTCATTAAGACGTACTGTTGATATACAGCAGTGATGTAGAGTTCCCATGGTTGAATGTTTCTATGGAAACGGAATTGGGGAAATTCGTTCCTTTCTTAGTTTTCCCAGTAATAATTCTCAGATAATGCAAAAACAATGATCGTAAACTAGTCGTGTGTGCTTTTTCCCCCTCCACTGTCCCTTATAATTAGCGCCACGCAGCGCGCGATACCTTTGGAACAGTACAATAAACTTTCTATCCAGGTGTTCGTCTGAGCATAAATAGGTCACCTTGTTTTTAAATTTCTTATCGTGCCGATCTTATGCGTTACGAACGCCACCGTTTGCACGTGACAAAAATGATAACCCCTTTCTGCTTTTATGAACGATTTTACACTCGTTTTATTCCACACCTCTTAGACGAAGTCGAAGTCTTAAAGGAGATTATTAAGACATACTCGAAGCCCTCTGCAGATACTTGATGCATGTACAGGTCCAATCTGAGTAGTGGAACTTTAAGAGGGATTCGAATGTGGGAACCAGAGTACTAGAGACAATATTTGCATGAAATATCACATTCGTAGAATGTATCTATCTTAAAAGTGAAATTAGCCACATAGTCATACATGCATATGTCCCGCGTTATATGCTGGTCGGTTGGTTGTTGTAGGGTTTTGCAGGCATCAGCAACTTCGGCCATATTGCAATGTATATAATGTCTGTAAATTGCGTGTGTTCTGTGGTCCACTCTTGCTGTTTTCTGGACGAAAAACTCGAGTTTCCGGGAGAAAAAAACCATGCTACCCTCGCCAGAGACTGACTACAGCCAAGTTGTGAAAAGACCTAATACAGGATCTATTAGAATTTCATCCTTAACAGGCTATTCTTTAGACATACCAAATTCTATCATTTCTTTTTACCGCTTACTAGCATCTTCTCTGTGCCCCATCTTTCGTGGTGGAAGCACTTGCTTCTTCAATCACAGCTGGTATACCTCTAAACAAAGAAAACGAGTTAACCTCATACTCTAGTTTCAATGCTGTAACACGTTCAAGATACACGCGTTATATTCTCTAAAAACCAAACGTAGCTAATTTTTTGTCTGGTGTCCTTATAAAGTAATTTGCATTGCAGTAGATCTCCCATTACGGAACTTCAGGACCGCAACAAGGACTTGATGGAGTCCTGGAGTAACGTGATAGGAGATACTCTCAATGCATATTGGCATTAGTGATGATAATAACTCTTATTAACTCCGCTCTGTGTGGTCCCTTCTCCCCACATAGAACAGAAAAGGCACGGGTTCGAATCCCTTCAACGAAAAGAGATACTTTTATGGGCTTTTTGACCAGGCTGAGTTAGTTGGTCCCAGACAAGAACAGCGAGGTATTTCGCTCTGGCTTTTCGTGCAAAAAAACTGATCAGAGAACACACGCAATTTACAGACAATATCCACGGGTAGATGAGGTCATTCTCTGGTGGCCCTGCAGTAACAGTTTTTTTAATACTTTGGCCTATTACCCTCGCTATCCGGGGAGCACATCAAGTCTGTTCATATAAAAAACACTCAATTCTAAACTGATTCTGTTTATTTGCTCTCTCTCCCTCTCTGTCTCCTCGTTCCAATTATAAACACACTGGCGATAAAAATATGAACTTTTGTATTAAGACAGTCACAGACAGAAGAAATGCAAGTAAGTCCAAATGAATGCGAAGAAAACTGTGACTTTAGTGGTGACGTGTACTTTGCTAACAGCATTTACGACATACATAGGTTGTTCGACTGCAACAATCTGAAGCCAGAATGGTGAAAACGCGTGATCTATCAGACTTTGAAAAAAGTCTTTTCGTGGGTGTACCTTTAACAGGAGTCTGTATTCAAGAAATGAAAGATAACAAGTTTTTCAAAACATCCATCTCAAAGGTTTTTAATGACTGGAAAACTTGCGGTTCTTCTACACCTCAAAGGGGTAAATGTGGCAGAAAAATAATACTTCAAGATCGAAGCCGTCTAAGGAGGACTTTACTGAAAAACAGGACAACCACTGCGCGGCAAATAACATCTAATTCAACCAAGCCGAGAACTGTCATATTTCAACCCGTACCATGCGCAGGGAATTGAACAAATTGGGTATTGACAGTTGCCTGCCCATTCGGAAGCCACTTGTTTCAGAAAAAAAAACAGAAAAATCGTCCGTTTGCAGGGGTGCCGACAATGTCGTGATTGGACAGTGGAACATGGAAGAAAGTCATGAGGCCGAGAGTGTGAAGAGAACCTCACGAAGCGATGGACCCTTCTTGCCATGTTAGCATCTGGAGGTGGTATAATGGTATGGGGAATGTTTTGTTGGCATGGACATAATACACATGGATCCCTCAGTTTACGTTTTCTA
Source organism: Mastigoproctus giganteus (assembly GCF_048544385.1). Taxonomy (NCBI): domain Eukaryota; kingdom Metazoa; phylum Arthropoda; class Arachnida; order Uropygi; family Thelyphonidae; genus Mastigoproctus; species Mastigoproctus giganteus. The sequence goes on along the minus strand of NC_143584.1, from coordinate 25,920,725 downwards.
AATTGAGGTAAGTTATAAACTTTCCCATTGAACATAAAACATTTAATTAGACAAAATTTAAATTTAGAAATAATAAAATTTCTTATTATTCATAGTCCAATTTTAACATCATATTCAAAAATTTCGGCCCCAAATAGACAAAAATTGTCTAGACAATAAAGAGCCAAAACTTGAAAATAATCTTAAAAATCACATTGTCAGGGACGGCTGGGAGTTTATGGTCAAATTATCCCATAGTCTTTGAATTATCTGTTGCGATAAGCAAAGAGAATACAGTCAAAATAAGGGGACTTGTTTAGTTCAGTTGACATGGCTTTTAGTAGTCAAGTTTTACATTGGAAATGGATTTCGAAATATTTTACATTGTTAACTTTAAGTGGTAAACTTGTTTTAAAACAAGTTAACTATTGAAAAAAGTAAAAAAAGTATTATGAAAAAAAAAAAAATAAAACTGCAAAATCGTGGGATCTGATGCACTTGCGTCCTTCGCTCACTCTGATGGCTGATTATGAGTCAGTTAGCAATACCAGCGTGGAAATCCAAAACCACATACTCTGTGAGTAGACTGGTTTTCCATTGTCTATTCAAATCATACAATACACAGACACTCGTAGACGACAGATCGATGCAAATATGGCCATCTACTTCGTAATGTCTCTGTATCTGTTTTAAGTTGATGAGAAAGATCTATATTCATGTCAACTCCTTTCACGTACATCGACCTACTTTTACAAGTCAACCCTATCAGAGATGTCCATAAAACGGACAGTTAGGCGAACTAGTTATCACTTCATCATCAGCGTGTCCTTCATTCGTATTTAGGATGACGGAGAAGAGCATTATCATGCTGCAGCTTACTCCGTGATCCGTCTCGAGCATAATATATTGTATACATGCGCAGTTCCCCTGTCTTTTAGATCCGTTTACACAAATCAGGAAGATTTCCAAGCGTATATGGTGTTATTATTCAATTTGCCTGTTTTTCGCCGAGAAATGTGAATTTTCGGAGAGAAACAAAGCTTGCTTGAGTTGGCAAGCTTTTTGAGAGAGACCGATTAACTCAGCCACAGACTGAAAAAAGCTCATAAAAGTTCCTCGTGTCATTGAAGGGATTCTAACCCAGGTATCTTTCACCCGTTTTAGGGAGGATATACAGAGGTACAGTAGTTTATTCAATATCTTGCTTTTAAAGGCCCAATATTTTTCCGCGGACAGCTTTGTTGATATTTTGAACTCATCAGACTATTCTGGACTTCAGTCCCCACAAGATAACTTCAGGTAAATTTAAGTACCGAACTCCTACAGAAAATCTCATTCCATGTTTGCTACAGAACACAAAAAGAGTTTCATGGTGACAGATTATAGCTTGAATTGGACAATGACAGTTTTTAAAAGAGGTCATCAAACATTGCAAACACACTGGATTCCGATTTGTCATCACGAATTCCTAAAAAAATCTCAACTTGGTTTGCTAATCACGAAAGATGACAAATTACGACCTCCTTGAAAGCCTGTTTAGAAAATGAACTTTGATATCATAAGGATTTAACGAAACAAGTTTCATTAATTCCGTATCATATCAACGTCATGCTCAAATATACAAACAGGATGAAGAAAGTGTTCATGGGCATACCGTAATCGGCTTTCTTAGAGAGCTAAAACTTGTAAAATTTTTCCAAGTCTACAATTATTACCAGGGCGGACCGTCGACCTGTACGCTGAGTTTCAAAACTTATCATCAACAAGCTGGATTCTCAGAAATTTTAGTAAAATATCTTTCTTCAGTTGGATCAATAATCTTCAACTTCGAACCATCTGAGCTTTCTTTGAAATTACTGAAAATTAGTAATGTGAAAGGTGAAAAGTAGAAAGTAAAATAAGCAAAAAAGTCCCAGTGAACATCGGGCCGCAAATGAACCGTTTTCGAGATAATGCACATTTTCTGTTGAGATCCGCCACTGACTATGAGAGCACTCTAGGAGGGTAGTCTGTATTGCTGAGACCTTGTACAAGCTGGATATGGTAGAGGTACAGTAATTGGCGATGTAAAATTCGCCACACGCTGCTATGACTCAGTACACGCTCTTGCAGAGTAACCCTACTTGTCGAAATTCCTGAATTTTATTCTGTTCTTTCTAACTTGTCTGCGCAGGTAGCACAGTGGTATCGTCACCGTCATCTTCACACCGGGTGGAAATGGCTCGGGCTCGAATCCCGTCGACGACGCGAGGAACTTTAATGGGCTTTCTTCACTCCTTGGCTGTTAGTCGGTCTCAGGTGTAGATAGCAAGGTTTTTCCCCCCAGAAACTAGGGTTTTTTTCGTCCAGAAAATAGACAAATTAACCAGAGAACACACGCAATTTGCAGACAAAATACATATGGGTAGATGTCATCAATTACGGGTGACCCTAATATGATAATAATAATAATAAAATGTTCTTTCTAACACCCTTTCCTCAACATCAGGTGTTATGCTTCTGGGCCTACCTGCTCGTACTCAATGTGCGAAGTGCTCATGTTCTCTAAGGCGTTGAACGTACCCTGATGAATGTGCGCTTGTTGGGCTGCCTTCGACAGGGAAATGCTTCTTGGTACAAACGTGCAGCCCCGAGTACACTTCCGTTGGCTTTGCCATACATGAGGTGCATGTCAGCATATTCTTCGCTGCCATAACCTCTTTCCATGTTGACTATCCTTTGACAAGTATTAGTATGCCTGCTACATCTCAGAGCATTGAGAGAATGGAAACGGAGAAAATGAGCATAACCTAACAGAAACAAACAAGTCAGTGGTGGTCCCAACTAGAAATGTGCAATATCTCGAAAACGATTCACTTAAGGACCCACGTTTACTAGGCTTTTTTGCATATTGCAGTCTGTACCTTTAAATTATTGATCATAACTTTTGAAACACCATGTATAATGAGATTATGACGTCCTTATCTCTACTAGCAAATGTTTGATAAATCGTCTACAATGCTCGGAGAACTTCATGTCTGACCATATCGTAACACCCAAGTCCTCTTACCTCTACTAATCGCTTTAGTTCAATTAACTCCACCAAGCTTATAAGTTATTTTGGGGTTACTGTTACCCAGGTGTAAGACCTTGCACTTTGCTGGATTAAAGCATAGCTGCCATTTTCTGACCATCCCTGATGTCTATCTATGTCACTCTGAAGAAGCTCTGCTTGGCGGTGATCATTAACTACTCTATCAATCTTTACATCATCTGAAAATTTAGACATCACGCCCTCTATCCCTTCATCGATGTCATTTATGAAAATCAAAAACAACAGTCCCATTATTGATCCTTAGGGAACCCCACTTCTTACATCAACCCACTCTGAGAAATAATCATTTATCACAACCCTCTGCCTCCTGCCATGAAGTCCTCCAGCAATCAATCTAAGGATTTTCCCTGTGTTTCCAACCTGTTTCAACTTATAAAGTAAACGCTCATGTGGGACTGAGTCAAATGCTTTGCTCAAATCCAATAAACAATGTCCAAATTATTCCCGAAATCCAGCTCTTGAGTGACCCTGTCAAAATTGCTAACCAGATTAGTTAAACACGATTTCCCTGTACAAAACCATGCTGAGTATCCTTCTGAATTCCATTTCTATCTAAATGATCCCGAATTCTACTCTTGATCAATGTCTTCATGATTTTCCTTAATATTAAAGTTAGACTGACCGTCCGGTAATTTCCTACTTCACTTTTAGAACCGCCCTTATGTATTGGAGATACATCGGAGCTTTTCCAATCCAACGGAATCACTCCTGAGTCCATGATGCTCTCATAATTAGCCTTAGTGGTTCAATGGAAAATATCTAGAGATGGAACTTTAAACCATAATGATCTAACTCAATTCTATTTGGAGAAAACTGGTGTAATTAACTTGGCAACAGAGATTTTTTCATTGGCTACAGAAAAAGTGAACAAACTGGAACAATGAGAAAATTTGAGCCTTTCAGTCCAATGTACTCTGAGATAAAGAGGCTCTCTTACAGGCATGTGGTGTGACGAAAATGACACTGCAGAATTGGCCTACACCCAACAGTGAGTGTATTGATTTGAATCCAGTCGAATATTTTGTTATTTTATGTTTAGTTCAAGATGTTTAATGTTTTGTAATATGGGTGTTTCAAAGTGTATAAAAATGGACTTTGAAACAGCCATATTAGGTAACAGACTGAGGACTGAATCTCTTTGCGTTTCAACTTTGTACCAATTTTACCTCTGTACTAATTTGCCTCGAAGAGAAGAATTTTAAATGAATCTTCAGATGAGATTTAAGGAACGTTTCAAACAAGATAAATTTAGCTTGGTTCAACTATTTCAGAAATAATTTATATTCGTGAAATCTCTAAATGTCTTTCAAAATTACTGAGTTATAATTTTTTGCTAGTACACTACAATCCAAAGCCAGCATCGAGTTTGTTAGTAATGGACTCGATGTTCACTTAGAGGTATAGTGTATGTTGAAGTGCACTGGCAGAGAACGTGGAACTAATCCAAGTTCTCAACCAATCACTTAAGCTGCGTTTGAATAAAAGGTTCCTTTCTGGCCCGGTGTAGCTTCCTTCTCTCGTGATGCCTGGTCTGGTGGTTTATAATTTTCGATAAGGTATTAAGGCCATGGATATAAGTAAATCATATTAATAAATTGCGATTATTTATGGTCATTCTGTTTGTTATGTGCAATGCTACTTACTGCGTGTTCCGGAAGGACCATGACAGTGATGAGTTAATTGTAATAGTGAGATGTTTCCTGGCCGAAACTTCAGGATTGGAACAGAAGGCGTGAGATGAACTGAAGACATGAGATGATTGGTGGGTGACAAGCTACTCTGCTGATCCATCTGCGAATCCAGTATTCAATTCCAAGGAGTTTCTTAAGTTAGGACTCCACCAGATGATCGATCAGAATCGATCAATATCTTTAAATATTCTGTGCTTTCAGAATTTTTCGAATCTAAAACGAAGTGAATCGTCCGACAATAAACCGTTCCTTAAGTAGCCTAAGGATTCTCTTTGGTGCGGTTGTTCAAAGCAAGTAATGAACGTAGACACTTTAATGCAGATAATGATACGTTGCCATATAAAATGGAACATAAAAGTCAACTTTATAGCGTTCTGAACTATAGTTATTACATCACTTGTGGCAGATATTCTTCGGGGATATAATCTGACAGCTTTGTCCCGTGAAATAAAGTTAGATGGAATAAAACACGGACTCTTATAGCTCAGAATCTCTAAAATGGTGGTGTATATTGTAAATATGTAATTTGGCCATATTGGACTGAACTGGAAGGAACAAATAATTCTCTAAATACTAGAGAGGTTAGATAGCTATCTATCGGAATATATAAGAGGGAAATTGTAAGAAATGTTTTATAATTTTTCCCTCATTTCCCTGTCCAAACTGATGCATTCATTCCATGAAATTTTGAAAAGATTGAAATTTTATCTCCAAGACAGTCACAATTCTCAGAAATAGCAATCATGGATTGTTTTTATAAATGATAAAAGAGATTTTTTTGACTCCAAAGCAACAAAGAGCGGTCAGTATATTTTGTTTGTTAATTGAGTTTATTCTGTGTTTGATTTGTCTATTTGCTGGACGAAAAACCCGACTTTTTGAGAGATGAAACCACGCAGCCCTTACCTGACACCAGTTACCTCAGCCACATTAAAAAATCCACCAAAAAAATTCCTCGCGTCATTCAAAGATTCGAATCCAAGCCTTTTCTGCCCAATGTGTGGATGAGGGTGATTATATCTACTGTGTTATCCGCCAAGAGGTTGAAACAATCAGAATTCCCCAAAGAGCTAAGTGGGAAATATAAAGTGGACAGTTGAATTGAAGATACAAGGGGTTTTCCAAATTTTTATACCCAAAAAAGGGTAAAAAGGGGGAAACAAGCAGTCCTAACTTGCATTCTCACCAAATAACAAACGATATACATTATAAGAGAAGCAATCTGATATGAATAATTTGTTCAAAATTATTCATATCAGATGCAGAGCTACTTCTACAATCACTCTTACTTTTTCCAGCTAAAGGCCAAGAAAAAATTGGCTACGGCCAAGTGCATCAGCATGTGGTGTTATCAAACAAGTACTCCAGTTTCCCAAGCTCCAATAAACGAGAGCAGAATGGAATTTAAATATTAAAGAAAAACTTGACAAACTACTATACTCTTTCCTAGAAGGTATTCATGACGTGAGAGAAATCTGCCTTCTACTAAATCAACGAGGAGGCCATATATTTCCAAGGTCACAAAAGGTGCTATAAGAACACAGGAGCATCTTTTCTCATCTGGGATATTCCTCGCCTTCCAAGAAAGAAAAGTATAGCGTACGTTTTAAAGAAAAACAATGAAGATTTTGGTAAGTGTGGTCCCTTTTTTTTTACATCGTCTTTAGTCCATGAATATCGTAAAATTCTCGGTTTTCTGGGTTGATCTTTATTTTTGTGGTGAAAAAAGAGAGATCAATCCAGAAAGCTAATTTTTAAAAAATAATTCTAATAAAATATCCATAATTAAATTTGTTTTTGTCAGATAGTTGAGAATTAGTAAATCGAATATATGGTTCTAAAAATGTTTAATGTATTAAGAAGTCTATCTTGGCGCTGTGCAATGGTGGGATGCTATAATAAAGGAATCGATCACAGTTTAAAGATTAAATCGTTATAGAAAAGTAGGAATATTAAACAGAGATTTAATAAGCAAAACATCTCCAAGTTGTGGCTACAGAGAGATGGAAGAACAAATATCCATACAAGACTCACCCCAACAAAAAACGAAAAAGTCAGGTGTTCAATCTCTGACCTAGAAACATATTTCCGAACAAATGCTATGCCACCGACAAACGGTATAATTACTGTGGTATCTTGGGAGTGTAGCGAACAAGACTACCTCTTCTACCTTCGAAGGAGTTCTAAAACTGGACTACTTGGAAACATTAGGTCCTCTAAGATCTTAAATTGGTATTCAGATCATGTACTCTTCATAGCTGTACAGACGTCCTTACTTCATAGAAGCCTGCGAATTGCAGTACCACTGTTGCCAACAACTGGTATATTTTATTACCACAATAATTTAGAGATTATAATGTGGTTTTCTTTTTTTATGTTCTTCTCGTGTTTTGTCAAGGCTCTTTCAAACATCTAATAAGGGCAACGAATAACAAAGCTTGTCTGTTATTTGAGTGAAACGAATTTTTAGGATTAGCGATTGAGTGCAACTTAACTTATTAGTTACTAGTACGTAAACTTTAATTTTAAAAGAAAAAAAACTGAAAAATTGAAATTGAAATTGCCGATCAAAATAATTGAAAAGGAAACTTGATTATGTTTTATGAAATGGTTTTCATATGAAATGACAGAGTGTACCAACACTCTGCCATTTCTATGAAACTGGGTCTTTTTTGAGGAAAATGAGATTTTATAATTGGTCTTGCCATCCAAGGGTCCTGGTCTGAAGAATGGGGAAGCGCATACAGCTGAATTCAACTGTTAAGACTTAAGAAGTTGATTGGTTTGTTGATTTGTGGTTTTAGGGTGCCGCGACATCTTTAGCCCTTAATGCACCAAGTCCATGATTATAGATTAAACTGTACAAGATATAAAACTAAATATAAGGTATGAAAATACACGCACGCATAAGTTGTTTATCTTGTATAAAGTATAGAAAGTGCAAGTAAAAGATATATAAGCCAGCACGCTGTATGATCATAGGTTAAATGCCATGGGAGTGAGTTGAGTTAATGGTAAGGTGATAAACACATTCGATATATTATCTTTGTCAGATAAAATCTAAGTGTAGAGGGCAAAGAAAGTGGTACAGTTTTACGTCACTCATTAAAAAAACTAGGACAGGTAATTTAAACGTGTTCGACTTTAAAGTTACACGGCAATGTTGCCTGAAAAGTTCCACCTTGCCTGTCACATACAGGAGAAACCTTAACCTTTAGAAGATATGAATGTGTGAGGTAACTGCGGCCTATACGAAGTCTGGCCAAAACAACTTCCTCCAGGCGAATTTTGCGCATATTAGATCGCCACAGTCCAGTCTCAGTTTAATTTGTCCAGATTCTGTATATGCCACGTTGCCTGTCAGAATGTAAGACAACTTTCACCATCTGAAATCCTTATAAGGGACTATGCCACTGAGTTCATTGACTGAACTCAGTGGTGCTGGCTTTGTAGCCTGGTTGGCTCACTGAAATCCCTCGACCTCTGAATGGCCTGCTCAGCAAAACCGGATATTAAGACTTAACAGGCGGTGGTATTGAATTCTGGCCAGCTGCTATTGTGAACAGGTTGAATGTCTATCCGAAAAGATCAATGCTGTCATTAAGGTGGGTACACACAACTTATTAATTTCTTTAATAAAAGTCCATTCAACATTTATGGTGTCCGAATACTTTTTTGAGAGGATAGAGTATTCTTCAGTTATATTGTGGCACTAGAAGACAAACAGATATTTAGAAAAGTGGGAAACATTTCTGCGAACTGTTCAAATTATAATTTTAATGAGATTTATATCTTCTCCTGCTTGCTGACTCTCTGTTGTAAAAGAATACTACTATATTTTTCCATTAAACTCTCCATAAAATATTTTTAGCTAATATCAGATTATTAGAATGATTGATATTTTTAATGGTTATTTTGTTTATTTTAGTTCAAAAAATATTGCGATTACAACATGAGATAGATTTTTTTCTTCTTCTTCCAGACTGCCTTTATTGTTGTCAGTTTGTCAGCTGGAGCCATAGCTGAAGGATACTACAGATATAATAATCCCATCTACAACTCTCCCAAACCATGGCCGTATGGTTACAGAGGCCTGGGACATTATAATTACCATCCCTACAACAACGGTTTCTATAACCACCATTTGTATGGTGTAGGCTATCCTTATTATGGTCTTTATAGTCAATTGGGACCTCTGGTTTATACACCTCATGGCTATTTTCACTACGATAGAGTAATCGGAGAGGCCAATGTTTACGGGGACTTCATTATCGCGAAGGACCCCAAAAGGGATGGCCAAATTAAATTAGTCTATGATGAAAAGACTGATGATAGCAGCCAAGATGATAGTAGCCAAGATGATAGCAGGCCAGATGATGGCAGCCCAGATGATAGCAGCCCAAATAATGGCAGCCTAGATGATAGCAGCCCAAATAATAATAACGAAACCAATGAATAAATCGAAGCCTAGAATATGGTAAGTAATTTTATATAGTTACAAACATGCCATGCTTATACAAGGTTATTAAATTGAAATGCAATTCGGTTTTCAATGCAACAACAATTTATTAAAAGCGAATAATAATAAAATTTGTATAGTCATGCACAATCTAAAGTGAACCGTCGATGATGTCATCATGAAATGGAAGCATGATATTACCACCTTCAGCATTACAGAGAAAGACCAGAGAGGCCCACTCCACGTGAGCAGATAATACTCGAAAGGGCAGTACGACAACTTTCAGGTTTCTCTACAAAACATTCACCAACAATTTAAAATGTCAACAAGGGTTGAAGTCTGTACAACCACGAAGATACGAAGCCAGACATAGATCACTTTTCATGGAAGAGTGGCAGCGTATAACCCAAACTTCACCAATTACAGTCAGCAGTATCGCCTCCATATAATCGATTTCCCTAGGTGGGAAAAGGTTTGTTTTGTAATCACAAAAGGCCATAGATCAGTTCCCGCATCAGTGTATGTGCAGGGAACCACAGATGCCAATGTCTACCTAAAAAGGTTTGGACATAGTGTACTCCATGGTCCCTAAGATGTGGTACTTAGGTAGACAACGAACAGACCCGTGTTTGTTTGAATAGGATAAAGTCGCATGCCTGCCAAACCACCTTTACTTTTAAAGAATGATTCATGGACATGAAGGCACAGAAGTTAGAACTTCCGGTGAAGAGTTCCAGAGTGCTTTGTTGGGGATGGTATATATTTTCTCGTTTTCTATGATCGAATTCATATCTTTTCTAAATTTAGATACCCTAAGATATTGTAAAATTTCACAGGATTTCGAAGCAAAAGAACAGTTTTAAGCCAGTTTCGATTTCTCTGGAATAAAAGTACTCCTCTTATTTTTCAAAATGAATGTAACGCTTCTATACTTGCTAGGTTATTTGGTTTTTCATGGAAACGAACTCGCTGTCTTCTTCTGCTGAATATTCATATACGCCACCTACTTGCACTCTCCAATCACAGTTCCATCTAGAAATAGCTGACGAATTTGCCTTTCCTGAAGGAAGAAGAAATTGAGATTTATTGCCAGCAGTTGATGTGGAACCTAAACACCTAACTTTGTGAGTTCTCCAAACTGTGTACAAATACTTGTGTTGTATTGAGTGGAGAGTTTCCATGAGTTGTATTCCTGGGATTCGTTTCTGTTAAAGTTTGCCGGTTATTGTGATATTGGTTTTATTGTCTGGCAGAAGGTGAAGGGGTCAAATCAAAGGTTTCGCAGATTAGAATTTCACTCTGCTGCCACTGTAAAGGTACACCCCTGCTGTGCACACAAATGGTTTGTCCCACAACGTTGCAAGTCTCATGACCACAGTTATCCATATAAATGCAGCAGAACAACCTTTCTAGTATCAGTTAAGCGTACAAACCGTAGCAAGAATGTGGAAAAGGAGTGATCTAACGGACTTCGAACGTGGCATGGTAGTAGGTGCAAGACGTGCTGGACAAAGCATCTTTAAAACGCAGTTCTCCTGAACCTTTCACGCACCACAGTTTCAAGGGTGTATCGAGAAAGGTGCAACGAACAGAAAACATCCTTTCAACGGCACTCCTGTGGAAGAAAACGATTGTTGATGAGAGAGAGATCAGAAGAGGATGGCTAGAATTGTGCAAGCAAACAGACGGGCCACAATGTCTCATATCACGTCAGATTACAAGCTTGGTGCGCAGAACAAAATATCGCAACGGACCACTAATCGCACTTTGTCGCGAATGGGCTACAACAGCCGAAGGCCACATCGCGTACCTTTGTTATCAATGAAGAACAAGAGAGCACGCCTCCTGTGGGCACAGCAACACCAGCACTGGACTATCGAGGATTGGAAAACAGTTACTTGGTCTGACGAGTCGAAGTTCCTGGTGCATCATGTTGATGGAGAGCTCAGAATTTGGCGAAAACAACATGAATCCATGGAGCCGTCATGTCTGACGACTACTGTGCAAGGTGGTGGGGCAGTGTTATGGTGTGGGGAATGTTTTCTTGGCATTCTTTGGGTCTATTGATACCCATAGATTCACGTCTGAATGCCACATCGTACCTAAACATCGTTGCTGACCAAGTGCATTCGTTCATGTTGACAATTTATCCTCAGTCAGATGGTTACTTCCAGCAGGATAATGGGCCGGTGCACAAAGCCTGAATCACTATGGAATGGCTCCAAGAACATGACAATGGCTTTTCTTTGCTGCAGTGGCCCGCTCAGTCCTTGGAGCTCAATCATATTGAACATCTTTGGGATGAGCTGGAAAGGGCTGTTCGCTGCAAGCCTCCACCACCGTCGAATCTCAAGGAACTGCGTGACAAACTCATGTGTGCATGGTACTCCATTCCTGCACAACGTTTTTAGCATCTTGTTCAATCCATGCCTAGACAAATTCAGGCTGTTTTGAAGGCTAAAGGAGGCTCAACACGCTACTAGGTAAGTGTACCTAATAAAGTGGTTGCACAGTGTATATTTAAAAATATTCAAGGCATCTCCAGTTGTGTCAGTACGATGTGCTGATAAGATTTATGATGTTTATACGACTCATAGGTATTCCTAAACACTATTCTACAATCGTTAGTGGACAACGAATCTTGAAATCCACATCTAATGATAACAAGATACAGCGTTAACTGTTGATGGATTGGATTGGATATGATGTTCCCATTAAAAAGTAAAGTAAAGTGCAGCCATTATCAACCCACTACAGGATGGAAGCCTCCTCAACAATTCATGCTGAGGGAAATGGACCATAATCTGCCACGCTGGTCCAGTGCGGGTTGGCAGATCGACCGTATTCAGTAGTCAGGGGCTTGAACCCTGGTCTACTCAAAGAGCGTGTGCTACTGCACTCCCGCTCCTGCCCACTCGGCTACGGAGGCCTTTATCATTCCCATTATCCCATGTTCCCATTATCAATGGCAACCAAGATTTCTTGATGTTAATGCCCTGGATTCCTCTTTAAGGTCATGCATAGGAATTAATCAACCCATGCTAGTAAGCAGTATGGAGGACACAGTAGTCAAAGAACGCGCAGCCATGTTTACTGGATGTGACGTCAAGAATGTTACATCCTGGAAAAGTTTACCTTTTTGAAATTCGAACTTTTTGAATAACTCCAAGCACTTTGACATGAAATGAAAGTCGTTTATGTTTTAGGAACCATTCACCAATTATGCCCAAGGAAGGGCCGATTCAAGTAAATGCTAGGATAAGTAATAAAGATTTGTTGTCACCGAGTGTCATTTAAAGAACCTTTCTTCAGTTCATTATTAAAGAAATTTCTTTTACATTATATTTAAATTCAAATGTTATTTAGTATGCATAGCGATTATTTAATTATGTCAAGTAATATTTGCATTTCTACATTTATAATGTCTTATCGACTGCAATTATATTAATGTGTGACCTGGTTTTCTTTCAGAATGTCATGGATTCCGGAAACTGAAACGATAATGCTCAATCCCTTACCACCATGGGTGTACTTTATGTACTAATCAATTTAACTTTTACTGCTCATTATATAGCTTACAATAAAATAAAGCATTTTGATAATTATTCACGTTCGTATTCATTTATACCATGAAAATAATGAATAGGTGTACACTAACTTGCCATTTAAGAACCAAAATGGAATCGGGAAATTATAAAGTAGAAACAATAGAGGGCGCTAATTTGTACTCTGGATAATGGCACAATTTAGATAACATCGTTTAGAAAATTAAAACATAGGCAGTGGTAAGTGATCAACCAACATATTTGACGACCAATACTAAGTTAAGCAGCAAAGACCATTCAGTTGCTCGTATGAGGAATCCATGCTGGTGTCCCAAAGCTGCAGGCATAACTTTGATCAGTAAAATCATAATAAATAAATAAAAATGAAATTTAAAAAGAAATTTATTCACGCGTAAAACAAGCGATTAAATACAAATCCCATTAACATTGACCTCGAACATATTTCACCTTTCGAGTACAAACCTTTGTCAAATACGTATTTTGAAAATGTCAAGGGTACATCGTTTAGATGATTTTCTGAGGTTCAGGGCGATAGGAGAATGGAACAAGGCCAAACGAGGAAGACGTGGTAAGGTACTTAAATGTCCACTTCATTGTGGTAAGCAGGTTACGGACACAATTCCAGGAAATAGAAAATGTGTCATGATGGCCTCTCTAAAGCTGTCGAGTTACTTCGTTACAAAAAGTGCAAGACCCCACGGGCACTCTATTCACATCTACTTGGATTGGAACTGAACGCTGGCATTGATAGCAGGGCTCGTGTCGATTTTAGATTTTCTCGCAGATGAGGATTCAAGAAAGCGTACTGGCCTCCTGCAGATTTCTACCCCAACCTCAGTCGTATTGAAAACAATAAAGAGTGAAATATCCCGCACGCACCAATCAAGATTCAACGAAAAAATGTATTGTAGATTGATTTTCACAAAAGTGCTTATCCAGTTTATTTTTGAATTTCGAATTTTTCCAAACTCTGCTTTGGTCACTGTGACAACCTAAAAGGAAGATGGATTTTCTCGCTAAGTATAGTAGTTATCACAGGGAGGTGATCACTTCATAAGGGTTATCTTCTGCCTCCCAAGAAAGTGAAGGAAGGAGACAGGGCTAATAGATAGAAAGATTCATGGTAGAAAATGTGAGGGTGGGCATGTTGGAAAAGGTATTAGCCAACACATTTATAAGGGAGGGATCATTATCAGTAAGCATGCGGTGTATGATTATGACAGGGGTATACGATTACATAATAAGATCAAAAGAGTCTTGGAGAGGGGGGGGGGCTATTAAACGCCAAAGCAACAAAGGCTGTATTGTGTCTGTAAATTGAGTGCATTCTGTAGTCCAAGAAACCTTGAGCTTCGTGGACATAAAATCATTCGCAACTCTCTCTTAAGACCGACTAACTGAAGCATGTGAAAAAAGTATATAAAAATTGCTAGCGTCATTGACTGGATTCTCACCCATTTGAAGTTTGTTTTGAGTAGCAAAGGATGAAATGAAGTTGGTTTTTCCGCCAGGACGGTAATGTTACAAGTAAGGTTTTTCATTTTCTTTTAGATAAACGAAGACGTCTACTACATGCAAGCGAATAAAAACTGGTTCATGATTTTTTTCAGGAGGACCTTGGATAATTTAGGTAAACCATTCAACCAGTCCACTGAAGAAATTTAACCATTATTTGGGTTTTGTGGAGGGCTGATTTTGAACAGCCTTGACTTTTTATTTTTTGGTGAAGTATGGTGTTGTCCTGTGTCCATTTTTGTCTCCGCAAAGAGTACCAGGACGGGTTTGTCAGGTTCCTGCTTAGCTTTAGCGTCCACTATTTCCTGTACAACCATTTGTGCTTGAGTTTTTGTTTAGCGCAAGGTTGTGGTGGAGTAATAGATACTGATTTTGGAATTGTAGATGAATAAGTTTTCTATGAGGGTTCCTGAGAGATCAGTAAATAGCCGGAAAATAGGAGAGAATGGTTCCTTCGGTGGTGGTACAGTCAATTCTGTTTGTGTTCCAGTGGAACAGTTCCCGGCAATGTTTTCAGCATATATTGGCTTGCTCCTATTTCTCGCCTCTTAGTCTGCCTTATGTCTCTATATCTCTTTCCGCTACTGACAAGTTCGAAAGAATGCCTTGGCAGTTAATAAAGGTGGGTTTTGGGGCTGAAAGGAGTATGATTTCATGGTGTTTTGCGCCACACCAAGCGCATGCGAGACATCACGACAGGGTATTTTGCGAATAACCATATTTCTTGAATTTAAAGGATTTGGTACATGGCCAGATAAGGCAGTTCAGATACCCAACTGTGATTGAATCAGGAAATGTTGATGTATTAAAAGTAATGACGAGGTTTATAGTGAGAACTAGAAACTTCCATCTCTTAGTACGAATATTTGTTTTGCAGCTGTTGCTCTTTGTGTTTACAGTTCATCAAAGACTTCTCCTCAGACACTTCGAGAAGATCGGATTTCTGAGATTATGCCTCCAGATGATTTCAGTGTCTTGTGGTGTTACCTTAATCGGTATTCCCAATAGCAGTGATTCTACATGTTTGTCACTACTATTATATATTAGGATGTCACGAGTACGTGGTTTGACTGATTCAGACCACGAAGCTTGCAACCGTTCCAAATTTTTCTGAATAAAGAAGGGCAACTTTTTCCCTATGTACTTTTCACTAGTAGGATGAATAATTAGGTGGCGAGGTATATGACCTAATGAATCTTCGTTTCTGGGTTTCTTTTCTGTGGTGACATTATATTGTTTATTGACACAATTTTCTGGTGGGGATCTTGTCGAGGTTCCAAGAAAAAAAGGTTTAGATTATCAGGATTTATAGAAGCTTATCTTTGTTTCAGTATCCAGGCTCATACCCATTACGGAGCCCGCAGGGACGCTGACTACTTGGTGGGAATAGACCTCCAGGGCTACCCAAGCGCCGTATCCACATCACCGCCAGCCCGAACCTTGTCTCTGGGATCATGTGGGTAGGGGTATAACATTGACACTGTTGACTTTCGCAGGCGAACCCACTAGCCGATTGGTCCCAATCGAGCCATCCGAACATTCTTGTCTTGTTGAAGCAGAGGCCGCAGTGGTGTATTCAAGCTGAGTCCCTCAACGACCACGCTCCCCCTTTCCGAATTTCTACAGGTCGCAGCTCATTCATATGGTGTTAACCTGAACCCAGGCTGTGAGGGTTGAATTTTATTTCTCATGTTATGCCATCCCAGACATAAATAAACTTAACACTTATTCGCAAGTAAGGGTTAATGCCATCACTTTTAGTCATAGCCTCGATCCCTGAGGCATCCTGGCCTAAAGAGGAAATGAAATTAAGGCTATATTTATACGAATATCTATTTCGATTTAAAAAGAGCGAGTAATTAAATTATGAAAATGCTGCGAGGGCTTGCTAATTGAAAATTTGTAGCTGCATCACGCGAAGTGACAGAACACGGTTCATTTATCAGATCAGATGCGATAAAAGAATTGTACTCCTTCACATTAACAAACCTGGCAGGTATGGTAATGTGTGGGAGTGTAATTTCATAAGGTCAGATAAGAATACAGATGCAGTGGGTTCGGGTGTTCATTTAAGGACTTGACAGTTCGGGAGATAATGAAGTTAAATTTATGGTACTTGTTGTCATGGCGAACACTACAGCCACGAATTTTCTTTCGTTACAAGAAGTGGTTTTTTCTTAGAAGAACTGAAAAAATGGCGGTTATTGCTTCTAATTTGCGATTGCGTCTGATTTATAACGTGGTATTCAACTTTGGTCTTCAAGATTTTTGAAAGATTTTAAGAGAACTTTATGGTAATTAACGTTGTAGAAAATACAGTATGAAGTAAAGGTTGTTGTTGTTGGAGTGGGGTTTAATGGCGCAAGGGCTACTATGGCCAAATTGCGCTTGAAGTAAAGGTCAGGTCAATCAGCCAATGTTGGTCATGGTCATGAACAGTTCCTTTGACTACATGCTACTTCTTTTATTGGATTTCATAAGTTGTCCTGACTTTTGATTCGTACTGTATATGGTATGGATGTATTAGAAAGATCAAAGCGGTGGAAAATTCTGCAAGCAGACATAAAATATGAATGAAAAGATAATAAATTTAAAAGTCCACACGTAAAGTGTAAAATAATGGTTCTAAAACTGCCTGTCCTCCACCGTTATGAGCTAAAGATGTCATCAGAAACCTGATTAATAAAAGATATATGAACATGAAATGTATTATTATTATAAATTATTCAGTTGAGGCCTCAATAACTTAAGAATTTCTGGAGTTAATTACGAAAAAAAAGGCGTTTGTTCATTTTCGTGGCCATTTCAGCCCTCGTGGCAGGATCCTACCAACCACAGTTGATAGGATCGCTGTCCTCCCTCCCCGGGTGGAAAAGACCTGAGTTCGAATCCCGTCGATGACGGGAGGAATTTTTATGGTTCTCTTTCAAAACATGGCTGAGTTAGCGGTCTCAGGCGAGGGTAGCATGGTTTTTTCTCCCGGAAGCTCAGGTTTTTCGTCCAACAAAACAGAAAACCGACCTCAGAACACGCGCAAATCACAGACAATATACACACGAGCGACATGGCCTTAGTTGCCGATGACCTGAAACTCAATAACAACAAATGTAGATAGAAATAAAAAATATGCAGCTACTAAAAGCGATAAAATATATATACTGTATATATGAAGTACAGTACACTGCTCGACAAAAAAAGTGGTGTAACTCGTGCAGCTTGCGATGAACCGGAACAAAATTTGGTTTGGGGGTGTACCATACAATGACGATGAAATGAGGAGACAGCGAGAAACTTCGGACAGGTATAAGGGACATTTATAGGGGTTGTATAAGAATTACCGAAAAGGTCACATTACAGAAATCGATACCAGATGCTCGAAATTTATTATTATTATTATCAGTTCATTCATGAAACACCCCTGCACAGAAAATATCTAGGAAGGTGGCTCATACACACATCCAACAAAACAAATTAGATAGTAACATAGAATAAAATATCAGAAAATACAAAAGAAAATAACAAGGAATAATTACATGGATACATCCATTAACACAATGAGTTGAGTCTCTTAGTAATTTTGTTGAACGGTATATCTCACTCCTTTTAGAATCTTTTGTAGAAACTATTTAGCGTTCTATACAGATTATTTAGAGTTCATAGGCGCTCAAAGTTTCTTGCTATGATAACTCTTCATTCCTGAATGTCTTTCTTCATTAAATTGGAATGGTCACATGACATCAGTATGGCGTATGATCCTTCTAACAGCTAAACAGGCCTGACAGCGGTGAAGCATGCTCGATATAATGGAATCTATAAGATTCTGTAGCAACGAATCCCATTCTTCCATGAATCTGAGTCAACCGCACCCCTAAAAAGTCGCACATTCAAGGATCTGTTCTCAGTACCTGTGCTTAGTTACAGTACCCCTGTTCCCTATCAAAAACAAGAAGAGTGGTGGGCCGGTGATCATTATTCATCCCCACACAAGAACACCGCCTCCACCGTAAGTATACATTTCTCTGATGTTGGAGGGATGGTACCGCACTTCTCGTTGTCTTCAGGTGAAGTAACGTCTAGAATAGAACAGAACTGTAACCCATTTGTCAGGGCCTCAAGTCACATGTTCATGGCACCAGTTTCGACGACAGCTCTGCAGTGATTTGGGATTAAAGGGATACACGGGCATGGAGTCCCCTTGAACTGAGCCTTCTCAACACAGTCCTGTTTAAAATGTTTTCATCTGTGGCCCCAGCAACCTTGAGACAACTGATGACAGGACATCATAGGGTTCCGTTTTGCTGTTGGAGCCAGATAGCGGTCTGTTCTGGTGGACGTAACCCTCGGGCGGTCTTGGCAGCTCTTCTTGTAATGGTTACTGTTGATTTCTATTGGATGCTCGAAATTTGCATGCCAGGATGCCTGTTACATAAATATTTGCCTTCAGCGACATTGTTCACAATAAAATTCATGAAGAACATTTTGGTCTGTTAATTTTGTCGAGCAATATAACATTCGAATCAGTGTACTCCTTTTTCAACTTTCAAGACATACATCATTATAAAAATTTTCGTATAAATTGATCACTGTATTAAAAAAAAAACAAACAAAAAAATGGTTATTATTATCATTTCTAAAGCTAAAATATCGATCTCCAAAAAGGCTATGCTGTTTTATTGAGGCAGATTACTTTATGTTTCATTATAAATGCCGAAGGAAATGTTTTGATCACATACCTTATCATTCATTGACCTATGTCTTTCCTCCCCAGGAAACAAGGCCCAATTCTTTCTTTCTAGGAACAGACCATGAGATTTTATAGCCTTATTTTCCTTTGGGCCTAAAAATTTAAAAAATGCAGTTGCTATATTTCATAATGACATACGCATGACTAAGTTCCAAATATTCTTCGATTAGCCATCAGGGGCGATTACGAGTTTAATGATCTGATACGATGGAGTTCAGTCTGATAAATGGCTTTTAATCCGGCGGTTAAATGTTTAATCAGTTTATCATTATTGATGGTATAACTCCACATAGCTAGAAGTACTATTATGTCAATGCTTGTAGGCTAATAGAAATGAGAAAAAACTCCAAATGAACAATCTTCACCTAATTTATAGATGTAGCATTCTCAGTCTAAAACTAGTTCAACAAGTCTAAAAAGAGTTCATTCAAATAAAATATTTATAGAATGTTATTTCAACTAGGATTGAGTTGTTAAAATACTATCTTGCAATCGAATCTAACAACTTATACCTCATAAATTTCGGGATGTTAGGTGTAGGGCCTAAAACATTGAAGAACTGCAGCATGAAAGCAAGAAGTTCGGTTTGAAGATGAATATTAAGAAAACACAATTATGTTCCCCAAATTTATCAGACCAAAGAAAATCATGGCCGATGGACAAGAACTAGAAGAAATGGAAAGGTATGTTTAACTTGGACAAGAAATTTCAACAGATGGAAACTGAATGGTGTATAAAATCGGGATGGCAACCATTTGGAAAGCTTAATAGAGTCTTCAATCAAGACAAACTTGCCACTGTCTCAACGAAGAGATTTCGGTCAATATTTCCTTCCTGTCCTAACATCTGGTTGCGAAACATGGATATTGAATGCCAAAGCTTTAAAAAGAGTGAGGGTCGCACAGAGAAGTATGAAGGACCGAATTTTGAACATAACCAAAAGAGAAAGAAAAGCACGTTCATGGATTCGCCAACAAACCAAGGTCAGCGACATCAGTGAAAGAACAAAGCGCTTAAAATGGAAATGGGCAGGTCACATATCAAGAAAAACCGATGATAAATGGAACCAGCAAATTTGGAATGGATACCGCTTGACTCTAAAGGTCCAAGAAAGAGACCAAAGATGAGGTGGATCGATAAAATAGTGACAATTTCTGGTGTACAATGGCAACAGAAAGCATAAGACCGCAGTTTCTGGTAACGTATTGAGGTGGCTTTCATGTTACAATGGCTGAAGAAGGTTATTATTATTAAATAACGTTTCACAACGCAATAATTCATTTCAGCCTTTGAAGCATATCGCACTGTCAGTTCTGATAAATTTTAAATAAAATGGATTAATAGATTTAAAATAATTGATTAAAATAATGATCAGTATTGGATTAAAATAGTGATCAATGATAGATTTAAAATGATTAAATAACTATCAAAAATTAATAAAAATAGATTTTTAATAATGCTGAGAACACATTTGACCCGAAAGATTTCACGCATATTCATTCCTTCTTTTAATGCGTACTGTAATATTTTCACAATATTATCGAATTAAAAAGAGGGATTACTTTCCAACCATCAATTTATGTACTCGCAAAATTGTTATCTGCATTATAAAAATACTCACAGACAAAGCAGGGCGGTTTTTTGTATCAAAGGATCATCACAGCTCTCGACAGGGGTTGACTCTAATTGGGAGCTCAGGAGGGGATTTGGAAGTTTATTATTAGGTTGATTTTCCCATAATGAGTGCATTTTTCCTTGATTATTGGTCGATAGCCTTCGGAAGGGACACAGAACTAGAAAAGGTAGTGTAAACTGCCGCTGCACCTACTGTGGTACTTATTTTTGAGCCATCGGTGTATGTATATGAAAATACTGAGAATTTTGAGCTACATGATCAGCATGGAGTTTCCTGATGGTTGGGTCTGCTGCCTGTTTTTTCCCCAATTGTTGGAAAGAGAGATCACAGACCGGTATATAACTAGACCATGGAGGGTCATAAGTGTTTGTGTCCTGAAAGATATTATGTATATGTAAGTTCCAGCATTCTATTAACTGTAGTAGCCCTGTTCCAATTGGCTTGTTTTCATTAGGTTTGTTGTGATAAAAGGTGGTCAACTGGGGCTCGAATAAGTTTGGCCAGATAGGGTGAAAGGGAAGACTCCTTATTTTTGCTGCATAGCTGAGTAGCAACATTTTCCGCCGAAGATGGAGTGGAGGTTCGTGCGCCTCTATATATAGACTATGTACAGGGGAAGTTCTGGATGCTCCTAAAGCAATCCTTAGAGCACGTTGATAGTGTCTAGCCGAAGTAATGAACTTTTCCTGGACGAGTCATAGATTGGAGTTCCGTAATCCAAGCGAGATCTAATTAGAACCCGGTATAATCGAAGCAGAGTGTATCGATCAGCACCCCGCGTGGATGAAGATAGTATTCTGAGTATATTCAATTTTTGTAAGCAAATGGTTCTCAGATATGTGATGTGCTGTATGAAGTTTAATTTATTGTCCAGGATTAGATCAAGAAATCTGATACTATTGGAAAGATGTATGGTAAAATTTTTAAGTTTTAATTCAGGCTCAGGGTGGATCTTGCGCTTTTTACAGAAATGAATACAGTTTGATTTTTGTGTTGATAAGCGGTAGCCATTGCGAGACATCCACAGCTCGATTTTGTTAATTGAAATCTGAAGCTACTTCTCAATGGAATTCATAGTTTTCCCTTGCACGAGATCATGAGGTCGTCTGCATAGTGATATAATTCAGCTGTTCTTGAAACATCATGGATGATGTAGTTTATTTTAATTAGAAATAGAGTAGGACTCAAAATAGATCCCTGAGGAACGCCTTCCTCCTGTGTATGGATTTTATAAAGAATATTTTGATAACGAACCTGAAAGGTTCTGCCCTGGAGAAAGCTTCGAATACACAATGGAAGTCTTCCTCGTAGTCCAAAGGTATGAAGATCCCGTAGAATGCCGAATCGCCATGTTGTATCAAAGGCCTTTTCTAAGTCCAAACTTTTTTTTTTTATGAGAACCCCAAACACGAGAGGTATTATAACCTATAGTACTTATTACCGTGCTTGGGTTGGAGGTTGAGAAGAAGATACTTGTTGACATTAGACTTGAACTTCTGCAGACTGTGATTTTCAAGAAATACGTGTGAAGGACGGTTGTTCCAGAAAACGGCAGTTGAATGAATAAACGAGAAAGATGAAAAGTTGGTTCTGTGGGTTTGAAGTTGGACAGTAAATGGATGTTGGCTGGTGGCAGCACGTGTTCGGACTGTTTTGAAAGAGAGAGCGGGAATTATAGAAGCCAATTCAGAAGAACAGTGCCCATGGAAGTATCTGTAGAAGAGGCATGCAGCAGAAACAGTACGTCTAGGAGACAGAGAGTGGAGAGACTCTGTTAGAGATGAGTCATTAATTAACCTAACTGCCCTCTTCTGAATGGAATCAGAAGCCTGAGAGAGGTTTTGGGGGCACCACCACAGATGTGGGAACAATATTCCATGGTAGGGCGGATTTGCAATTTGTACAGAGTGAGCAGCTGTTTGGAAGAAAAGTAACGCCGAGAGCGAAAGAGAAAACCAAGTTTTTTAGATGCAGAGGAAGCAATATTTGTAATGTGCTTGTGCCAAGAGAGATTAGAAGTCAGGGTAATCCCCAAAAGAGATATATCATCTTGCCTAGAAATTGGAGTGTCACTAAAGAAAAGCATAGGAGCAGAAGAATCCTTTTTGCGAGATATAAGACAAGATTGAGTTTTAGAAGGGTTGAAATCAACTAAGTTGTCTTTGCCCCACTGGAGAATTACCTGAAGATTGGCATTTAAGGAATTAGTAGCAGATTTCGAGAAGTTGAAGCTGATTGAGCAGGACATGGTTTCTCAAAATGGAAAGTGGAATGCAATGTGCTATCATCGGCAAAACTATGGATAGGATTTCCAGTCAATGGAAGAAGGTCATTAATATACAAGAGGAAAAGAGTGGGGGAAAGAACTGAACCTTGGGGGGACACCGGCATTAGTGGAGAGAGCCATCTACCATCACCCTCAGTGAGCGATCAGAGAGAAAACTGGATAACCAATTTCAAAAAAGCTGTTGGCAGACCATAAGAAGATGGAAGCTTGTTTAGAAGACCTTTATGCCAAACGCGATCGAAAGCCTTTGAGATGTCAAGAGCATCTGCTTGTGTTTCATCGAACCTTTCTATTGAATAATAATAATAATAAAATTCTTTATTCACAGAAATGTAGGACACGATTCCCGCTACAGGCAACCAGAGGAATCTTACAATTAACTGGACACATTACATTCTGTACATAAAAACTACGTGGGTACACAGCAAATACATAGACAGTGCAACATACACAGCTAATATTGCAATAAATGTATTTTATAGTTATTATAATAGATTGATTATACAGAGTTTATATTCCATTATAGTACATTAGATTTTACAGTTATTATAAACAAGCTGCAACACATTGAGGCAGTCTGGACTTTCACTGGGAGTTATTCCGCTGAAAATTGCAGGAATGCTGACTGCACTTCACCATGGATTTGCGCTTTTCTTCTCTGTAGACAGAATCTCTGGACCACACATCCAAATCAATATGATGCTGTTCGGAAAGTGCCGCTTGAAGGTCGGGAGCTTCTACAGGTTAGAACAGAGCACTGGATGGTTCCTGAGGGCTCTACCAGGGATTTTCCAGCCTATGATTTCCCAGATATTAACGAAATCGAGAGCAGCGGAGCACAGATTAAGCGCCATTGTGAGCTTCCTCGCATATGCCTGGTGCTGGGCTGGGGTGTATCTGAGATTTATGCAGAGCTGTGATTTTGATGTTGTATCGGGTAGGTGAGCCCAATTGTTGGCCCACTTTAGGACCCAGAATTATTCCATAAGTGGGTAACATAAGCCAGAATATCACCAGTGGATCGACACTGATGAAATCCATACTGGCGATCGTTGATCAGATGGAAGGTTTCTAGGTAGTTTAAGAGTTGGCGGTTAATTGATTTCTCCATTACTTTAGAAAGAGTAGAAGTAATTGCAATGAGACGATAATTGGATGGGAGGGATTTGTCACCCTTTTTAGGAACTGGCCGGATATGAGCAAATTTCCAAGCAGAAGGAAAAACACCTTCGGAATAAGAAAGTGAAAAAAGGTGGCAAAGAATAGGAGTAAGTTCAGGAGCACAGGTTTTGAGAACAAGTGGAGAAATACCATCAGGACCTGGAGCTTTCTTAGCATCGAGATTCTTCAAAATTCTTCTGACATTCTTTTGACGGAAGGACACAGGAGGCATTGAATGGAGCGTGTTGGGAATGGTGAGATGTGCTTTACCAAGATTATTAATACATGAGTTTGAAGACAAATGGGATGCTAGCAGGTCAGCTTTATCCTTAGCTGAAGTGACAACAGAACCATCTGGTCTGGACAGAGGTGGGAGCAGAGATGGGCAAAAGTTGCGGCCAATAGCTTTGGCAAGAGACCAGAATGCTCGGCAACCATTAGGGTAAGAAACAAGTTTTCTACTCTTAGCCTGATTAATAACTGCTTTACAATTGTTGCTGGTTGGTTGGTTGGTTATTGGACGTTTAATGGCGCATCAGCAACTAAGGCTATCATGCGCCAAGTCTAGGGTAATAAAATATAAAATATAAAATAGCATATCTAGTTAATATATTATACACAAAAATATGGCATAGACCATTTACAATATGCTAAACATGAGGGCAGTCTAAATAAAACTATGTAGATTAATCAGTTCTAAAAACCTGAATACATCTGACACATTGTCATCGTCGGATAAAATCTGCCTGAGTGTATAAGGCTCAGACAGATGGTTAAAACATGAACGGCGTTCATTATTAAAATATGTACATTCGACTAAAATATGACGGATACTTAAAATTGCTTTACAATGTCTACACACAGGACAATCATCAGCCCTCAGCAAATACGAATGCGTCAGGTGAGAATGTCCTATGCGTAGCCGAGCAAGAATTACTTCCTCCCGTCGGACCCTGCGCTGACTAGAATGCCAAAGCATTATTTCAGGCTTAATTTCATTCAGTTTGTTGGTAGGGCATGCATTCCAAGCTTCTTGCCAACGCGCGCATAATTTTTTGTAGATAGATTGCTTGCAGTCTGTATAGGGGACTGACAAACTGATGCGACTTTGTGGCGTTGCTGATTTTGCTGCTGCATCAGCTAAGTCATTGCCTCTGATACCAACATGGCTAGGGATCCAGCAAAAGCGAATATCAAAATTTAACTCTAAGAGGGAGTGTAATATTTGCTGCACCCGACATAACACTGGGTGAGTGCTTCTCACAGTGGATAAGGCCTGTAATACGCTTAGAGAGTCCATATATAGCATGCACTTTTGGTAGTGGTGGGTTTTTATATGATCCAAGGCCAGTTCTACTGCGTGTAGCTCTGCAGTGTATATGCTACATTCACTTGGAATATGATTACAGATTGTTTTGCTTGGGAAGACACAAGCAGATCCCACAAACTCTTCAGATTTCGAGCCATCTGTATATACCGGCAAGAATTCAGAGTGTTCGGCAAGGTGTGCTGCAAAGAGTTGCCGATATATACATGGCGATGTGTTAGCTTTCAGCCAACTCCTAAGACTGAAGTCACAAGACGGAGATCGTATATTCCAAGGGGGAAGATCTTGCTTGACTGACGTTGATATATTATCCAACGTGAAGCCAATATCATGAACCAGCTCTTGAATCCTGATACCAAAAGGCCGACTGGCAGTTTTACGCGTATTATATAGATTTTCCCACCGTGGCATATAAATCGATGTCCACGTAGGATGGTCAGGCAGGGATTTTATTTTTATAGCATATTGTAACGACAATTGCTGACGTCGAAGCATCAATGGCGGTTCATTGGCTTCAACGTATAGACTTTGGACAGGCGAAGTACGGAAAGCCCCTGTGGCAATCCGAATGGCTTTATGGTGGATTGGGTCAAGCCATCGGAGTACAGAAATTCTAGCAGAAGAGTAAGCTTGGGAGCCGTAGTCAAGTTTAGAGCGAACAAGTGCTCGGTATAGACGCAATAATGTGCTTCTATCTGCTCCCCAAAAGTTGGAGGAGATAGCACTGAGCATGTTCAAACCCCTCATGCATTTTGCTCTAAGCTGACGGATATGGTGTAGGAATGTCAGTTTTTTATCAAAGATAAGTCCCAAAAATTTTGTTTCTGCTACCACAGGAATTGGATTTTGTCCCAGTCTAAGTTCCGGGTCAGGATGTAGATTCCGTTTGCGGCAGAAGTGTATGCAAACGGTCTTTTGCGCAGAAAACGTAAACCCATTGGTTAAAGCCCAGGAACTAAGGTAATTGAGTGCTTGTTGCAATTGTCGTTCAATAACTCTCATGCTACAGGAGTGACAGAAAATACTAAAATCATCAACGTACAAGGCACTATTTACTGAAGGAGGAAGCTGTTTTGTAATGGAGTTAACTTTGACTGCAAACAGCGTAACACTGAGGACAGAGCCTTGGGGAACTCCTTCCTCTTGACAAAAGAGGCGAGACACACTGGATTTAACACGAACCTGGAAGAGTCGTTTAGATAAAAAATTTCTGATAAAAATAGGGAGGTGGCCTCTCAGACCAAAAGAATAGAGGTCTTTTAAAACACCGTACCTCCAGGTTGTGTCATAAGCTTTTTCCATGTCAAAGAAGACTGATACCAAGTGCTCACGCTTTAAAAACGCATCGCGAATCGCTGTTTCCAGTCGGATTAAATGGTCCAAAGTGGAATGATTCCTTCGGAAGCCGCACTGAATTTTGTTCAAAAGGTCATTTGCCTCAAGGTAATATATAAGGCGGGCATTCACCATTTTTTCCAAAATCTTACATAAGCAACTGGTCAGAGCAATTGGACGATAGTTGCTAGGAATTTTGGGATCTTTTCCTGGCTTTGGAAAAGCGAGGACAGTTGCCCTACGCCAAGAAACGGGAAATTGATCCTCCAAATAAATTCGGTTGTAGAGATGTAGCAACAGCTCTAGAGAGTGAGATGATAGATGTTTTATCATCTCATACTGAATTTCATCTGGCCCTGCGGCACTCACTTTCGAGGTAGCAAGTGCAATGGTTAATTCCACTTCACTAAAAGGCAGGTTATAAGTTTCGGCTTTGCTTGAAGCGAATTGAAGTTTTTGTTTCTCCGCTTTCTTCTTTAACACTAGAAACTCAGCAGAGTATGAAGTTTCAGCAGATATAGTGGAGAATACTTCTCCTAGAGCGTTGGCAATAGCAGTTGGGTCTGCTAATGTACAACCATTATGTTGTAACATAGATGAAGGAGCTGATTTGTATTTACCCTTCATCTTCCGAATTTTATCCCAGACAACTTTGGTACTGGTCATCTGGTTAATTGAAGATGTAAACTTGACCCAGCATTCCTTTTGGCTCTGTCGGCGTATAAATCGTGCTTTAGCACGGGCACGTTTAAAAGCTATAAGATTTGCGGTGGTGGGGTAACGTCGGAATTTTCCCCATGACCGATTTTGTAACTTTCTTGCTTCTTTACAATCTTGGTTCCACCATGGCTTAGGAAAGCGTGGAAATCGGGAGGATGTTTTTGGGATTGCAGTTGCCGCTGCGTGGATAATACACTCTGTGATATACTTCACTGCTTCATCAATTGATTCCTGCTGAATTTGTACAGGATCAAATTCAGTGAGTAGTGAAAATTTACTCCAGTCTGCTTCATCATACTTCCAGCGTGGAATTCTAAATGGATGACAAGGTTGTCCATTCACAAT
This sequence comes from Mastigoproctus giganteus, assembly GCF_048544385.1. NCBI lineage: Eukaryota > Metazoa > Arthropoda > Arachnida > Uropygi > Thelyphonidae > Mastigoproctus > Mastigoproctus giganteus. The sequence goes on along the minus strand of NC_143584.1, from coordinate 25,892,866 downwards.
GGTAGATATTACGGGGAAATGGTCGCTTCCATAAGGATTCTGTTCCACTTCCCAGGAAAGCAAAGGTAGCAGAGAAGGCGAACAGATGGAAAGATCGATGGCAGAGAAAGTACGGGTAGGCATATGGAAATAGGTGTTTATTCCCATATTTAGTAACGACAGGCCGTTATTGTCGAGAAAACGTTCAACAATACGACCTCGTTCATTAGTTTCTGCACTACCCCACAGGGTACTATGTCCATTAAAGTCTCCAAGAAGGCAAAAAGGAGAGGGCAATTGCGTAATAAGATCGTCGAGATCTACCTGGGAAATGTGTGTACCAGGAGGCAAATATATAGAACATATTGTAAGTAAAGACCCTATTGCTAAACGAATGGCTACTGCTTCTAAATTAGTGTTCAATTGAACTTGTGAGAAAGGGGTATGGTTGCCCACAAGGATTGCGACTCCTCCATGGGCCGGGCCATCCCCGTTTCTGTCTTTACGAACAACAGAAAGATTTCGAAAGATGGGGTCATCATTTGCCTTTAGGTACGTTTCCTGCAAGCAAAAGCAAATAGGTTCATATTTGCGCATTAGCATTTTGACATCCTCCATATTTCGTCGCAATCCACGACAATTCCATTGCAGTAATTTAGCCATTATTACTTGGAATTAGTGGATCCGTTGACTGGCTTCCGAAGTGATGCGGGTTTTGATTGGCCCGCTTTGGGTTTTATTCTGCCTTTGGGAAATTGAGGGCGCCCAATATCCATTTCTTCCTCTGGATGAAGATCCAGAATAGATTCTTCTGCACTTTCAGCTTCTTCATTTACCTCCATTTCCTCCTGTACCTCACTAATAACAGGCGGGGTTTTTGTTGGAGGTGATTTTCCTTTAGGTGCTACTTCCTTCGGTGGTATTGAAATGGGAGTAGCGACTGCTTTATCTTGCTGTGCTTGTGTCAACAAGTATCTAGCTTGGGGTGCAAAAGAATCACGTGGCGATATTGAAATATCAGTTTGCGTCGAAATTGAAACCTTCCTCAAAACTGCTTGTGCATAAGATTTTCCACTGTTTACTGGTGTTACCTGTTTCTTCGCTTCCACATATGGGATGTTCTGTTCCGTCTTGATTTTTTGAATTTGTTTTTCGTCTTTCCATCTTTGGCATGCTCTTGAATATGCAGGGTGTTCACCGCCACAGTTCAAGCATGCTGGTTTCGAGGCAGAACATTCCTTTGTGTCATGTTCTTTTGCTCCACAGCGGGCACAAGCAGGTGATCCACGACATGACATCTGAGAGTGGCCATATTTTTGGCATTTGAAACATCGCAACGGGTTTGGAATATACAGCCTTACAGGACAGTTCAAATAACCAGCCTTGATGGAAGTAGGCGGTTTAGGTGTGTTAAATGTAAGGATAAGAACCCTAGTTGGAACTAGTTTTCCCTCCTTACGCATAAATATCCTCTTAACAGCTGTAACTCCTTGATCTCTCAGTTCGGTGCATATCTCCTCTTCAGATGTTTCAAGGAGATCCCACTCGGCAATTACGCCACGCGATGTATTCAATGTCCTGTGTGGTGATATCTTAATTGGAATTCCCCCAAGAGATGTTGCTTGGAGGAGCGATTCTGAATGTCGCACTGAGGAAGTTTCAACTAAAAGGTCACCCGATCTAAGTCGTTTTACCGACTTCGGGGACCCTGCCAGCCCTTCAAGACCCTTCTGAATGAAGAAGGGCGACATTTTACCTATATCCTTTTCACCGGTAGAATGTATGATAAGGAATCGAGGTACAGGAGGTGGTGCAGCTTCTGTTCGGTGTTTCTTTTTTGATGTTATATTATCATCATCAATTTCAGGTAGGGACCTCGTAGAGGCCCCAGTTACAATTGTTGCAAGCTTTGGTGTAGGCAGCAAATGAAACTGGAGAATTAGAAACAAGCGAATTACGATATGCAACATTCTTCTCTTGAACAGCCTTAGCACATTTATTGGAAAGCCAAGGTTTAGATAAAGGACGAGATTTTAAAGTGGAGTGTGGGATAAAGGATTCCATTCCTGCAAGAATAATTTCACTGACACGATCTGAGCAAGCTTTGAAACAATAGTCTAACCAAGAACAAGAAGAAAAGAAATCTCGCAGGTCATCCCATTTTGCATTCTTGTAATGCCAAACAACAGGAGGTTGGGAATTGTCATGAGATAAAGGTTCCATTGGAGAAGAGACAATCACCAAGTTGTGATCTGAGGTGCCTAAAGGACTTCGCACTTCGACCGTGTACTTAGAAGGGTTGTTTGTAAGAAAAAGATCAAGCATGTTGGCTGTGTGGTTTGGATTGTCCGGTATTCTTGTAGGTAAATGAACAATCCGTGCAAGGTCATTAGTAATTGCAAAAGCCTCGGCATCTCGACCAGCTGGGTCGGTGTGACTAGTAAACGGAAGCCAGCTGGAGTTTTGAACATTAAAATCACCAAGGAAAATTACCTCACTGTTAGGAAAGTTGGACTGGAGAAAGTCAAGTTGCAACGAGAGGAAGTCAAAGAGCTCCAAGTGATTAGTCGAGTTGGGAGAACGGTAGAGACAACAGATGAATTTGACACAATGAGGTAGAGAGATTTTAAGCCAGATAAGATCAAAGAGGAGATTCCAAATTGCCAAGTCTCTGACAGGGAATATCAGAATGGGCATATGCACAAGTATCACCTTTGAGGCGAAAGGAATCATACAGCAAATAATTTGGGCATCTGAGATGAGCAGTAGTTGAATCAACCGATAACTGAGATTCTGTCAGAAAAAGTACATGGGGTTTGGCAGACTGAAAGTGGAAATGGACATCGTTGAGATTAGAATTGAGATCACTTATATTTGTGAAATGAACTAGGAAATGTTTGGGAGGTTTAGATCTTTTCGCAGATAAGCTTGCTCTATTAGTTTGACCATTCATGGTGTATTCAATAGTAAGAAAAAGTGGTGGGACATGCTGTTTCATGAAATTTTTGGATATGGCGTACATGTGGTACGAATATATCCAGAACCTTGACGTAACGTGGCTTCGACAATGCTCCCCGCATACACACTACTCGGACTCCCTCCAGTCACTATCTGGCAGAGTAGAGTAGCAAGATTATACACTAGCTGATCCGGAAGCCTCCTAGAGTTACCAATAGGTTCGGTCCGGTATACTAACTAGCGGTCGGCCTGCGAACACCGTTTTAGAGCTGTACCCTTGAAATGTAAGGAATATTGGATCTCGCCACGACGTTCATCGTAACCTGAAAAGTCATCAGTCATACTGCATGATGGAAGAGATGGGGAAGGGTTGACCGGAACTTAGCTCTAGAGACTAAACATAGGTTCTACCACTTCAAGCCTCCAATAAGCAAAGTGGTGGTATTGCAGCGGTTGATGAGAATCATCTGCCACCTAGGAAACTTACCATAACTAGGTGGTTATTTCTGACAAAAGCATTTCTGATGTTTGATTCTGCTTTAGTCATCATATCAAAAGCAGATCTGTTTTGCCGAAAGCCACACTGATTTTTATGATTTTTATGCAGGATGTTGCGTGACTTTAAAAACCAGGTAAGGCGTTTGAGAACCAATTTTTCCAGTGTTTGTCCTAAACAACTAGTTAAGGAAATTGGACGATAGTTATCCGGATTAGAGAGATCTTTTCCTGGTTTAGGGATGGCTAATGCAAGTGAATGTCTTCAAGAGCGAGGATAAATATTTTCCTTAAGAATTCTGTTAAAAAATTCTGTTAAAAAATATTAGTAGAGTTTGTCAAGCTATGTCATTCAAGTGTTTCAACATGATATAAAATATGCCGTCCGGGCCAGCCGCACTATTGGGTGCTCTGTAAAGAACTTCCTTTAGCTCGGATATTGTAAAAGGTTGATTATACGGAAGAGAGAGACCGGGTGTTGAAATTTGCCTCGCGTTTTTCTGCTGCCTCTTTAATTTTCTGGAACGGAACATCATATGAATGTGCTGCTGAAGTTTTAGCAAAAGCTTCAGCGAAAGCGTTTGCTATGTCTTTGGGGGAAGACCGTTCCTGTCCATTACAGATCAATATAGGAGAGGATGACAATGTATATTTGCCATTTAGATGTTGGATTTTCCTCCAAATTAATCTAGTGTCGGTGTTTTTTGTGATAGTGGACGCGAACTGTATCCAAGAATCTTCTTTGGCCTTCCTTCTTATTTGCCTTGTTTTAGCATTCAGTTTCTTATAGTTTATAGTAGTGGGATGCTTGCGGAAAATTATCCAAGCTTTATTCTTTGCCTTTTTGCTCTATTACATACTTCATTCCACCAGAAATTTTTGCGCCTGAGTGGACGAGTAGACGACTGAGGAATAGCTTTATCAGCTGCTGCTAGTATTTGTTTTGTGATATGGTCAGTAGCTTCATCTATTGATTGATTCTGTATGTAGTGTTTATCTAAAGTGTACTTAAGGAGAATGTTATCCAGTTTGCCTTTGAGAATTTCCACCTTCTACGAATTTCCGGACAGTTAGAGATAGTTTGAAATTTGCAAGTAATTGGGAGAGATCACTATTATGTGGACTGTCCAATACTGCTCAATGTATACTTGGGTATAGAGCAGGGGAGCAGATAGATAGATCTATGGAAGAAGTATTTCCTGTGGGAAAGTGCACATGTGTATATGCACCTTTGTTCAGCAGAGTTAGATTGCGTGTGTCCAGTAATGTTTCTATTAGCTGCCCTCCTTTATCCATATGGAGACTTCCCCACAAAGGGTGGTGTCCGTTAAAGTCACCCATCAAACAAAGAGGAGGTGGTATCTGGGCAAGGAGATCATTAAATTCTCTGAGTATAAATGTTTGATTAGGCGGAACTAAAACAGAAACAAGTGATAAAATGATTCCAAGTTTTATGCGTACAGCAACAACTTCTAGGTTAGTTTGCAAGGGGATTTGCCTAGATGGAGTATTAACGGTTACTAAAACCGCTACACCTCCATGCGCTGCAGTTGCTGCATTGCTGTCCCGTCTCTACAAAGTATATTTTTTATAGAGGGTGTCACTTGTGGAGTTAAAAAAGTTTCCTGTAAGCAAATAACTGCAGGATTAAGATCTCGTATTAGGTCATAGAGCTCATCTGTATTTGTACTTAGTCCTCGAAAGTTCCACTGTAAAATGCACTTCATTATTTAGTCTTAGTGGTAGGGTGATGTGGTTGCTTTTTAGAGGCGATCTTTTTTGGGAAAAATTAGGACGTCCAGTGTCCATATCTTCTTCAACATAAATTTCTAATATAGGTTCTTCTTGTGTTGTGTCATCTATGTCCATTACTGCTATATTTGTTTGGTTCTTAGCAGAGGATTCAGGTTTTCGCACCCTGGTCTCACTTTGGGACTTGATGCCACTAGTAGAGGGGATGGACATGGGAGTATTACATGTTTGATCTTTGTTTTGCTCAACAGACGGCTGAGTAATTGAAAGCATAGCTCTAGCCCATTTAGTAAGCGATTTGTCAGGTGGAATTGAGTCATTGGTTTGAGTCACAACCGAGCGACATTTCTTTATAACTTCTGCATATGTACGTGCAGGAATATCTTTCAGTATTTGTCATCTGGCTTCTTCATAAGTCACTTTATATTCGACTTTATATTTCTGTATCGTTTTTTCCAAGTTTTCACAAATCGTAGTTTTTCGAATATGCAGGATGATCCCCCTTGCAATTTCGGCAAACTGGAGATGCTGCAGTACAATCTGTTTGAGCGTGTTCTTGGGAACCACATTTTGGGTATACATTGTTTCCTCGACATGTTGTCTGAGAGTGTCCGAATTTTTGGCACTTCTAACAGCGTATTGGATTTGCAATATAGTGGCGGATATGACAATAACCAGCTTTAACAGTAATTGGCAAGTTTGGTGTATTAAAGTGAGTATTATGCTGCATGTTGGAATGAGATTGCCATCCCTACGAGTCAGAATTCTTTTGGCTTGAATGACTTTTTGATTTTGCAATTCTTTCACAAGCTCCTCTTCCGTTACATTCAACAGATCCCACTCAGAGATAACACCTTTAGAACTATTTAGAGTTGTGTGGGGAGAGATTTTAACGGGAATTCCCCCAAAAGTTGTAACCTTTAACAACAATTCTGACTGTTTGGACTGTGTTATTTCGACAAGTAAATCCCCTGATTGTAATCTCTTCACCATTGTAGGAGGTCCATCAGCATTTTCTAGAAATCTCTGTATCATAAATGGTGAGAGTTTGCTCACTGGTTGACTACTACTTAAGGAATGAATGATAAGGAAAGTTGGATATTCCGGTTGGTGATTGTCTTTTTTTTGTCATTTATGATGTGCATTACATTCATCAGAGTTATGCCAATCTGTGGTATTTGAGCTCGGAAGCTCTAATGCTGGATAATTTTCTGTATCCATATTGGCTCCTTTTCGCCCTGGGGGATTTGCTTTTCCACCCAGGTTACCAGCCCCGCCACGGGGAGGCAGGAGCAGTGCCACTTGTGGCCAAGCGTAAAAGTTAGTACGATTAGTAACTAATAAGAGTAAAGAAAAAGGGACTTGTCTTTTCCTGGCTTTCTTTTTTTACTTTTAAAAAGTAGAGCTAATCAGCGAAAGACTTAAGAACAAAATAAAACAAGGAAAAACTCAGTCGCTTTAGAAAATCGCTTTGGGATTCGCAGTAGAAATAGCACAGAAGATCGCTTGGCCTCAAGAAACGCTTGGCACCCGGGGCCGCCGAAGTTGCTGATGCCCTTAAGACCCTGCAACCACCAACCATTTTCACATTTTTCAGGTACAATGTCGCGTACTGGTTCTTAGAATGCTTGGAGAAGGAATTTACTGCTCTTTAGCGACTTAGTATTTTGTCTCAAGAATGAAGTTAGGAGGAGCTGTTGTTGTTTAAGGGTTTTAAGACAAAGGGGCATCAAAGGTTGATGTGTCTTTACAGGTTTTTTTAATGTATATCAATTTTTTTAGATTGGTTTGTCAAAGAGGATTTTCCAAATAAAATTAAACAATTCATCGAGATTTTCAGAGTTATCTAAAATCTGTTGAAGGGTAAGTGGATTCTGATTATTTCACAAATTCTGGAAGCAAAGAAATCTGGAATTTCTGAATCGAGGGCATACTAAAAGTATGCCAAGTTCAGCTACAGTTCACAATTCGTGCAATATAATTGGGATGAACTGAAATGCTGGATCACTGTACGGCATCCTTTGAAGGCGGAGTGAAATAAGGAAACGTTAGTTGCTCACTACTTCAAATTGTTCTCCGGTATTTCAAAGTAATCGCAGTAGGCACCAAGGACAAGGGCTATAGCAGAAGTTATTAAATTCCTGAAGAAAAATACGTTTCCTTGAAAAGTTCTGGTGTCAGAATACTTTTGAGAATGCGAGGTACAACTCAAGTTCTAATTTTTTGACCATTTTGTTTTGCGTATCATGAACGACATGTGTATCTATAAATGAGAAGGTCGAAAGTCAAAGGACGAGGTTAAAATATTCGATGTTGACCTAATTTTCTAAAAAAAAAACCAGTTGTATTAAATCATTATAGTTAAGGCTCTTCACTTCTGAACTCTAGGTGTTTTAGATAATTTAGAGTAAAATTAATTTTCCAACAACGTTGATGCAAAAAGATTTAAAATTCACTCTTATGGATAGTAGGAAACCACGGTTAAAAATAAGAGAAAAGACACTGAGTTAAGAGTTGTGAATTTTCAACTAGTCACCATTCAAAGCACTCTTGACCACTGACCTATCTTTTTATTTTATAGTAGCAGATGCAGTCTCGTGTGGCGTCAAAAGATAACCTGTGCCACATGTAGTTCACGGAAGCCATATGTTAAAGCAAATTGTGATGTGATCTTCAGAAATTGCGGTTTGTAAGGGTCACCCGACCTCCCACTCTAAAGGAAGTGCACCATTTGTTAAAAACTATTGTCATTCAGCGGGAGAACACCGGCTAAAGGTCACAAATATGTGCTTTCGTTCTCATGAATCCATCGATCAGGAGGAAAACAAAGGCGTCTCTGTTCAGAAGGTGGAAGGAGAGGAAGGTTGACTGTCAAGAACTGCCTGAAATCTCATTAGGAACGTTTCCGTGGTAGGAGACTGGAAAAAAAGGTAGCGATTAGCAAGTGAATACGGCGATCAGTTGGTTCCATTAGAGTAAGATGTTTGCTCGCAAAGCTGATGTTTAGTAAGTAATTCGAAAGCTTGTAGATGAAATTACATGTTCTTTAATGTTGCTAAACAATTTACTTTGTATATTGTATTCGCGGCTTGAAACTAATGAACATCAAAACTGAACAAAATGTAAATTGAACGGAAATATCCATTTATGAGAGATAAATGATGGAAGTTTAAGAATTATTTTGCTAAATTCTTTTTACTATATTATTTGTGTTTCTAATGCAAAGTTCGCATTAGAAAACACAAAAGTCTTATTTGATGGTGTTAATCAAGAACTTCTCTAGGTGTTTGGCGTAAATCAAAGAGTTGCGATAATCAGATGAGCAATTTTCTGCTATTATGGTGTAGCGTATGATTCAGGGTAGCATGTGGGGAGACAGGAATTGGAATTACTCTAAATACTTTGTAGCTGTTCAGGCTCTCGGGTGTTAAGTGCTTTTACCAACAAGTCTTCTGATCGACGACAGTCTTGGGAGAGCATATTATGCTTTCGAAGTATTTTTTACGATGAAAGGCAAAAATTTACCAACGGAGTTGCCAGTTGTTGCTTGCAACACAAGAAACATGGGAGTGGTAATTTTGTCAATGTCTGTCTTCTGTCGCTTTCAAGAAAAAGAACCAGGTTCGTCATATTTTCGTCCTGCTATATTTGAATCGCTGAATCCGGCTTGGGGAGACAGGATCAGTGCCTCAAAGTGACCAAGAGTGTTAGTAGTTAGGTTAGGTGTGCGCTAAACACCAACGTTGCTAAGGTTATGAGGAGTTAGCATCATATATATGTAGTCACGTATTCTTTAGTCGATTCGCTGTTATGCTGGACGAAAAACACGAGCTTTCTCTTTTAAGAGAAAGCTCGTGAGATTCCTACCCAGGGCTTTTCCACCCTCTATATGAGGACTTTAGTTATAACTACTTGCTACCCACATGGACTCGTATTAGAAAAAGAAATGGAAGGGCGAATGTCCTTTCTGGATCTTTACTTATTTGTGTTAATGGAAAAGGAGACATTTAGCTTATAAAATAAGGAAAACTGCATTTGGAACAAATATGCGTCTACGATCACCTTCCAAAAGCTCTAGAGAGATCACTTTTGTTTGCAATGGCCCCTTGCAATCCCTTCATCACGGAAATGCTTGGAATCCGCAGCTCTACTGTTCTGATTTGAAGCAGTGCAATAACTGGGTAAACTGTTGATATATCCGTTTTCTTTTCTTTTTCAATTCAATTAAATAAAGATTGTCGGTTATTTCCAACGAATTTCAGTTGGTATTTATTTACTCTTCAATAATACGAAATATTTTGGATCCTCGTTTAAAATTGCATAATATTCTTCTAAACTTGCGCTTATTTACCTAAAAATAATCTAAATGTATAAATTGGATCACCAAACACATTTATTACTGACGGTGGTGTTTTCTTCAACGGAATTGAACAAATAATTTCTGGTTCTACACCACATCATTATGGAATGGTATGGATTCAATTCATTAGTCAAATCTGAGAGCAACAACTTCTATAGGTTTCTTAAAATTACTATTTCGGACATGTGTTAGTCCAACGAAGGCTAAAAGCGTCAGTTTACCATTCTTGCAAAGCTGGTGTGTTCTATGATTCGTTGGTTTGACTTTTTTGAATGATGAAAAATTGGAGCTGGTAACCGAAAAAATACACTTGCGATCTGACATTCCATTAATCTAATAAAAATCATCCATTATACAATACAAAAACCATAAACAAGACTAAGTAGATCAGTAAGAATACCTTATCTGAGCTACATCATAGAGATCATTGGAACCAATTATTACGAAAGGAATATGAAATCAAGCCAAGCTTATGTCGATGTTAGGTGAAATGAATGAGGCCCTTAATTTTATAATTCGCATGCGAAGTCACGACCTTTCTAAGTCAAATTCATAATTCAGATAACAACATCTGCAGCAACTTCCCCACCATTTAGCCTCTCTGTGCCCAGAAGACCTCGTTCATGCGACCTCCTTTGGTCACTATTTTTTTATTATATTACTGAACAGTTACCACTTGTTAACATTCCGGAACTTAATGGAACAGCAAGCTACTGACCTATGCATATTTATAAATAAAATAAGTAAAAGCTTTTAAGAGAGCATTAAGTGAAGTACATTCAGAATAATAATCGCGACAGGTGTCACTGAGAAACTATGCGAAATCATTTAATCTTTTTATTTTTTTATCTTCCAGGGAAAAAATATAATCTCTTGGCCCTTAAATACTATTCTTGACCTTTCTATTACATCAAGGTATTGTATGAATGTCCAGAATTGTTAAAATGAAGTTGGTGCTTCGTTTCTTGGTTTTTCCTGAGATTCTGACAGTTTGGCATCTCGCCCATGAGGTCGCTAGGAAGAGAGGGTGACCTTCAGTCATATCCCTATCCATATCTTTCAACTAGACAGTCCGTTTTTCTTCGTTTGAGTGAGAAGCGTTGCCAAATCACTGAAAAAGGAATGAATATTGCCATTTAGCAAGGTCGAGTTTAACTAGCTAATTATACAATAAAAAGAGAGAAATCTTTGATTTGGTATCCACCCTTATGGTAGGAGGAGAAATCAAATTATTATATTAATGCACAAGGGCACGGCAATAATTGTAGTATCAAGGACCATCTATGGTAAGTTGAACAAGAATTAAGAACCATTATTAACGCCAAAGGGTGGAATAGTGGTTTAGGTCGCTTAACTATATCGATTTTTCTAATGGAAGACTTTGGTTTTTCATCAGACAAAATTAAGAACCATAAACCGACAGAAGAATTCACGGAATTTACAGGCACAATAAGCCATGACTAGCATTGCCATCTAGTGGACAACATTAAAAGCGTTTCAGAACCGAAAATAAATGAAGCACAATTTATTTGATAAATTACAGCTTTCGGGTGATTATTTGAAAATAGTCCTTTCACCTACCATAATGGGTATCTTCGTGATTTCTCTGATACCGTGAAAAAGTCCTGGGTCCAAATCCCGGGACCCTTTGAAAAGACAGCAATTTTTATGGGGTTTTATCACACAGTGGTTGAATTTGTCGGATTTTCATCCAGCAAAACAGGCAAACCGACTATCAAGCATCATTTGTAAATTGAACAAGCATCATCTTGTTCAATTTTTTTCATCTTCACTATCAGATTACCACAGATCAATGTAGCAATATAATAGTTTATTTTTAGATAATAATAATCATAAAATAATATACTGCAATTATATTATCCTACCAATCAAATAATGGTACTTTAACCTGGAATCTATTTGCTTTAAACTGTATATTAATTGAAATAATGATGAATTGTAATGTTCCTCGTAAAGTTTTAAAATATTTCATATTTCTTGACTCCAGTCTTTCGAAAGATAAAGTAGATTAAATGATCGTTTTTGTAAGAAAACAATCTGCTGAACAGATTTAAATTTTAGATCATGATTTTTAAATAATTGAACGTCAAGTTTGTGTCTTGGTTGCATTTTCTCCCCAAAGAGAAAGAGTTTTATGACATAAGTTAGTGAACTTTAATCCAAGCTCTTCCATATTCCATTTAATAATGTTTGTGGTATTAACTATTCGGTTCTCCAAGCTTTTACAAAATTCCACTTCTCATTTTTATTTCTTACTATTTATTTATTAATTTTTATTTCAACAATTCTATCTGTTACTATAAGATGTATTAATTTCTAAAAAGCTGCTACAAAAAAGAGGCAGAATAATGTAGAATGAGGCATCTTGATCTCTCAAGTCTCGAATTCTGTTCTAGGAATAAAACTGCAACAAAAATTATACCCGTTTCGTATTGATTATTTACTTCTCCTGCCTTCCTAACTGCGTAACTTGGTCATCTGCCCTGGTAGCACAGTGGTTCTATAATCATCGTCCTTTCTAAACCTGGTATTTGAGGCCCGGGTTCGAATTCCATCAATGACGTAAGGAACTTATATGTCCGTATTTCTGAGATTGCTTGGGCATGGAGTCTCAGGCTTGGAGAACAAGTTTTACTCCCCAGGAAACTAGAATTTTTGGTCCTATTGCCCTCACTTCATTTTCAATAATGTCCAAATTCCTGGAAGAAGCGATTTTAATTTGTGGGTTGTGACCTTAACCTAAAAACGTTCTTGGCACAAATACAACGTCTGCGGGTTTTCTTCTTCTTTCTGTTCAGAAGGTATTCCTTTTCTGCTCCCAGCATCGTCTGAAATCAGCATACCACAGAACAATCTTCCACATCTGTGAAGATTCCCTAAAACTTCCAAAAATATTCTCAACTCATTCTAAAAGAGAATAGTAAAGTTAACTATCGGTTAGTCGTCCATAAACATATACAATTTCCACTGTTCCCTTTTACGATCACTTACTACAGACATTTTTGTGGGAGCTGTTTTTCCTGCATTAGCATCTCTAAATCCGCTTTTCTCCTTCAGTTCGAACATGTGCTTCAGCTGGACAGTATTCATTTAGGGTTCAGCTCCACACTTGCCAAGATGTTTTCTTCTCTTTCCGTTCCATGGAATAATAGTTCTCCAAATGTAAAAAAAAATAACAACCCTATAAATTGAAGACCAATATCAACTTTCTTACTTTTCGATCCTCTCCCAGTTGGGGTACCCTAAAGATACAGAACGACTGGCAAAACTTTACAATAAAAATGATCAGCTACGTAAACGAAAGCAAGCTTTAATTACTTTTAAAATGGTTCTGTTCTGCTAAAAGGCAACATCACATCTCTCAACAAAAGTTAATGAACATAGTGTAAGCGCGTGGGAATCTGAGAGTCCATGACTGTCCTAAAAGAAATGATGGTGTGTGGTTCTTTGAAGCAGAGACGATGATTGGACATGATTGACCAATTAGAACACCACCACGATCACATGACACATTAACATAAAACCCAAGTTTTCTTGTTTGTTTTTTGACTATTCAAAAGATATTTGTGTACGTGACTAATTTTCAGATAGCACACATTTCTGATTTATTGGACTATTTCACCTCCATTATGCTAAATTGTAAAAATGATTTGTTTCGTTGTAGAAGAATCCTCTCGCTCGATAGTGAAACATTAATAGCCTAATTAATTTTGAGTTAAATTTATGTTATTTTTAAATTGATGCACGCTAATTGAGTTGCACCTAAGCCAATCAGATCATTGTAGTTTCAATTTTTAATTCTGACTTTTAGTTTTCTCATTAGCTCCAGAATTTGCTCCTGCAATAAAATCAACAGTTCCTACCACTTACCGTTATAATTACTTAACTATGCTGTAAAATACTGAATTCATTGCGAATGGGTATAGCTACCCATAATAAATTCAAATGAAGCAGAAACTCTCTTTTTTGGAGCCAAGTCTCGTTGCTGGACAAATGAAAACAATGGATTTTTGAAGGGATTTTTTCTTACAGTACAATTTATTCCAACGTTTCATTCGTCCTAATTAAAAATATTGAACACTTATGCGAATATCTTTCTTTCAGGAGTGGTATGTCCATTCAATGTCCACAAACAAAAACGTTGCAAGGGAAAGCAGTAACGATGTTAACTTCTTGCTGGAATTAAAACTCGATTCTATACACAAAAGGAACTTCAGATCCTTGTCTGTGGATGTGAAGGTTCCTTCTCTAAGATTTGAAGGTCCTGTTGGGTATTTTTAGCGCTATGACTAACTGAACCACCATGCCAAAAACTTTCATCGGCTTTACTCATGGAACAAGGACACTATCCTAGCCGCTAGAATCTCTACATCTGCCCTCACAGCTATCTCATGATTACAATCGCTGCCTTTCTTTTTAACATGGAAGAAGTGTGGGTTCGAATCTCGTCCTTATGGGAACAAATTTTAGCAAACTGTAGCTGAGAAAGTCAGTCTCAAAAGAAGTTCTATATGTTATTAATATCTTTACATTAAATGATAAGATAATATCCACAGATTAGTATAACGGTATACAGAATTTCTTTCGAAAACCCATTAGGAAAATGAATAAATGAAAGTATGAAAATTATATTTCTTTGTCACTTTTAGACTGAACCTTTTTGAGCTTACAAATTTAAAGAGAAGCGTGAAAATAAGATTTCGTTTCTAGCTTTTAGTCTTGAACTTTAAGCTAGTCTCTTATAAAAACAAGATTGTGGACGACAAATTCAAGAAACGGTTATAGCATATTACGATAATTATTTAACCTCTGCTCAGCACTTGAACATATCCTGCTAGGCTTGTTTCATAGAGGTTACGCTGAATTTATATTCATTTTGCATTGCGAAAGATTTACTCAAGTTTAGGCAAAGAAAAGTGTAGAAGGTGACGGTGCGCTTTCTGTATTATAAGTGGCCTAATTCTGGCCATTCTGAGAAGAATATCCACCCATATAACCGAGAAATGATGTATGAGGCTTCGTTATTCTACATACATTTGAAATTTATAGAAACTGAATGCGGTCTGACGAGTAGCCTTTCCGTGATATTCCAGGTCGCAGATCAGCGTATTTGGACTAAGGTCACGTGCCGTCACTTGACATGCAGAGCATACCAGGAACTGTACGGACACGTGTCTGAAGGATGAATGGATGGCACAGACAGCTTGTGGGATGAAATGCTTGTAAGTGGATTACGGTGACTCAAGTTGTAAATTATTGACAAAGCGAAACAATATCAAGGACACTCGGGGATATTATATAAAAGCCCTCAGTGTTCTGGTAGCTCATGTAGCTCTTCAAGTGCCCAACAGCCGGGTACCTGCCGAAATGAAGCTCATGGTAAGTGCATTCAATCTCCTACCGCTTTAACAGTGAAAATTGTACTTGAGAGACAGCAAGACCGAAGCGTACCTTTCTCATGCTTCAAATAACTGTGGCTCCATTGTTTTTCCTAAATGAGTCCATCGGCTAAAAGCTGAATCATTGAATTTTTGTGCTATAGTGTGGATTCACGTGCTGACTGCCATCGAACTATGGCTGGTCCTTTAGAGTTTTCATAATGATTTTAGCAAAGACTAAGTGCAAATTAAAAATTGCGTACAAATAATAATCTAAAATATCTTGAAAGTACACTGTAATTGATAATTGTAATTGTAGATTCGGATAAAATCTTAAATTCTTACTGAATTATTTATTTTAAGTAATGGAATGGTATTTTAGTCAGATAGCGAATGCTGGAATCTTCTTGATTTCTCTTTATATTTTCATGTATTTTTTATAAGAAAAATAAAAATATTTTAGTAGAAATTTTGTTATCTATAATAAAAATGATAAAATGCTCATGACTTTTCTTTTTTATTTATTCTAGGTTACTTTTGCTTTGTTGGTGCTAGCGGTGGTTACCCTAGCAGCCGCCCATGAATACTATGGCCATTATGGCAGTCCATATTATGGCATCTATGGTGCACATAAAGGATATGGAGGCTATGGTTTGGGCCTTGGCTATGGTTCGGGACTTGGATATGATGCTCACGGCCTTGGTCTAGGATATGGTCTTGGATATGGTCTCGGTTACGGCGCCTACGGTTTGGGTAATAAATATGCTCTCGGTTATGGTATTTACGGTTTAGGTGCTAAATATGGTCTCGGATATGGACATGGACATGGTCTTTATGGTTTAGGCCATAAATACGGTCTTGGCTATGGAACTGGATACGGTTTAGGCGATAAATATGGTCTTGGCTATGGACTTGGTTATGGTTTGGGCCATAAATATGGTCTTGGATACGGTTTGGGCCATAAATATGGCTATGGCTTGGGCAGTGGTCTCTATGGAACTGGTTACGGTCTGGGCGATAAATATGGTCTTGGCTATGGACTTGGAGCATATGGTTTGGGTCATAAATATGGTCTTGGCTATGGACTTGGAGGATATGGTTTGGGTCATAAATATGGTCTTGGCTATGGACTTGGAGGATATGGTTTGGATCATAAATATGGTCTTGGATACGGTTTGGGCCATAAATATGGTTATGGTTTGGGTCTTGGATATGGCTTGGGCAGTGGTCTCTATGGTACAGGCTATGGTTACTACGGCAACCCATATGCCTACGGAGCAAAGAGCTACGATTACGTTCCCCACAAAGGTTATCCATACTATGGTACTGGTTGGACTGGTACTGGTTGGACTGGTACTGGTACTCCTACTGCTACTGCTACTGCTACTGGTTGGGCTGGCTATCCTTATTCCGGCATTTATGGGCATGGTAAAGGGTATCCTCACTATGGAATATCTTCTATCTATGGCTATGGATATGGTGGTTATCCTTATTCTGGTTACTACGGTCATCACGCCAAAGGATATCCCCACTACAGTGGCGATCTTTATGCACACAAGCCTTACGTTAAAGATTATCCTTATTATGGTGGCATCGGCCATATTAAAGGCTATCCTTACGGTGGCATCGGCCATCTTAAAGGCTATCCTTATGGTGGTCTCTATGGTGGCTATGCTGGTGCTCTGTATGGTGGCTATGCTGGTGGTCTGCATGGTGGACATGGCTATCATCCCTATCATGGTCTCTATGGGTACAGTTATGGGTCCAGCTATCCTTATTCTGGCCTTTACAAAGACAAGCACATCGGTCTAGGTCACTATAAAGACTATGCTGGAGGATATCCTTACCACGGAATATACGGTCACCAGGGACTCGCCCACAAGTACGGAGACGCCGGCTACTATTATCCATATCACAGTCTCTACGGCTACAGTTATGGTGGATTAGGAGGCCTGTACGGAGGTGGTAAAGGTCTTGGCTATGGCATTGGATATCCCTATTCCGGAGGTTATGACTACTCCTACGGCAGTCCTTATGGAGGTTACTGGTTCGACAAGAAGAAGAAGTAGACGTCCTCTCTGAAAAGTAAGAAGTTCTTTGTGTCTGTACAGTATTAGTTAAGCATAATATTCGCGTTAATCTTGAAAGTATAGTGTGTATATCGATATTATTGTTGTTTTTGACATTTCCACCTCATATTCACTAACTTATCTTTGTCATAATGGAATTGTTTCTTTATAATCGTTTTTGTAATCGATTGCTGCGCTAATATTAAGTAAAAGATGGAGATAAAATTATTCATTCGTTATAATTTATTCATCATTGACCTATAATTTCTTAAATTATTTAAAATTAAATATCTAATATCAAACCCCACACATATGCAATTAATTGTACACTTATCTTGTTTATTATTTGTTTATTTTTTCCAGATGGCTATACCGTGCCATTTCTACAAAAGAATCCAGACTCATCTATTGTCTTGTCTCTTCTATTCTCGGCCGGCTGACTCCTGCACCAACCCGTTATTTTTCCTCTCTCCTCACTCCATTTCCCCGAAGTCTGTATTCTGAATTCTACAAAAAATAAAATATTTTTTATTTTAAAAAAATGTGGAACTGTTTCTTTAAAATAGATAAATGCACATTTTAAAATCAAATTACACAACACTGAGGCTTTAAACTGGTTTTGGATGTTTTTACTTTATGTTGTTTTAAAGGTCACAAATCCAAAAATATTTAGCACCATACTGAACATAAGCAAATGATCTACGTATAATTAATTACAATTAGTTATTAATTTATTTATTAACCGAAATACTGATAAAATTACCAATCACAGAAAACAACTTTGAAGTTTTGTGGATTGAAGCTCAGAAGATTCACTTGTACGAGTTTACTGAACTCGATCGTGTTTTACCATTCTCTTCGATTGCTCAATTTTCATGAGAGAAGAAAACTAATACATCAATTAATACATTAGATATTTCTGGGCCAATATTCAATTGAAGCTGTAGTTTCCAGCAGATTTCAAAACACTTTGGAAATGAATTAATGTGAAGGAGAGATATTTTGAGCGATCAGACAGTTGTTGTAAGAAGGTAAGGTCATTCCCGAAATGAATCATGGCCTCCGAGAATGACAGAATATGTTACAGTGGATGGGTTGAGTTCTTTTACCCACATATCGCCTCTTGCGTAAAGCGGTCAAGTCATAAAAAGACGGTTGGAGTTATTCCGACTTCAATTTTGTACTGCGAACAAAAGGGAAGCAGCAAACCTCAAGAAATGGGTGCAAATGATCAATACTCATTACTCTTCAAGAACAGACAGCTGTGGATGATGTGAATGATACCTTCACAATGCCATCTTCAAACATAAAGTCAATAAATTTATATTTTTCAGTAATTACATATTTTGCCTGATTGTGGATAAATGGATGTGTAAGAAGGATGAAAAACTAGGGAATCGATCGTTGCAGAAAACGAGCTTTATTTACAAGTATTTCAATTTTATTCCACAATCAAAGTATTATGCGATTTCCTATATACAACAAATCAAAGATACAAGACTGATACCTTTTTGGGGATAGGAATTGGCCAAGGATTTGCCACTGCTTTATAAATGGTTTCACAATACTTTCAATACCAAAAGCATGCGCCGTTCATTGTCTTTCGCACTTTTATGCCCATGTAGAATGGATAAATGTCTGCAAGCTTCGGAAACACTTCGTTCAGTTTGCCTCATGGTGCAACTTCAGTCAAAAAGAAATCTTGCGTCGAGAAAGTCCACTATTAGTTCCACGTGAATCTGGTGGGAAGGAAGAGCTGCTTATCCACGCTTCTATTGGCAATCTCACAGTTTTAAATAGGTCAGGAGAACCAATTAATGAAGTGAGGAAGGGGGAAAGTATGTCAGTGTAGCACTTCTCAGTAATTTCGGTGCACACATTGAAGAGGAAAATAATATAATTTTGTATAATCAACCATAAAAATGACTGTATGGTTTCAGTTGTATTAAAATAACGCCAAGGAATATCAGACCATGAGTGTTTAATTTTTATATTCTTTTTAGTATATTCTAAAGACCTTTACTGCCCTTGTATTTAAAACGTATTTGAGATCTCCATTTTTCAGAGGGATTAGGTATGCTTCGCTATTAAAGCGTGAGTCTAGACGAGATATAATGAACTCATCTACTCTCTTGAATTCCTCTTAAGTCTATAAAGCTTTCTATAAATATTACTGATGGCCATTATGATTCCAACGTGTGCTGAAATGATTTTGTTTGCATTGCCAATATTGAAATGGCCTATTGTACAAGCCAATTTTAAATGTGTTTGATTGTCTGTACAGTAACATGAATTCAACGAGTATTGGAACTTCAAGACCTTAAAAACTAATTTATCCATCAATGCCGCTCCAAGCGGTTGTTTTAATTGGAGTGTTGCCTTCACTCGCAGTCTCAGATGTCTGCCTCTTTCGACGGGTTCCCTTTTTTATAGTATAAAAATTACATTTGCAATCATTTTAGCGGAACTCCAGGTGCCTCACTGTCACGAACAGGATCTTAACGACACACGAGATATACGGTCACATCTAACCTTGGCTGATAATGAATGGATGTCACAGACCCCCTTTGACCCCAGCGTACCGCTCATTTACATTGTTAATAGTGGCATAGGCAGGTACACCCTGAACGCTGCTTGTTATTCGTGATCATTTCACGCTCCTCCCCGTACTACATCATCTAGAGGGTGGCCCCTAAAACAATACGACATCGTAGGTCACGAAATGACACAGAGGGAAGTTGCTGGGATGTACTGTTGGTTATGAAGACCACCCTTTGTCACGCGTGGATAATAGTGAAGGTAGGAAACAATAGGGATGAGTAGCTATTTCGGTTGATGAAAAGCCTTTCCATCATTGATAAAATCAATTCCAAAATAATTATTAGAGATGAGTGAAGTATGCGTTATACACAAGACTTCGAAAATTATAAATGGATAAGTATTTTTGATCTTGTATTTTGAAAGTCGATGCTTGTCTAGCATCGACTTTCGAAGGTATGGTTAAATGATTTACATTCTCAAATACACTCTCACGCACAAAAAATAATCTAAAAGATCCCACGCAAGAATATAAATCTCTTGACCTTAACTGTACAAGGAGGTAGTTTGTCACAGTAATTTTACCCCATCTAGTTCCTCTTATGGAGGAAGATTCTTATTGTTTTTAAGTGTTGACGTGCAGAAGCTTCTGGCGAATGCACGAAAAAAAAGTTCCATGATCGCAGTAGTGGCCGGTGTAACGATCCATCATCGAGAAAGCACGGAAGCTGATTGTAGGATGTAGGTACTCTTCTTGCTGACTGATGAATAATAAAATAAACGCGAGTTGACATTGGCAAGTAATAACAGTCGTCCATTTACGTGACTGAACCCTGTTTATGAAACATTGAAGTGTTGATCTCACTGTTTCAGCGTGCTCCTTTATAGCCTATTTGCGAAACCAAGCCACGAACAAGAGGATCGACAAAAGTACAAATTGACCATCGCTATAATACAAACAAAAATTTATTTTTTGTTTCTGTTAATTTGAAGTGCATTGTGGACTCGGTAGTACCTCACCAGATGAGGATACTGCTCCCTCGTGCCCTGTTGAAATGCTCTGGATTCAATTACCATCGATTCTCAAAACTGAGGGACGTTTCTTGGCTGAATTGGTTTTTCTCTTCCTGCAATTTGGATTTTCCTCCCGCAAACGATAAAACGGACAGCATCACAAACAATAGTTTGCTCTACCATGCTCTACTAGTAGAGATCAGAAGTACATTGAGAGACGTGCCCTTGTGTTGAATGTTGTTATCTGAGTAACAGAACAAGGTTACACTTTAAAAAGTCGACTAATAAGATAAAATGTTGAATTTTCCCATTTCAGAAAGTTTAGAGTTGGAAAGTTTCAAATATGCAGCTATTGGTAAGTAAAATGGGAAATATTACTCAACGAATAATCAAGCGATGTCGTGTACTGATATCGCTTGATTACTTGAAAAGTAACATCCGATAGGTTTTTGACTAAAATTTAAAGTGCACTATACCATCAAATCCATTTGAGCCAGATAAATATTTTCGCTTCATATACACTGAGCGATCACTGAATTATGCCCACCTGCCTAATACCGTGCTGGGCCACTGTTAGCATGGATAACAGCCGCTATTAGCCTAGCCATCGACTCCACTAGATGTCTGAAGACGTCCGTGGACTGGGATCTGCAACCATGCTGCCAACAAGGCTTTCCAGTGTCGGAATAGATGACGGTCGCGTGTCCATACGCCTCACTTCCCATTCCAAAACGTACCACGGGTGTTCAATTGGACTGAGGTCAGGTGAATTTGGAGTCAAGTCAATATGGGTGATATAATTACTTTTGTTGTTGTTCTGGTGTTTTCTGGGGCAAGGGTAACCTGGCCCATATTGTGCCTCCAAAATCAATTGACTTTGCATATAAGACCTGCTTGGCAGCAGTTAGAAACGGTCATACATTTGAATTTGTTTTAAATAGAGAAAGAATTCAGAGAGATTTGCTTCTTTACCTATGATTCCATTGAGAGGAGGTTGTAGATCTGAAACCAAACTAAAAGACGTTTGTCGGGCGCTGTTGAACAAGCTACATTCAAGGAGTATATGTTTTGTTGTAAGTGGTTGCGAGCAGTGCGCACACTGAGGAGTATCATTTCCTGTAAGCAGATAGAGATGTGTGAGGTGAGTGTGACCTAGTTGGGTTTTGGCTAAGATTACTTCTTGTTCTCTGTTTTTACGAAGGCTAGAAGTCAAAAATTGTGGTTCGGGTTTTATTTGAAATAGCTTGTTATTTGTTTGCATTTTCCCCAGAAGTGTCCATTGTTCCATAAATGTTCTTCTTATATTATGTCTATAATCAGGATATGGGACTAGATCATTTGTTGAGGCTATATTGGAAGGATGCTTTGCAGCATCATCTGCACATTCATTTCCTGGAATACCACTGTGGCTAGGGATTATGTTTACTGTGTTCCTCGAACTACTCGTTCACAGTGCGGCCCGATGACACAGCTCATTATCGTCTTGGAAGAACCTGTTTCTGGACCGGTAGAAAGGCATCGTGGCAGAGTGCGCATGGTCTCCTAAGAGCTAATGGCAACCAAAAAACCAAACCAAACTATGATATTAAGATCACCCGACGTTCGTTTTCAGTCCTTCAGTGTCCAAGAAGCGTGTTACTGACCCTACAGTATTTTCCATCTACGATGATCACTGGTGAGGAGAGTGTTTCTTGGGTCGTATGCTGTGAAACCCATACGTCTGAGTGTGCTGTACATCTTCATTTGGGATGTTGTTTTTGCATTCTATAGTATTGTGATGTCAGCTGTCGCACAGTGATCTACCATTGAGCCAGTACAACGCGCTGCACCCTTCACTCGCCAAGAACATCCACCCTGCCTAATCCTTTACAGTTCTGTCGGCGGGAGGTGGTTTGACTCGTTCGGCACCACTCTTTATACACCTTAACCGCAGTGGACCGTATGCACCCGACAAGACGTACCGTTTCCGATATGGAAGTAGCCGACGCACGAGCTCCCCCAATCATACCATTTTGAAACTTTGTGATATCTTTATCTTTGTGATATCTTTGTGACGTCCTATTACTACTTTATCACTTTGACTTGCACGACCAGATGCAAATTACCACTACTGTAGCGTAAGAAGCTGTTAGTATGCTGCAAGCTATGTGTCATAGTCCATTACGGATGGAGTGGTCACAATTCAGATCAGGGAGTGTATATCTGCTAACATTTGGGCATAAATGAGAAGTGTCCTGATGGCAGTAAATGAGCCAAAGATAGTCTTGAGCTCTGTCGTATATGGTATCAGCGAACACGCGTTGAATTTTTGTGCTGAGCTGAAAGTGAGTTTAATTCTTGAATACTCTGTTAGACAGAATTTCAACGTAGAAACATGAATAAATAAATAATATGATGAATCAGCTTCTCGCAAACAGAAAAACGTTTTTGCCTCCCATCCATATTAAATTGAGCATAATGGGTAAAAACTGTCAAATTCGCGAAAAAGGATGGTTATGGATCTCTGGATTTATTCTTTAAATCCAGAGAATAAGCCAGGGGGTGAAAATCAATCAAAGATGGTGGGATTCCTTCTGGATTTTCAAAATGGTTTCACTAAGTTCCCTTACTTTCGCTGGATCTGGGACACCAGGACGGTAGGTATGCATTATAGTAGAAGAGAATGGTCTGCTGCCAGATTTGAGTTGCAGCCTGGCGCACACAATGCAGTAAATAATTTAGATAGTTTTGGACCGAGATTTAAAAATGATATTGCTGGAATAACCACGATGAGGCCCAAAATACGCAAAAATATGGACGAGAATGTCCATCTGAACCTCAGATATGCACGAATCACGCTGTTCATTTGGCTGTTTTGCAATAATTTTTATAAAAAGCAAAACTATCCGAAATTGGCATTGAAGATGACACGGAAGAGATAGGTAATGGAGATGAACATTATTATGACGAGTATGTTGCTGTTAATCTTGATTACATTCAAGATTTTGTTACAGTGCGGTTTCAGGAGCATCAGCGACTAAGGCCATATTTTGATATGGTTATTTCTGGCGCAAGGGCTGCTTATTCCATATTGCCCCTATAAACGAGATGAAGGTCACATGGCGTCTGTAGGAACAGTTAGAAACATTTATACCCGTTTTAAAAAGCAGAAAAATCCCGGGAGATTTACATCATTACCTAAGAGATGGCGGAGTGTCAAAGGTTGTTGAAGATTTTGGAGATTACTGAATGAGGCTTTTCGGGCTTGAGTGTATAAAGTGCATTCAACGAGAATGTGCTTTATTGTGAGAGGAGAGTTGCAGTGCGTACACTGCGGAGGATCATTTACTGTAAGAAGGAAAATGTGGGTGAGCTGACTGTGCCCGATTCGTGCTCTGGCTAGGGTGACTCTTCCTTTCTGTTTACACAAAAACTGGAAACCCATAACTGTGGTTCAGCTTTTATTTCACGAGCTTGTTATTCAGTTGAGATTGCCATAGAAGTGTCCATTGTTCCTTACATGTATTTCTTATATGGGATCTGTAGTCTATATATGGAACGTAGTAATCTGGTGAAACATTCATGTTGGATGAATTTTTGGCTGCATAGTCTGCTTTTTCATTCCCTGATATCCCAGTGTGGCCTGGGATCCAGCAAAAGGTGATTACTTGCTTGTGATCATGAATATGCATCACCTGAGATTTTATTAAGGGATGCGTTGCTGAGGAGGAATTTTGCAAGACCGAAAGTGAACTTTGTGAGTCACTATATATTACACTTTTTTGGATGGACAGATGGAGAATGTTTTCTAAGGCAAGCTTGATAGCACATAATTCAGCTGTATAACTGCTGCATTCGGTGGGAAGTGAAGCAGAGATAGTGTTAAAGGGAAAGACAGCTGCAGCACCGACTCCACTCCCAGACTTTGATCCATCAGTGTATACTTGCGTAAAATTTGGGTAATTCTGTGTGTGAGCAGTATGGAGTTGCTGTATATTGGTATTTGCTAGTGAATGTTTTCCCCAGTTTAGGAAATAGCTGTCACAGGATGCTTTAATAAAGGACCATGGAGGATCTGAACTGTTTGGATCTTTGAGGACTTTGTCAAGATGTATATTCCAGGTTTGTGATAAAGCCTGCAATCTGATGCCAGTCGGCTGAGGTGCTCTACGTTTATTTCTGTAGTACATTGGGAACTGGAGAAAATTAAGTATTGTCCTAATGGGGTCAGTAGGTAGACTTTGAATTTTGGCTGCATAGTTCAGAAGTAACATCTTTCTCCTGAGGCTGAGCGGAGGTTCATGGGCTTCGATATAAAAACTTTGTACCGGCGATGTTCTATAAGTGCCTACAGCAATTCTGAGGGCAGAATGTTGAATAGGGGCAAGACATGCTAGCACGCTTTTCCTAACAGAATCATACTCTTGGGCAAAATAATCGAGGCGAGATCTGATTAGGGCTCTGTACAAGTGAAGTAAGGTGTAACGATCTGCACTCCATGATGTAAAAGAGATAACTCATAGTAAGTTCATTTTTTTCTGGCAAGCAGTCTTTAGATGTGTGATCTATTCTGAGAAGTTCAGTTTATAATCAAAAATCAGACCAAGGAGACGAATGTTATTTACAAACGTGATGGGATGATTTGTTAGGTGTACCTCTGGATCTGGATGCATCTTTCGTTTATTGCAAAAGTGAATGACTCTTGATTTCTGATGGGATAGTCGGTAACCATTCTGTGTCATCCATAACTCAATATTATTTATAGATGTTTGCAGCTGCCTTTCGATAAAGCTCATGTTTTGCGAGCTGCAAGAGACCGTCAGATCATCGGCATAAAGGTATGAATTTACAGCGTTGGGAATATTTTTGGTCATATGATTTATTCTTATTTCAAATAAAGTTGCACTGAGTACAGTGCCCTGAGGGACTCCTTCTTCTTGTATATATGTTTTCCAAAGGACTTGCCGATAGCGAACTTGAACGGTCCTGTGTTGTAAGAAATTCTGTATGAAATACAGAATTTCTTCTAAGTGTCCTCTCAGGTTTAGAGAATGAAGATCTCTCAGGCAAACCGCCAAGTAGTGTAGTGTCAAAGGCCTTCTCTATGTCTGTCGAGACATGCCATTATGAGATGTTTATTTTGGATAAAAGCATTCCTGATTTTTGTTTCTGCTTTGATCATGAGATCCAGGGATGATCAGTGTTGTCTGAAACCAAATTGATTGTCAGAGATCATATTTTGGGAATCAAGAGATACAAACCATGTTAGTCGACGGTTTATCGTTTTTTTTTCTATGGTTTTACTTAAGCAGCTGGTGAGCGAAATGGGTCTGTAATTATTCGGAATAGAGTGATCTTTCCCTGGTTTGATTTGGGTATCGACATTTTATCGAGGTAGACAGCTGATGTGTTAAATATGTCTCTTGTAAACAGATTACAATTAGTTTATGACGCGTAATTATCTCGTGGATGTCATCGATATTGCTGCGAAAGCCACTGCAGTTCCATTGGACGATGTTTTTCATTGTTTGGATTTAAATGAAGAAGCTGTGTCTGTCTGCCTTTTGGAAGTCTGTTTCGGGCAGTCAACTTTCATTTTGTCTCTCTTTGAAAATATTGGTCTGGCATCTATTTCGTCTTCTGGATGGATATCCAGAATTGTTGTCGTTTCTTCTTGAGAGCAAGTCTCATTTGTGTCCATAAGGAAAGATTCAGCATGCTGTTTGTTCTCGGGATCAGAGTTTTCTGCTTGACTAGATCTTACAGGAGTTGCATGAGTAACTGGTGGTATCGTGACTGGTGTGTTACTAGATCTATTTGAAGTCTGTTGCTTTGAGGACTGAGGTACAGTGGAGAGTAAAGTTCGAGCTCATTCAGAAATAGAGATGCTTGGCGGGATTGATGTATCTGTTTGAACTGATATTGAGTGAAATGTTTGAGCAGCGTCGGCATATGTACGTTTTGGCATCGGCATTAGTTGCTGTAATTGTTTTCTGGCATCGGAAAATGAGACTTTCTTTTCTATCTTGTATTTTTGGATTTTCTTCTCATATTTCCACTGATCACATATTTTAGAGAAGGCTGGGTGATTGCCTTTACAATTAGGGCAAAGTGAGGACTGCGATTTACAATCGGCTTGGGCATGTTCCTTCGATCCACAGTTAGGGCACACTGCATCACCTCGCCATACCGTTTGGGAGTGTCCAAACTTCTGACATTTAAAACATCTTAGCGGGTTTGGGATATACGGGCGAATGCGGCAGTTCAAATACCCGCCTTTCACTGATGAAGGTAGGCTGGGTGAGCTCAATGTCAGTATGATACTGCGAGTTGGAATAAGTCCGCCATCTTTCTTCATAATTCTCTTCGCTTGTGTGACCTTCTGATCCTGCAATTCGCTGACAATTTCCTCTTCTGAGACATTCATCAGGTCCCATTTTGAGATGACACACTTGGAGGTATTGAGTGTTGCATGTGGTGACACCTTAACTGGAATTCCACTGAATGTTGTGAGTTTGAGAAGGTACTCTGAGTGTTTAGAGCTTGTAGTCTCAACCAATAGGTCGCCAGATTTGAGACGGCGCACCATTTTCGGGGAACTTGCTACATTTTCCAGATACTTTTGTATGAGGAATGGCGATAGATTGCCTAGGGCCTGGTTCGTAAAGGAATGCAGTATTAGGAAACTTGGATATTCTATTAGGGAAGTTTCAGTCTCTTTCGGTTGGTTTTGTCATCATTCGGTTGGTGCAAATCCGTTGAATTTGGATTTGCAGTCTGAATCGGTGGGAAGTTTTCAAAATCCATGTTTTGCTCCTTTTGGCCTGGGGGTTTGCTTTACCGCACAAGTTTTCGGCCCCGCCACGGGGAGGCAGGAGCAGTGCCATAAGGTGGCTAAGCGGCTGAGTGAATAAGTTAGTACTACTAGAAAAAAAAAAAAAAAAAACAGATGGTTTTCCTTTCTGGGCCTTTGCCTACTTCTTGTAGTGCGAAAGAGCTATTTTGATAGAAAAATGAAGAAAAACGGTTGTTGAAACAAAAAAAAAAAAAAAACAGAATTATACCCTGAAAAGCTCTTTAGAGAAAACGCTTTTAGAGACGCACTAGAATTGTATGGCCACGGAACGCTTGGCACCCGGGGCCTTATTCCAGTATATTGGCTGTAAATTGCGTGTGTTCTGAGGTTGATTATCTGTTTGCTGGACGAAAAATCCACGTTTCCGGAAAAAAAAACCTTGCTACCTTCGTCTGAGACCAGCTAACTAAGCTACATTGCGAAAAAAGCCCACAAAAATTCCTCTTGTCATCGACGGGATTCGGTCTCAGATCTTTTCCACCCGGTGTTGGGAGGACGGCGATTCTATCAACTTGTGCTACCCATGAGGGCACTACATTGTAGTTGACGGCTATTTAAAAATTCATGAAAATTTAAATACAGTAGGAAAAATCATTAAATTCTTTCGAACATCACCAGTTAAGAACAGTTTCCTTTAGCGTAAAGTTCATTGAAAGAAAAAAATTAAGCTAACATTAAAAGTCAATACAAGATGGAGTTCAATTGAGCCAATGTGAGATCATCATCATCAGCCATTACCAATCCACTACAGGATGAAAGCCTCTCCAGAAATTTCCAGTTCCTTTTGTTTTGTGCAATCGTCATCCATTTACTACCCACAAACTCATGAATTTCATCTATCCATCTCCGTCGTTGTCTTCCAGGTTTTCTTCTAGCTTTTCTTGGGTACCATTCTGTTATTTTCTTAGTCCATCTGTCATCATGTCTTCGAGCTATGTGTCCTGCCCAAGACCATTTTAGTTCTTTAGTTTTGATAAGAATGTCCTTTACTTGAGTTTGCTGCCTAATCCATGTGTTTCTCTTCTTATCTAACAGTCTGATTCCCAATATAATTCGTTCCATTCTTCGCTGTATAGTTCTCAGCTTCTCTTCCATTCTTTTGGTGAGTGCCCAAGTTTCACTTCCATAAGTCATGGTGGGGAGTATACATTGGTTCATTATTTTACGTTTCAGACAAACTGGGATATTGCTCTTCAGTATGTGACTATAATTCCTAAATGCTATCCATCCAAAATTTATTCTTCTCTTGACTTCCAGCCATTTATCATTATTACAGCTAATAATTGTCCCAGATAAGTATATGACTCCACCTTTTCAATTACTGCTCCTTCAATCATTACTTCCCTTTCCGTGGCATACTTGTTCATCATTACTTTTGTTTTAGCCATATTCATCTTTAGTCCAAAATCCTTACTAGCTGTGCATAACTGATTAAGATTTTTCTCTAATTCTTTGGGATCGTGGCTTATGACCACAATGTCATCTGCAAATCGTGAATGGTTTAGGTACTCTCCATTCACATTGACTCCTTTCTACCAACTTGTGCTACCCATGAGGGCACTACATTGTAGTTGACGGCTATTTAAAAATTCATGAAAATTTAAATACGGTAGGAAAAATTATTAAATTCTTTCGAACATCTATTTTTGTTGTGTTTTCTGGTGCAAGGGCAACTTAGGCCATATTGCACCTCCCAAATCAATTGACTTGACATACAGGAACTGCTTGTACAGCAGTTAGAAACGGTCATACATTTGAATTTGTTTTAAATAGAGAAAGAATTTACAGAAATTTGCTTCTTTACCTATGATGCTATTGAGAGCAGAGGTTGTTGCAGATCTGAGAAGAAACTAAAAGCCATTCGTCGGGCGTTGTTAAACAAGCTACATTGAACAAGTATATGTTTTACTGTAAGTGGTTGCCAGCAGTGCGTACACTGAGCAGGATCCTTCCCTGTAAGCAGATATAGATGGGTTAGGTGAGTGTGACCTATTCGGGTTCTGGCTAAGATTACTTCTTCTTTTCTATTTTTACGAAGGCTAGAGGTCCATAATTGTGGTTCGGGTTTTATTTGAAATAGCTTGTTATTTGTTTGCATTTTCCACAGAAGTGTCCATTGTTCCATAGATGTTCTTCGTATATTATGTCTATAATCAGGATATGGGACTAGATCATTTGTTGAGGCTATATTGGAAGGATGCTTTGCAGCATCACTTCCTCGAGGGCAGCAGTAAACAGCTTCGGAAATATTGTGTCTCCTTGTTGAACTCCTTTGT
The DNA here is from genome assembly GCF_048544385.1 of Mastigoproctus giganteus. Lineage (NCBI taxonomy): Eukaryota > Metazoa > Arthropoda > Arachnida > Uropygi > Thelyphonidae > Mastigoproctus > Mastigoproctus giganteus. Next base: position 25,863,191 of record NC_143584.1, on the reverse strand, counting down.
CAATGTGAGATAAATTGTGTTAAAAATCATAGAATCGTCGCTTTAAAAGAATTAAATGCATTTAAATTGATCAAAAATGTTAATTTTGAAATATTGTCAAACCTAAAAAGCACTTTATCGCCCGCTAGTGTTGCTGTTGAAGCGCTTATTTGCAATGACGGAAATATTTTATTTCTCAAGGTGTTATAAATGGAAAAAAATTACTCAAATTGGATCTGATATGATCAGAAAGGTGTTCCGTGACTTTCAAACTTGCTTGTAAGATTGTGAAAATAAAAATCTGATAGAGCTGTGTAAGTTTTTAATTTGTCCTGAATGTGTTCTACAAATTTGTCCTAAAAATGTCCTACAAAGTCTACTTTATTAAGACTTAGAAGCCAACTTTGCACGAAGAGCCAGTTAGAGAGAAACAAGAGGCTTTCTTTAAAACAGGAGATCCAAAAAGCAATCTATGCAGTGATCCGGAAAAAGCAAACAAAGAAAAGTAATAGATGAAGCAGGAATTTATGGTGTTTTAACAACTGGTGACTTGGCAAAGAATCTTAAGCTTATTTACGAACCACTCTCTACTATAATAAAAATTATAATAAAATACAACAAAAAAAACGAAAACCGCGGCTTCCTAAAACGTCGGTTTTCAGAAACCCCAGGACTCATCCATAAATGCCTTCACTTCACTATGGATGGATATCGATCAGAACTAAGCTATTTTGATTCAAATCCGCTCCTCAGCTTGTCAGTAACTCCTGAATTTCTGTTCCATTGGTGCAAAACCTTACAATTAGAAGAATTAAACTTAAGATATCATTTTTCAGATCATTTGAGCAAACGATCTAAGTTATTTCGAAGCAAAAATGGTCTGATTCTGGTCGTTAATCATCCTTCCAACTTTTAAATCATCAAAATTTGACGACTTCCCTTGAGATATGTTCGCATTATATATGGATATTGCAGATTAAAATTTGATAAATGTTACTTGATAGATATTGATGTCGTCCTGTCCCAATTAAGCATCGTACTTGCGTTTCAAGAAGTTCGGCCTAGAACAGGAAGTGACTTCATAAATATTTTCCTGTTATTTTAACTCGTTATTCTCTTAGGATGTCATACGTGGCATATTGTACACCTAGTATAATGACTCCACACGTGGAACAGTCATATTTTCTGCCTAATGGGTCTCATCAGAGAGAGAAAAAGTCGTTTCACTGTCGATTAATTTAATAGCTTCACATCTTACCTTCCGAATAATCGAATTCACCGATGACTAATAAAAATGAAAGGTTCAGGATTACATCTGGAACAATATTTTCGATCACGTGACGAAAATACGTTAACAAGGAGGAGGATGACGCGGTTTCCTTTATGGATCATGATTCGTGCCAGCAGATAAAATCTCCACCATCCTTGTACCACTTAAGAAAAATTAGATTATCTTTAATAGATAATCATAAAAGCGATAAAGTAGCATTGCCTGCATTTATGTATCCCTATTTCTACATTATGGGATGTTAGTTTGCTTTGGGGGCAGCCGGTTACCCTCATCACATATGTACGCGATGAGGCACTCAATGGCACATCATCGCGGCATAATGCGGAAGGAATCCAGACTGGGATAACGATGACAGTGAGAGAGTGAGTTCTGAATGGGATATAAATCACTCGCGTGACAACTTGAACCTACTCATCCGGTCACAAGTGGCGCTTTGGGATCATCACAGAATTTTAAACGAGGGAATTCTACCTTTTCAAGGACGTTTGTTAGAAAGTATAAAGTTGGTCAGTAGGCCGGGGATCTTTACCAATTGTCTCCAGCAAAGAGACCAGCACCAACTGCCAAGAACCCACCCATAGAGACCAGAAGAGAAATATGAAGTCTGTGGTAAGTGAACTACAATAGTTGGGTGCGTAGTTTTTCATTATCGGCGCAAATGATAATGTTAAGTTCTCTTTGGATAAGATTAATACTTGGACAAAAGCAAATTTGTCGTGTCCTTCTTGTATTATATTAGAGATGCTTGATGATTTCAGCTGCTGTACCAAGTGGATGCTATAGGTGGCCATTCCTATTTCTATATTAATGAGCGGACTTTAATTATGAACTGTGAATCCTGGCTTTTTAAGAAAAACTTTTCTGAAATATAGGAAAGCGTTTAGGTTTAAATAAATAGAAAATCTTATAAATATATATATGTATATATACTGAATTTATTTTGTTTTCTTATAGGCTGCCGTTTGTGCTTTTGTCTTGCTGGTGATTGCTCTATGTAATGCTACCGGTTACTACGGTGCTGGATACAAAAACACTTGGCAGGGAGACTACTCTGGTAGATCAGGTCTGGGGTATGGATTAGGCTACGATCGAAAATACGGCTCTGGATATGGAGCCTATGGATTAGGCTATGGAATGCATGGTGTAGGCTACGGAGCTTATGGTTTAGGATCACATGGATTGGGATATGGCCGAAAGTACGGTTTAGGCTACGGACAGGGCCTAGGTTATGGAGCATATGGTTCTGGCTACTACGGTTCTCATGGCATAGGCTACGGATCTCGCGGCTTGGGCTATGGATCTCATGGTTTAGGCTACGGATCTTATGGCTTGGGCTACGGATCTCGTGGCTTGGGCTACGGATCTCATGGTTTCGGCTACGGATCTCATGGCTTGGGCTACGGATCTCATGGTTTGGGCTACGGGCATGGTCTAGGATATGGACATGGATTAGGATATGGAGCATATGGTTCTGATCACTATGGATCTCGTGGTTTGGGCACTTATGGTCGCTATGGCAGTGCGGGCTGGGCTCATCGTGGAGTGTATGGAAGTGGCTATCCCTACTCTTATTCTAGCATTTATGGTAATGGTTATCCTCACCACAGCAAGTATGGCTACGGAAAATATGGTTATGACAAGCACATATAGACAGCAAACCCAGAGAGGTAATTGTTATAATAATTTCAAAATGACTAGAATATAATGTCTTTTGTAGTTTTTAACATAAATTCAACATTAGGATTTCCTTTATTCAGGAAATATATACAATGTGACTTCACCTGATTTCTCGGTTTAATGAACTTTTAGAAAATTAGCGTGTTTATAATAATAATAATAATAATAAGATTCTTTATTAACATCAATTTTATACAATAGAAAAAATGAAATGAAATAATAATTATTAGATAAAAACAAAGATGATAATCAAAGTGTAAAAATGATATAGTAGTTAACAAAACTTATCAGCAGATTTTATAAGGATAATAATTCAGCAATAAGGCAGAATTATCAGAGTGTTGGAAATAATAAGATGAACGTATAAAAGAAATTTTCGGGCAATTCAAAATTTTTTCTATAAATTTTATACATTCGATTTATGATTTTGCATTTCGATTCGGATGACTGTTGTTTATTCTTTTATTACAGTCTTGGCACATAATATTTAAGGAATTATATAGATCTTGTATGAATTTTGTATAATATATATTTCTTTTTTTTCAGGAAAAACATTGCCAAGATCTATCTCTGACGAGCCTTCCTTCCATTTAAAGAAAATTTCCACCGAAACAGCCAATACAGTATTTTCTTTTTGAAACTATTCGATGTCTTTTTTGGAAAGAAAAGAAAATAATAAAGATTACATTCTTCTCTAATTCAGTTAGTAATGAAAATTTATTTAGTATACTTCTTCAAGGTTTTAGCATCCACCATGGAAGTAATACAGAAATATAGTTTAAAAACCTAAAAACACAACTCTTATTAGCCAGTAGAACAGCGATTTTTCATATTTCATAATCGCCTCCATTATTATAATCATATTTCAATACTGATAACATCCTCTCTAGTTCCTGGAATTTGACATCAGCATTCACTGCACGATCAGACATTATTCTGTTGTGGCCTTTTCAATTTCCTATTATTATCTTATGGATATTCTGGGAGAAAAAACCACGCTACCCTCGCCTGGGACCAACTAATTCAGCTACTCGTTGAGTTACTTGTGGAAATGGTCCACAAAAATTCCTCCTCTCATCGATGGGACTGGAACCAGGTTTTTTCCACTTAGGGAGGACGCAATAGTATCAACTGCGCTAACAAAACATCTACATAAACACAAATTGCTAGAGAAAAATACTTATATATAAACGAATAATTTTTCGTGGTTATAGACCACAAACCAAGGTTTAAAATTCGATATTTTAATCAGAGAAAAATTTAAGGCTTTATTCAAGTTGAAACATTTGATAAAATGTTAATGACAATTACGATCACAGTAATTCAAATAAAAACAAAAAATGAAAGCAAATTTCCTGTTTTGAAACAATGATTACGAATCTTTTACACAAGCGATTGAAAAGAGTTATACTTAGACCCCCTTTTCAACCAATTACGTATTCAAGTCTTCGATAATTAATCAGCCCAAATATATAATAACTGGTCTCGATCGCATATAACTGGTGTAGTTTTGCTATGTCATAATCTCTGGCAATTAGGGTCAGTTACATATTGAAGCTAACAAATAAACAAGCAAAAACAAGCTTTCTTAAGTTCCCCTTTTAGCCTAAGGATACTCATTAACTGTCAACCAGTAGCACGAGTTCAATTCTCGTCTATTTTTCGCCACCAGGAGGACTACTTGTTATTAAATCGATCATAATGATTTCCACGTAGAACATTACGTCTTTATCGGTTCAGGAATAAGTTAAACTAGGCCAAGGTGACTGTTATTTTTCTTCTAGATCTTTGGGATGGACACCAACGTGACATTTACCCTTGGTTTGTTTGGCTCTTTTTTTTTTAATTTATCCACATGGAATAAACAGTTGTGTTTGTTCGATTTTGTGTACGTTTAATTTGAAACGTTGATTAAATAGATGCGAAGAACATAATCTTCCATTTTGTATTTCCTCTGCACATTGGGTGGAAAAGGCCCGGATTCGAATCACGTTAATGAAGAGAGCGATTTTTATGAGCCCTATCACGAAGTGGAAAAAAAATAAAAACCGTATAACCCACGCCTGAGATAGTCAGTCTGAAGCGTGGGTTGCATGGATTTTCCTCCCGGAAACTAGTTTTTTGTCCACAAAAGGAATAAATTGACAATAGACCACATACAAAAATTAAAGACATCATATATACGGCGCATTATGGTCTAAGTTGTTGTTTGCTTGGATTTTTCTGGTGCAAAGGCTACTTAGGCTATATCATAGTAGTTAATAGTAATTTTGTTGGCTTCTATGGAAGCAGTTAGAAACGATTGTATTAACCTATTCGTTTCAGAAAGAAGAAAAATTCTATAAGGTTTGAATTTTCGTCTATGATATCGCTAAGTGACAATTCCTGCTACTTTGAGAGATTTGTGAATGAAATTAGACGGGAGTTGTTATACAAGGTGCATTTCAGGAGTATGTGTTTGATTATGCTCTGGTTGATTATGCTCTTTTCGATTGAGAGATGGAAAATGCTTTCCAGAACAAGCTTTATGGCATATAATTCAGTGGTGTAACTACTGCATTCTGTCGGAAGTGATACAGAAATGATAGTGTCATGGATATGGTCTAAAACCTAACAACAACAACACTGCTTCAGAATATCCTGCTTGGGAAAAATGTCCACAGTTTATATTTTTACTGATACTGTTGCTCTTAACTGCTGCGAATGTACTTATTTTTCTAATAGTTCACTCACAGCAGTCGTATGATTATATTTCTTCCCTAAAAGTATATTCTCTAGAAATAAATAAATTAAAGCAGAATATTTATTTTCCAAAGTTATAATGGCTTGGGAATTAAGCAAATTAGAATATTTTTGACACATTTTTAATTTATTTGTACGCACAATTATTATATACAGAACTTACAAAAAGATATATATACAATTTTATATACATTAAGAAACCTTCTTAATATACATATATAAGATATTGTGTTATGTGTGACCTCCTGTTGCTTTGCGTACGTGTATCCCAGAATCGAAAGTGGCTTCGAGGCAAAAGCCCATCTCCACCTAGTTATTCTGTTCTGGCGCAGAACCTGTACGAAGCATGCCTAAAAACATGTGTGTGGTATTACCATCTCACCAACGCCAATACAAGGCAGCTACTGTCTGACGCCCTTGTCTAGGCCCGGATTTACATTATCTGTTCGTGCCAAACTCTACAAATTCCGCACCCATCGGAGTAGTGCAATATCGGTGGATGCCAGCGATCTTGATGTCAAGTGAAGAAACCTCCACAAATTATCTTCAGTACCACCGAGAAACTAATTATTATATAAATCGGATATATACATCACTTGTTTTAAATGTGCTCAGAGTCTCAGAATTCCTGACAACCAGGAAAACCAATATATATAATTAGATTACATACAATGGGCGAAGTTTAACTGCATAAGTATTCCACGAGGAAACCTCCTTGTTCAACTAGGATATTTATATTGTTCCCCATTAAGTTTGGAACCACAGACATTAAAATCGCTCTAGGTTGAGAATATAATGGACAGTTCTGAAGTATGAATCTACTTTTCCTATTCCCCACATGTACAGTACTGGTCAGGCTCCAGACCGCGCTCAAATAACTTAGTCCGGAGAGACCCATGCCTTGTTAGAAGATAAGAAGTTGTCATAGAAAGCCTAAACCACGAAATAACTCTAGGAGTTGTTGTGAATTCCACTTGCGCGATATACTTTCTTGTAACAAGCCCGAATTTGCTCTCGTCCCATCTTCTTTGCCAAACAACAGTAAATTCCTTCCAAATCCTTTTTTTCTCCATTTTAAATTTACTGGCCGGGTCAGTTGTAACACCAAGCATTGTCTTAGATTGATCTTAACCCTGGAAAGCAACGTACAAATCCACAGGGATCATACTGCCAAGTATTTGGAGTGCGTTATTTGGAACAGTCCTTGGAATATCATTGATCGTCAGAAGAACTCAATTTTGGTGGAGATAAGTTTCTGTTTCACTTTAACCTTTGATACTTTTTGGTACCAAACACTTGCTGCGTATGATATAATAGGCAAGGATATGGTTTTATAGTAAAGGTTCAAAGTTTTCTTTGATAATCCCCACTTCTTTCTGGAGACTCTGATGACAGAAGCTGTGAAAAAACGGATTTTGTCCCTGAGTTTTGACACATGAGGCAGAAAACTGAGTTTGTTATCTAAAATGATACCCAAATACTTAGTTTGGGATACATAAGGGATTTGGGAATTATTCAGTTGGATTCAAAGGTTTATCTAATGCACTGCACAAAAATAACGAAATTGCTGACTACTGAGCACAGAGAAAACCTGCAGCCAGTCAGGCCACAGTGCCAGAATCAGTTTATTGGTAAAAGAAACCATACTTATTTAATATTTTGAAGCAAATTCACTCTTAAATAACGTGTTTCCTATTCTTTGGAAAACAAACCTATTCTCGCACATTTAACTTCCTTAGAACGCACATAAGTTGTGTCCTTCGCGTTCAGTGAGACTGCCTTGATTATAACAGTTCATTAGACAACAACGAAAGAAAGTTAACCTCAATCTTCCTGCATGGAAGATTTTATCTCTTTCTTAGTACAAACAACACTTGCTCAAGTCACGGCGTCTTCAGAACATATAGAGGCGTTCTAGGTTACTCGACGAGATGTGACCCCACCCAATGTAACTGTCCTTCGACCTCTTGTATCTTGTGACTGTTGTTTTTCCATGCGTTCAGCCTCCACTTTTGAACTTCCCCTTTCCGTTCAGCGAATTAAAATACTTATGTAAATGAAGACGTTATTGAGCAGTGAAATGTCAGTAACATTGCTAATGCACAGGTTACTGCAACGCAGTACAACAGGCAGAAAACAAATGTAAATAATAATAAATATTATTATTATTACATTTGGTTTTGTGTGAATTTTGAAGTTGTTGTTGGGTTTGTTGGTGCTTCAGCAACTGTGGCTATAATGCACTGATTTCAGACTAGTATTTCTTTCTTGTTGGTTTTGATTCTGATAAAGGTTCAGACATGGTGATATTTATCAATCGATTTCAGAAAAACAAAAACGTCATCCATATTCTGACGATCTCCTAGAACATTCTGTACTGTTAATTGATTGAAAACCAATGCGCAGTCGCGCTAGTACAGTTTCTTCTCTTCTATTTCCTCTCAGACTGGACCACCACTGTTTGGGTTCTCTTTATTTCAAAAAGTTTATTATTTGTTTCTTTTTCCAATATATGTTTCCACTGTTCTTTAGAGGTCTGCTGTATAATGGATTTAAAGTCAACATAAGGTGTCCTGAAATTGGGAGAGATCGGATTTGGAGCATTTTTAGCAGCTAAATCTGCCTGTTCGTTTCCTGGGATTCCAGAGTGTTCAGGAATCCAACAAAAAATTATGCGGTGACCACGTGCATGAATTGCCATTAACTGAGTCCAGATTTGTTGTACCACAGGATGACTGTTGGGGCGTTTACATTGCATACAATTCACGGCACTTAATGAATCGGTATATATTATGGATTGAGTATATGAGGCTTCTTTTATTTTCTCCAGGGCTAGTAAAATACCATACAACTCAGCAGTATAATTACTACATTCTGAGGGGAGCTGTTTGGCGATGATAGCATCTGGCAGGACTACAACTGTACCAACTTTACTGGTAGTCTTGGATCCATCTGTATATGGCTGCACGTAACTCCTAAACTGATTGGTGTGGGCCGGATATAATTGTTTAATGTTAGTATCTGGAAGATTATTCTTCCCCCATTTCTGGAAATATCTGTCAACGTATATTGTGGGTATTTGCCATGGCTGGATTTCCATGCTGGTATCCTACATTATGTTATTCATGTTGAGTCCCCAGCTTGAAGCCTAATGCCAGATGGTTTGTTGAGACGTGATTTAGTTCGATAGAGGTTTTCCCATTTTGGTCTGAAATATTGCCATATCGGGTGATGTGGATTTTAGCGGCATACTTTAGGAGAAAAATTTGTCGTCGGAGGTCTACCGGCGGTTCATGGGCTTCCGTATATAGACTTAAAATGGAAGATGTGTGAAAGGCCCTCAGTGAAACTCGTAGTGGACTATAATGAATGGAATCAAGCCATTTCAGTACACTTGGCCTGGCTGAGGCGTGTGCAGGAGACGCATTGTCTAGACATTCTATTAATACTGCACATTAATTAGATTCAGGATCTAATTAACGAACGGTATAAATGTAGCAACATGTAACGATCTGCACCCCACGACACAGAGGAGATTATTTTATTTTTATTTTTTTTATTTTATTAATAGCAAGATACACAACAGGTAACCATTAACAGTGTATCTGAGATCAGATCAATAAACATAATAACAATAATATGAAATCCAACAGGACGATAAACATTGATATAGATTCAAACAATAAAAGCATATGTACAAAAGAGGATTGTATTATGTTAAGTTACCGGTAAAACAAGTAATAATTAATCCGTTAGAGAATAGAAAAATAATATAACAAATAATAAGCTACAATAATTAGATGTGAGCTAGTCACTTTGCAGTTTAAGAGCAGAGGCAAACTTGTGGATGGAGTTCATCAGTGATTGGGAGTTGTCAAAGAAGTCAATGAGAGAGTCATTTGCTGATTTACTGATTCTGTTCAGTGGACTGAACTTCATAAAGTCCATGTTGGCAGAGTCAAGGCGAAACGGTGTAAGGTTCCTGACTTGTCTACAAGGAGCATTGAAGTTTATTTTACTCAGGATATCAGATGCTTCGTAAATTCCAGTGATTACTTTGGCTAGAAGGGCGATGTCAGCAGTAACTCTTCTAGTGCACAGAGGCCTCAGATGAAAGTAATCATACAACGATTCATAATACACTGAGTGATAGAATAGAGGATTGCGGTACGTAAGGTAACGGGCAAATTTTTTTGGACTGCTTCAATTTTGTTAGTTAAAGTCTTTGTGTGAGGATTCCAGATGAGTGAACTGAATTCAAGAATTGGCAGAACAATAGTTTTATAAAGGATAACCGCATATCTGTAGTTTTTGAACTTGTATGTGTTCCGTTTGATGAATCCCAGTGTTTTGAATGCTTTGCTGGTGATTTTAAGGACATGGGCATCGAATTTAGCACTGCTGGAAAAGAGAATCCCCAAGTCGTTAACTTGGTCACACCTTTCGATGATCACAGAGTTAATACTGTACTCCGTATTCATTAGTTGTGGAGATCTGCAAGATGAGAAAGAGATTACTTTGCACTTCGAGGGGTTAGCAGACAAGCCATTCAGAGATAGCCACAGAGAGAATTTATTGAGAGCACATTGAAGCTGTTGAGAATCGGTAATCTCCTTCACTGCTGAGTAGATCTTAAGATCATCTGCATAGAGTGCAACTTGAACATTGGAGGTGTAGATGAAAGAAGGAAGATCATTTACGAAAACAATGAAGAGAAGAGGACCTAAGGGAGAGTCTTGTGGTACTCCGCTTAGTGGTATAAAACAGTCTGAGTTCACTTGATCGATGATAACTCTCAAGGAACGATGCGTAATATAGCTGCGTAGCCATGAGAGCAAAGGGTCACGGATACCATATAGCTTAAGTTTTTCCAGAAGTTGTTCGTGCGGGAACTTTATCAAATGCCTTAGACATATCTGTGTAGACTGCATCAACTTGTAGGTGGTTATCAAGAGCTTCCGAGGTGTATTGCCAGAAAGGAAGTAAATTTGTGACTACTGACGTGCCACTGCAGAAACCATGTTGATTCTGATCGATGAAAGGCCTGAAGAATTCGAAGAGATGTTTGTGTACTGCTGTGTCGAAAAGTTTAGCCAAGCTGTTTTGCAAGGTTATGGGTCTGTAATCAGATACGTCATTTTTATCACATTTTTTGAAAATAGGAACTATATTGACCTGTTTAAAGTGCTTAGGATACTTCCCCAGCCTGAGATACAAGTTGAAGATCCGCAGTATGAGGGGTTTCAATGTAGTGACAGTCCTTTTCCAAAATAAGCCTGGAATGTCATCTGGGCCTCTAGTATAGTCATTTCTCATGCTTTTTAATGCCGAATTTAAATCTTCATCAGTGATAAAGAGGTTAATGAGGATATCATCTTTAACAGGTGTGAAGACAGGAAATGAGGCAGGTCTCAATGCATCATTTGTTTGAATTCTAGAAAAGTGTTTGGCAAACTCTTGAGCAATACTGAATTCGTCAGATAAGAGAATTCCATCTGCGTTATGGAGTTGAAACTTTCTACTAGTTATATTCTTATGCTTCATGAAATTCCAGAATGGTTTGATATCTCTGTGAGTAAGCAGACTATCCTGAACTGACTCTGTATACATATTGTAAGAGTTTAATATGAGCGTTTTCACTTCTTTGCGGAGTTGGCTGAATATTTCGTAATATTGGCTGTCACCTGATTGCTTATATTTGTTTCTATAAAATTCTTTGGATTTAATTTTATGTATTAATTCGCTGTTATACCAGTGCGGGTAGGTAGAGCGTGTGGTAAGATGGGATTGAGGAACAATGTCAGATATAACTGAATGGACACAGTTAATCAGGTGAGCACATCGATGTCATCCATAGCGTCAGCGAGCTGCTTGTCTACGTTTCTTAGAGCTAGGTTGAGCAGAGGCCAGCCAGCCATTCTGAAATTGAATCGTGGAGAACGGGAGCTGCATTTGAAGTTATGAGAGGTCACTGTGATGTCAAAAGTAATTGGCGAATGATCCGAGTGAAATATAGGGTTGTCATTGTGAACGTCTATATGAGTAGAGGAAAATATTAGGTCGAGGTAGGCATTTTCTCTGGTTGGAAAATTGCAAATTTGTTCAAGACCATAGCTGTGAAGCATATTAAAGAGAGCCCTAGTCTGCAGTGATGGAGAAGAAGATCCTAAATTGGCCAGTTGACAGTTAAAGTCACCCAAAACCATTGCTATGTCGGCAGATTGAATTAGTGGGAAGATAGATTCCAGCGAGCTTTCTAAGTACTGGAGGTCGATATTAGTTAAGGGAGGTGGAAAATAAAGCAATACTATTAAAACTTTTAACTTGCCAAGATGAAGAAGGCAGTATACTGATTCAATATTTGTGAAATTTGATGCAATTTCACAGAATATATGGTTAGAATGTATAATAGCTACTCCGTTGTTGTTGTTGTTGTTGTTATTTTTGGCGCAAGGGCTGCTCAGGCCATATTGCGCCGATCAGCGATGTGAACGATACTCATGATGACTGTTTTGCAAACAGTCAGAACTGATCGGATAAGTTTATCCGTTTGATAAATGAGAAAAATTCTGTGAGATTGGCATTATTACCTATGATATGACAGAGGTTCAAAGATTCGTTAAGATTAGGGAGAAAACTGAATGAGAGTTGCCGGGCATGCGAGTATAAGGTGCATTCAACAAGAATGTGCTTCATTGTGAGTTGAGAATTGCAGTGTGTACACTGAGGAGGATCATTGCCTGTGAGGAGGAATAGGTGGGTAATGTGACTGTGACCAATTCTTGCTCTGGCTAGGATTACTTCTTCCTTTCTGTTTTCCCGGAAGCTAGAGGCCCATAATTGTGGATCTGGTTTTATTTGAAAGAGCTTATTATCTGGTTTATTTTGCCATATAAGTGTCCATTGTTCCTTACATATTCTTTGTATATTAGATTTGTAGTCAGCATATGGAACGAGAGCACATGATGAATCTGAATTAGAAGGATGTTTGGCGGCATAATCTGCACATTCATTTCCAGATATCCCAGTGTGGCCTGGGATCCAGCAAAAGATAACTACAAGCTGGCGTTCCTGAGTGTGTATCAACATATCTCTTATAGTTTTTAGTAAAGGATTCTTTGGTGAGGAGGTGTTTTGTAGGGATATAAGTGCACTCTGCGAGTCCGTATATATTATACTCTTTTTGATGGACAGATGGAGAATATTTTGTAGGGCAAGCTTGATGGCAAATAACTCAGCTGTATAACTGCTGCATTCTGTGGGAAGTGATAGAGAGATGGTGTTAAAAGGGAATACTGCTGCAGCACCTACTGCGCTATCAGACTTTGATCCATCGGTATATATTTTTGTAAAAAGAGGATAATTCTCTGTGTGAGCAGTATGGAGTTGTTGTATATTGATATTTGCCAGGGAATGCTTCCCCCAGTTTACGAAGTAATTGTCGCAGGATGGTATAGTATAGGCCCATGGGGCAACTGGACAGGTTGGATCTTGGAGGACTTTTTCGAGATGGACATTCCAAGTTTCTGATAGTGCTTGTAATCTGATACCAGTAGGCTGAGCAGCACTGGGTTTATTTCTATAAAAGCTTTTAAACTGTGGGTCACTAAGTATAGGCCAAATTGGATGGGTAGGCATGCTTCGAATTTTAGCTGCATAATTCAGAAGTAACACCTTTCTTCTGAGACAGAGTGGAACTTCATTGGCTTCAATATAAAGGCTTTGTACTGGCGATGTCCTAAAAGCTCCTGTAGCAATCCTGAGGGCAGAATGTTGAATAGGTGCAAGGCGTGTAAGTACGCTTTCCCTGGCAGAGTCATAAACTGGGGCACCATAATCAAGACGAGACCTAATTAGAGTTCTATACAATTGAAGCAGGGTATAGCGATCTGCACCCCATGTTGTCGAAGAAAGAACTCTGAGTATATTCATTTTTTTCTGGCAAGTAGTCCGCAGATATTTGATATGTTCCAAGAAATTAAGCTTACTATCAAAAATGAGGCCCAGGAGAGAAATACTTTTCATGACTAATATAGAATGATTCGTTAAGTGAAGCTCTGGTTCAGGATGCATCTTTCGTTTGTTGCAAAAATGAATGACACTGGATTTCTGATGTGATAGTCGGTATCCATTCTGTGTCATCCATAATTCAATATTGTTAAGAGAGGTTTGTAGTTGCCTTTCGATGAAGTTCATATTCTGTGAACTGCAGGAAACAGTCAGGTCATCGGCATAGAGATATGTGTTTACAGGGACTGGTATGCATTTGGTTATATTATTTATTCTTATTGCAAATAAGGTAGAACTCAGAACTGAGCCTTGTGGGACTCCTTCCTGTTGTATATAGATTTGCGAGAGGACTTGCCGATAGCGGACTTGAAAAGTTCTATTCTGAAGGAAGTTTTGTATGAAATATGGTAAGTGGCCTCTGAGGTCAAGAGAATGTAGATCTTTCAAGATACCAAAACGCCAAGTGGTGTCAAAGGCCTTTTCTATGTCAAGGCATACCATAACGAGATGCTCGTTTCGGATAAACGCATTCCTGATGTTTGTTTCAGCTTTGACCATGAGATCCAGGGATGATCGATTTTTCCTGAATCCAAATTGGCTATCAGATATTAAATGTTTGGAGTCAAGATACCAGGTTAGTCGGCGGTGTATCATTTTTTCCAGGGTTTTGCCCAAGCAGCTGGTAAGAGAAATAGGTCTATAGTGGTGAGGGACAGAGTGATCTTTCCCTGGTTTGGGAATTGCCAGTACATAGGAGTGATGCCAGCATGTGGGGAATGAATGTTCAGTGAAAATACGATTGTAGAAAGTTAACAGCAAGGATAATGCTTTGTTATCTAAGTGTTTAAGCATTGTATAATACACTCCATCTGGACCAGGAGCACTGTTCTTTGAGGTATGTATAGCTTCTTGAAGTTCAATCATAGTGAGGGGCCGGTTATATGATAGACACGATTTGGTTTTGAAGTTCAATCGAGATTTTTCAGCTGAAGCTTTAATCTTCTGAAATGACTGGTCATATGCGGTCGATGCAGACAGCTGTGAGAATACAGAGCCTAAAGCATTTGCAATTTCTGCAGGAGTACACAGTTCCTGTCCATTCCAGTTGAAAATTGGGGAGGATGGAGGAGGAAATTTGCCATTTAATTGTTTTATTTTTCTCCATATTATTCTAGAATCTGTATTTTTATTAATTGAATTTGCAAATCGGATCCAGGAGTCTCTTTTTGCTTTTTTCCTGATATGGCGAGCCTTGGCTCTGAGTTTTTTATAATTTATAAGATTATTGATAGTAGGATGTTTGCGGAATATATTCCAGGCTCGGTTTTTTTCTTTTTTGGCACTTCTACAGTCTTCATTCCACCAATAATTTGTGGATCTACGAGAGCTTGACTGTGACTGTGGAATGGCAATAGACGCAGCTGCTAGGATTTGTTTAGTGATATGGATATGGCTGGTGACTATGTCAATTGGACAAGATTCAATTATCTGATTATCAAATGATACATGATAAGTATATTTTGCCCAATCAGCCTTGGAAAATTTCCATTTCATGCAGTTTTCTGAAGTCACGGAGTGTGAAGTTTGAATTTTACAGATTAGTGGATAGTGATCACTGTTCAGTGGATCATCCAAAGCTAGCTGTCCACTCAATACAAGGAAAAAGGATTGGAGAGCATATAGATAGATCTATTGAGGACACAGTTCCTGTTTGGAGATGAATGTAAGTTGGTGAACCAGTATTTAGGATGGATAAATTCTGCCTGTCAATGAGCATTTCAATAAGGTGTCCCCGTCCATCTGCATTGGGAGAGCCCCACAATGGATGGTGTCCATTGAAGTCGCCCAATAAACAGAAAGGGGTTGGCAACTGCAGTATTAGATCTTCAAGTTCATGAATAGTGCAAGGCTGAGTGGGCGGTAGATAGATAGAGACAACTGTTATAGTGACTCCAATTGCTATTCGCGCAGCAACCGCTTCAATGGAGGTTTGCAAAGGAATACGCCTGCAAGGGACTCGTGAATCTATGAGAATAGCAACCCCACCGTGAGCTTTATTTGTAACTGGTCTATCTTCTCTGAAAAGAGAATAATTTTTGATCGAGAGAGATACTTTAGGAGTTAAATATGTCTCCTGTAAACAGATGCCAACTGGATTATGACGTTTAATTATTTCTTGGATGTCATCAGTATTGCTACGCAAGCCTCTGCAATTCCACTGGACTATATTATTCATTGTTTAGATTTAGATGAGGGAGCTGAGTCTGTCTGCTTTTTAAAAGTCTGTTTACCGCGGTCAATTTTGATTTTATCTCTTTTTGAGAAAACTGGTCTCTTGTCTATTTCATCTTCCGGATGGATCTCCAGAATCGTTTCTGTTTCCTCCTGACTGGGGATTTCATTGGTATCCATAAGGATGGAGTCAACTGGCTGTTTGCTAACGGTATCTGGTTTCTCTGTTTGAACAGATATTACAGGGGCTGCATGGACAGCTGGTGGTATGGTGATTGGCGTGTTGTTAGCCCTGCTTGATATATGTTGCTTTGATGATTGTGGTGCAGAAGAGAGCAGGGATCGAGCCCATTCAGCAATAGAGATGTTTGGTGGAATTGATGTGTCAGTTTGGATGGATACTGAATGAAATTTTTTCGAGGCTTCGGCATATGTACGTCTAGGCATCTGTATTTGCAGTTGCTTTCGTGCTTCTGGGAACGAGACTTTGTTTTCTATTTTATATTTCTGGATTTTTTTCTCGTATTTCCACTGTTCACAATTTTTGGAGAAGGCTGGATGGTTGCCTTTACAGTTGGGACAAAGAGAAGACTGGGCATTACAATCAGTTTGGGTATGCTCTTTCGATCCACAGTTTGGGCAGACTGGGTCACCTCGACAGACTGTTTGTGAGTGTCCAAATTTCTGACACTTATAACATCTTATTGGGTTTGGAATGTATGGCCGTATGCGACAATGCAAATACCCTGCTTTCACTGACGAAGGTAGGTTTGGTGAGCTGAATGTTAGTATGATGCTCCGAGTTGGAGTTAGCTCGCCATCTTTTTTCATCATTATTCTTTTGGCCTGTGTGACTTTCTGTTCCTGCAATTCCTGTACAATTTCCTCCTCTGAAACATTCATTAGGTCCCATTCTGAAATTACGCCTTTGGATGTGTTTAGTGTGGCATGTGGGGACACCTTGACTTGAATTCCACCAAATGAATTGAGTCTAAGTAGAGACTCAGAGTGTTTAGAGCTTGTGGTCTCTACAAGCAAGTCGCCAGATTTTAGTCGCCTCACCATTTTCGGGGAACCAGCTACATTCTCAAGACATTTTTGAATTAGAAATGGCGATAGATTGCCTAAGGGTTGGTTTGTCAGTGAATGGAGAATCAGAAAACTCGGATGTTCAATTCGATGAGTATCCGTTTTCAGTCTCTTTGGATTGGTAGAGTCGATATCAGGTTGATGCAAATCCGTATTATTCAGATTTGCAGTCTTAATCGGGGGGAAGTTGTCATATTCCATGTTTTGCTCCTTTTGGCCCTGGGGGTTTGCTTTACCTCCCAGGTTTCCAGCCCCGCCACGGGGAGGCAGGAGCAGTGCCACTAGGTGACCAAGCGGCTGAGTTAATTGGTTAGTACTGTTAGATATAGAAACAGAAAGGTGGCTTCCCTTTCTGGGCCTTTGCCTACTTCTTGTAGTGCGAAAGTGCTGCAGTAATTTATAAATAAAGAAAACGGTAGTTGGAACGAAATATAATTTGTTCAAAGGCTCTTTGGATATAACGCTTTTTGGAACGCACAAAAATCAC
This sequence comes from Mastigoproctus giganteus, assembly GCF_048544385.1. NCBI lineage: Eukaryota > Metazoa > Arthropoda > Arachnida > Uropygi > Thelyphonidae > Mastigoproctus > Mastigoproctus giganteus. The sequence continues at coordinate 25,845,684 of NC_143584.1, read as the reverse complement.
TTGGTCACGGAACGCTTGGCACCCGGGGCCTAGCTACTCCGCCTCCACGAGATCCTCTGTCCTTTCTATGGATTGTATATTGTCCATCTATAATCTCCTGATCATCAATATTTATGGAGAGCCAGGTTTCAGTGAGCAGGTAAATGTTCGTAAATATGTGAGCCTTGGATTGCTCTGAAGTGGTTTAGGTTGCTAATTATACTCCTGCAGTTCTGAAGGTAAACACTGAACAGTTGGGATCTGGGGATTCTATGACGAGAGGAGAACGTAGTATGTGTAGATAGCAGAGTATCTGATTGCTATGCCTGTGGAGAAGAGATTTTGGACTCACTTGATGGTCTGTCCGTGAAGCGTTTTACTAGAGCCCCTGATAAAAGGGATCTTAGATTCAGCACTTTTTCTGTTTGTGATGGAAGGCATGTTATTATAAAAGATGAGTAGGCGGGACACCGTGTCTTCAGAGAACGGACATCTACTCCGAAACCATATTCTTCTTTAATTAAGTTGATAAGATCTTCAGATTTAGTGGCGGGTCCAAGTCTAGAAAGAAAAATAAATTCGGTCTTTTGTGGGAATAATTGTGATATTATACTTGTGTTTGAGTAACTGAGATTTTTCTGCAGTAGTTACTTTCTGTGTTTGATGAGTTTTGGCTGGAAGCTTGGAGGAAGTATCTTGAGATATAGAGACTTTAATATTTTCTGAAGGTTTGTTCTGTTTTGATCTTTGGTGTGATACTCTGAGAATATTTAGTTTCTTAAGACAGCTGGTACGAATATATTTTATATGTTTAAGAACGTTTAGTTTTTTTATCAAGTATTATACCAAGGAAACGAGTACTTGGTTGAAATGGAATACAGTGAGAGTCTAATGGAAGGCCTGGATCAGGATGTAATTTGCGTTTACGACAGAAGTGTAGTGCAGTTGTTTTAGATTTAGAAATTCTGTAGCCATTGTTTTTGGCCCAAGAGACTATTCTATTAATGGTGCCTTGTAGTTGTCTCTCAATAAGTCGCATATTTTGAGAATGACATGAGATGGCAAGATCGTCAGCATACAGGTATGCATCAACTTTTTCAGGTATAATACATGTACACTTGGTTATAGAATCAATCCTGATGATTAGAAGTGTGGCGCTCAGCCCTGAGCCCTGGGGAACTCCTTCGTCTTGTATATATGTTTCTGAAAGTGAAGAATGGAATCGGAATGGGAAGGATCTGTTAGATAGAAAGTTCTGAATAAATTTCGGGAGATGACCCCAAAGACCAGATTTGTGTAAATCATGAAGAATCCCATATCGCCAAGTTGTATCAAAGGTTTTCTCAATGTCGGCGCGTATCATGACAAAGTGTTCATTTCTTAGAAAAGCGTTCCGAATATTTGCCTCAACTTTAATAATGGGATCAAGTGTAGATCTACTTCTCCGAAAACCATACTGGCTTGGACTCAGAATGTTTTGAGTCTCCAGGAACCATGTTAGTCGGGCGTTAACTATTTTTTCCAATGTTTTTCCCAAGCAACTGGTTAAGGAGATAGGTCGATAGTTTGTTGGATTCGTGTGGTCTTTTCCTGGTTTCGGGAAGGCTAGCACATAAGCATGGCACCAGCTGGTGGGGTAATGTTCCTCTAAGAACATTCAATTATAGAGTCGTAAGAGAGCACTTAATGATCTTTCACTTTAACTAATTGGAAATCATTGTGTAATAAATTCCATCTGGACCCGGAGCACTGTTCTTCACTCCTGTGAGCGCATTGTGCAATTCAGTCATGGTCAATGGCAGATTGTATGAATGTTGGAGAGCAGTATTGAAATTCAGTTTATAATTTTTTGTCCTGAATTTTAGCGACTGGAAGAATGGTTCATATGTGGAAATAGCTGAGTGTGTTTCAAAAGACGAGCCGAATGCATTAGCAAGTTCCACAGGTTCAGAAATTTCCTTCTCTTTCAGAAAAAGAATAGGAGAAGTTGCAAGCTAGTATTTGCGATTGATTCGTTTGATTTTTTACCAGACTGTAGCAGTATCTGTGGATCTGTTTATGATGGCAATATAATGCGCCCACGCTTCTTTTTTACTCATTCGTCTTACATGACGAGATTTAGCCCTTGCTCTTTTAAACTGTAGGAGGTTGACTGTGGTCGGATTTTTTCGAAACTGATTCCAGAATTTATTCCTTTCTCTTTTAGCAATTCAACATGCTTCATTCCACCACATTTTAGGATGGAGTCGGATTTTAAATGATGATTTCGGGACAGCAGATTCAGCTGCTATCATTATTTGTTGTGTGATATAGCTTACTGCAGAATGAATCTTGACAGTTGTAATGATGTAGGAATCAAAATGAACTATTTCTTGATATTTAGTCCAGTTGGCATTGTCAAATTTCCAACTTGTTCTAATGGTACTCTGCGGTTGGTTGGTTGGTTGGTTGGTTGGTTGGTTGTTGGGTTACTCTGCGGAGGAGAACTTGTACAGAAATTACAGATAATCGGAAAGTGGTCACTGCCAAGAGGGTTGCAGTAACTGTCCAGTCTATGAGAGGAAATATTGTTGGAGAACATACTGATAAATCAATGGCAGGGCTTGAGCCAGGTGGTAATTGCACATATGTGTTATCACCGGTATTTAAAATACAATAGTTAGGTTGTGTTTATCTAAATTCTTTTCAATTATTTTTCCGCTGCAGTCAAGATGTTGAGATCTCCATAGGGGGTTATGGCCATTCCAGTACCCAGATTACAGAAAGGAGCGGGTATTTGTCTTACTAAGTCATCTAAATCATCAAAAATGTAAGCGTGGTTTGGTGACAGATACAATGAGATTAATCGTATCGTTATGTCAATGGTGATACGGGCTGCAGTTGCCTCCAATGGTGTTTGTAACGGAATAGTTCTGGAAGGAATTGAAGAGTTTACTAACAGCGCTACTCCTCCGTGTGCTGCATTAGAGCAGTTTCTATCTTTTCTATACATTCGTCAGGTTTTTTTTCTTGTATGCATGCTACAATAGACTTATATTCAATTAGGAGATCGTAGAGGTCATCTAAATTAGCACGAAGTCCGCGACAATTCCATTGAATCACTGTGCGCATTGTTTGGTTTTAACTGGTGTGTTGGTTACTTCCGGTGGATATTTTTGTTTGCGTCTGTCTACTTTTGCCTTTTATTTCTTTGGGAAGGTTGATCTTCTCGTGCCAATGTCTCCCTCTGCATGAATCCCAAGAGCTATATCATCTTCATCTACCTTTTCATCAATGTCCATGGTATCAGATATTAATTTAGTTGTGTTGCTTCTTTCAGGGCTCTTGGTTCGTTCTGTTCGTTGCTCATTGGATTTCTTATCTGGAGGTATCGTTACAGGTGTATTAGCTTCTCAAGTAGCATATTTGGAGGCAGATTGTTCCTTTGGTGAGGAAAGGAATGATTTAGCTCAATTAGATATCGATATATTTGGAGGGACTGAGCAGTCAGTCTGAGTGTAACTGAAGCGTTTGTAGGTCACTTAGTAGATACTGCAAAACGTTTCTTTTCTTCTTGGTATGACACTTTCTGCTCTATCTTATATTTTTGAATATTCTTTTCTCGTTTCCATTGGAGCATTCCTTTGAGAAAGCAGAATGTTTGCCGTGACAGTTGGGACAATTTTGCATTTTGCAGCAAGAAGCACAGGTGGCTACATCTCTGCAGACAGTTTGCGAATGACCAAATTTTTGGCACTTAAAGCATCGGACTGGGTTTGGAATGCAAGGTCTTACATGAAATCTAAGGTAACCAGCTTTTATAGTGGTAGGTAGATTTGGTGTTTTAAATGTGAGTATCACTGTTCGAGTAGGGACAGGCTCTTCATCTTTTTTTGATGACGATTCTTTTGGAGTGTACCACATTTTGATCTCGTAGTTGTGGACAAGTTCATCTTCCGATACGTTTAACAGATCCCATTCTGATGTACCCCTTTAGAGGTATTTAAGGTGGCATGTGGGATAACCTTCGTGGGAATTCCACCAAAGGTAGATACTTTTAATAGATAGTCTCTCTGCATATCTACATTCGGTCATTTCAACTAATAAATCTCCGGATCTTAATCGCCTAACCATTTTTGGAGGGCCAGCCACATTTTCAAGACATTTTTGTATCAAAAATAGGGAAAGCTTATTCAATGGTTGGTTTGTGGAGGAGTGTAGTATTAAAAAGAGAGATACGGTATTATCCGTATCTTCTTTTTTTTTTTTGTCTCTTAGCATGGGGTGTTGTGTCATCATTATCTGGATCATGTTTATCTAGATCTGGATCAAAAGATCCATAAGTAGACTGTTTAGTTTCGTCCATCTTTGCTCCTTTTAGCCCTGGGAGGCTGGCTTTCTTCTCCCAGGTTTCCGGCTACGCTAGGTGGAGGCAGGAGCGGTGCCACCAGTGACCAAGCGATAAAGGAAGGTTAGTAGTTAGTGCGTTAGTAAGTTAGAAGAAGAAAAGTGTCTTTCCTTTCTGTTAGGTATGCTAACTTCTTTACTTAAATCGCTTGGAAATCACTAATAAATCGCTATAATCACTGGCTTGGCACTCAGGGCCGAATTTTGAAGTAAAATAATTTATTGAGCCGCAGTTTTGCTAACCGTACGTTATGGCCGAAGTGTTAGGGTTGTTGTTGTAGTAGTACGGTTTTTCGAGCATCAAAGACAAAGGCCACGAAGCTTTGTTCGATTAAATAGTTTAAAGCTCTCTGGAAAGTCTGTTTTGGAGCCTTTGTTACCTCTTGGTGCCGTGGAAGTAATTCTGGTGGCTGGAGGCGGAACAGTACAGAGGTCTGCGTATCAATTGAGAATATAAGGAATATTAGTATTATTATTAATAGTGTCAAATGACGCAAAGAAACACGCTTATACAGCAACAGGTCCCCCACTAAAAAAATTCACACCAAGTTTTCCTTTTTATACATTTTACATCATTTATCTGCGTGTAGAAAATTGCCCCTCCAAGTACTGGTTTCCTGGCAAGTACTCATTTTATGTCTCTCATACAGGGAAAGAAAAAACCAAAAAATCGAAGACAACCTTGAGTTTAATTACGGGAAACCAATATTAATATATCTAGTACAACGGATATAAAGACCCCATCTGTAATTATTTTATAAAACTTCTGTATTAAGAATTATGAAGACCGCACCCATAAAATTACGAGGAAATGCGTTAAATTTTTCATCAACTTCCTTCTGTTGTCTTTCACAATTGCTTTCTGTTGTAAGTTGGGAAATATTAAAGGTGTCTTCCAGCGGCACAGGGACACCAGGAATATGGGCCCAATTGGTGTCAACGATTTTTCTTTGTAGTGGTAATGATTATCAGTCCTAACGTGATTTCCTCATCACGATTGAACTGGTAATTGTCCTTCCAAATTTTTCCTCGCTTAAAACTGATTACCACCAATTTCGTGACATAATTTATTCGAGCTATTATTTCATATTTTGGAAGATCTCTAATATACACAATTTGGTTTTTCCTCACCAAAGAGACAGAGCTACCAGTTGGCAACGTCGTTGGTTTTTTCCCCCGTGTAAAACTGCATGTATAATTTGGTTGGTTTTCTCGTTTTCTGGATGAAAAACCTGAGTTGCAGAGGGTGAAAACGTACAGTTTATACCCAAATTCCACAGTAAATGACCTCATTATTTCGTCTTCAATATTAGAAGTATATGCTCTTCTACCTTTGCAGTAAATTCACAGTTAGAATAGGGTGCATTGCTCAGAAATTTATGACTGATGTAGTTACAGTTACGCAACCCCTGCAGCACTTCTTGAGAAAAATGAGTTTAGGAAGAGACGTGCTATTCATTGCAAATTGCTTTCTAAGTAGTTGCGTTAAGAAAATGATATGACAAGAGCAAAACGATTTGGATAGTAATCGCTTTCATATTAGAATTTAAAAGACCTGTAATTGCTATGGGACAGAGGAGTGTTTCTGCCCTCGTAAAGTCCTGACATGGTTTAAATAAGTCGAATTTCCAATTTAATATCAGAAGTAGCATTAACTATATGGTGCAGGAAGCACCTGGCTTTTGCTACGCCACCAGAAAAATAAAATAAAATAAATTACCTTTGTGAATCCCTCCTACAGAAGACATTTGAATTTCTGCAAGCCGTTAGCATAATCCAATCATGGAGGCAATGATTGATTTGGTTTTTAATGGCGCATTGTCAGCTAAGGCCATAATGCGTCATGTCAAAACCATGGAGGCAACTCATTCCAGTAATTAATAACTCGTTGGCTAAAGGTAAACTTCTTACAATCCAGTCTAAATCGTTCCCCCTTAATTTGAATTTCTGGTCTCTAGTTCTTTATTCATTTATAGCAGTGAAATTTTCATCCTCTTTAATATTACTTTCACCTTTCTTAGCTTTAAACACCTAAATAAAATCTCTTCTACGATGTCTAGTTCCGAAGCTCTGTAGGCCACACGTTCGAAGTCTTTCCTCGTGTGGACACCATATTGCCGATCTCATCAGGTGCGTTGCCCATCTTTGGACCTCGCTCGATATATATTTTTTAAGTGTGAACTTTATACACACAGTGTTCCAAATGCAGTCCGACAATTCTCTTATAAAGGGGGATTATGATATCCCCATCTCTAAAAGCAAATGTTTGGTAAATCACTGATAGGATACCATGGGCTTTCCTTACTATTCGCTCGGAGAATTTCATGTCTGATCATATCGTAACTCCAAAATCCCTTACCTTCCTTTTGAATTTTTAATACTGGAGTTACTATTTCACCAGGTATAAGACTGGCTTTTACTGCATTAAAACATAGCTGCCATTTTTCTGACCATCCGTGAAATCTATCCAAATCCCCCTGAAGAAGAAGCAGTGCTTGATGCTGATCATTAACTACTCTTCCCAGTTTGGCATCTGAAAATTTTGACATCAAGCCCTCCATCCCTTTGTCGATGTCATGCATGAAAAGAAAGAACAGTAGGCCCAAAATCTATCTTTAGGGAAACCCCACTTCTAAGGTTAGCCCAACGTGAAGAGAACCATTAATCACAACCTTCTGCGTACTGCCTGCAGTCACCTCCAGATCGATCTAAGGATCTTCCCTGTGATTTCAAGATGCTCCAGCTTATACAGTAACCTCTCGTGAGGGATTAAGTCAAATGGTTGATATAATCCAAATAAACAATATGGAAATTATTGCCTACGTCTAGATCATGAGTGACTTTCTCAACGTAGTACACAGATTGGTTAAATATGATTTTTCCTCTACAAAATCTTGCTGTGTTAATTTTAGTATTGTATAATTGTACTGCAATTTTGATAATTTCCTCCATGATTTCCCCTTCTACTGAATTCACACTAACTGGTTGCTAGTTAGTCTGAATAACTGGTAGCTAGTTAGAGACTGCAATTTTTTCTGACCTAAACTCGGATTTTTCATCCTGCAGATAAGAAAACTAGTTACAGAATATACGCAGTGTGTGGACATTATATACCTACGACTCATGGACTTAGGTGTCTCGGTCTTAATTCTAAAAATCCAACCAACCAGCGCATTTGCTGGATAAAAATCTCGACTCTCTAGAAGAAAAGTCAAGTAACCTTGTTCTGAGGGGCCCGGTTACTTTGTGCCTTTATAGTCTATTTCTCCGCTTTCGCAATTTGAATCGTGGCATCTCATGCTTCGAGTTCTCTGTTTTTATTTAGATACAAGGCAAAGAATTCCTTTGTAAGAACTACGGTCCTTGCAATACGCAGTCACCTTCATTTCTAAAATACCAAAAATTTCTTTACAACGTGTGGCTGAGCAGAAAGACAGCGAGAGTGTGATACAAAAAAAATCTTCATAAACAACAGACCGAATGTTTTGGTATGTGAAGGTCTTCTGGAGGGGAATGCGTAGGAGCGTGTTTGTGAGAGGGGGCAATGAAACATCTAAATACCACCTGAATGAGCTTCCTACAAAGAGACCAGAGCTGCCTACCTCAAGGATATGTCACTTCTCTCAGCTATATTTCTCCAATTTTGGATGAATCACTGTTTCCCACGATCAATTGCGCTTTTTAATTAAACAATTTGTCTTCATCGTCATAGTAATTGCGTGGGACACCCATTCTCTGGAATCCGTTCACGTTTTGTTTATGACAAGGTCGTTTGACAATGTCGTATTTCTCTCGTGCTCTGATACTGTGATCATTCTGACGTATCTGATAATTTCGAACAGTGAATGACCTTCAGTAGATTCCTTTGTGCCAGAAGATCATAAGATATGGTCGTCGGCGACGAAGTTCAACGGCTGTTACACTGAAGGTTCCGTCTTTGGTGTGGTCGTACATCATAAAAGTTTATATTCAATGTTGTTATCCTAAAGGAAAGTCCCAGCATCTCTGGATGTCACCAAGGACATTTCTGTGGATATAAAAGAGTTAGAGTTTCCTCCCCTGTATCGATTGGCCCTCCTGCATCACCGTGACTCCATCTCTTTCTTCATTTAACACCATGAAGGCTGTAGTAAGTGTGTGGTTTTGCTTTTAAACTATGAGATATCTGCTAGACATACATTAAAATATATATTTTTTAAAATTTCTATAAAATTTCGTATTCATTGGTAACCGGTGTCCAGGTTCAAAGGCAAGGACCCCTTTTGCTTCCTAGCTTCTCCGTGGACCCCCAAATTGATTTAAAATAAATATTAAAAATGTGTAACTGAGCGCAGTTCACTCGATACTTAATCATTTATATCTTGGCATACGGTGGAGAAAAAAGTCTAAACGCTTACCCATCAGAATTAGCCTGAGCTTGTATCTTCTCGGGAACCCCAGTGAACCACAGTTTGTGTGACACTGGACTAAACGATCCCTTTAAAAGTTATTTTCAAAACAGTCCATAGTCGAATTGTCAAAGCTTTGAAAGAGTTGGACAGTTAAAATATAATCGATTGATTTACGTGTACAGTTTTGTATTAATTGATTTTATAAACCAGAAAGCTTTGCTTAGTTCGCGTTGCCCAAGACGTCATATTGTTTTTAAATTAATTCTCATGATTCAACACGGGTTATGATTGCCTTATCTTTGCCTTTTGAAGTTTAAAGAAACTTCCAAAAGACTAACTTCTGAGAATAAACAACTGCAATTCTGATAAAGTAACTTTAAATATAGAATTTTTTATTGGAATTATGAGCAAGGCATTTTTTAGCAAATTTGTACACTGCCCTACCATTAATATTCGGACACCTGCCTTTAGACAAAAAAAAAAAAGGAGCTTTTATTGTCTCATTTAATATTTTGTGCTGAAACCTTTTGCTTTTATGACGGCCCTCAATCTTCACGGCGTACTCTCAACCAGCTTTTTATAAATGTCAGGTGATATGTTCCTCCACTCGGCCTTTAACGCAGCCACGTTTGGCTTTGTTCTTTGGGCAATCTCGACGTGCACGTACCCGACAATCCAGTACATCCCAAAGATGGTCGATAGGATTCAGATCAGTATTTTGGGTTGACCAATCCAACTTTTCCACACCAATGTTCTCAGACCACTCTGCTACGACCCGAGCAGTAAGGCATGGCGCGTTGTCTTGCTGATTCAGGTATGGGCCTTCACCGAAGTATTGCTATAATGTTGGAAGTGTATAATTATCCAGCATGTCCTGATATTACACAGCATGCATGGGTCTGTCGATAACGACTAATGGGCCCAAACCAAACCATGAAAGGAGCCACATACCATGACACTGCCTCCACCAAATTTCATTGTTGGGAGGATACAATCAGGAAGGAACTGTTCCCCTGACATTCTTGACACCCAGGAATGGTCATCAGACTGGTAGAGTGCGAACCTCGACTCGTCTGTCCATAGTACTGCTTTCCACTGCTTTACAATTCACCATGTTAATCGGCGTCTAGAATTTGTTGAGGTGATCAATTCTGTTGAACGGTTCATCTTGCATGCCCACTTTTGCAATTGTCTGTTCGAAGCCCAGTGTGCATATTTATAGCACGTTCTGTGATGTGTTGCATGCATAGGACCTGTTTCCCCATCCATGGAGGGGTTTCCGGATATTAATGGTAGGGCAGTGTATTTGTCTATTATGATATCGTTTATTCTTTTATGGTGTATTATTAATAATACGTCGTTGAGTATGAAATTGTACATCGAAAAATATGGTTTTCAGAAGTACTATTTGTTTATTTTCAGTGCATTCTGCTTTTTGCCTTTTTGGCTACTGCAATGGCCAGCGGCTTAGTTGGATACGGATATCCTTATAGCGGTTACTACGGACGAGGATTAGGTTACTATGGAGGATTAGGCCTGGGCTACTATGGTGGACAGGGTCTTGGTTATTACGGTGGATTAGGTTATGGATATGGTCGTGGTTATGGATATGGGGGTCTCGGCTATTACGGTTATCCCGGATACCATCATGGACACTATGGATATTGGTAAAAGAAAGAGGTAAGTGTTGAATGAAGATATTTAGTGAGGTAAGAATGTATTTATTCTCTTTTCTGATATGCCAATATATAAAATTCAATTCATCTTTTAACAACCATAAATAACAAATCGTTATTTCATTATCAATAATGAATATAAGTACGATTCTTCTTATGTTATTGTGTTTTTTGTTTGTAGATGAAGACCACTTGGCGACAGCGTGATGAAATAATTGTTCAAGAAGGCAGAGTCATCCAGGATGAATTGAGAAATGAAATCTGTGTTTACCAGTTCTGTTAAAGGTGGATAAAAATAAAATATGTTAAATAACTTCAAGGGTTTCTTACTTGCAATAAAATACACACAATTTCCAAGTACAATGAAAGATAAATACTTTGTCTCTCGGCCATTTTACTTTCAGCGCGCGATTGGAATTCATAAATCGCTTATTTTTTGCAAATACAAACAAAAATGCGTCTTGTTGGTTATTCTGAATTGATAACTGTGCTCAAACTCGTTTTATTCAGTGATTGCAAAAAAACGAGTAGTAAACATTGAAAAATTGGATGCTGCCGAAGGCAAAATGGGTAAAAAGGAAAATGTCCTCTCTCTTGTCAGAGCGTTTTGTTATGGCCAATCGATTTCGATGGAATATAAAAGTATCTAATGAATGTGCTTAGATCTCTTCAATATTCCGATATTTAAATATAATATTTGGGACTCTGCTTTCATTATTGCTAGTAGGAGAGTTATAATTTGAGAGAATCCCTTATATAATCTACTTTCCAAGTTTCAGCTTACAATTCGAAGAGAATCCCAGGATATGTACAAAATCATGGAATGGAGGGTTTAAAATTTAGAACTGTGGAATCAAAATTTCAAAAAAATACGTATATATTAAAAATGTTTTTGATTTTGATTCATAATCTTCTCGTGATATTTATGCCATATTGTATTCCAGATGTCATCCACATCAGGGAAGTCCGAATACAGTATTAGGTGGCCATATTTGAGTGACCACTGAATGTACTTCCGTGTTCATGCATCTGAGCATATCAAGGATAAATGGAACACTGCGCAGCACAGAATGTCTAAGACACTTGATATCTCTGTTTCTACAGTGAACAGCAGACAGGTGATTACGTTTACATCATTGTGGGCGAGAAAGCTGTAGAACGGAAGACTTCCTGCTGCGAGAATAGTGTCTAATTCAACACCCATGTCAATCATACTGTTGCCAAGCTTCCGTGTTAATTTAAATCCTTCTGTGCTTCAATATTAATACAAAACAACAGATGATATTTACCCTAGTGTACGTTAAACTGGTGGAGTTAATTTAATTAAACATTGCGTTCTTTAGATTATATCATCAGAAAGTCTAAACATTGCATTTCTTCCAGAAGAACATTCTGATGGAAATAAAACTCGAGTTTCTGGGGAAAAATCTTACTGTCCGTGGAACCGACTAACTCAGCTATAGAATGAAAAAAAAGCGCACGAAAGTCCCTTGCATCATTGACAGGATTCGAACGTGGATCTTTTCCACTCGATGTGGAGGAGATGGCATTATAACCACTGTGCTACCGTGAAGCTGTTCCACTCTGGACAGCTTCTTAGGACATCATCACAATATCATCTGGAGCCTGTCACTGGATGTGCACAGAGACATATAACGCCATAAGACTTCCATAACTCAGCACGGACAGTTGTAATAAAAATTACAAGTAGACAGATTCATCGCAAGTTAAGAAGCTTTTGCTGTTGTTGTGGGGGTTTAATGGCGCATAAGCTGCTTTGGCTGTAATGCGCCTATTCATTTATTACATAAAGAAATCAGATATTCTCGTACGGTCAGACAAACCTGTAATCAAAAAAGATTAAAAACTCTAGTGTTCTTGAGGAAATTAAAAAATTTCGGAAAGATTTGCTTTGTCTCCAATCAGATTCTCTAGCGTTAATGGTTTGCGAAGATTAACCAGTGATAGCAGGGTTGAAGTTCTGTTTTGTTAAGGTAGGGCCAGTCAATGAGAATATGTTTAACAGTCAGATTTAAAGAACAAAGTAGTGTATCATTTCCTGTTAGTAAATGAAGGTGGATCAGATGGGTATAACACCTATTCTTGCCCGTGAAAGGACTACTTCTTCTCGTCTTGATGTACGGACACTGGAGCGCCACATTTTCGGATCCTGCTTAAATTGAAAGGGTTTGTTATTAGTTTGAGAGTGCCATAGTTCTGTCCATTTCAATAGGCATGCAGCGTTTATGATTGGTACACAGTCTGATTCTGGAGCAGAGATATTCCGATTGATTCTGGTTGAACCATCCCAGGACCACCCGTCTTGTTGAAGAAGGGGCCAGTGGCGTGCTGAAGTTGGGCCCTCAACCACCAGATTAGATTTCATGGTTAAAATGCAGGTTAAACTTCATGTATTTCTGCACTGTAATCTCCAAATATTTCAACGTCCGATACACTATCACTAACATGCCTTTAATTTCCTGTGTGTATATTCAAAAAATAAATAAATAAAAAACCTTCAAGTTTCAACTGTTTTGAGTTATTTATTTTTCTGTTATCTTCGGTATTGTTTGGAACATTTTATTAATCGATAGGTTTTTGCCAGTTTGTTAAATTTATGAGGTCAATGGTCTGAGTCAGCGAACACAATCGATGAAATCCTTCACCTACAAATCGCTGAGGTCCGTCTATGGTTACAGCGATAATTGGCAAAGCTAATTGTTATAGCAGGAAGAAAAGAAGAAAAAACAAATGAAAGCAAGTCGACAGAGAAAAGCATGTAATGTAAAACGAAACCTTGACTGGAAGCAGGACTAGTCAGTGTCTAGATGCGGATCAGATAAAAATTTCCGGTTTCTTCCGCAGATAATGCCAAGTAAAACCTCACTCCTACTTCTGAATGTACAGCTAAAGAAATTCTCACCCCCTTTCCTGATCTCCGTGCACCCACATGATCAGAAGAGAGAAGAAAGAAAGCAGGTATATTCGAAAATAGGTCACACACCCATATATTCACGCATTTTGTGAGCCAAAAAACGAGCAATTTCCTGTTTGTTAAAGATTTTAATACTTTGTTTTCAGGAAGTGTGCCTTTTAAAGAGCACTTCATTGGTTATATGAAACGTTGATAATTTCCTTATATTCCTGTTTAGCTGAAAACGTAAAACCTATACAAGCATGGACATACGCGATACTTTTTGCTAGTTGAAAGATATTTCGCTTAATTACTCATCCAAACCACAAAAAAATTAAAAAAAAAGGACCACTCGTTCATTACCAAAGGAGAATACTATTAGAAGGTGAATAGCTATTCGTTCATGAATTATGGAAACAAACTCACCCACATTTCCCACGTGGCGTTGAGGTTAGGTTATCATGCACCAAGGAGGTTCCAGCTGGATATATTTTGCAGCCATCTTTACTAGTTCATCTAGATCTTTTTGAGGTGGTATACCTTGATTTTTTTTTCTGGAGCACTATGGCCACAGATGCCGATGAGCCTCATAAATCCCCAAACAACATACCCTGATTTCCTGTAATTCTCTCTGATTCTCTTCTCACTTTGTATCCTCAGTAGTCCACATGGTATCATCAGCAAACGTATAAATTAAACTTGAAATACCGACATCAATATCGTTAATAAATATTAAAACCCAAAGCTGAATACTGTGGTTGTTGTTGTTGTTGCTAGAGTGGCTTTTTATGGCTCAAGGACGACTATGGCCTAACTCAAGTTCTTGTGGAAAGACTGTACAGGTTATTAATATGGGTTTAGAAGAGCATGCAAATATCAGCCAATTTTAGACAGTGGAAAAACTCAGTTAGATTGCAGTTGTCCCCGATAATACGACTAGGCTGAAGAGTCTCCTGCAAGTTAGAGAGATCGAGAGATCAGAATGATGTGGATCTGGAAGACTGATAAGGAGTGCACTCTATAAGGATATGCTTTACAGTTAGTGGTGAACCATAGGGCAAGCATAATGGGTGATCATTTCCTTGCAATAAATAGACGCGTAAGGTGGGTATGGCCAATATGTGGGCTGGCAAGAACAATCTCTTCGTGTCTGTTTGATCCAAGCTGGATTTCCACTAAACATATTCCACTGCAGACATTCTTAGTGGATCTGTTTTACGCAAAATTTTTGTCCATTTTTCAGTGCATACTCGGCATAATATTGATATAATTTGTATAAGAAATCTGGATGTGATCGGTGTCAGAGGGGTTTCTTACTGCTTTATCTGCATGCTCATTTCCTGGTATTTCAGAGTGCTCAGAGATCCAACAGAACATGCAGTCTGTTTATTGTTATTAAGTTCCGATATTTGAGATCTCATTTGTTTTACAAATGGATGTGAAGAGTGAAAATTGTCTTGGAGGGCTGTCAGTGTATTCAAATTCAAATTGAGGAAAGACAGTTGTAGAAGAGATGTGCAGAAATTTGCTTTAGCCAGCGCGTGGTTGAAACAAACTTCCATCTGTCATAGTTGAGGTCGATAACTTAAATAAGGTCAAGACAGAGCTAGACAAACATTTGGAGTGAATGGATGGGTGAAATGGGAAGGGGTTTTTTTTTTTGGCTGATGCTTGCTTTCTTGTACCATTATATGCCTCTGATAATACTACTTTGGATTTTGGATTTGATTTGTATTTTATTGGCGCATTAGCAACTAAGGCTATAATGCGCCAAATCCAGGTCATATATAAATACTAAAAAATAAAGGTAGATTCCCTTTCTGGGTTCTTACGTAACACTTTTTAAGCAAAGAACCATTTTAAGACAGAAGAAAATCGCACAACAAAAATAGAACTATATCACTTTCAAAGATCACTTTATGAGTCGCAGAGAAAAATCGCTTGGCACTCGGGGCCTTTAGGGTGGCATGCGAAATAACCTTTGTGGGAATTCCACCAAAAGTCGATATTTTTAATAGTTTATCCGAGTGCTTATTCTCACTCATCTCCACTAGAAGGTCTCCAGATTTTAATCTCCGAACCATTTTTGGAGGACCTGCCACATTTTCAAGACATTTCTGTATTAAGAATGGGGAGAGCTTACTCAAAGGATTATCAGTTAAAGAATGCAGTATCAGAAAAAGAGGAGAAGGGGTTTCTGTTCCTTCTTTTTTCTGCCGTTTTGTATTACCTGCATTTAAGTCTTCTCTCTTTGAGATATCTCTTCATGAGATCCGTAAGTGGCATGTCTATTTATGTCCATCTTTGCTCCTTTTTGCTCCGGGAGAGTGGTTTTCTTCTCCCAGATTACTAGCCCCGTCATGTGGAGGCAGGAGCGGTGCCACCAGTGACCAAGCGGTTTAGAAAGTTAGTTAGGTTAGTATGGATTATATAAATACAAGGAACGAAAGGTGTATTTCCTTTCTGGATTCTACTTCAAAGCTTTTAAGAAAAGAATCACTTATAAAAAAACAAGAAGAATAGAGACACTGGAAAATAAATATAACTAATCCGTTGAGAAAGAACGCTATGTATCGCACAAAATATCGCTTGGCACTCGGGGCCAATGGAGAAGTCACATGATGGTAAGCGAACATGCCAGGGTGGAAGTAGATGCCTTGGTGACTGGGCAACATTGTCTATCGTGATATTGAGCTCTCTAAGCAGCTTTTGGACACGGATGCCAAAGGATCGGTTATCAGTCTGACGGGTTTTATAAAGCGTTTCCCATCCTGGGTCAAAAACGCAAGTCCCCGTTTGGTTGTCTGGCAGGGATTTTAGTTTAAAGGTATATTTTAGCGACAATTGCTTTCGTCGGAGCAATAGTGGTGGTTCACCTGCTTCGACGTATAAACTCTGGACAGGGGATGTTCTGAATGCTCCAGTAGCAGTACGGATGGCTTGGTGGTGGAGTGGGTCTAGTCACCGTAGTACGCTATTTCTAGCCGATGCGTACACTTGGGACCCATAGTCTAATTTTGAACGAACAAGCGCACGATAAAGGCGGAGTAAAGTGCATCGGTCTGCCCCCCATTTATTTGAGGAGATGGCACGAAGGAGATTCAATCCCCTCGTGCACTTTGTTCGTAGTTGACGGATATGTGGTAAAAATGTCAACTTCTTATCGAATGTGAGACCCAGGAATTCTGTCTCAGGTACTACTGGAATGATGTGTTGTCCGAGTTTGAGTTGTGGTTCAGGGTGAAGATTCCGTTTGCGACAAAAGTGTACGCAGACGGTCTTCTGAGGTGACAACCTGAAACCATTAGCCATTGCCCAAGTTTTGACATGGCCAATGGCATGCTGCAATTGTCGTTCAATAACCCTCATGTTGGATGACTGACAGAAGATGGTAAAATCATCAACAAAGAGGGTGCTGTTTACAGTTGGAGGAAGTTGTTCAGTAATAGAATTAACTTTGATAGCTAAAAGAGTAACACTTAACACTGACCCTTTGGGGACTCCTTCCTCTTGACAAAAAGATTGAGAGAAAACAGAGCTGACACAAACTTGGAATGACCGGTTCAATAAGAAATTTTTAATGAACAGGGCTAGATGGCCCGTGAGACCCAGATCATAGATATCCTTTAAGATTCCAAATCTCCAAGCCGTGTCATACGCTTTTTCGATATCAAAGAAAATTGAGACCAGGTGTTCGCGTTTAAGGAAAGCATCTCGGATAGATGTTTCCAGTCTTATAAGATGGTCAAGTGTTGACCTGTTCCTTCGGAAACCACATTGAACTTTGGAAAGGAGGTCATTCGCTTCTAAATACCACATGAGACGGGCATTCACTGTCCTTTCCAGGATCTTGCACAAGCTGCTTGTCAGAGCAATTGGACGGTAATTACTCAGAAATTTTGGATCTTTTTCTGGCTTTGGAAAGGCAAGCACGATTGCCTTATGCCAGGAGTTCGGAAATTCATCTTCAAGATAAACTCTGTTGTACAAACAAAGCAACTGATCCAGAGATTCAGACGAAAGATGTTTAATCATCTCATAATGGATGTCATCTGGCCCTACGGCACTCCCCTTGGATAGTGATAGTGCCGCTTTCATTTCCCATTCTGTGAAGGGTTGATTGTATTATTCACAGTTCTTTGATGACAATTTCAAATGTTGCCTTTCGGCATTTTGTTTGAGGGCCAGAAACTCAGGGTGGCAAGATGTTTTGGCAGACACTTTAGCAAATACCTCCCGAAGAGTGTTTGCAATTGCAGTTTGGTCTGCAATTGCACATTCATTATGCTCCAGGATCGAGGAAGGGTGTGAAGTGTATTTACCCTTCATTTTTCGGACTTTATCCCAGACAAGCTTAGATGATGAAGTCTGGTTGATAGAAGATATGAAGTAGATCCAAGATCTGACTCTGACGTCAGACCTTCTTCATCAGAAGGTCTGACTCTGACGTCATACGTAACGTGCTTTAGCACGTGCGCGTTTGAATGCTATTAAATTATCTGCGGTGGGGTACCGGCAAAAAATGGACGAGATGATTTAAGTATTTTTAGCTTTTTCATAGAAAGAGTTCGTGTTTGTAGGATATGTTTCTGGAATGTCTCAATTGTCTAAGAATCGGATATTGTTGGTAAGTGGTATCAGTTGAGTTCCCAGCGATAATTCGAGTTCTCGATGTAGTTGACGCTTTTTGCAAAAGTGAATGGCTGTACTTTTTGAAGCCAATAGAAGATAACCATTACGTGAAGTCCATGACACTATTTTGTTTACGTACAGATAGATGTCTACGTTACCCGGAATGTTCTGCACTAAACTGCTTATTCTAATAACAAAGATTGTAGCACTGATCCCTTTGGTAAACTTGATCCCTGAGTACTGGCCCCATTGGTAAACCTGATCCCTGATCCCTTTGGTAAACCTTCTCTTTGGAAAACAAATTGCAAAACAGCATTGCGATAACCCACTTGGAAAAAATAAAACTATTATATTAGGGTCACCCCGTAATTTCTTACATATACTCATGTGTTGTGTCTGTGAACTGCTTGTGTTCTTTGGCACATTTACCAGTTCTGCTGGACGGAAAAACCACAGTTTCTGTGGGGGGGGGGACCTTGTTATCTACGCCTGAGAGTCACTATCTCAACCACGGAGTGAAACCACGGAAGGAACCCACCCTTCCTGATCCTGATTACCTCTTTCCCCGCTTATTTTAATATAAATAAATAATTGGACAGACTCCATCAGTGGGAATGCTTTTGCTCAAGGAAGAACTGCCGTTCTTCTACAGTCAGTTTTGTGATATCCACGATTTTTACAGAGCTATCTGTAGTGGGACTGACTTGCTCAGTTTTATCTGTAACAATTCTTCTCCTGGCTTCCTTTAAGTTCTCAGGAAACCATTTATCTCCCAATCACCATTATATAGACATCTGCTATTCCAGTCTCCAAAGCATATTCATGTGTGAATATTCTCTTAGATATAGTGGGCATTCTATGACGATATGCTTTACAGTACGTGGACATGAAGAGTCACTGCATTATGGGGCGTCTTCCTTTCTTAATAGGTAACTGTGAGTGAGGGATGTATGACCAATGCGCAGTCGTTCTAGTACAGTTTCTTCTTTTCTATTTCCTCTTAGACTGGACTGCCACTGTTTGGGTTCTCTCTTTATTTCAAAAAGTTTATTATTTGTTTCTTTTTCCCATATACGTTTCCACTGTTCTTTAGAGGTCTGCTGTATAATGGATTTATAGTCAACATAAGGTGTCCTAAAATTGGGTGAGATCGAATTTGAAGCACTTTTGTTGTTGTTGTTGTTATGGGGGTTTAATGGCGCATAAGCTACTATGGCTATAATGCGCCTATTCATTTTTTTATATAGGGAAATCGGGGAAAAAAAAAAAAATCACAAAAGATTAAAAAGTCCAATCTGCTTCAGAAAGTTGAAAAATTCGAAAATATTTGCATTGTCACCAATGAGATTCACTAACGTTATTGGTTTATTAAGATTTACCAGTGATAGCAGGGTTGATGTTATGTCTTGTCTATAGTAGGGGCAGTCAATGAGTATGTGTTTAACAGTCAGATTTATAGAACAATGTGGACACTGTGGTGGATCGTCTCCTCTAAGTAAATAAAGATGGGTTAGATGGGTATGTCCTATTCTTGCCCTTGACAGGACTACTTCTTCTCGTCTTGATGTACGGATACTGGAGCTCCAAATTTTTGGATCATGTTTAAATTGAAAGAGTTTATTATTTGTTTGAGAGTGCCAGATTGTTGTCCATTCTGACAAGCAGGCAGCTTGAATAGTTAAGGCAAAATCTGATGGCGGAATAGGGATGTCAGTTAAGTCTAAGCTAGATGGATTTTTTGCAGCTTTATCAGCCAGTTCATTGCCCAAAATACCAGAATGTGCTGGAATCCAACAGAAGATGACCTGTTGATGGCGTTCTTCAATTTTTAATAATATACTTTGAATTTCATCTATAAAAGGGTGAACGTTATCTGAGAAATTACATAAAGCCATGATTGAACTAAGCGAATCGGTGTAAATAACAGATTTTAAAGATCGATCAGCACAGAGATTTTGTAAGGCCAGTTTAATAGCATATAATTCAGCTGAAAATATACTGAATTCAGGTGGAAGTGATACTGAAATAACAGTATTCGGAAACACCGCAGCTGCTCCAACGTTTGAGTTAGATTTAGATCCATCTGTATAAATTGGGGTGAAATTACTATATCTTTGAGTGTGAGCTGCATGAAGCTGTATGATATTAGATGCTTGTAAAACTCCCTTTCCCCATTGGCAGAGATAAGTGTCACAAGTCACCAGAGGAAGAGAAGCCCATGGTGGTTGACAGCAGGTTTGAAGCACTTTTAACAGCCAAATCTGCCTGTTCGTTTCCTGGGATTCCAACAAAAAATTATGCGGTGGCCACTTGTTCGTTTCTTGTATGCATGCTGCAACAGGCTTATATTCAACAGGCTCTTCTCGAGTAGCATATTTGGGAGTAGGTTTCTCCTTTGATGAGGAGAGGAGTGATTTAGCCCAACCAGATGTGATATTTGGAGGGACTGAGCAGTCAGTCTGAGTTGCTACTGAGTGTAGCCGTTGCAGTACTTAGCAGGTACTGTAAAATGTTTTTTAGCTTCTTGATAGGATACTTTCTGCTCAATCTTATATTTTTGAATATTCTTTTCTCTTTTCCATTTAGGACATTCCTTACAGAAGCCAGAGTGGTTACCATGGCAGCTAGGACAAATTTGCATTTCAGTGTTACAGTTTGTGTGTGTATGCTCTTTGGAACCGCAGTTAGCACAGGTGGCTACACCTCTGCAGACAGCTTGGGAATGACCAAAATTTTGGCACTTAAAGCACCGGACTGGATTTGGAATGTATGGTCTTACTTGGCATCTAAGATAACCAGCTTCAATAGAAGTAGGTAGATTTGTTGTTTTGAATGTTAGTATCACTGTCCGGGTAGGGGCAGGCTCTCCATCTTTTTTAATGACAATTCGTTTGGTTTCTACCATGTTTTGATCTCTTAGTTCATGCACAAGTTCATCCTCCGATACGTTTAATAGATCCCACTCTGATATCACCCCTTTAGAGGAGTTTAAGTGGCACGTGGGGTAACCTTTGTGGGAATTCCACCAAAAGCAGATACTTTCAATAACCTCTCAGCATGTCTATGTTCGGTCATTTCAACTAATAAATCTCCCGGTCATAATCGCCGAACCATTTTTGGAGGGCCAGCCACATTTTCCAGACATTTCTGTATCAAAAATGGGGACAGTTTACTGAATGGTTGGTCTGGGGAGGAGTGTAGTATTAGAAAGAGAGGAGTGGTATTATCCGTTCCTTCTTTTTTTTTGTCTCTTAGCATGGGATATATTTGTGTCGTCACGATCTGGATTATGTTTATCTTTGAGTTGGATAAAAGGATCCACACGAGGACTGTATATTTTTGTCCATCGTTGCTCCTTTTAGCCCTGGGAGGGTGGCTGTCTTCTCCCTGGTTTTCAGCCCTGCCACGTGGAGGTAGGAGCGGTGCCACCAGTCCAGCAACTTCATTTTAACATTTTCAACGATCTGTATTTATAATTAAATATTTTCTTGGTATGCCACTAGTAATTAAAATCACTAGATATTTTGTAATCAGCTAACGCCTTCATTTTGTCTCGTGGCCTGCGTTACCTTGCCGCTAATTTAAGACAACTCCACCATTCTAGACAGTAAAAAGAGAAAAGAATGGTTGAAATTAATTTATCACAGATTTTAACGAAAATAGTAATTTATCAATGAATATTCACATAACATTGCCTTTTCTCTTAATGATCATATAATGTTTGGTCAGTTCTCTCCAAAATTATCTTTCTGTATTCTTCCTTCCTTTCACTATCTTTAAACGGTGTTTAATTTATGCAAAGATGTGACCCATTTCTGTGACTGATTTCTCGCAACTGCGGTAAAACTTTGGCCCCCGTAAATGACCTCATTGTCGTCAAGGTCAGAATACTAATTTATAAACGGACGTACCAGAATTGTTTCTTCCTGCAAAATATAATCACACCTCTAGATTTCGATATCTGTATCAGCCACGTCCTTCTGTATCCCCACGGTTTGCGAGGTCCTGTCGCAAGATCTATGACGGAACTATTTCAAATAAAAAATAGTCTTCAAGGTCCCTGATTGCCTAGTGAATCGAAGAATGTCCATCACACCTGTTTTTACCCTCCCATCTATGTCCTTTTTTGAGGGTTAAACGCCTGTACGGAGGTCACTGATCAGGGTATATAAGTCCAGTCTAGAAACTGATCGAACATTGTTCAGCTCTTACAACGTACTAAATCACAAGTTGATTAAGCCAGTCCCTTGAATCGACAATGAAGACTGTGGTAAGTGTAGCATTTATTCAACGTAGCTTGGCAACTCATATTATCAAAAATAATTAGAAATAAAATAAGAATTATTTGGGACGATGAATGAATTTGAAATATACCTAAAATGTGTGTATTTACGAGTACTCGTATTACCACAAAGATCAGAGATTGTAGTAGAGTTGTAGGAGCATCAGTAACTAAGGCTATATTGCTCCGAATGTGCTGTCTGTAAAATGCATGTGTTCTGTGGTAGATTTTCTGTTTTGCTGGATGAAAAACTCGAGTTTCCGGAATAAAAAAACCATACATTACCCTCGCCTGAGACCGACTAACTCAGCAACGTTGTGAAAAAGGTCCTCACCTCATCGATGTGAGGAATTTGTGAGGTCTTTTCCACCCGGTGGGTTGAGGACGGCGAGTCTACCAACTGTGGTGCCCAACGAGGGCCACCAGATGCACCCCCCAGTTGAATATTTTGTTATATCAGAAATATTATTTGTCCAACTAACAAGCTACTGTTATAATTTTAAAGATAAAATGATTGAAGTTTTATTTTGAAATTTCTAGAACTTTTTATTGTACAATTAGCGAAATGTTATTCATTGATTAAAAAGTGGATTTTCATTAAGCCTAATTATAAATGATAATAATAACTGAATAAGATATTTCTGATTATTAATTATCATTACATAAATTATATTTTATTTTTTTAGTGCATCGTACTGTTTGCCCTTTTAGCAATGGCTATGGCTGGTGGTCTCGTTGGATACACAAGATATGCGTATCCAAGAGTATATGCAGGTTACTATGGAACAGGTCTGGGACATTACAATGGCGACCACTATGGTTACTATGGCGGATTAAGACACTATGGTCACGGCCTTGGCTATGCTAGACTTGGATATGGCTATGGTAAACTTGGATATGGCTATGGTAAACTTGGTTATGGCTACGGGCTTGGATATCTTGATGATTGCTAAGATGCTTGAGTCCTGATACATGGGCAGCAATCGTGCCAAAGTAAGTGTCGAAATGCTTTTAAAATTAATATAATTTCCAGGTCGAAGTAGTTCATTTTGATTTATGATTTGAAATATAATATATTAAATTAAAATACCAGAATTTTATTAAACGTTTTCCCCATTTAAGTAACACCTTAAGACAAAAATAAAATTCTATTTTTCATCCACCCTCATAATAAATATATTAAAAGGAAATTCAACTGATTATTACGTTTAAATATCAATTAATAAAAAATTATTTTCAAATGATGTTTCTGAATATATAAATATTAAAAATATGTGTTTTTTTCCTTATCTTTTAGGTTACTTAGCAACGAAATTCGGGGTTCTGATCACGGGTGTCATAGGAATGAAAGCTGTCTTAACATAATTGGCTGAACTTTACCTTTAAGTGTTGCTGTAAATATTTCGTTAGAAATTTTAATTAAACTTTGTTTTCGGAATAATCCCAAGGAGTAGTAGTGCATTACTGTTGGTTGTATGTACGTATATTATCCATACATTACAAATTATATTACAGTTTCTACGTCACCGATAATACACCTTACCTTAAAACACCAATCGCAGCAAATAAAAATAAAGAAATTAATAACAGGTGAAATTAAAGCCGACTTGGAGTGCCTGCTATTGCAAATTGCCCACACATCCACTTTCATAATACTCCAGCTATTCCCAGAAGGTACTTTCCCAACAACCCCATTAAATTTCAAAATTTCTCCAGGCAGGCAAACTCAACCGCCAAAGGAGGCAGTTGATTCTGATGGTCAAACAAACTTCCTGAGGATCCAGTCTGTTATTTTTCAAGAGGGTTAGAAACAAAGTGAGCCTATACCAAGCGTTGATTGCCGACACTTATATAAAAAAATAAGACTAATTTTCAGTTGACTAGTTCCTGTTTGCTTTAAAAAATGCACAATCTCGTGTTTTAAATCCAAACAGTTGAATCCGCATGGCATAATCTCAAAGCTTTTCATGGCTACACAATACACTCAAATTTTAAGAACTTCCAGTCTTTTGGAAATATCTTCTACTACACTGCCTAACAAAATTAACAGAACACGTCGAAAACGTGGTGTCACTCGTGCAGCTTGCGATGAAGTGGGACAAAATTTGGTATGGTGGCGTACCACAGAATAACGATGAAATGAGGAGACAGTGAGAAATTCGGACAGGTATAGAGGACATTTAAGGGGTTGTATAAGAATTACCACAAAGGTCACATTGCAGAAGTCGATACAGGACGCTCGAAAATATGGTCACATAACAGCAGTAGAGTATGATCTTCTCCCACGGCTAAACAGGCCTGACAAAGGTGAACCATGTTCGATATAAGGGTGTCTATAAGATTCTGTGGCAACAAATCCCATTTTCCACCAACGCAGACTTTAGGTCACCAAGTGACCAAGGATTCGGCTGTCGGCGTGTAGTGCGACGTCCAAGAGTGCCCCACATATGTTCAATCGGATTTAAGTCTGCTGATCGAGTTGCCCACTGCAGTCGTTGGATATCTTCAGTTTCAAGATATTCCTCCACCACTTGAGCTCTGTGTACAGTGGTGTTGTCGTGTATGAAAAGAAAATTTGGGCCAACCGCACCCCTAAAATGTCGTACGTAGGGTTCGAGGATCTGTTCTCAGTACCTCGGCGCAGCTACGGTACCCTTATCAAAAAACATAAAGAGGGGTGCGGCCGTGGATCATTATTATTGCGCCGCATAAGAGGACATCGCCTCCACCGCAAATGTCCCTTTCTCTGATGTTGGAGGGATGTTGCCGCATTCCTTGTTGTCTCCAGATGAAGTAACGTCTAGAATATGTAGGCTAAAACGGGACTCATCAGAGAACAGAATTGTACCTCCTTTGTCAGGGTCCCAAGTCTCATGTTCATGGCACCGGTTTCGACGAGCTCTGTGGAGTGAGATTGTGAGAGGGATCATTGATTAATTGAATGTTCCGCTTTGATCGAGAGGACGAGTTTTTTTGGGAAACACCTCTCAAGAATAAGTATAAACACCTCTCCATGTGATACACTTATGACAAGAAAACTAAAAGCTAAGTTCTTAGTACTTCAAAGGCTTTGCTATGATTATGACTTTCATTTCCATTTACAAATTCTAGAAAATAAGTTGTGATGAATTAAATGTCCCTTACAACATGTCCATTTACCATAATTACGATTGTTGGTTGATCTGCAGGTTTTTGGAAGAAATAAAGAAAAGTCAACCTGTCAACTGTACAGCTCGATACTTATGTTTATTAAGCTGTATAGATAAAAAATATGGCGGAAATAAAATCCATTCCTTCCACCCAGTGGTTAAACGTAGTTTTCTTTTACATATTTATTAATCATAAGTTTATTAATACAAAGCAATTCAAATAAATTTCTTTCCTGTCAGTCTACAATTAACCCAACTAATGATATCACCAGGACGAATGTTTGATCTAATGATCTGTCAACGTACTAAATAAATAACATCATAATGACTGTAAATGGACTAGGATATTCATAAACAGCTTACCCGTTATATGACCTTGAACCTTCTTTTAAACATAAACAAGTAAAAAGAGAAAAATAAACTTGATTTCGCGCCCCAGTACTGAACCTCATAGGTCCAATACACTGTACATTACTTAAGTAACAAAAACAGTAATATCCACCCGTCCTGAAATTTGGAAAAGGTATTTTTATCGCCCTTCCCGAGTAAACTTTCTGAATACGCCTTAAACATAATCGTAGTTGTCATAATTGTCAGTTACACTGGATTTCAAAAAGTTAAGGTACGAATAGAACAAAAAATTACAAGTATACTCATGAAAAACCGTGATCAGATTCACACCAAAATTCTCTTGAACAAACAAGGTTAACATACACGAACGTCTTGAAAATTATTATTCTAGGGTTAAGGATCTGCTCTAAGGCAGGTTATTAATCCTCAAGGAATTATGCAGGGCTATATGAGTTGCTTTCTCATATCCTGC
This sequence comes from Mastigoproctus giganteus, assembly GCF_048544385.1. NCBI lineage: Eukaryota > Metazoa > Arthropoda > Arachnida > Uropygi > Thelyphonidae > Mastigoproctus > Mastigoproctus giganteus. Next base: position 25,819,452 of record NC_143584.1, on the reverse strand, counting down.
AGCAACTTCATGTGCATATATGGGTTTGTTGTGTTGCCGAGTGTGTTAAGGGCCAGTTAACCTCTTTGCGGGAGGAAAGTCCCAGAATAAATTGCAGGTTAAGTCCCGAACCGCCACTTAAGATTAACTAACTGAAACCTTAATGAAAAGATCAGAAATTCTTTTGTTATAAAGCAGGAACACTGACCTTACCAAGCGAATTAGCCACTATACCGATAAGGAGGTCAACTTTAGTTAATTTGGGTTTCATCTGAATGTGCAATAGCACAAAAAGTTCTCCAGGTTGACTAATACTTTGTACATCGAGTGTTTGCAAATATGGAGTGGTCCAGTCTTAATCCCAGATTCTCTGAATCTCAAATCTCAGCTGCTCTAGAAAGAATACTTATAATCTTTTCACTCTTTCCTCACAGGGATTTATATGAACTTAGGATCGTATTAAATGATAGTCGCATCTCAGAACGAGACGTATATTGACAGATTCATTCTGTATTTTGCTGAGCATTTATCGTCAAATCTCCTAAATAATTTATTAAACAGAACGAACGCATTTAGAGATTTTCTGAATTTTTTTTAATGTTGCACTTTACGTTTTCGCTGGGATAAAAAACTTGATACGCACAGCTTTCCTGGAATGAATTAGGACCAACTAAGGTTATTGGTGCCTTTGTTAATATATCTCCTTAGATACGATAGATTAAACTAACATTATCAAGGACATATGCTTTAATCAAGTATAGCAGCCAGTTTTTCACCACTATGTGTGTCAAAGCCGCACAAGTTGCCAACTGTGGGACTGATGTGACCTTATCAACACAGACCAAATGATAGGTTTTAAAAGGGCGCAGAACCAGAGTAGTTCATAGCAGCATTCCACAATTTCGGCTTTTTGTTTATCTTCTTTCATCGGGGAATATTTAATTCTCGTGTACCACTCACCTCGGCGTCCTTCAAGGGGCACATAAAAGCGCAAGGATGGCCACGCCCTACTAACAGTTGCTAACTTTCACCTCACCAGTGGCCAGGAAGTCTACATTCAACATGAAGATCGCGGTAAGTAGAGCAATCGTGCTATTCAGCCGAGTTCTTTCTTAAGGATATATCCGCAGGAAAACTGAAGAAAACAACCACGGGGTTTGTATTTCGGCATGGGCCTTTATTTCTTGGTGTTCAATGCCTAACAGTGGGTGTATTTCATCGGTACTTTATTATCGAGATGCAATTAATCCAAGACTTTACAATGTAAAGTCATTTGTGGTTATAGTTGAACTATGACATTGCCAAACTAGCTAGTTAACCATTTCCTTAGACCAATCCGGTTAACTAGCAGCTGCAGTTATCCATATTGAGAGCCAACTTTCGTTACTGGATTGAGATGTTTAAAATATTCATTGAGATATCTGTAAATTACGTATTCTTAGGTACGATTTCCCGTTTAAGGGATGAAAAACTCAAAGTTTCCGGTAGAAATCACCATGCAACGCTTGTTTAGGATCAACTAACTCGACACTGTGACAAAAGCCTGCTTAAAATTCGTTTTGTTGAATTCGGCTTCTGGACTAGCAAAATATTTACGCCCATTGTACCTAGTGACAATATTTACTAACGATATTTAAGAAGATAAAACTCAACAGAAGTAAATTCCTAAGAAAAAATAGTACTACAATTCTCATCATGTGTGTACATCGAACACATTATGAGGATTGCAGTTCAAGCAGTATAGATAGAAGGCAACGTCGGATTTAAACATAAAAGGGTAAGGAAATCACTTGAGGAATTTAGGGTCCTCCAAATTATAATTAACTCAACATATTTATAGTAAATGAATTTTTATTCTATTAAAATGAAATTTATTTCTTGCTTTTTTTGTTTCCTTGTTTCGCAACATTTCAGAATACTCTGGTCTCGCAGAACATATCTACATAATAGAATTCAAAATAGAATATAAAAATAATTTCTTTTTCTTTACCTTTTGAAAAACAAGTTTTCATTTTATTCCAGTGCTTGCTTCTCATAGCTCTAATTGGAGTCACCTCGGCGACCTTTTCAAGTCTCGTCTATCCTGGTTATCTGGGAGGATACAAACATCTGTATGATGGTGGTCATTATGGCTACGGCTTAGGATATCATGGAGGCTTAGGATATCATGGAGGCTTAGGTTACCATGGCTTAGGATACCTTGGTTTAGGACACGGCTTCTTAGGATACGGTTTGGGGCACGGTCTTGGATATGGCACCCTGGGATACTATGGTCTTGGACATGGCACTTTGGGATACTATGGTCACGGACATGGTCTTGGTTTAGGACATTACGGTCTTGGAATCTATGGATCGGGCTATCCTGTCCATCGCTACACTTACACGCAAGGAGTAAGCTACGTGAAACCCGCTGTTCGTTACTACCATGGCCATCCTTACGTATCTGGTCTCCTGAACTTGTATGGTACCTGCTATTGAGGTAGTCTTCAATAATCAAGTTCGATGGAGATTTAAATGGTGAGTAGCTTTTTTTTTTGTTTCGACAGTGCTAGTTTCAAGAATTGATTATTGAATTCGTATTTGTATCTTGTTGATGAGTGCTTACAGAAGTGCAGCCATAAATAGTTGCATTCAATCCGTGATCAAGCGAAGCTCATGGGTTGGCTATAATACCGGATTCTATTAGTAACTGTTGATTTTAAAATTTATAAATGTAAAAGTTAGTGAGCCAATATTTCTGTGAATTACATGTCCCTAATGGACCTTAAAAATAAATCCTTTGGAAAGAATTAATTTGGAAGTTCTGATGATCACTGATTTAGGAAAGCGAAAAAATTCCTTTTGCATATCTACAATTATTTCTATCTTTTAAAATTTATTATTTATTGTCAATATTCCTAATGAGAACATATTTGGAAATTGGGCACAGGGGTCCGGGTATTTTATGCCCTCGATTAAAATTGTTTGCGACCGATTCTTAAAATAGCAATTTTAAAATACGAAATATTCACTAGGAAAAAGTCTTATGATTTCTACTTCATAATTTCTTCATTTACCTTTTATTAAAAATTAATTTTCAATAAAATTATAAAAGATTAATAATAAGGGAGTTTACAATAAAACTCCTTTAATGTCTTGTTTCGTATTTTTCAGGAATAAAGAGACTGTGCAGCTATGTAAATAGGACCGGGACTGAAAGCAGCAGCTATTCTTTTCTACCTGCAGGCGTTTTTCTAACTGCAGATTGGAGGAGTTGGAATTTTCTTGTAAAACACGGTTAGAAATAAAAATGAAGAAGTTTCTTAGACTCTTGTCATTCTTTAGATGTTACATATTGCCTAATATTTTAATCCCCACTGGTTTAAGTGAATACCAGATCATTTGAGGATGTTGATGATGAAACCATTCCCACTAAACAGTTTGATGTCCAAAACTTCTTGGAGAATATACAAATGAGTTTGCTCTTTGTATTCTCTCGAGTCTAGCTTCACTGACCTCTTCCTTTATATCTCTTCATCGTTCTGTTCCCTGTAAACTTGTCGTCCGCAATTAGAAAACCGAATAAACATAAAAAAAATATATTTTTGAAAAAAATGATTAATTGAAGTAATTTTATATAACCGGTTCCACAGTTGCCCGGAAAAATTTTCATCTGAAAGTCATTAAGATGGTGGGATCGGCATGAAATGTGACAAGAATCGCATCATTCTTCCTCAGAGGACGATTAATGGTTACTGGAAATACGATCTGGCCCGAGATATTCCTCTTACACCCCTTAATAATCAACGCGTACAATACTTTTGTTGTTAATGTAATTATCAGGGGCTTGTATCTACAAGGGCGTTTTTCTAACAGCAGATTACACGCATTTTAATACTCCTAAGAAAGACCAAATATTACTTTGTAAGCAGAAAATAACCATCACAGTTTATTAAACATATCGAGAAAAAAAAACAATACTGAGAGAAAGAGAATGCAAATATATAAAATCTTTTATCATGTTTTCACAAAATCCAATCACTAGATTTTGTCAAAACAATCGATAATTAGTTCACCGAGCTCTTGTTGTTGTGGGAGTTTCCGATGCAATGGCTACTAAGGTCACCTTGCACCTATCAGTGGGGTTCATACTACTTATGTTGGCTGCCCTGGATGTAGTCAGAAGCGGTCATATAATCCTATTCGTTTTTTTAGGAAAGAGAAAGCTTCTGTGAGATTTGCGTTTTAGACCAAGCTACAAAGGTTCCTGTAAGTTTGAGAGAACTGAGTCCAAAACTCAAATCTCACAGAATTCCAGAAGTAGTTCCAGTAACATTCCAGAAGTATTTTAATATGAATGGTTATGTGGCAGGAATAGATGGGTTAGATGAGTATGGCCTATTCGGGTTCTGGCTAGGATTACTTCTTCTTTAAATTACAAATCTATGAGCTGGAAGCTCATAGTTTTGGTACAGGTCTCATTTGAAGGAGTTTATTATGTATTTTCATTTGCCATTGAAGTGTCCTTTAAGTATTCTTCGTATATTCGTTTTTTAATCAGTGAACAGTAGTAGAAAATTCGTTGGATGGATGTTTCTCAGCATCATCTACAATTTAATTCCCTGAAGTTCCAGTATGGCGTGGGTTCCAACAGAAGACAATCTTTTCCTGATGCTCTCTGAGTCTAATTGGCTCTGATCGGATGAGCTTTAATAACAGATGATTAGGTGGCGAGGTGTTTTTGAATGGCTAATAGTACACTTTGAGAGTATGTGTATATTATTTCTTTTTTGGATCGAGAGGTGGAAAATATTTTCTACAGCAAGCTTGTGGCATATAATTGAGCGTTGTAAACCACTATATTCTGTGGGAGGTGGTACAGGAAGGGTAGTGTACAGGAGTACAAATGCTGCGCCTGCTTTACTCTCAAACTTCGATCTGTCAGTATAAATTTTAACGAAGTCGGTAGAGTACTGCGTATGAGCAATTTGTAGCTATCGGATGTTAATGTCTGCTTGAGATGTATTCCCCATTGCTGAACCTTACATGTTGCAATTGCAGAGGTTTAACCTGTAAGGAAATGGATATAGGTAGGAGAGCTAGTATTCAATAACGTTAAATTCTGTCTATCGATGAGCACTTTGATAAACTTTCCTCGTCTGTCTAAGACGGAGGAATCTCATAATGGCTGTGGTGTGCATTAAAGTTGACTAGTGAACAAAATGGAGATGGCAATTGAGAAACAAGATCTTCGACTTCGTTTTCTGAATGGTACACAGGTGATTAGGCGAAAGATAAATTAAGACTAGTGTCAGAGTGAAACCAATTACTACACGTGTGGCAAGGGCTTCTAAGTAATTTTACAATGGGAAGCACCTGGAGGGACCTCTTGAATACATGAGTATGGCTACCCCTCCATGAACACTATTAGCGTCAGATCTATCCTGCCTGAAGACAGTATAAATTTTGTTTATAATTTATTTATATAGATTACACCGTCGAACTTGGCTGCACGGTCAGATACAGTACAATAAGAGAAACTAAATGTCATGTTTTTGGAGGCCATGTTCCATGCTAGTAGACCACGGCCATTATGAGGTGCAACTATTCTATCAAAACAATGACACCAGGGTGGTTCACACATGGATGAGAACTTTTTTTCTTATTGTCTCATTAAAAAACGAAGGGGCACGAAGCAGGTGTCATAATATCATTGGATGGAGGGCTTACCATTACCTATAACAAACACGCAACTCAGCGTCATATCTGAAAGGAACTGCCAAGTTCTAATGCTTAGTGTCATAAAGATTTGTTATCTTTTCTTTTCGAACGAAAACATGAAAGCAGGCGAAATCTTTACTTGATATAAAGCTCAGTTGTTGCTGTTCTTTTTATAGGAATTTCTTGCTCAAGGGCTACTTAAGACATATTGCGCTTATCAAAGTAATTGAGGCTACATACGATAACAGCAAAGGGAGTAGTCAGAAGCGGTCACGCATTTTAAGCGGTCATCATTTGTTTCAGGGTGGAAAAAGATTCACTCACTTTTGGGTCATCAGATATGGTGCCCCTGAGTGAAAAAGGGCTAAAGCTCAGTATGTTTATGGTAGAATCTCAGTAGCTGGTTGCCTCAACCACCGCTCTTGAATTTTTTTCATTATTCGATCTATTATTTCTGCCTCTTCTTGTGCATTATTAGTTTTGGTAAGGAAAATTGGAGCTCTTGATGATTTCCGTAGGCTCAAAATCTCTGTTCCAAATTCTCTCAAATTCATCTGTTGTCCACATCCTTCTCCGAACTCTACAAATCATTCTGAACTTTTTGATTTTCTTTCTTTCTTTGAAATTCGCCCTCCCTGTTAGCACAGTGGTTATGATCACGGCCCTTGGTTTGACCTCAGTCTGAATTCCGTCTCTTTGGGAAAATTAATCAGTTCATTTTACATCATGGCCACCTTAATCGATTTGGGCGATTTTCGCATGGTTTTATCTCCCAGAAACTTGTGTTTTTCGCCTAGTAAACAGTTTTTTGTTTGTTTGTTTTGGGTTTTATTGGCGCATTAGCAACTAAGGCTGTATTGCTCCAAAACCAGGTTATATAAAAGATAACAGTTACGATTTCAGCGGCCTAGCGAATTAGGTCGCCATGTCAAGATGTATAACAACAAAATATGCATAAAAAAAGTATAAAGGTACATTTTAAATGAGAGTAAAAAAGGTTTAATGATTTTAGATAAGTAAAACTGGCAGCCATACGGTCACTGTCGTATAAAACCTGACTGAGTGTGTAAGGTTTCTCTGACATAACTAAAAGCAGTACGACATAAAACATGGTCGTGTCTACAACGTGGACACTCGGATAAAATATGTCGCACGGTTAAAAAGGCGGTGCTCTCCTCACACACAGGGAAGTCATCTGGCCTCTCTGTCGTTGTGGTGACTTGGCTGCAGCCAGGTCACCACAACGCCTCGATAGCCGTAGCTCAGCCAGTTCGTTACCTTTGATTCCAGTGTGGCTTGGGATACAACAGAAACGGATATCTAAAGAATATTCAGAGAGAGAATGAAGTATCTGCTGGACCCGGGTCAGGTATGGATGATATTGAGGATGAGGATTATATCTCATCCTCAATAAAGCCTATGGTATACTTAATGAGCCAGTATGCACCCATATACTTTTGGTGATAATGAGTTTTAATGTGGTCCAACTCTATAGCATACAACTCAGCTGTGTATATGCTGCATTCGTAACGAATCTTCTCAGATATAATGTTATCTTTAAAAATGGCAACAAACCCAACAGATGACTCTGACTTCGAGCTATCCGTGAAGACAGACACGAAGTCAAAGTATTCGGTTCGGTGCGCAGCGTAGAGTTGTTGGTAGACAGAATTTCGAATATCTAATTTCCTAAGCAATATCCCACCCACAATATATTTAAATATTTGATAACTCTGTGCTGATGGCTGAGTTCAACATTCAAAACTACTTCAGGGAAATGTTTTCAATGAACTTATTACATACATTTCTCAATTTGGCCTTTTATCCACTTTTAATAGAGAAGCTGCATGGTGGTGTTCAAGCATTCCAGGGTGGTGGTGTTGATAGTCTTGATGACTGAGTCACATTGTCTGAATTAGACGAGCTCTGGAGAGGGTTTCATAGTTTTATCATCAGAAACTCGTGTGTCTCATCCAGACAATAGTAAATGGACTGAGGAAAATGCGACTACAAGTACAGTAATCGCATATTCCTCAGTTTGCGTAATCCTCTTAACTCACCCCTAACACCTAAGCTTGCTTCAGCGGGCTTCAATATCCTACCCATCTCAACCAAGCTGGTAGAGACACTGAGTCTTTTGCTGTTACTGACGATCTCACACAATTTATTCATTTGTTTACAAGAATACCAGAAAATCTTCACAGCCCAATATTTTAAGGGTGAGGAAAACACCAAGGTATTTTCCTCACCCTTAAAATAAAATTTCCTTAAAAATCTTCATGTAATAAGGGAGCTTCAGCTTACAACTGGTTTTTATAATTTTACTGGTTCTTTCTTGCCCTTTTCAGAACTGTATATTATTGATAAATTACGTCACACAAACTTACTCCAAAGCATTTTGTTATACTAGCAGCAAATAATAATAAATGTGTCCAATGTCTTAGATGAGTTCCGAAGTAAATGCTAGAAATATAAGTTAAAGTTGCAAGCAATAAAATTAAAAAAAAAAAACCGGCAGAATTTCCCTATAGAGGTCCAATAACAATTATCTTTGATCGAGTTTACCACCATCAAAACTATATTGTGACTTATATTAATGGAGGAAACAGAAAGGCGTTGCATAAAAGGAAATATAAAAGTTAATTTGGTAAATAATTAGTGAGTAGCCGTGTTTCACGAACTTGGAGCCATAAAATTCCGGATATCCTGAGAAGCCTACGTTTTATTGTCCAAGTCGAAATACAAAACTGACATCTCCTTGACCTTTAAGCTGACTTGATAAATATTCATCTCGAATACGGAATTGAGTTTTGGGGGTGGTCACTAATGGATATGAGACACACACAAGCCTCTGCTAATGTCTACAATGGGGTCGCGAAGACCTTCAAGAAGGTCAGAGGTCCAAATTTTTTACAGGTGTAGTGAATATGGGCCACAGCATCATTATGCCTCCTGTGGGGGGGGGGGGATTGGAGCTGATAATTAACGATGTAGAGAAATCCAAATGGTCATACGGCATCATCATTCATCCTTGGTCAATGCTAGCTGCGAAGGAGGATTGTGAATGGCAGATGACCTCGTGGGGTTAAAATTACTCATGATATGAAACTCACGTGTTCCTATAAATAGATGGTGTGTTTCGATTTTTGATGCATTCAGTACTACAAGTGAAGTTTTCTATCGAAGAATACAATGGGGAAAATTGTGGTAAGTCCGTTTTGTTCTTTCTCTTTTTCTTTATACTCTTTAATCGAAAGTGTACAGATTTAATCATCGGGACTTTTACTGTTCTTTCGTGACGAAATGGTGGCAATATAGGATGTCGGAAAATCCTGTAAGGCTCATTTTTCACTGAAATTTAGCTAATCAGATGACAGCTCAAACAGAACGCACCAATCTGTGCTTCTAAGGAAACTTTTGATCTACAGAAACTACACCTTCTTAAGTTCTTCCTAAATTCTAGTACTTAGAAATTACACTTTCTGATTTTATCAATTAATATGAGATATATTTATGATTCAAATAATATTTAATTCTTGTGGACTCTGTTCTTCCACATCGTGTGGAAAACGCTAGGATTCGAAATCAGCCGAGATAAGTCTTTTGGGGTTGTTTTCACATGTGGCCGAGTTAGTCGATCTCGAAAGAGTTTGCGTGGTTAAATCTCAGAAACTTTTTATATCCATCAAAACAAGCATACAGACCCTAGAATACATGCAGTTTACAAACACTGCATGCTGACGCTTCATGCCTGGAACTCGGAACATGCAACTCAAATGAAAAGCTCACACCGTTGAATAACTGACTACTATGTTATGAATTTAATATAATTGCAAAGGATCTAGCTATAAATACCAAATTTTATTTGGGCTTCAAGGCAACAAAGCTACCTAAATTGAGCAACATAACAATTCCAAGATAAATCACTCTTTCAGAGTCGGTTTCATATTCAGCTTCAAGAGAAAAATAAGTCTTGTCAAAAATATGGGATCAACTGGTCCGCCCCTCTTTTCAATGCTTCATTGGATAATCACCACCATAGAGGTATATTTTCTCATCTTTGTGGACGATATATTATTGGGAGCCATTTTTATGTAGAATATCTTGGTAAATTACCAAAGGACTTTGAGAAACTTTGCTTTCTAAGATAACATCTTTTGTATTCATTTGCAAATTCTTTCTCTCATGATGACCAATCAGTGATTCACTGAACTGTAAAGACTCCTCAGACTTAATTAGTGTTATGGATCAATGTATTTAAGTGGTCTGACTTTTCAACTATAAAAGATAAAGGACGATGCCAAACAAATCGCAAAATACGCTCCAAGGTAGCTGAGAAAATCAAATCTCATATATTTGGTCTAGCTACAGAAGACTTTCTTTCTTCGTAAAATGTAATTATTTTTTTTTTATGTTTCTTTTTCCATTGCAGTGAAAATTATTGGCATACCTGAAAGCTATCTTTTTAAGGATATTCAAAATGTAGGGTACTTTTTTTAGGATCATACTATATACGTTATTTATTTATACATGTGTATTTTATATTACCATTAGCTTCATTTTATTTAAACTAAAACCCCCAACTTAAATATTAAATAATTATTACAATAATAATTCTTTAATTGAAATAATAATTATAATAAACAACAAATAGATAAAGAAATCTATTATTTTAGCAAAAATATTTATGTTTCATAGCTGGCCATAACGGTAATTTTTGCCGTTCTTGTGAATGTCCTTGCGCAAGACCCCAGATATGATTACAGACGTAGAAATCTGTACCCCAATCCTGGTGCCTACAATCCCTATGGCTACGATAGCAGATATAATTTGGATCGTTATTCTGGCAACCCCTATTACCCTGGTCGATACAACAACCCGAATTACGGTGGTCGATACAGCAACCCGAATTATGGTGGACGATATGGTGATCCATATTACACTGGCCGAAATGACTACCAAGGTTACAGAGGACTTTCAAATTATCGTGGCTATGGTGCTTATCCACAATAATACCTTCATGGAATGCTCTCGTAAGTATCCACCTTCTATATCAAACAGAAATAATAGTAGAAGATAAAAAACAGATGGTCTACATTGAATTTGTTTATATTCATTTTAAAATTTAAGTTTTACTAATATGTCATGGTATAATTGGGGAGAAAGACGAGTTTCGAATAAGATTTTAGAGAAGGGAATGCCTGGTCAGATCCACAATCAGACATTGGACGTGAACCAGGTACTCATAGCACTGAAGAAGCTCTTAAACAGTTTAGGTTGATTTAAAACAAATGTTTATCGAGGATCTGTAGTGTGATGTTTGGGGTTGGATGTTCCTGGCCATCATACTCACCTAATTTGGATCTATGAGAATGAAACGAGCGAATATAAGAGGGATTTTTTGTACACTTGGTTGTGATGATGTTAAGTCCGCATGTTATATAAATTTATATTTGTTTTTTTCATCAGCAGATAGTAAAGATCTACAATCTGATCCCATTTTTTATTATTTTATTTTTATAGGACGAATCAAGAGTTTTTCACATTTCAGAAGGCAACTAACGAAATAGTTTCCATTAATTAAGCAAGGTTCTTCCTGAAAAATGTAAATTTTGTTGGGTTTCTGTGTTTCTTTTTTGAAGATATTCTGTAATATGTAAGGGATCAATAAAATGTTTTAATTTTTTTAAAAGATTGTGTTTCTGTTTCATTGCGCAATTAAATACTTTATACATACACACATACTAAATTAGTATCCTGTACGTGAGGAACTATTTTACGAAATATTGATAAACTACAGAAATTAAAACATGTTTTTTACTAGGAAAGTTTGAACGGATAAGTCAGAAATATTGCAGTTTGTTTGTAGAGTACATACTGTTTTTATTATATGCTACGAGGTGGCGCTGCCAAAGTATGGCGACTTCATGAGCCCCAAGAATGTGAGGAGATTGCACGTAGGATATTCAAGCCTCTCGTGCACTTCGCACGTAGTTGACGGATGTGTTGTAGAAAGGTCAACTTTCTGTCAAATATAAGTCCCAAAAATCTAGTCTCAGGTACTACTGGGACAGCATTTTGTCCAAGCCTCAGTTCAGGTTCAGGGTGAAGATTGCGCTTCTGCAAAAATGCATGCAAACAGTCTTTTGTGGAGAGAACCTGAACCCGTTATTCGTTGCCTGAATTCAAATGGTCAATGGCACGTTGCAGTTGCCTCTCAATTACCCTCATGTTGCAGGAATAACAGAATATGCTAAAATCGTCAACATAGAGGGCACAGTTTACAGTTGGAGGAAGTTGTTCTGTGATGGAATTCACTTTAATGGCAAAAAGCGTAACACTTAAAACGGATCCTTGAGGTACTCCCTCCTATTGGCTAAAAGAGCGAGAGAGAGTAGATCCTACACGGACTTGGAAAGAACGGTGACATAAAAAGTTTTTAATAAAATTGGGGAGATTACCTCTAAGGCCGATGCTGTAGAGGTCTTTTAAAATTCCAAATCTCCAAGTTGAGTTGTGTCATACGCTTTTTCCATATCGAAGAACACTGACACCAGGTGTTCTCGTTTTAAAAAGGCAACTCGAATGGAAGTTTCGAGCCTGATTAAATGGTCCAAAGTTGACCTATTCCTACGGAAGCCGCACTGAAATCTGGAGAGGAACCCATTAGCCTCCAAATACCAGGTACTAATTTCTCCCACTTGCGGTTGGGACCTCAAGTGGGTGAAATTAGTTTGTTAGTGAAAAAATTAAACAAGAAAGGCGATTTCCCTTTCTGGGTTCTTGCTCAAAATCTGTAAAGTACAGAACCACTTACAGAACCGAGAATTTGAAAAGCACTAGAAATTAAAGAGAACAAAATCACTGGGAAAATCACTCAGGAAAAATCGCTTGGACACTAACGCTTGGCACTCGGGGCCGTCCAGTAATTGAATTCACTTTTACAACAAAGAGGGGGTAACACTTAAAACTGATCCTTTGGGTACTCCTTCCTATTGACAAAATGACCGAGAGAGAGTAGATCTTACATGAATCTCGAATGACCAACAAGATGAATATTTTTTAATAGAAACAGGAAGTTGACCTTTAAGACCAGTGCTATAATGGTCTTTTAAACAGGTTTTGGAAAGCATCTGGGACAGACATTTCCAGTTTACATTGTCCAGAGTGGGTCTTTTCCTTCGGAAGCCAATCACCAACTCCATTCTGCCATTCTGCACGCCTACTGGGTTGACTGATTGATTGCGTTTTTAATGGCGTATTGGCAGCTTTGGTCATAATGCGACAAGTCCAAATAAAAACAATTAGGTAATCTATAAACAGGCTACCTCTTCAAGGAAGTAAATATAAATGACTAAGGTAAATAACAAAATAGCGCACCTAATGGGTTCACCCCCCATTTCTTCAGGAAAACTTGCATATACTTTTATTTCGAACATAACATTACAAATTTCCCAATGACAATTATTATTTTTGAGTGGCCGCCTTTTCCTATTCGTCTAAACCTTCAGTTTACAAATATTCATATTCATATATCCGTTCACCATAAACAGTTAGGTGTTCGAATACTTTTAGTAGAGTAGTAGATATCCAAACATTTAATTAAATGAATTCACTGAATAATAAAATTTTGTATTCGTATTTTGGTAGCTTAATGCTGGAATGTTTCAGGTGAACCTACTTGAATAATAAACTCTCTTCCTACCTTCTTCATTAGATGTATTTCAATCTAGGGCTGGTCTTATCTCGAAAATTTACTAACAAAAAAGCCCATTCGAATGAAAAATTATTTCCGAGGGATTGCAGAATAGACAGAGGAACAACTGATAATAAATTTAAACCCTTTTTATGCGCGTAATTAGTTCAGGCAGCGAATAACTCACACAGAAATACAATCGTTTATTATCAGTAGTGCTTAACAAGCTGAAAGCATTTGTTTACATAATAATATCCGTCTACCTTCGTTATCTCTAAATAATTTTATACCAAATGGCAATTAGCTGAATCATCCGATGGCATTGAAAGCGCCCTCTTTAAGGATCAAGGTCAAAAAGAACTCTTTCCTTTGTACAATAGAAATGGCAATATTTGCGTAGCCCGACAAGTTTCTTGGGTGTTGGTTGGAGATGACCCAGATTTAAAATAAAAAGAAACTGATAATAATAAAGACGTATAAATACATTGAAAAACATTTACTTAGCATTCTTCTGAAGAACTGTCCAACACGAAGCCAGGATGAAGCAGATTTCGGTGAGTTTTAGCAATTCTAATTCTTTTATCGCATGCTCTGAACATTTTCATCCCATAATATCGAAAGCAATTGTGTTTTTAATTGAGCGTTTGTTTTTCGTTAATGCCCTGTAAGTAATGCGGATGTACAGAATATAAATAAACAATTTATTACAATTTATTATATACGCTGTTTATCTTATAACTCTAAAAGAATAAACGAAGGTTTATAACGCGAATGGGCACACCTCTGATTATAGCCGGAAATGTCTTACTGATCTTTGATTAGTTTTGTATCTCATCTCAATGCCATTGAGATGAGATTCTTTCGGGCTTGGTCAGACAGTTTCCCAATTCTCAGCTCAACAGAGTATGCCTGGGATGCTCTCCATGAGAACTCAGGTCTTTTCCATCCGGTGTGGGGACCAGAGTTCATAATCCATACTCACAATCGTAATCTATACTCCCAGCACTAATCAGCAGTTACATTGTGTTTGTTTGTTTGTTTCGGAATTTATTGGGCGCATCGGCAACTATGGCCATAGTGCGCCATGCATATGGTAACTATGCATGTAATTTCTTTTCAAATAGAGAAAATGGAAAGAAGGGACCAAAAAGTTTTTCTAACTAAAGGAGGTGATATACTTTAATTATCTTGAGAAAATTATAAATGCTTGAGACATTTGTTTCATTGTTTAAAATTGAGGTAAGTGTAGGATCTTTTGTTGTGGCTGAAGTGCAAAGCATCTGGCGTTCTCTTGTATATTTTGTGCATTCGACCAGAATGTGTTTCACTGTGAGCATTGTATTACAGTGATGACATTGAGGGGGTATCTCTCCTCTTAAAAGATAACCATGAGTTACATTTGTATGTCCTATTCGCAGACGAGCCAATATTACCTCCTGGTGTCGGATTGAACTGAAGCTGGAAGGCCATCGCTCAAGGTTTGGCTTGATACTTCGAAGTTTATTGTTTGGCTGATTTTCCCATAATAACTGCCATTGGCACGTGCATTTTTCCTGGATTATTGGTCGATAGTCTTGATGAGGCACTTTCCACTTGTTCTCAGATGAAAGGTGAGCTAATTTGGCAGCATTGTCCGCTAGTTCATTTCCAGGAATTGCCATATATCCTGGGACCCAGCAGAAGTGTATGTTTTTCCCAAGTACTGATAAGGTATGCAGAGAGTTGACTATTCTTTCCACGACTGGGTGGGTCATGTTCATTGTGTTTTTTAGTGCTTGAAGGGCACTTAAGGAATCTGTGAAAATAATGCTGTTGTTAATATTGGAAGACTCGATATGATTCAGTGCAACCTGAATTGCTATTAGTTCTGCGGAAAATATACTGAACTCACGTGATAACTGATAAGCTAATGTGATGTTTGGGAAAACTGCGGCGATTCCAACGTGGACATCATTCTTTGATCCATCAGTATGTACTATGGAAAAGCTAGGAAACTGGTTCACTACTGCATGGTATAGCTGCAAGAAATTTTCTCTATGCAATGTAGATTTATTCCATTCATGTAGATGTAAGTTACATGAGGGCGGAATGATATTCCAAGGAGCAAGAGAGGATGGGAGGCTATGTGCCACATTGTCTAAGGTCAGATTTAGTTCTTCTAAGAGGTGTTTTATTCTCATGCCCAAAGGACGATTAACATTAGGGCGGTTTTGGTATAACCTGGTGTGCTGTGATGAAAAAAGTATCTGCCAATTTGGGTGTTCTGGCATAGATCTAATTTTATAGGCGTAACGTAGTATCAGTTGTTGTCGCCTGATCGAAAGAGGAGGTTCGTGTGCTTCAGCATATAAGCTATGTATTGGAGACGTGCGATATGCTCCTAATGCAATCCGTATGCCACTATGATGGATAGGGTCAAGCCAGCGAAGGGCACTAGGTCTTGCTGAACTATAGACTTGTGCTCCGTAGTCAAGTTTTGATCTTATTAATGCTCTATATAGCCGTAATAAAGTAAGGCGATCAGCTCCCCAATTAGTTGCAGAGAGAACCCGGATGACATTTAGTTTTTGTTGACATGAGTTTCTTAGTCTTTTGATATGCTCAACAAAGGTGAGTTTCTGGTCTAAAGTGATTCCTAAGAACCGTATGCTCGGTTGAACTGCTATTGGTTGGCGATTCAGTTCTAGCTCTGGATTGGGATGGAGTTTTCGTTGGCGGCAAAAATGGATGCAAAATGTTTTTTCCGGACAAAGTTGAAATCCATTAGTCTGAGCCCATGAACAGATCTTATTTATTGCCCCTTGCAACTGTCTCTCAATAGTATTCATGTTTTTTGCATGACACCAAATACTCAGGTCGTCTACAAACAGTGCTTTATCAATAGTGTTTGGAATTTGTCCGGCAATGGTGTTTATTGCAATTATAAAAAGTGAAGCACTGAGTACAGAGCCTTGAGGAACTCCTTCTTCTTGGGAAAATACTTGGGACAGTGAGGTTTTGAATCGAACCTGGAATGTACGCTTGCATAGGAAATTCTGTATGAAAATCGGGAGGTGACCCCGAAGTCCATGACGATGTAATTCACGGAGTATTCCATACTTCCACGTGGAATCATAAGCCTTACTGATGTCAAAGCAGACTAACACATGGTGTTCCGATCTGAGGAATGCATTTCGGATGGAAGTTTCTAGTCTGACTAGTATATCTAGTGTAGATCTGTTTTGTCTGACACCGTATTGTGCAGAATGTAGGAGATTGAGATTTTCAAGGTACCAGATCAGTCGGCGGTTCACCATCTTTTCGAGAGTTTTGCAAATGCAGCTGGTCAAGGCAATTGGTCTATAATGAGTGGGATTTGTAGGGTCTTTACTTGGTTTAGGGAAGGCAAGGACTGTGGCACGATGCCATTGATTAGGGAATTTATCTTCCAGGAAGAGTCTATTGAATAGATGAAGAAGTAACTGTAATGATTCGGTACTAAGTTTCTGAATCATGGAATAGTGAATATTATCTGGTCCTACAGCACTGCGTCTAGATGTAGACAAGGCTCTGTGTAATTCGTGAATGGTAAAAGGTAAGTTGTATTGTTCATCTCCTTTTGAAGAGAAGTTTAACTTTTGTTTTTCTAAACTTGTTTTTAATCTTCTGAAAGTCGGTGTATAACTTTCTATTGCTGATGTTTTTGCAAAGGTTTCGCCCAGTATATTGGCAATTTCAACAGGATCATTTACATTCTGCCCTCTCCATTCCATGATGGGTAGAGGTATCGTTTTATATTTGCCACTCATTTTTCTGATTGCTTTCCAAATTTTATGTGCAGGCGTTGTTTGATTAATAGTCGAAGTGAAGCGGATCCAAGCAGCCTTTTTATTGCAGCGTCTGACATATCTCGCTCTTGCTCTAGCGCGCTTATATTGAATGAGATTGGTTGTAGTTGGACTCCGGCGAAAAGAATTCCAAGCTTTGCTTTGCTCTTTTTTAGCCACAAGGCATTCATCACTCCACCAGGTTTTTGGATGAATCGGTAATTTAGATGAGGATTTCGGGATAGTTTGTTCTGCTGCATGTAATATCGTTTTTGTGACATAGTCAACTGCTTCATCAGTTGTGGAATTTTGGATTATTTCGGAATCAAGCTTAGTTAATTTTTTATAGGACTGCCAATCTGCTTTTTCAGTGAGCCAATGTGGAATTTTAGTAGGATGATGAGAGGGCTGATTAAGTAATTCAATTATTATGGGGAAATGATCGCTATGTAGCGGATCGTTGTTTATCGTCCACTTTAGAATAGGATATAAGGTTGCTGAACAGATAGACAAGTCTATTGCAGTGCTTGTTCCTGAAGGAAGGTGAACGTATGTTGGTGAACCGTCATTTAGAAGAAGGAGGTTGTTATAGTCTAGACACTGTTCAATTAGTTTTCCTCTTTGGTCGATGTTGTTGTTACCCCATAGAGTGTGATGACCATTTAAGTCTCCCAAAATGAGGAAAGGTGTTGGGAGTTGAGCTATAAGATTGTTGAGATCATTTTGTTGGAAGGTATAGCTTGGTGGGATGTATAAGGAGCAGATTGTCATATGGATGTCAGCTGCCACACGGACTGCTACTGCCTCGAGGGGAGTGTTCAGTGAGACCTGTTTGGTAGCAATATGTTGGTTTGTTAAAATGGCTACACCACCATGTGCAATATTCCCATTGGTTCTGTCTTTTCTAATAATGTTGTAACGAGACAGTTTTGGTGTATTTTGGGGTTTTAAATACGTCTCTTGAAGGCAGAGACATATTGGTGAGTACTTACAAGAAAGATCGTATAGGTCATCGATATTGGCACGGAATCCACGACAATTCCACTGTATTATTCTGTGCATTATTTATCTCTTATTAGGCTTTCTGAGCGTTTTCGGGTTGCTGAAGTTTTCTGTTTTTCACTTTTGCTTTTATCTTTTTTTGGGAAGGAAGGCCTTTCGGTGTCCATGTCTTCTTCAACAAAAATTTGAAGAACAGGGTCATCTGCTGATTTTTCTTCAGTGTCCATTTGTTGTTGGTGACTAGAAGTTAGGATATGTTTTTCTTTGGGTCCTTGATCCGGACTCTGGACATTTTCTTGTGGTATGGTAATTGGTGTATTTACTGCTTGGGTTTGAGTTGCACTGTACAAAGATTTTACGTAATTTGAGAAAGACTGTTTTGGGGATACTGTTAGTTCAGTTTGCGATCCGGTTGATTGGAATTTTTTGATGGCTTGGGCATACGTAGGTCTGTCTGCATGAGTTGGTGGTGAGATGATTCTTTTTGCTTCTTGGTAAGAAACATTATGCTCAGTTTTATATTTCTGGATAAGTTTCTCACTTTTCCAGCGCTCGCATATTCTGGCATAAGCGGGATGATCTTTCTTGCAATTTGGACATACTGATTGAGGAGCATTACAGTTTTCGCAATCATGTTCGATTGAACCACACTTTGCGCAAGTAGGGGTTCCCCGGCAAGCTGTTTGAGAATGTCCATACTTCTGGCATCGGAAACACCGTAGCGGGTTTGGGACATACGGTCTGACATTACATACCAGATATCCGGCCTTAATGGATAATGGACGATTCGGTGTGTTAAAGGTCAAGATCAGATTGCGGGTAGGGATCAGATTACCATCTTTTCTCGTGGAGATTCTCTTGACATGAATAACTCCTTGTTCTTTCAGTTCTTCTAGCATTTCTTCTTCAGTTACATCTAGTAAGTCCCAGTTTGAGATCACTCCTTTAGAGGTGTTTAGTGATCTGTGGGGTGTTACAGTTACTGGGAGACCTGCAAAGTAATTTGTTTTCAGAAGTCGCTCAGAATGTTTGGTATTAGACGTCTCTATGAGAAGATCTCCTGATCTGAGTCTTTTTACGGATTTCGGAGATCCTGCTTTACTTTCCAATTCCTTTTGAATTCTAAAGGGAGAAAGTTTGCCAACTGCATTCTCACCAGTTGAATGGATGATCAGATAGGTTGGAATTGGATATGTCTCTGGCTCAGTTTTTTGGCGCTTTGCCGTTCCTGCTGTGGAACTGTCTTTCTTTTTTGATATCTGGGTTGCGTCTGGCAGCCCAGATAAGTCTGAGTTTGATTTACTCATGATATGCTCTTTTTGGCCCCGGGAGATTGTCTTTTTCTCCCAGGTTACCAGCCCCGCCACGTGGAGGCAAGAGCGGTGCCGCCTAGTGACCCAAGCGAAGAAAAGGGTTAGTAATAACTAAAAATAAAAAGAGGGATTAAAGAAAGGTGGTTGTCCTTTCTAGGTTATAGTATTTGAATATATCTATTTAATTATAATATTCAGGAGTTATCGGACTTTCGAAACTCAGGAATAACGTATTTACAATTAAGCGTACTAGATAATCACTCTGGAAAGGCGCTGTGGTCACTAATATCGCTTGGCACTCGGGGCCTTACATTGTGTCATAATATTCTTTGCCCAATGGTAAACACTCTGCATATGGGTAAGAAAAACGTTTTTTTATCCCTAACATTAAGGAAAGTAATTTTCCAAATTATATTATGCTCTGGTGTAGCATCTGAAGTATATACGAGTGTTAATCCATCTGCAAATCATCAGGTTTTGTCTCTTTTCACGTTTTTAAAATCAACACATCATTAGAGCGAGTAGGTGCCCTTGATAATTATTTTTTTCACCTTGATGGAACTTATCAAGGTTAGCAGTTGGTAATTTGTTTATCTGATACAGATGTCGAATAAACCGGTTGACTCTACCGGGAAATACTCCATGCGCGTTATCAGATAATCAGAGACTTAGTTTCATCAAGACTCGTAATTATTAGAGGCGCGAACTTTGGTGAAGCCAAGGCAAACGTTTCTTCTTAACTATAAAATAATGCTGACAACTTTTTGCGCTATGAATTTTTTAGGATTGTTACTTCAATGGCATCTACATTCCTTTTCAGATACTCATATTGCTGGTCTTAGTATGCACTTCCATTGCTGTGGCTACCTATCATAAACACTATTATGGACACAAGCATCATTCCTATTGGCCAGCCCATGGAGGATATCACTACAAAGTTCATTATCCTGGCTATGCAATCTACAAGCGTGGACATTACCATTATCATGGCTAGTGGTGAGAGCATTTGAAGGATTACGGTAAGCATTTTGAAAGGTGTGGATGCAGCTAACAAAACCTACATCAAAATGTTTTCTAGAAGTGCAATTTCTATTAGTGGTTACAAAAAGAACTGTATGAGCTACAAGATTAGTCACACCGTGTATTACATTT
Source organism: Mastigoproctus giganteus (assembly GCF_048544385.1). Classification (NCBI taxonomy): domain Eukaryota; kingdom Metazoa; phylum Arthropoda; class Arachnida; order Uropygi; family Thelyphonidae; genus Mastigoproctus; species Mastigoproctus giganteus. The sequence continues at coordinate 25,798,804 of NC_143584.1, read as the reverse complement.
TTGTTCTTTATAAATATTAAAATCTTTCTCGATATTCATATTATCGAAAATTGTTCTGCAATATCCTATTTGGACATTTAGCCTTTAGCTTCGAAATTTCATTTTTAAATTTTAATGTTTAATGATTAAAATTTTAAAATATTCATATTCATTAAAAATCATCAATAAATGACTGTTTGCTTAAAAAATAATAATAAATAAAATAAACAAATATTTATGAGATTGCACTCAGACTTGGTCAGGGATTCGTCAATTCATCAATAAATGATTGTTTGCTTAAAAAAACATTGAGTAATGTTTTACAAGTTTAAGCTGCATAAATTTAAATTAAAAATATAAAACATTAAACACTTTTTATAAAGCTGGAATCTCTTAAAAACTTAGAAAAAGTATTTGGTGTATGTAAGAAATTCTATTTGATTTTCAGAATGTTTCGACTGGATTCTTAAAGCACTCCTCTACTATTATTGAACTCTGATTATAATCATAACATACGAGAGCAGAATTAAAACTTAGATCATTGAATTCTGATTTCTCCATCGTGGTAGCTGAATATCTATTGACAGAAATAAATACTCAGTATCAGGAAAACTTACCCACCCTAAAAGAGCGAATGAAACAATCTGAAAATTGTAGATGTTAGTACATTGTGATTACAGATTAGATTTTTAAAGTGTATTTCATTTTCAGGTGTGGATAGAAAGAACCAATGTGATCCTGAAATTCACAGAAGAGTCAATAATGAATTTTATTATTTTCAATTCACGATTTTGTTATAATTAATGATTTCATAAATAAATTTTCCATGCCAAGTAATTTTATTCAACATTTAAAAAACAGAAAGGCTTTTTAAGACTAGAGAACAGATAAAAATATATACTTTTTTTCCCCACAAGTGTATTAACAGAACATAAAAACGTTGGGGAAAGAACACTCCAGTTCTTGTATCTTGATGACAAATATTCTTCTAGTTTTGTTTCCTTTAAGTGCCTGGAAAATGAAATAGTTAACTGTTTATTTTATTTTGAAAAAGAGAAAACGTCTTTTGACCTTCATATGATATAAGAAAAATATAAACTTGTCAATCTGTCTATTAAAGGAAACACTGCTTTAATTACTATTCAGGGTGGTTCAATTAAAAGGAAAAGAGTTCAATTAAATCGTAAAATCTGAATAATACTTAATTTTAATATTAAATTCAAAATTTAATACCACAAAACGTAGTCCTAAAAATAAGCGAGACAGACCTCCTCTAAATTTCAATTGAAACAACCCTGAATGACACCGAAACTTACCTTTCATGTTTAATCTTTTCCGTTTTCACCAATAAAAAATATGGTGCCCATATCTGTGGCTGGAAAATGGATATTGATTGATATAACTATAAGGATTATATCTACCATAAGGATGTCCCCCATAAAGTAGGCTGTAGATGCTCTGTCTTCCAGGGTTGTTGTAGTAAGAATATCGTCCTCGAGGGAACAATAAACTAATGCTGGAAACTACCATCATAGAAATTAACAGGAACATACACTGCAAGAAAATGAAATGGAATCAGTATTCACAGCGCGAATTAATAATTATTAAAAGAAAGAATCATTCCAATTCTAATTCTAGGAGTCTGGCATTATTCAAAAGGGGAAATTTATCTTGTCCACTCAAATTAGAAACGAATTTACAGATCTGATAATGTTTTTATCCAAACCAAGGTGAATGGCAACATTATCGAGTTTATTTATTTGAACTAACTCAGCTTGAGGAATCATATTGAAAATACACCGAAGAAAATATTAGAAGTCCAGTCGGCAAATCCAACAGGAGCTTACTAATGTTAACAACCTCCCACTTAAAAAAATCTTTAATTAATTAATAACCTTAAACCAAAACGAATATTTCTGGTATTCATCTATACTGTAAAAGGGCATGCAGCCAGTCACAAAGCCTTGTGAAGCCATTGCAAAATTGAAAATAAAATTCAAAGAAAGTAAACTGGATACTTAAACTTCGTAATAAACTCACCAAGAACTTCATCGCACTTTTTGTAAGAACTGTATTTGAATGATCAATACACAATACAGAAGCTGTAAAATGGTGTAAGACTGATGTTTCTCTTTTATATATTTCCATTCATATTTCGTGACTAATTTTAGACATCTCTGTTTGCAATTATCCTTTGCTGACGAAATCAAACGGAAACGAAGGCGATCTCAGGGTATTTATCGACAGGTAAAAGTACGTTCAGGGACACCAATGCTATTATTTTATCGTCAAGTTCACCAGAAGGTCACTGTGGTGTCAGCAATTGATTCCATCGGAGCAGAAAGTGTTTGGTAAAAAGTACAACCAATTATTAGCTGCAGCTTGAACCAGGAGCTGAACCTGCGAGGCAGGTTCAGCTCCTGGAATGTATATATCCTAAATTTTAGCTCCTGGAATGTATCCAGGAGTTGATACCAACCCTTAGACCGCCGATGAACCAAAAGTCAGGACAAGACAACCAATAATGGTTCGGATCATATATTGGACAGTCTTTTTAACTGTCTGTTTCTTTTATGTTTATACTGACATGAATGAACTTGTCCTGACTTTTTGTTCATACAGTCTATGGTAATAACGAATTCAATATAAAATAAATCAACATTTTTTATAAATTTTGAAGCGCAACAAAATAATTTATTTTTCTTTCAAAACTCCTCACCGGTGAAGGCTACAAATAAACTTGTTCTTTCACAACTGAACCCGTGGACCTTTCAAAAGAAATAATTACTTTGTTTGTGTTTTCAGTTAAGAATGGCATAATGAACATTCTCTGACTACCCATTTCATCACCAGGAACACTCAAGCAGAACTCAAGGAAAAAAATTATCAAAACATAACGCAGTATTGTGTACAGTTTTGTCACGAAGATTATCTTTTTACGCATTGAAATAATATTAAATTAAAGCGTGGTTTCTGTTGTTGAAATCGCCAAGGTAATTTCAAGGTCATAGCTGTGTGACTCCTTAGAGTTTTCCAACGGTTAAGCTCAACAGCAATTAAGATTTGTTCCATGTACACTAAAAAACAAACAGATGCTCAAAAACAAAAATGGCCGCTTTTTTTTTTTGTTGCATTCAGTTCTGATGAATTACATGTTCCAGAGTACACATTCCCACCAGCCCAAACAGGTGTTTAACTTGAACAAAGAATAATATTCTTGAAATTCGCAAAACCAGTTTTAAACCCCGTCGCTGGAAGGGTGGGCCACTGGAAAGTGCCCCTACTTCCTGCGATATTAATGTAGATCATTTAAGGCGAGAAATAGCTGCGAAGGTCATTCGCTGCAGAGGACTACAGTGAAGTAACCTTCGTACGACAAAACGAGATACTTTTCCTTAAGTTTATGACTAACACACCCTGCGCGATAGACAGTTGGTACAGAAGTAATTAAGAAAGAATGAAAACGCAATATATTTTTATGTATGAAGAAAAAAACTGTAGATTTAAAATCTATGTTCAGCAGGGGATTTACCAACTTTCACACTAATGATGGTATTTAAATCTCGAGTAATAATAATCTTTATTACCAAAAAAGAGCATAAATTACAGTCTGCTATCAAAAGAAACCACTATTACTCATAAAATGGCATTTTCATCCAATAAAAGTTCCTTCCGATGAGATGGAATCAAAACAGAATCTTTCCCAATTGATAAAGTTACCTAAATTTGAGTAGTGGATCCCTAGATGGATGGACAGAGCCTGAAGTAAGCCTTAAAAAATTTCAAGACGTATTCTTTACACTCGTACTGGAAGCCGTTGGGCAAGAGGGGGAACTAATATGCCTCGTGCATTATCGCTTTCTGATCACGCACCAGACGAAATTACGAAGGTGGAGACGCAAGGTCACCTACGTTTTAACCAAGACAAGCTTGACTGCTTACGTAGGATACTCCCGGCTAACACAATCGACATCAAAAATAGTATCCAGATAAACTGCAAGATGAGATATGCTGATAGAAGCTACAGGTAGAACATCTTAAAGCAAGCAGACCGTATTTGACTCTTTTATTCTAGAAACACAGGTTTTTCATCCAGCAAACTGAAAAACGATCTCAGACAATTTACTCGGAGCAATATGATCTTAGTCGCTCATGCTCCTAAAACCCTACTACAAAAACAACAACATGAGGGCTTTCTGGCACAAGAGCTTCTAAGGCAAGGATGTGTATATTCTAGTTGCCTGTGGCCAGGACTGAAGGCCCTTTCTCACAGGCGCTACCTTACATAGTCTGTGTAAAACCTTATAAAACCTTACACAGTGTGTAAGATTTTATAAATTAAAATTACTTATTTAAATGCAAATAAATAAATTAATAACAGATTGAAGAAATTTTAAAATTTCTCCGAGTGTATAGGAATCAGTCAGATAGCCGAAAGCTTTAAAATTAAAGGAAAGAAAACATTCAATCAAAATGTGAAAAACGATCATTCGTAAATCTAACTGGCAATCAGAATTAACCGATATGAAAGACCTTGATCGGAATTACACACACTGGCCAAAGAATTTGAACCTTTTTATTAAGACAGTCACAGTTAGAAGAAGTGCAAATAAATGCAAACAGATGCAAAGAAAACTGTGACATGGAGTGATGATGTGTTGCCACATTGAGTATGAGGACTACACGGGTTTAATATAAAGACTGTTCGATTGCAGTAATCTGGAGCCAGAATGGAGAAAACGCATGATTATATCAGACTGTGATAAAGGTTTTATCGTCAGTACACTTTAGCAGGGGCCACGAGTCAAACAATAAAAAAATAAGTTGGTTTTTCAAATGCATTCATCTCAAAGGTTTTTAATGACTGGAAAGCAACCGGTCCTTCCATATTTCCAAGCCTTAAATGTGCCAGAAAAAGATAGTTTAAGAGCGAAGCCATACTCTAAGGGGGAGTGTACGGAAAGTACATCCAGTGTGCATCTCAAGTGACATCTGAATTCAACCAAGTCCAGAACTGCCCTTTTTCAATCTATACCATGCGCAGGGAATTTAAGAAATCGGGTATTGGTAGCAGCCTGCCTATTCCGAAGCCACTTTTTTCAGAGAAAAACATGATGGTGATCAGACAGTGTGGCAGGAACTTGAAGCGATGGATCTTATTAAGCCAACCCAAGCATCTCGAGGTGGTATCATGGTATGGGAAAGATTTGTTGTCACAGACTGGGTCCATTGATGTTGAATGTCATTCAGGGAGTGCTGAATTTTGTATCTGATCTACTGTATCCTGCAATTTTACCCTTTTGTCCGGAATGTTCTTGGTTTTGTAATGGCCACTTTATGGATGATAATGCAACAGCTAATCGTGCAAGAATGGTCCGGAAAACATGACAACGATTTCCACCATATTCTCTGGCCTTCACATTCATCTGATCTCAGTCCTATTGAGAATGTGTGGGATATGCTGGAGAAAGCTATTCGGCAACGAAATTCTCTTCCTTCAACTTTGTTGCAGCTTCGCGATATTTTTCTGGAAGAATGGTTACAACCAGACCAAAACGTACTAAAACACCTTATAGAATCCATTCCTCGCCGCACCGATTCGATACCGAATAGATATTCCCAATTTTGTTTTTTTTGCAAATGTGTGTGTGTTCTTGATACTATTTCAGACATTTCGGCAACATCGCAGATATACAAATTCCATTCAAAACGGACAGAAATTTGTCATTGCCAGTTATATAATAAGTTAAGAAGCATAAAACGGAACCCACAGCTATGTAAATTCCAGTTTCCGATTAAACATACAAGAAGAGATTGTGCTAATGATCAGAGCACGCATTGGTCATACTCACCTTACGCATCGCCATTTATTGCTAGGAAATGAACCTCCACTTTTCTCGCACTGCCGTTCACCCTTAACTTTAAAACATGTTCTCATAGAGTGCACTCATTATCAGTCTGCCCGATCCACATCATCCCGATCCCTCTCTAACCTACAGGATTCTCCTCAACCGAGTCATATAATTGGGACAACTCCAATCTAATTGAGTTTGTCCATTAATCAGTTTCTAAAACTGATTAATATATATACTCTTCTAAATATATTTTAATAATCTCTACTGTTCACTCCAGAGGAACAGGCACAATATGGCCATGGTAGACCTTGCGCCAAAAACACCCATTTCACGTGGTGACCTAAGACCTTTCTGTACGAGTAACGTGGTCGGTTTCTTTCGTCCCAAGAACAAGAACATTTTCTTTCTTTGGATACTGTTTCCTAAACCACTAAACTTCCTGAAGAATTCAATTGTATTTATAATGACACGCTATCTAAAACTGCACTGACTGATTGAGACAGCTGTTATCCACTTGAAAATGATTAGGATAAGGGCGAAGATCGAACCGGGCACATTTTTGGAAATACTGTGACGAATACTATCCTGCGAATTTTAACTTATATTTTTAACCATTCTCTTTGTACCTGTTACAAGTAATTTCAAATCTTACCTCCAATCTCTTTTTGTCTCAACTGTCTTAGATAATGAAAAAGGTAGTTGATATTGGTTTGCAGATCTCTATCGAGGTTTTAATCCTTCATGGATGATTTATTAATAAAAACACTATTTTTACCTTGACCATTTATTATTTGTATGACACGGTTCAACGGCGCGTGGCTACTAAATACTGTGCTGTTCTCGTGTTTTCTCAACCTTGTGACACCTCTGTTGTTGTTGTTGTTATTTGGCTTAACGACACAAGGGCTACTGAGGCCAAATTGTGTCTGCTGATAGTTTATTTAGTCGAAATATAACACTGTTGATGTTAAATTAAATACTCCTATATAGGCCAATACGTTTTAAAAATATTACAAGTTCATTTATGTTTGCTTCATTTCCCAGGATATGAGTTAAATCATGTGAGAGGTTCAACCTAGAGACCGACTGAAAAGTGTTTGTCCGTATGGTTGAATATAATGGACAATCAAAGAGGAAATGCCTAACAGTAAGTTGACTGTCACAGGTTGAACACTGGGGTGGATCTTCTCCCAGTAGCAGGAACAGATGAGTATGATGAGTGTGTCCAATTCTGAGTCTTGCCAGTACTACTTCCTCTCGTCTGTTTTGTCGAAATCCTGAGGGCCACAGTTTTGGTTCTTGTTTTATCTGGTAAAGTTTATTGTTGGTGTTACTTTTCCAGATCTGTGACCAGTTATCGTAACTTGCTTTGCGAATAACAGGCTTATAATCAGTGTAAGGAACCTGAGGATGTTCTGGGACAGCTGGTTGAGGATGTTTAGCTGCAAGATCCGCACTTTCATTTCCCGGAATACCAGAATGGCCAGGGATCCAGCAAAAACTGATTGATTGATTAGACACACTGCAGGAAAATAGCTGAGAATGAATGTGTTTCAAGGTAGGATGAGAAGATGAAAAATTCTTCCTTATGGCAGAAACAGCACTGAGCGAGTCAGTGTAAATTATGACAGGTGAGATGGAAAGTTCTATAATTTTACTGAGTGCTAATTTGATGGCATATAATTCGGCTGTGAAGACGCTGCAGACTAATGGTAGTGAGGCAGTAACCGTTAGAGAAGGAAAAACTGCAGCTGCACCAACCGCAGTAGCTGTTTTGGATCCGTCAGTATAGACTTTACAGGCATGGGAGTTCTGAGTAGTGTGAGCTAAGTGCAACTGCCTGATATTAAAGGAAGGTACATTATTCTTTCCCCACTCCAAAAAATGTGTATCGTGGGAGGAAGAAACGTATGTCCAAGGTGGAACAGGTGCAGTTGTGTTCTGAAAAATATCGCTTAAATTGATATTCCAACTCTGAGAAAGCTCTTTAATCCTGAGTGAAGCAGGTCTGTTTTCATTTGGCTTGCTGTCATATAACAAATCCCACCGAGTATTATAAAGATACTCCCAACTGGGGTGAGATGGAAGGCTCTGGATCTTAGCAGCATAGTGGAGCAGTAATGATTTCCTACGAAGATGTAATGGAGGATCATGTGCTTCGATATAGAGACTCTGGATTGGAGAAGTCCTAAAAGCGCCCAACGCAGTCCTGAGAGCACTGTGCTGGACAATATTTAGACGTTGTAAAGTAGTGCTCCTGGCAGAGTCATACACCGGACAACAATAATCTAGCCGTGACCGGATTAAAGTTCTATAAAGATGTAATAGTGTATACCGATCAGCGCCCCATGACATAGCCGAGACTGATCGCAGTATATTCAGATGCTTTAGACATGTATTTCTTAAATGAGAGATGTGAGCTTGAAAATTCAGCTTGCTATCTAATATCACTCCAAGGAATTTAACGGTACTTACAAGCGGGATTGGAATATTGTTTATTTGTAATTCCGGATCGGGATGGAGAGCTCGTTTCTTGCAAAAGTGGGTGAGAGTGCATTTCTTTTCTGATAGTCTGTAGCCATTCCGTGAAGTCCACCATTGTATTTTGGTAATGGCAAGTTGGAGCTGCCGTTCGATGGTGTTCATACTTTGAGATTGACAAGAAATTGTAAGGTCATCTGCGTACATGTAAGTTTCAACAGTTTTTGGGATGTCTCGTGTTATGCTGCTAACTCGGATTGAAAATAGTGTTGGACTAAGTATCGATCCCTGCGGGACTCCTTCTTCCTGAATGTGGGATGCAGAGAGTACATTTTTATATCGGACCTGAAAAGAACGCAATTGCAGAAAATTTTGAATTATTTTCGGCAAATGGCCCCTTAACCCCAAGTGGTAAAGGTCCATAATAATCCCATGACGCCATGTAGTGTCAAATGCCTTTTCAAGATCTAGGTTGACCATGACTAGATGTTGTTTCATGATAAAGGCATTGCGTATATGAGATTCGGCTTTGATAAGCACGTCCAGCGTTGATCTATTCTTCCGAAAGCCATACTGATGATCTGGAAGGAGATTTTGTGACTCCAGGATGTAAGTAAGCCTAGTGTGAACCATCCTTTCGAAAATTTTACCCAGGCAGCTCGTAAGAGATATTGGCCTATAGTTTTCAACACAGGAATGATCTTTTCCTGGTTTTGGTAAAGCAATAATGAAAGAATGACGCCAGGAAGAAGGATAGGCATTTTCGGAGAATATCCGATTATAAAAGATTAACACGGTACTCAAATCTTCTTGAATTAAATGCTTCAGCATAACATAATGAACTCCATCTGGGCCTGCAGCACTGTTTGAAGATCTGTTTAACGATTCTTGAAGTTCTATGAATGTAAAGGGTTGGTTGTACGGGAAAGAGCGGTGCGTGAAAAAGTTGATTTTATATCGTTCTGCGCTAGCTTTGATGTTCTGAAATGTGGACCCATAGGAGGCAGAAGCAGAGATTGTAGCAAATGATTCAGCAAGTGCATTAGCAACTTCTTCAGCTGTAGATAGGTCTTTCCCTTTCCAATGAAGTATTGGAGAGGGCATACGAGCGAATTTCCCATTTAGTGCCTGTATTTTATTCCAGATGAGGCGAGTGTCGGTGTCTTTTGTGATTGTTGAGGCAAAAGCGATCCACGAGTCTCGTTTCGCTTTCCGTCTAATTTGCCTTGCTTTTGCTTTAAACCTTTTATAAGTAATGAGGTTATTAGTGGTGGGATTCTTACGGAAATTATTCCAAGCTCGGTTTTTTTCCTGTTTGGCAGTGAAGCAATCTGCATTCCACCAGTGATTTCGGTGATTGTGATATGTCTTGGATTTTGGAATGTAGGTATTTGCTGCAGTCAGAATCTGATTGGTGATGTAAGTATTTACATCATCAATAGGTTCTTTTTTAACGTACAGTCTGTCTAAAAGTATTTGAGCAGAATAGCCATCCCAGTTCGCCTTTTTAAACTTCCAAGAGGATCGTTTATCAGGATTTGGTGTTACTCCTGTTTGTAAGGAGCAAATGATCGGAAAGTGATCACTGCTATAAGGATCAGTTAATACAGACCATGTCATGATTGGAAAGATGGAAGGTGAGCAAACTGACAAGTCAATTTGAGAAGTAGATCCTGTAGGTAGATGGATGTAGGTAGGAGATCCAGAGTTTAATAAATTTAGGTCATTATTATTTATAAATTCCTCGATCAACTTGCCTCTTCTGTCCATTGTAGCTGATCCCCACAATGGATGGTGTCCATTAAAGTCACCGAAAAGACAAATTGGAGTTGGAAGTTGTGCGATGAGGTTGTCAAGTTCTGATTGGGCCAGTGATAGAGATGGTGGAATATAAATCGAAACAATGGTAACTGAAATACCAACTGCAATCCGAGCTGCCACAGCTTCTAGGCTGGTTCTTAATTGGATCGGTCTGGACGGTATGTTAGTATTTACAAGAATGGCTACTCCTCCACGGGCAGGAGACTCTGGGCTTCTGTCTCGTCTGTATATCATAAAATTTGAGAATTTCGGCGAAACTTGGGGTGACAAGAATGTTTCCTGTAGGCATATACCTATGGGATTAAACTGAGAGATTAAATCCCTTATGTCATCAGAATGGCTGCTTAGTCCTCTACAATTCCACTGTATGATGTTAGGCATTATTTTGGTTTGGCTGAAGATGATTCATCTGACTGTTTTTTATGTGCAGGGCATTTTTTTCGGTCTTTTTTTGGGAATAATGGACGTCCAGTATCCATAGTGTCATTGGCATGGAGTTCTAGGATAGGGTCTTCATAATTTTGGTGTATATCCACTTCCATAGTGTTGGTTGGTGGATCAGTTTCCTCAGAGTCTTTATTGGGTTTCAATCTTTCTGCGTCATTTGAGACTGTCAGAGTATCAGTTGGAATACTAATTGGGGTGTTGGTGGCATGGCTGGTTTTAGTTTTAGAATTTTCTTTTCCAGTGGTTGATAAGGTTGTTTTAACCCAATTAGCTAGCGAGACGTTGGGCGGTATTGAGACATCTGTTTGAATTGCAGTTGTATGAAAACTGCGGGTTCGAGAGGCGTATGATGGACTTGGCATGGTCAACATTATTTGTCTGCGTGCCTCAGGATATGTGACTTTATGTTCTACTTTGTATTTTTGTATTGTCCTACCTGTTTTCCACATCTCACATGATTTAGAAAATGCGGGGTGATTGCCTTTGCAGTTGGGGCAAATGGGAATTGCGGCTGGACAATCTGCCTGTGTATGATCTTTTGCTCCACAAATAGGACAGATAGCGTCACCTCTGCATGCCTGCTGTGAATGGCCATATTTCTGGCATTTAAAACAGCGAAGAGGATTTGGGATGTATGGACGAATTCGACAATTTAAATATCCAGCTTTTACTGAGGATGGCAAATCAGGAGTACTAAAAGTTAAAATGATGGAACGAGTTGGAATGAGATTTCCATCTTTTTTTGTCATAATTCTTTTAGCAGCGATTACCTTTTGATGGCTAAGTTCTTGGACTAATTCCTCCTCAGACACTGTAATTAAGTCCCATTCTGTGATGACTCCTTTAGATGAATTTAAGGTATTGTGAGGAGTAACAGACACTGGTAATCCACCAAACGTAGTTGTTTTTAATAGCCACTCAGAATGATTGGATGTGGCTGTTTCAACCAGGAGATCTCCTGATTGTAGTCGCTTCACCATTTTTGGTGATCCTGCAATAGATTCTAGATGTCTTTGAATCATAAATGGTGATAACTTGCCCACGGGCTGCGTGGACAGAGAGTGTATCACAAGAAAATTAGGGATGTCTGGACGCTGTGCTTCAGTTCGAAGCCTTTTTGGTTGATTAATATCATGAGAGGATTCATGTCTTGAGCTTGAAGGCTCTAAGGGTGGAAAATTGTTTGAATCCATGATAGCTCCTTTTGGCCCTGGGGGTTTATCTTTACCGCCCAGGTTTCCGGCCCCGCCACGGGGAGGCAGGAGCAGTGCCACGAGGTGACCAAGCGGCTGAGTTAGTAAGTTAGTACTAATAGAAAAAAACAGAAAGGTGGTTTCCCTTTCTGGGCTTCTGCCTACTTCTTGTAGTGCGAGAGAGCTACTATGCTATAGAAATCAAGAAAACGGTTTTTCAAACTAAAATAGAAACTGTTCGCTCAAATGTTTTCTGTAGAAAAACGCTTTGGAAAACGCACTAGAATCGCTTGGCCACGGAACGCTTGGCACCCGGGGCCGTGACACCTCTGACTTATGTAGTAGTTTTGGAGTATAAGGAGGAAATTCATTTATTGTTATTTATATGTTTAAATAGGCAGTGTGTGGCGATTTAATACTTATTATTTAGGGCATTCCAATGGCCTGAAATTCTTTAAAATCACTACTCATGCCCAATGTTATAAAGGTTTAAAATTGATATTATTTAAATTCCTGAAATTCTTTAAAGTTACCACTGATGCCCAAGATTATAAGGATTTACAAAGTACCCCATTTCGTTTCAAATACAGACTGCTCAGAACAATTTTTTCTATTAAAGTGTTAAAATATCACACGATCACTAACAACGATTCCCATAAAGAAATAATCCAAAATTATTATTCGTAAATCATACACAAATTCAATGCATATACAATAAAATACTCTGAAGGGGACTGTATATAAAATATGTGACCTCGATGTGGCATTTTGGTTTCATAATACGTCTTTCTTCAATTTTGCTTTAACATTTATAGAGTGCCTTAGTCTGGATTATATTAAAATACACCAGTTTGTTGTTGTTGGGTTTTAGGAGCATTATCGGCTAAGGCCATGTTGCTCCATGAATTGTCTGTAAATTGCTTGTGTTCTGAGGCCGATTTTCTGTATGCTGGATGAAAAACTAGTTTCCAGGTAGGAAAAAAACCACGCTATTGCCTGAGACCGATTAACTTGGCCAAGTTGTTAAAAAGGACCTTAAAATTCCCGTTTAAACAAGGGCAACCTTGCCCTTGGGGTACATATCCCCTATCTCTGCAATGTTTCATAATCAATAATCATCATAATCAATAGATTTTCTATTGATTATGATGTCTTTCTTCAAGGACTTCTACCAGTCGGACACCATCTAGTAGATCCCCAAAGGATTTAGCTAATCCGTGCTGGATTAACACAATGCTCAGGTCCCATAATGGTTATAGCGCTAGTTCCTTTGGTCTCTTATTTAACAATCATTAACTGGAGCTCGAGTATAGCTGTCCTGTTACGTCCTCACTCTAACAGGTTCCGTTCAACGAGTGCTGACATCTGGTGTTCAATGAAGTAATATTTTGTAAAGTTAGGTATATTGTTACTCGTATGCAATAGTCTTTGTTTTTTATAGGCCGGTTGGTTCAAACAGTAACTGCCCCTTTTTTATGCCTGCTAACAGCTTCAAGTTATTGGTCATTTCCCACCTCTCAACCAATTCGTGCTCCTGAAAAGCATAGGATTCAACTGAGTCGGTATGTTAAAGGTGTTACAATATGGATGGAGTCATGTTGAAGAAGGCAGGTACTCACCTTCCAACACACCCATGAGAGTGACCAGCGTGAAACCTTTTATACAAAATAAATGGATAAAAAAGTATTTTATTTTTTATAAATTTCTGCATTCCTCTTTTCTAAATCGCCAAAATTTCACTTTAGAAAATCTTGATAAGCAATATTTCGGTGTAGATGGTCCTTGATGGACGTATACGTCCACCTTGAGTCCACGATGTTTGTGATCCAAGTGGAGTGCGTGATGTCGTGCTGGTTGGTTTTAAAGGTCCCATTTTATAAAAAAAGGTTCCAGTTTAACGTTCAGTGGTTAGCTTATTTAATAAGTAAATGTCCTTCACGGACGATGAGATGCCTTTTCATTTATATCACTGCAATTGACTCATTAAATTCCAGTTAATTTTAGAAATTGGATTCGTGGTTGGCACTTTTCGAAAGATACATGGTTTATCTTTTCGGATGCAAAATTCCAAACCTATATCGTTCAATTTGTCCAAGAACAGTTTTGACAAAGTACAATAAATAGATTATTAGATTTCGAACAAACATCGAGGAAGTTGTCACGTGATGATACTTCGTCTTCAAGAAAATCGTGGATATTTCTTGCGAGTCCCATAATGCTAAAAATGTAACAAAGGCAATGGCTAATCATTACCATAAATATGAACCTTATGGCGATATTATATTTGCAAAACTTAAATTAAATAGTTTAGTGTTCACATTGCCCAAGTTGGTGGGCCCACAAAATTCTAGGCTTCATATGGATGTTTTCAGTACTGTTTAAGAATGCAACCATACTGAGTTACCTGTGTATTACTCTGGTTCTTTCTACACAGGAATACAGAGTACCTATTTGGTCCTCAGGTGGCGCTACCAACACTCAGATCTCTTGGAGTGGATGCAACAAAAATTTATTCGAGTCCTGCTGAGTCCTTCTTAAGTCAAGACTGATCATAATTAGAAGCTCATTCATCAGAAAAGCATTTCGAATATTTGCCTCTGCTTTTATCATGGTGTCCAGCCATGATCTATTTTTACGAAAGCCATGCTGACTTATATTTAGTACCTTAAGGGTTTCCAAGAACCAGGCTAGTCAATTATTCGCCATTTTCTCTAGGGGTTTTTCCTAGACAGCTTGTTAGGACTACTGTTCGATAATTTGTGGGATTCGTATGATCTTTTCCAGGCTTGGGAAAAGGAATTAAAATAGAGTGACACCAAGGGGTTGGATAATAGTTTTCCACATGAATTCGATTGTATAATATAAGTAACGTATTTAGAGATTTTGGCTAAGTTGCAGTATCATTTGATAATGAATTCCATCAGGTCCTGCTGCACTCCTCCTCGACCTAACCAGAGCTTCTTTTAATTCTTCTATATTGGAAGGCTGGTTATATGAAAGTTCTTGATTGGTATTTAATAGTTCATATTTTTCAGCTACGTTTTCTGAAAGGTTGGTATATATGTATGGAAGCTCCCCTAAATGTTTTCGATTTAAGCAATTGTTTAGAGTGCAGTGTTGCTTTGCTTCAAATAGCAGATCTCCTGATTTAGTTGACGAACCATTTCCAGTGAGCCTGCAACATTCCCTAAACAGTCTTTGATCAAAAAAGGAGCTTCCTGACTGGCTAGCCTCAGTCAGTGAATGCATAATGAGGAAGTGAGGCCAGACATTCTGGTCTCTATCCTTCTTTTGCTTTTTTACCATAGTTCGAGTTTGTGATCTTTCTGTTCTGTAGTGTGTGCTGGTTCTGTGGGCCTGCGAGGAGAAGTGTTGGTTAAGTCTATATTTGCTCCTTTCAGCCCTTGGCAAAAATAGTAGTATTTTATTACTATAGTACGATAAAGAAAGGTGATTTTGCTTGCTAGCTCTCTACCAGGACTTTTGAAACAAGGGATGCTATTTGAAAAAAAGATTTCTTAAGCAATAGGAACGTAAAAAAACTAGAATTGGCGTTTTAGAAATCGCAGTACTCAGGGAAATTGTTCAGTCACAAATGGCGTAACGCCCGGGGCCCTGTCGTATGAGATGATATCCTGTTTCTTAGCTGATGGAATGCGTTTCCTCTCCCTTTGTCCAGAAACTTGGTTGTTGTTGTTGTTGTTCTGGAGGCTTAATGGCACATAAGCTGCTAAGGCTATAATGTGCCTATTCACTTATTATATTAAAACATGAGTTTTCCCTAAATCAAAAGAAAATCTGAAATCAGAAATAATTGAAAAGCCCAGTTTGCCTGAGAAAGTCAAAAAATTCAGAAATATTTGCCTTATCACCAATGAGATTTTCAAGAGTTATTGGTTTATGGAGATTAACCAGTGAGATCAAGGATGAAGTTCTGGCTTGTTTATAATAGGGGCAGCCAATAAGAATATGTTTTACTGTCAAATTATTAGAACAATGTGTACATTGTGGTGGATCATCTCCTGTGAGTAAATGAAGGTGGGTCAGATGGGTATGTCCTATTCTTGCCCTTGAAAGGACTACTTCTTCTTGTCTCGATGTACGGATACTGGAGTGCCAGATTTTTGGATCATGTTTAAACTGAAAGAGTTTATTATTAGTCTGAGAGTGCCAGAGTGCTGTCCATTGTGATATGCAAGCAGCATGAACAGTTAGTGCATAATCTGATGCTGGAACAGGGATATTGGTTAAATCAAAAGTAGTTGGATTTTTTGCAGCTTTATCGGCCAGTTCATTGCCTAAAATACCAGAATGGGATGGAATCCAGCAAAAAGTGACCAGTTGGTTGCGTTCTTTAATTTGCAGTAATAAGCTTCTGATTTCATTAAGAATAGGGTGGACTTCATCTGAGGAATTACATAACGACATGATTGAGCTGAGGGAATCAGTGTAAATAACTGATTTGAAGGAACTGTCTGAACAGAGATTTTCTAAAGCTAATTTGATTGCATATAATTCAGCAGAAAATATACTAAATTCTGATGGAAGGGAAACTGATACAGTTGTATTCGGAAACACTGCAGCTGCTCCAACATTTGAATTAGATTTAGAGCCATCTGTATAGATTGGGGAGAAGTCAGTATATCTTTGAGTGTGAACTGCATGAATTTGTTTGACATTTGATGCTTGCAAAGTATTCTTTCTCCATTGACAGAGGTAAGAGTCACAGGTTGGAAGAGGAGGAGGAGTCCATGGTGGCTGAGTACATGTGGCTACTTGTTGTACGGAATGGACGGAAATATTCCAAACTTGCTCCAATTCAAGAAGGCGAAGACCAGCTGGCTTTACTATGCTAGGTTTGTTTCTGTATAAGATTTCAAATGGTGGGTTGAAAAGGTATGACTGAACGGGATGAGAGGCACAACTTTGTATCTTTACAGCATATTTGAGTAACAGTGTTTTCCTGCGTAAAGCTAGTGGGGGCTCATGAGCATCAATGTAGAGACTATGTGCTGGCGACGTTCTGAATGCACCAATTGCAATTCTCAAAGCACTGTGCTGAATTGGATCAAGCCAGCGTAATACACTCTTTCTGGCAGAATCATAGACAGGAGCACCATAATCGAGACGGGATCTGATTAATGCCCTGTATAAACGAAGAAGCGAGGTACGATCTGCACCCCATGTTTGGGCAGATAAAGCTCTGAGTATGTTTAACTTTTTTAGACATGACGTCCGTACATTTTTAATATGGTCTAGGAAATTTAACTTGTTGTCAAGGATCAATCCAAGAAACCTGATGTTGCTGGTGACTGGGACAACGATGTTAGAAATTTGAAGTTCAGGATCTGGATGGAGTTTGCGTTGTCTACAGAAGTGGATGGCAACTGTTTTTTGCTGCGAGAGCCGATAGCCGTTGAGGCTTGCCCATTGTTGAATTTTATTAAGTGATATCTGAAGCTGTCTTTCAACAGACCTCATATTTTGAGAATGACAGGAGATGGAAAGGTCATCTGCATAAAGGTAAGTCTCAACTGTATTTGGAAGCTGCTTAGTGATAGAATCTATTCTCAGAGCAAAAAGAGTGGCACTCAGTACTGATCCCTGTGGAACACCTTCCTCCTGGATGAAAGTTGTGGAAAGGGCATGTTGGTATCGAACTTGAAATGATCTAGTATGTAAGAAGTTCTCAATAAATATAGGAAGGTTGCCTCGTAGTCCTAGAAGGTAAAGATCACTAAGTATACCATACCGCCAAGTGGTATCAAAAGCCTTCTCTATGTCTATTGAAACCATTACTAGATGTTCATGTTTGACAAAAGCATTACGGATGGCAAATTCAGCCTTGACCATAAGGTCTAGGCATGACCTGTTTTGACGAAAGCCATATTGACTATGGCTCATTAGCTGTTCCGACTCTATGATCCAGACGAGTCTTCTGTGGATAATTTTCTCAAGAATTTTGCTGAGGCAGCTTGAGAGAGATATGGGTCTATAGCTATTCGGGTTGGATGGATCTTTTCCAGGTTTCAGGAATGCCAAAACTGTACAGTGATGCCAAGAAGCTGGAAAAACATTTTCTAAAAATATGCGATTGTAAAGGACCAGGAGGCAGCGCAAAGCTTTGTCATCAAGATGTTGTAGCATGACATAATAAATCCCATCTGGCCCGGCAGCACCATTGCGGGCAGTTTTAATGACATGTAAAAGTTCAGAATATTGCAGAGGTTTGTTATATGGGAGAAGACGGGCAGTTTGAAAATGAATAGCATGCTTTTCTTCAGTGTTTTTAATTCTTTGGAATGAGGTAGGATAGGCTGTTGCTGCTGAAATTTCGGCAAAAGTATTTCCCAAAGCATTAGCTATATCTACTGGATTAGAGAGATCTTTCCCATTCCAAGAGAGGATTGGAGAAGGTATGGTAGGAAACTTACCAGACAGCTGTCTAATTTTTTTCCATATTATTTTGGAATCAGTATTTCTGTGAAAACTAGAGGCAAAACGGATCCAGGATTCTTTCTTTGCTTGCTTTTGTATGAAGCGTGCTTTTGCCCTTAACTTCTTATAGTTAATAAGATTGACTGTGCTCGGACATTGCCGAAACAAATTCCAAGCTTTATTTTTTGCTCTCTTTGCTGTGGTGCATTTGTCATTCCACCAGTAATTATGATGCTTTCGGCCCGGGGGATTTGATAGTGGTATTGTATTTTTAGCCACATTTAGAAGATGCGACGTGATGTAATCTGTGGCATCATCAATATGTTGGAGGCGGATTTTTTCCTCATCAAGGTCAATTGACGATTGAAATTTTGCCCAGTCTGCTCGGACAAATTTCCACTTTCTGCACGGTTGAATTGAAGGAGTCTTTGCTATCAGAAAGTTGCATACTATTGGAAAGTGGTCACTGCCCATGGGATCATTTATTACATTCCACTCTATGGTTGGGACTAGTACTGGTGAACAAATTGTGAGGTCTATTGCTGATGTGTGTCCTGCTGGGAGCTGTACGTGTGTCGGTGCACCAGTATTGAGTATACTGAAATTTAGTGCCTCTAAAAAGCTTTCAATTAGTCGGCCACGTCTATCCAATTTGGGAGAACCCCATAATGGGTGGTGCCCGTTAAAGTCCCCTAATATACAGAGAGGTGGAGGTATCTGTATAAACAGGTCTTCAAGATCTCTTAAAGAGTAAGAACGGTTTGGTGGTAGGTAGATTGAGATAAGTGTTATTGCACTATGGAGAGTTATGCGAACAGCAACAGCTTCTATTTCAGTTTGGATTGGGATATGTCTAGTTGGGATCTTCGAGTTTACTAGGATTGCTACCCCACCATGGGCAGCATTAGCGGTATTTCGATCTCTTCGATAAAGGCAATAGTTCTTTATCGAAGGAGAAATTTGTGAGGTCAGGTAAGTTTCCTGTAGACAGAAGGCAGCTGGAGAATATCGGTTAATTAAGTATTGAATATCGTCGGTGTTGCAACGAAAACCTCTGCAATTCCATTGTAAGATACTGTGGTTCATTTAGGTTTAGTTGAGGATGATTCATCAGACTGTTTTTTGTTTGAGCACTTTTTCCGGTCTTTTTTTGGGAAGCTGGGGCGCCCAGTATCCATAGTGTCATTTGCATGAAGTTCTAGTATGGGTTCCTCAAGATCTGAGTGTACATCTACTTCCATACTATTGGTGGATGATTCAGGTTTCTTGTTGTCTTTGGTAGTTTTTAATTTTTCTTTATCATGCGAGACTGTCCGAGTATCAGTTGGGATGCTGATTGGAGTGTTGGTCGATTCACTGGTTTTAGTTTGATGTGTGTCTTTTCCTGAATTAGATAGTGTATTTTTAACCCAATTAGCCATAGATGTGCTAGGGGGTATTGATACATCTGTTTGTACTGCTGTTGAAATAAAGCTTCGAGTGTGAGACGCATATGAACGACTGGGCATGGTCAACATAACCTGTCTGCGTGCCTCAGGGTATGTGACTTTGTGTTCAATTTTATACTTTTGAATTTTCTTCCCTGTTTTCCACATTTCACAGGATTTTGAAAATGCTGGGTGACTTTCTTTGCAGTTAGGGCAAATGGGACTTGATGCTGAACAGTCTGCTTGTGTATGTTCCTGGAACCACAAATAGGACAAATAGCTTCTCCTCTGCATGCTTGTTGGGAATGTCCATATTTTTGGCATTTAAAACAACGAATCGGGTTAGGAATATAAGCCCGAATTCGGCAGTTTAAATAGCCAGCTTTTACTGAGGATGGCAAATCTGGGGTACTGAAGGTTAAAATGATTGACCTAGTTGGGACGAGATTTCCATCTTTTTTGGTCATTATACGTTTGGCGTTGGTTACTTTTTGATTACTCAGTTCTTTAACTAATTCCTCTTCTGATATTGTAAGTAGGTCCCATTCGGTTATAACGCCTTTCGAGGAATTTAAGGTGTTGTGTGGAGTAATAGATACTGGCAGGCCACCGAATGTAGTTGTTTTGAGCAGCCACTCGGAATGTTTGGAGTTGGCTGTTTCAATTAATAGGTCTCCAGATTGCAGTCGTTTAACCATTTTTGGTGTTCCAGCAATCGATTCCAGAAATCTTTGGATGACGAATGGTGATAATTTGCCTACAGGTTGGTTGGAGAGAGAGTGTATGACCAGAAAGTTTGGCATTTCATTGCACTGAACTTCTCTTCGGAGCCTTTTTGCTTGGTTCACGTCTTCATCATTAGGTTTGTCTAGCCTTGAGTTCGAAGGCTCTAGAGGTGGATATTCATTTTTATCCATCGTTGCTCCTTTTAGCCCTGGGGGATAACTTTTCCCCCAGATTACCGGCCCCGCCACGGGGAGGCAGGAGCAGTGCCGCTCGGAGGCCAAGCGGTTGAAGTGTTAGTTGGTTAATAGAACAAGAAATATAGGAAAAAGAAAGGTGTGTTTCCTTTCTGTGTTCTAACTTGTGGTTTTCAAGTATAGAACTAGTTATAAAAGAAAGGCTTTTGGTAGAAACGTAGGAACTTAAAAGGAAATAACTTCAATCACTTTAGAAGAGCGCTCTATATATCACCAGAATATCGCTTGGCCTCGAAATACGCTTGGCACCCGGGGCCCCAGAAACTTGGAGTCTTTGCAATTTATGCTGGAATCACGAAGTCTTCAGCTGCCGAGACCTCGAGTATTCTAAACGAAACTCTAATTATTAAATGACTTACACTCTCTTAAAGTAAATTAATTCAAGCCTATTTTCGTTTAAATTATTTTAAAAATTAAATTTTTAAATTTAAAATTTTTAAATTTTTAAGAGAAGCAAAAATTAAAAATTTAATATATTTATTTAATTCGTTGATTAAAATACAATCCTGTTATGAAGATAGAGTAAAGGCACCTGAAAAATGTTTAATAATTATTTTGGCTGCTTGATTATTTTCTTAAAATTTTATTAACTTAATTTTCAAAATATCCACCCCAGCATGCATTGGTGCTGCCATCTACTGTGCAGAATATTAATTACTTCAAAATCTTAACACTGTACCGTGGTTGTCAATGTCACAGATCATGGCAGTTCAGGGAAGCAGTGTATTAAAACGGTCAAAAAGCAATAAAATCACAACCACCACAAAAGTGCCATCATTATATCTGCAGACAAAGTACTTGGTATTTTTATTTTATTTCTCTAGAAAAATAAGTCTAGCATCTTATGTTATTTCTTCTTAGCCTCTTTCTTCTTCTTCATCAACTCCACTTAAGTTTAACATTAAGAACACCGCATTCGATGTCACCTCCATGTGTGGATTCTGCCATGCAAAGTAGGCATTAAAATAATTAAAATTAACCGAAATATTTATAACAGTTTTAGCTTTTTAAAACTTGAAAAATAACAGTAATCATCTCTACTTTTTATAGATCGGCTAAGCAATAATCTCAGTAATAGAAACTTTACGAATTCCTTCAATCGTGGACCAAGATTCGAACCCTGACACTTCTAAATGCGTGTGAAGTGGCAAAACCACTTCCTACGCAATTAGAGCTGTCATGGTTCGCATCTCAATCCTTTGTATTTACAGAAGTTGCTTTTAAAGTTTTAACTTATATATTTACAAATTTTAAAATCTTATCCAGTTGTTTCTGCACTGTTTGTACGAAATACAATTAAACTTAATAAATATTTGTAGGTTCCCTGTTTCGTTTGAAAATGCGAAATTAAATAGAACTTCTTATAAAGAAACAATATGGGTTGATGTTTAAGGATATGACAGCTTATAAACCTTGTTTACAAGGGGACTGAGTCAAATCAAATCAATAATTGTCTCCTATTATATTGGTAAAAGAAGACAGAGTTACCAATGCACACATATTCATTACACTAGTTTCAAAAGCAATAGCTGAACATTTGATTTCGGTTGATTTATTCTCTTAAATTATAAACGTTTTCTTTTTTTATTCTGTTAAAGCAATGTATCTAATTACATTCTTTTTCTTTTGGACAATCAGTGGATAGGAATAAAGTCGTACTTTGTACAAAGCTGGTGGCATATTGTCATCCAAGTGCCCCTGTGAATCTCTCCTTCCTGTAGAACACCCGTACCCTACAGGGAAGTATACAGGAAAATATTAATTAATGAATCGACTTATTAATTAATTAATAATGATTATTGAAAACAACAGTAATGCTCTGTGAATAGTTAATGAGATTACTATACACTGTCTTTTCAAAAGTATACGGACACCCATTAATAGATCATCTAGAAGACATTTGTACCACTCTTAAGGAAACAAATACACTTTCAAGACACTTCTCTATTAAAAATGAAGATATACTGCCAGGATATTAAAGAATGTTCAATTATGAAAGCTGATTGAACATTCTTTAATATCCCTTTCAGTCTCTTTGGGCTGGATTAGTCATCATCAGGTTGGTGCAGATCGACGAAAGCTGGATTTGCAGTCTTAATCCGTGGAAAGTATTCATAGTCCGTGTTTTGCTACTTTTGGACATGGATTCAGCTTTAGTATCCAGGTTACCTGCCCCATGACGGAGAGGCAGGAACAGTGCCACCAGGTGAGTCTGTTAGTATTGTTAGAAAAAGAAAGTGAAAGGCGTTTCTTTTCTGGGTCTCTATTTATTTGTAGTGAAAAAGAGTGTACAAAATGAGGGTAAGAAAAAAAAGGGATTTAGGACAAAAAGATTATCTTCACTACAAAAGCTTTTTAGAATAACTCTTTGAGGAGAGTGCTGGAATGGCTTGGCCACAAAACTCTTGGCACCCAAGGCCAAGACTCGTAAGAATGATCCGTTCCAAATTTGATGTTAACTCTAGCGTTTGTGGGAAAAATTTAATTAACGCGAAAATAACGCTGCTGCAAGGTCAGCCAGATATATTGCATCATCTTTCCCGAAAATTTCAAACTTCATTTCTCACTTTCACAAACCTTTTTGTGTCTTATATTAAGTACTAAACATAAAGAACTTAAACTTTTGGGGTTTCTGTATTTCGAATTGCCCCAAACTTAACCCCTTAACTAAAAACCTTATCCGAAGCCAAACATAATTAGTTATGGGGTGGAGTAGATGTATGAGGAACATCACATCACTTCTGTACCTAATAAACATTTCTCGGAAGTCCATCAACAGCTCCAATCTTCACGGTTAAAAAACAGGATACCACAGAGCATCAGAACGACGTAAATTAAACTTATGTACTGTGCTGCCATCTAGTATCTGTTTTTTTAAATAGACCGACAAGCTGATATTCTCATACATTTAAATTTTTTATTAATTAATTAATTATATTTGAGAAGAAAATAGTCGCGCAGAATAATGCTCGATATTATACTGCTTAAGTATATACACATATTACTCATTTTCGTTTGTCAAAAACAAGATTAAACCGATTAATAAAACTGGATAGAGCACCTACGTCACTACTTTCTCAGTTTCGAGTGCTGCCATCTAGTGTAAAAAATATTATTTGTTTCTGAAGTTAATTCAGAAGGGTTTGCAGATACTAATAATTTATAAGTTTAGAAAGTTTCGAAGCTTTTTTTTTGAAATATGATATATTCACAGAGGCAAAATAGTCCTTTACCAACACCATATATTTTTTTTTTCCATTAAATTTCCCATTGCAGAAAGAAATAAAGAAGGAATAAAAAAGCTCGTGTTTGTTTTGTGGATTCCGATGTTTAGAAGTATTTTTAAGATTGCTAGGAATGAATTGATAACCGACAGGTCTAATCTAAAATAGTAGCGAATGATCTCAGGGAATCAGCACATGGAATTAATCCTTGGGATTAATTCCATGGGCATATTTAAATAAACTAAGATCGTATGAAACTTCTCACGCATTCATTATTACTTTATATGCTTTGATCCAAAGATGAAAATGAATGATTCCCAGACTTCTTGCCATTTCATTGGCTTTTAATAAACTTGTAATGTGAGGAGGTGCGTTGAAGGAAGGAAGGATCAATAGTGTTCGTTGCAGTTTTGACAACTAAATCTGCACGCTTGTGGCCAGGGATCCAGAAAAAGGTGATGCTCTGCGAATTTCATTAATTTTGGTAAGGATATCCCCGATCTCTCTGAGTAATAGGTGTCATATTTTTCCTCTGCTCTATAACTTGAATTGCATTAATTGCATATATATCATAGTCTCCATATATTACAGTCAGCAGTGTGGTTGCTGATGGTTGTTTGGTGGAACTTCTTGAAGATATTCCGTGCTCTCTTCTTTTTTAGGTTTCCTGGATTCATCGTCCCACCATATCTTTGTGTATGTACAAATTTTAAAGGCGCTTTTGGGATTTCTAGATCTGCTGCCTTCAGCATTTCGGAAGGTTGTACTCTAATGCTGCGTTTATAAAGGTATTTTGGACCGCTGTTCCTCTAGTATAGAATTCTGCTTATACGACTCCATACAGCTTTATGAAAAACGCCATTTTTTTTATTTGCTTAGGAAGGTAGGAGATGCTGTTATCGATGCCATATATCAGAGGATCGTGGTCACTGTGTAATGGATTGCTGTGTATAGTCCATTCAAATAAAAGATATATGGTTGTTGAGCATAAAGAAACGTTTATGCTCGAAGTATATCCTGTAGAAAAATGATTTGGTTTGGAGTTTATGTGTAACACGATGGTTGGTTGTTGTTGGGTTTTTTTGGCTGGTTGGTTGGTTCTTGGGTTTTATTGGCGCTGTTGTTGTTGTTGTGCTTGGAGTTTTCTGGTGCAAAGGCTACTTAGGCCATATTGCACCTATCAAAGTAGTTAGTACTAATTTTATTGGTTTCTATGGGAGCAGTTAGAAATGGTTATATAAACCTATTCGTTTCAGAAAGAGAACGAATTCTGTAATGTTTGAGTTTTCGCCTATGATATGGCTAAGTGACAATTCCTGTACGTTTGAGAGAGAAGTGAATGAAATTAGACGGGAGTTGTTATACAAGATGCATTCCAAGAGTATGTGTTTTATTGTTAGTGGCTTGTGGCAATGTGAACACTGTGGAGGGTCATTACCTGATAACAGAAATAGATGGGTCAAATGGGTGTGGCCTATTCGGGCTCTGGCCAGGACGACCTCTTCTTGTCTGTTTGTACGAAAATTGGAGGCCCATAATTGCGGTATAGGTTTAATTTCAAGGAGTTTGTTATGAATGTGCGTTTGCCATTGTAGTTTCCATCGTTCCTTACATATATTACGTATATGTACTTTGTAATCCCTGAACGGGACCAGAAAATTCATTGGGGATGTGCTGGATGGATGCTTGGCAGCATCATCTGCAATTTCGTTTCCCGGTATTCCAGTATGGCCTGGGATCCAGCAGAAGACAACATTTTGCCGATGATCTCGGAGACGAATCAATTCTGATCTGATTAGCTGTAGTAGCGGATGAGTAGATGGGGAAATTTTTTGCATGGCTAATAGGGCACTTTGCGAGTCTGTGTAGATTATACTCTTTTTGATTGAGAGATGGGAAATGTTTTCCAGAGCAAGTTTTATGGCATATAATTCAGTGGTGTAACTGCTGCATTCTGTCGGAAGTGACACGGAAGTGATAGTGTCATGGAATACCACTGCTGCACCTGATCCATTCTCAGACTTTGAGCCGTCAGTATATATTTTCGCAAAGTCAGGATAACTTTGAAAATTAGCAGTGTGGAGCTGCTGGATGTTCATACCCGTTAAAGAGTGTTTCCCCCATTGGTGAAAATAATAGTCACAACACGGCATGATGACAGACCATGGAGGATTTGGATTTGGATTTGGTTTAGTTTTATTGGCGCATCAGCAACTAAGGCTATAATGCGCCAAAACCTTGTCATGAAAGTGATAAAAATCTTTCAGTGACCTAACGAATTAGGTCACTAAGTCAGGGTATAAAAGCCACGTATATATTTTAAAAGACGAATAGCAGTAAACAAGGTAATAATAAAAAGACTTTTTAAATATGGTTAAAAAGGTTTACTGATTTCAGGAAACTAAAAATAGCAGACACGTGGTCATTGTCGGATAAAATCTGACTGAGTGTATAAGGCTCAGTCAGATGGTTAAAAGCGATAAAACGAGCATTACTAAAACTGGGACAGTCACATAAAATATGTTTAACGGATAAAATGGTGTCGCATTGCTCGCACATAGGAGGATCATCCGCCCTCAGCAGAAACGAATGTGTCAGATGACTGTGTCCTATGCGGAGTCGGGCAAGAACAACTTCCTCGCTCCGATTCCTGCGCAGACTGGACTGCCATGTTTGTATTAGAGGCTTTATTTGGTATAATTTATTTGTTCTCTCTCTATGCCATAGTTCTTGCCATTGGGAATATATATTTTCTCGTATTATTTGCCTGTAGTCTGTATAGGGGACTGACAGGCAACGATTGTTACTGGGAGCTGCTGATTTGGCTGCAGTGTCAGCCAAATCATTTCCCTTTATCCCAATATGGCTAGGAATCCAGCAGAAGCGAATATCAAATTTATATTTATGAAGAGAATATATCTTCTGCTGAACCCGAGAGAGAACTGGATGACAGCTGCGTCTCAAAGATAATAAAGCCTGTAATACACTCAGAGAATCAGAGTATATTATTGACCTTTGGCATTGAGAAATTCGAATGTGATCCAAGGCTAACTCTATAGCATGCAGCTCTGCAGTGTATATGCTGGATTCGGGAAGAATCTGCTGAGATATTATAGTGTCCGGGAACACAACAGCAGATCCAATGAACGATTCAGACTTCGAGCCGTCTGTGTAGACGGGCAGGAAGTCGGAGTTCTCAGCTCGATGTGCAGAAAAGAGCTGCTGGTAGACCGATGATGAGGTCTCAGACTTTACCCATTTCTTAAGGGAAAAGTCGCACGATGGAGTATGAGCATGCCAGGGTGGAAGAGTTTTTTTTGGTGTTTGTGCAACCTTGTCTACCATGATGTTAAACTCTCTGAGTAGCTCTTGGACACGAATACCAAAAGGTCGGTTGGCAGTCTGACGGGTATTATATAAGTTTTCCCAACGTGGCTCAAAAACGGATGTCCACGTAGGATGGTCTGGCAGGGATTTCAACTTTAGAGCATAGTTTAAAGACAACTGCTTACGTCGAAGCGATAACGGTGGTTCGTTTGCTTCGACGTATAAACTCTGGACAGGAGATGTGCGATATGCTCCAGTAGCGATACGAAGAGCCTGGTGATGGACAGGATCCAGCCATCGAAGGGCACTGTCTCTGGCTGAAGAATATACCTGGGACCCATAATCAAGTTTGGATCGCACAAGTGCACGGTAAAGCCTAAGAAGCGTGCAACGGTCTGCTCCCCAAGATGTAGAGGAGAGCGAGCGGAGAATATTAAGCCCGCGTGTGCACTTTGTGCGAAGTTGACGGATGTGGTGCAGAAAGGTCAGCTTTTGATCAAATACGAGTCCCAAGAATTTTGTGTCCGCTGCTACTGGAATAGCATTTTGTCCGAGCCTTAATTCAGGTTCAGGATGAAGATTACGCTTGCGACAAAAGTGTACGCAAACGGTCTTCTCCGGCGAGAACCTGAAGCCATTTACAAGTGCCCAGGAGTTGAGGCGATCAATGGATTTTTGCAGTTGTCTTTCAATAACCCTCATGTTGCATGACTGACAAAATATGCTAAAGTCATCAACATAGAGGGCACTGTTTACGGTAGGAGGAAGTTGTCCTGTGATGGAATTTATTTTGATGGCGAAAAGCGTGACACTTAAAACTGATCCCTGTGGTACTCCCTCCTCTTGACTAAAGGAACGAGAGAGTGAGGATCCCACACGAACTTGGAAAGATCGATTGGCCAAAAAGTTTTTAATAAAAATGGGGAGTCGTCCCCTGAGACCCAGGCTATGCAGATCTTTTAAGATGCCAAATCTCCAAGTTGTGTCATACGCTTTCTCCATGTCAAAAAACACTGACACCAAGTGTTCGCGTTTTAGGAAAGCATCCCGGATGGATGTTTCCAGTCTAATAAGATGGTCCAAAGTGGACCGGTTCCTTCGGAAGCCGCACTGGATATTGGAGAGAAGGTCATTTGATTCTAAATACCATATTAAACGAGAATTGACCATTCTCTCCAGGACTTTGCACAGACAGCTAGTCAGAGCAATGGGACGATAATTGGTGGTGATTTTTGGATCCTTTCCTGGCTTAGGAAAGGCAAGAACGATTGCCTTGCACCAGGAATCCGGAAACTGCCCTTCAATAAAGATTCTGTTATATAGAAGGAGCAGATAATCCATAGATTTTGATGAAAGATGTTTAATCATTTCATAATGGATGCCATCTGGTCCAACAGCACTTGCTTTGGAAAGAGTGAGAGCTCTTTTCAGTTCCTCTCTAGTGAATTCCCCGTTGTAGGGATAGAGGCCCTTGGACTTGAAGTCAAGTGCCTGTTTTTGGATTTTATGTTTCAGGACCAGGAACTCTGGGGAATAGGAAGATGTTGCGGAGATGTTAGAGAATGTTTCCCCAAGAGCATTGGCTATTGCAGTTGGATCTGCAATAGTGCATCCATTATAATCTAGGATTGAAGAAGGGTGGGATGTATATTTTCCCTTCATTTTCCGGATTTTATCCCAGACTACCTTAGAGTTGGTAGACTGGTTAATAGATGATGTAAAACGGATCCACGATTCCTTTTGACTCTGACGGCGGGTATAGCGTGCTTTAGCTCGTGCGCGTTTAAAGGCCATAAGGTTCGTCGTGGTAGGATATCGGCGGAATATCCCCCACGCTTTGTTTTGGGCCTTTTTTGCTGTTGTGCATTGGGAATTCCACCAAGGTTTGGGAAATGGTGGAAACCGGGCAGATGTTTTTGGAACTGCATTCGCAGCTGCTTGGACGATAGCCTCTGTGATGTACGTTACTGCTTCATTGATAGGCTCTTGGCTGACGGTACTGAGATCAAAATTTGCCTGATTTTGGAAGGCAAACCAGTCAGCCTGATCAATCTTCCACCGTGGTAACCTGAAAGGAAGACATGGTCTCCCATTGTGTAACAAGGTTATCACAGGGAAGTGATCGCTTCCGTATGGATTCTCCTCCACTTCCCAAGTGAGTGAGGGGAGTAGAGAAGGGGAGCAGATAGAGAGATCAATGGCAGAAAAAGTACGGGTAGGCATGTGGAAGAAGGTGTTTTTTCCAGTATTCAGAAGGGAAAGGTCATTGTCATTGAGCATACGCTCTATGACTCGTCCCTTTCCGTTGATGTTAACACTACCCCACAGGGTGTTATGTCCATTAAAATCCCCAAGAAGTAAGAAAGGGGGAGGCAACTGCGTTACAAGATCATCAAGGTCTTCCTGGGAGATGTCAGTCCCAGGTGGCAAATAAATAGAGCAGACCGTTAATAGGAATCCCACTGTAAGGCGAATTGCAACAGCCTCTATGCTGGTTGTAATTAGCAAGGGCTGAACTGGGGTCTGATTATTCACAAGGATAGCCACTCCTCCATGGGCAGGACCATCCGCAATTCTATCCTTACGAAAGATTGTGATGTTATGCATGGTGGGATCATCATTTGCCTTTAAATAAGTCTCCTGCAAGCAAAAGCAAACTGGCTCGTGCTTTTGCAGGAGGGCCTTGATGTCATCTGTATTTCGCCGGAATCCACGACAATTCCATTGTAGGAATTTAGCCATTATTTTGGCTTGGTGGGTCCATCAGGCGGCTTCCGAGGTGCTGAGGGCTTACTTTTATCAGTCTTGGCTTTGTCTTTTTTGGGGAAGAATGGACGCTGTCCCGTGTCCATTTCCTCCTCCGCAAAGAGTTCCAAGACTGATTCATCCTGTACCTCCTTGTTCTCTACATCCATTCTTTCTGTTGTTACTTGAGGCTCTTTACCACTTGGTTTTGGTAGTGGTGGAGCATTAGGAGGTACGGATATAGGAGTGGCAACTGACTGTGTTTTTTTGGTGGGCTTTTGAGAACTCAATAAATAGCGTGCAATCGGGGTGAATGACTCTCTTGGTGGTATAGTCATCTCAGTTTGTGTCCCGATAGTGCTCTTAGCAGAAACCTTCTGGGCATATGAAGGTTTCCCGCTATTTACTGGTTGGATACGTTTTCTGGCCTCTGGGTAGGAAATATTCAGCTCTGTTTTCAATTTTTGGATTTCTTTTTCGTCCTTCCACCGCTGGCATGCTCTTGAGTAGGCGGGGTGCTCACCTTGGCAGTTGACACAGGTGGGTTTTGGAGCTGTACATTCCTTGCTCTCGTGGTCTTTCACACCACATCGAGCACAGGCAGGGTTACCACGACAAGATGTTTGTGAGTGGCCATATTTTTGGCATCTAAAACACCGCAGTGGGTTTGGGATATAAATCCTCACTGGGCAGTTTAGATAGCCTGCTTTGATGGAACTTGGAGGCCGTGGGGTGTTAAACGTTAGGATGAGAACTCGGGTAGGGACGAGATTCCCATCCTTTCTCATTGATATTCTTTTGACAGCTGTCACTCCTTGGTCTTTCAATTCAGAGCAGATCTCTTCTTCAGAAACATGAAGAAGGTCCCACTCTGATATAACACCACGTGAAGAATTCAGAGTTTTGTGGGGGGTTACGGTAATAGGTATTCCCCCTATGGATGTAGAGTTCAAGAATTTTTCAGCTTGTTTTGTGCTGGAAGCTTCAACCAAAAGATCGCCAGAACGCAGTCGTTTAACGGATTTCGGTGAACCTGCCAACCCTTCTAATCCTTTCTGGATAAAGAAGGGTGACATCTTTCCAATTGACTGCTCTCCGATGGAATGGAGAATGAGGAAAAGCGGTGTCACTGATGGTGGTAGTGTATCCTCAGTTCTGGCTCTTTTTGCAGAGGTGTTTTCTTTGTCATCGTCTCGATTAGGTAGGGGCCTTGTTGGGGCCCCAGAAGAAAGATTTGAATTACTCATAGGAGTAAAGAGAAAATGTCTGATGCCTAAGTACCTCACCCACCACGGAGCCCTACGAGGGGGCGCCCACTCGTGAACTAGCAGGTACTGCGTACACGAGTGGGACGCCGAGTTCGCTTAGAACACCATACCCACGTTACCAATAAGTCTTTATCCCGTCCCAGGACCATAGGGAGGGAGACTTATTGGAACGCAGTTGACCCTAGCAGTATAATACCACCCGCCGATTGATCCCAGTCGAGCCGGTCCGGGACCGCCCGTCTTGTCGAAGCAGGGGCCAAAGTGGTGTATTGAAGCTGGGCCCCTCAACCACCAGGATCCCCCTTTCCGCTTCCACGGGTCGCGGCGCACGGCTGCACACGCCGGATTCCAACGATGTAACCCTGGAACCAAGGTATGGGCGTTAGATCCCAGTGATGCTAGTCTGGAAGTCCAGCAGCGTCACTGGGAGGTCCCCTCACCACGTACAGGTGCCCACGTCGAGGGGACCATGGAGGAACGTGATCTGTAGGTTCTTGGTGGACTTTATTGATTTGTATATTCCAGTTTTCTGCTAGTTCCATTAATCTAATACCTGCAGGCCTAGTTGCTTGTGGTTTGTTTCTATAAAATATCGTGAGTGGCGGATCATTAAATATTGACCAATTAGGATGGGTCGACTGACTTTGGATCTTGGTTGCGTAGTTCAATAATAACATCTTTCTTCTGATGTTTAGAGGAGCTTCGTAGGCTTCTACATAGAGACTTTGCACTGGAGATGTTCTGAACGCACCTAGAGCTATTCTTAGAGCTGAATGTTGAATAGGGTTGAGACGAGATAAGACACTCTCCCGAGCAGAATCAAAGACAGGTGCGCCATAGTCCAGACGAGATCTAATTATGGATCTATATAAGTGAAGCAGGGTGTAGAGATCTGCTCCCCAGGTTGTTGCTGATAAGGCTCTGAGTATGTTCATTTTCTTTTGGCAAGCTGTCCGGAGATGTTCAATGTGTTTTTGGTAATTTAACTTACTGTCAAAAATTAAGCCGAGCAGACGAATACTATTTGCTATTGGAATAAGGTGGTTATCTAATTGGAGTTCAGGATCAGGATGCATTTTACGTATGGTACAGAAATGAATGGCAGTAGATTTCTGGCTGGATAGTCTGTAACCGTTTTGTGTCATCCAAATCTGGATCTGATTTATTGATATCTGCAATTGTCTCTCAATGTAGTTCATGTTTTGAGAGTGACAGGAGATTGTGAGATCATCGGCATAAAGATATGAGTCCACTGTTTTCGGAATAAGTTCAGTTAAGTGGTTAATTCTAATTGCGAATAGAGTGGCGCTCAGAACGGACCCTTGAGGGACTCCTTCTTCCTGAACAAAGTTTTAGAGAGAATTCCTTGGTAACGAACTTGAAAGGATCTTTGTTCTAAGAAATTTTGGATGAAGTATGGCAAATTTCCTCTCAGGCCAAGAGAATGCAGATCCTTTAAAATGCCAAAACGCCATGTGGTGTCAAAAGCTTTCTCAATATCCAGACAGACCATAACGAGATGCTCCTTTTTGATGAATGCATTTCTGATGTTTGCTTCGGCTTTAATCATAAGGTCCAATGATGATCGATTTTTTCTGAAACCAAATTGATTATTATTGATTAAGTTTTGGGACTCAAGATACCAAGTCAGACGGTGGTGAATCATTTTTTCGAGGGTTTTGCTCAGACAGCTGGTAAGTGAAATTGGTCTGTAGTTTTGAGGAACAGAATTGTCTTTACCAGGTTTTGGGATAGCCAGAACGTAGGAATGACGCCAGGAGCTTGGGTATGTATGTTCAGTGAATATTCGATTGAGGAAGAACAGCAGTGATGACTGTGACTTTGTATTTAATTTTTTGAGCATTATATAAAATATCCCATCAGGGCCAGCAGCGCTGTTCCTTGTGTTGGGCCCCGGGTGCCAAGCGTTCCGTGGCCAAGCGATTAAAGTGCGTTCATTGAAGCGATCTTTTCAGAGCTTTTGCTATATATAGAGTTTCTTTTTGTTGTGATTACCGTTATTTTCATTTTATACTAGAGTAGCTCTTTGACACTACAGGAAGTAGGCAAAGGCCCAGAAAGGGAAGTTACCTTTCTGTTTCTTTTTTATATCTCTCACTAACACAACTAACAGCCGCTTGGTCACCTCGTGGCACTGCTCCTGCCTCCCCGTGGCGGGGCCGGAAACCTGGAAGGAAAAGTTATCCTTCCAGGGCTAAAAGGAGCAATCATGGAAAACGAAAATTTCCCTCCTCTAAAGGCTGCAAATCCTATGGATTTGCAACAAAATTGTGACAGTCAAAACCGTAAAAGGATGAAAACTGATGTACCTGAAATGGAATACCCATCTTTCCTCATAATGCATTCTTTAACGAATCAGTCATTAGGTACACTATCTCCCTTCTACATACAAAAATGTTTAGAAAGTGTAGCCGGATCACCAAAAATGGTACGCAGACTGAAATCTGGTGACTTATTAGTTGAAACCACCAACCGCAAACATTCTGAGTCTCTCCTCAAACTAACATCATTTGGTGGAGTCCCCACTAAGGTTTCTCCTCATGCCACCCTTAATACCTCTAAAGGAGTCATATCCGAATGGGACCTATTGAACGTCAAAGAGGAAGAGATTGTTCAAGAACTCCAAAACCAGAAAGTAATTCAAGCGAGACGAATAATGTTAAAGAAGGATGGAGAATTTGTACCCACTCGCAGCATTATTCTTACTTTTTCTACACCGAACCTACCTTCATCAGTAAAAGCTGGATACCTAAACTGCCGCATCCGCCCTTATATCCCCAATCCTATCCGATGCTACAAGTGTCAGAAGTTTGGGCATTCCCAAACTGTCTGCCGAGGAAATTCAGTATGTTCAAACTGCGGATCAAAGGAGCATATTCATACCGATTGCAATGCCGAATCATCACGATGCCCAAACTGCAAAGGCAATCATTCAGCATTCTCTAAATCCTGTGAGCAATGGAAGCTGGAGAAAACAATCCAGAAATACAAAGTAATTAACAAAGTCACATATCTCGAAGCGAGAAAACACCTTCTACAAAGCATACCTAAACGTTCATATGCTGAGGCATCTAAAAGATACCAAACGGTTTCAACTCAGACGGATACAACTGTTCCACCAAAAGTGTCAATTTCTGACTGGGCTCGGTCACTCTTATCATCTGCACCACAATCCACAAAACAAACTGTCGATAGGACTAATAACACACCAATCTCAATACCACCTATTACTCAAGCTCCAGCTATTTCAGGTCAAATGGAAAACTCAGATTATGCCAGAAAGAAATCATCTGATACCACAAATATGGATGTTGCAGAGAATAATACCTATGATGAACCCATTCTAGATCTATATGCTGAAGACGACATGGATACACGTCCATTCTTCCCAAAAAAGGAAAAAATAAAATTTGACCTTCAAAAACAGAGCACGTCTAAAAAACAGACGGATTCGACTGCTAACTCTAAACCTAAACAATGAATAAAATAATCCAATGGAATTGCAGAGGGTTTCGTAGCAACATAGATGACATATACGAGTTAATCGACCGTTATCATCCTG
Organism: Mastigoproctus giganteus; assembly: GCF_048544385.1. Lineage (NCBI taxonomy): Eukaryota > Metazoa > Arthropoda > Arachnida > Uropygi > Thelyphonidae > Mastigoproctus > Mastigoproctus giganteus. Next base: position 25,764,036 of record NC_143584.1, on the reverse strand, counting down.
TGGGTATATGCCTACAAGAGACAAATTTAACACCTCAGGTATCTGTATCAATTAAAAATTATACTCTTTTTCGTCAAGACAGGTCCACTACACAAAATGCTCATGGAGGAGTAGCCATACTGATAGACTCAACAGTTCCTTGTAAGAAAATTGTTCTCCAAACTTCCCTAGAAGCCGTCGCAGCTCGTATAGTGGTTGGCACTGCTTTAACGATCGTCTCAATCTATCTTCCACCCAATAAACAATGTTCAATTCAGGAACTGGAAAACCTTATTCTGCAATTACCTTCTCCCATCTTCCTGTTAGGAGACTTTAACGGTCACAATCCATTATGGGGATCTCCCGTCTCAGATAGACGTGGAGAGCTCATTGAAATGTTACTAGACAGACAGAATTTAACGTTACTGAACACTGGCTTATCCACGTACATTCATTTTCCTACTGGTTCAACCTCAGCAATAGATCTTTCGCTATGCTCTCCTATCCTCTTCCCAAGTGTCGAGTGGACAATACATGACAATCCTCTGAACAGCGACCACTATCCTGTCATATGCCGAATTCAAACAACCCATTCTAAAACAACTGAAACCCAAACGAAATGGAAATTTTCCAAAGCAGAATGGGCAAAATATAAAAATTATGTCTCTTTTAATGATCACATCATTGAGTCTTCTCCCATCGATACCGTCACAGAGCATATAACAGCACAGATACTTAAAGCTGCAACAATCGCCATACCGCAGTCTCAACTAGGAAACCGCAAGCATATCAATCATTGGTGGAACAAAGACTGTTACACGGTTAAAAGAGAAAAAAATGCAGCATGGAACCAATTCCGCAAATACCCAACCACTGTCAACCTTATTAATTATAAAAGACTTAGAGCCAAAGCACGATACATCCACCGAAAAGCCAAAAAAGACTCTTGGATAAAATTCGCTTCAACAATTAACAAAGATACCGACTCCAGAATAATTTGGAAAAAAATAAGGCAGTTGAATGGCAAATATCTTAAATCACCTTCAGCTATTCTTAACTGGAATGGGAAGGAGATCTCTGATCACACAGAGATTGCAAACACCTTAGGAACTGCGTTCTCTGAGTTGTCCGCCTCAATAGCTTATCAGCCATCATTCCAAAAAATTAAAGCCGAAACTGAGAAATTCAAAATAAATTTCAAAACTACCCATTCTTTGCCTTATAATCAACCACTCACACTATCTGAACTGACAGAATCCATAAATACCTCTAGAAACAGCGCCCCTGGCCCTGATGGTATTTACTATATAATGCTGAAACATCTACATGAGAAATCTCTGTCCTCACTCCTAAAATTCTACAATAGAGTCTATTCTGAACACACATTCCCCTGTTCCTGGCAACATTCTTACGTAATACCTATCCCTAAACCAGGAAAAGATCACTCGGCTCCATACAACTATAGACCGATATGTCTAACCAGCTGCTTGAGTAAAACTTTGGAAAAAATGGTGCACCGCCGATTAACATGGTACCTGGAGAAAAGAAACATAATCAGCAGCAATCAATTTGGCTTTCGGAGGAATAGATCATCTTTAGATCTTATGGTAAAGGCGGAATCAAACATAAGAAATGCGTTCATTAGAAATCAACATCTGGTCATGGTTTGTCTTGATATCGAAAAAGCTTTCGATACCACATGGCGTTATGGAATCCTAAAGGATCTCCATACTATTGATATGAGAGGCCATTTACCATCTTTTATTGAAAACTTCCTTCGCCACAGGTCTTTCCAAGTCCGATACCATCAGGCTCTGTCACAAACATACATACAAGAAGAAGGAATCCCACAAGGCTCTGTACTCAGTGCCACTTTATTTGCAGTGCGAATCAACAATATCACAAACAGAATTCCAAACACTGTCGACTCATATCTCTACGCTGATGACCTTACCTTATCCTGTCATTCCCAGAATATGAATTATATCGAGAGGCACTTACAAATATCAATAAATAATATTGAACTGTGGATGACCCAAAATGGATACAGGCTATCAAAGCAAAAGTCTGCAGCTATCCACTTCTGCAACAAGCGCAAAATCCATCCAGACCCTGAGCTACTCTTGGACAGTCATCCTATTCCAATCATGAACAATATTCGTCTCCTAGGACTAATTTTCGATAAGAAGCTAAATTTCCAAGACCACATCAAAAACCTACGAACTATTTGCATTAAGAAAATGAACGTACTCCGGGTAATCTCCAGTACATCATGGGGTGCAGACCGTTACACTTTGCTCCGTCTATACAGATCCCTAATTAGATCTCGGCTGGATTATGGAGCACCTGTTTATGGCTCTGCTAGAGAGAGTACCTTAGCTCGTCTTGCTCCCATCCAACACACTGCTCTTAGGATTGCTCTAGGTGCATACAGAACATCGCCAGTTCAAAGTTTGTATGTTGAGGCCCACGAACCTCCATTGAATATCAGAAGAAAGATGTTATTGATGACATACTCTGTTAAAATTAAAAGTCACCCCACACATCCTATTTGGCCACTACTGCATGATCCTCAGTACATAATCCACTATGCAAACAAACCAAGAACAATTCGGCCTACTGGTATCAGATTCCGAAATCTAACAGAATGCTGGAATATTCAACTTCATAATGTTCTCAGTGACTTAAGAGATCCAGATCCTCCGTGGATTACCTTCGCGCCTTCTTGTGATGATTACTTTGAGCAATGGGGAAAAGGAGCTATATCAGATATCAACATCCAACAGCTACATCTTGTCCATACACAGAATTATTCCCTCTTTACTAAGATCTATACTGATGGCTCTAAGTCTGGTAATAAAGTGGGTGCAGCTGCTGTCTTCCCCAACAAAATTATTTCACTTACACTTCCTGCAGAATGCAGCAGTTATTCTGCTGAACTTCATGCCATTAAGCTTGCCTTGGAACATATTTCACTCCTGTCAATCAATAAAAGCATCATATATACGGATTCCAAAAGTGCTCTCTCAGCTCTCAAAAACACGACACCTCACAATCCTTTGCTAAAAATCTTAAGACATGCCCTAATACGTCTTCACGAACATCAGCAAACTGTTGTCTTCTCTTGGATTCCAGGACACAGCGGTATTAAAGGAAATGAATGTGCAGATAATGCTGCAAAACATCCCTCCAGCATAAATTCAACAAATGACCTTGTCCCGTATACTGATTGTAGATGCAATATCCAAAAAAAATGTATGGAGCAGTGGGCACTTATGTGGAGAAATCAAACACAGAACAAGCTGTTTCAGCTGAAACCTGAACCACAATTATGGAATTCCAGCCTGCGTAAAAATAGAAAAGAAGAAGTAATTCTAGCCAGAAGCCGAATAGGCCATACTCACCTCACTCATCTTTTTTTGCTCACAGGAAACGATCCTCCGCAGTGTACGCACTGCTTGAAACCACTGACAGTAAAGCATATACTCATTGAATGTAGCCTGTTTAACAATGTCCGACAGTGTATTTTCAGCTCGTTGTCATTACAAGAACCGTTGTCGCTCAGCCGCATCATAGGTAATAATGCAAACCTCTCCGAATTCTTTTTGTACCTAAAACGAATTCAAATGTATGATCAATTTTAACTGCTCCCAGAGCAGTCATCACATAGAACTTCACTACCTTTGGTAGGCGCAATATGGCCAAAGTAGCCCTTGCGCCAGAAACTCCAATAACAACAACAACAACCTTGTGTTGGTAAGAGCATGCTGAAGTTCAACCATGGTAAATGGTCGATTATATTTTAGTACACATCTGTCAGTGAAATTCAGTTTGGATTTTTCAGTTACACCTTTAATTTTTTGAAACGATTGGTCATAAGAAGTTGAGGAGGACAACTGGGAAAATACGGATCCTAGTGCATTTGCGATTTCTGCAGGAGTAGAGAGTTCCTGTCCATTCCAGTTAATTAGAGGAGTAGATGTTGGAGGAATTTTGCCATTTAACAATTTTATCTTATTCCAGATCAGTCTGATGTCTGTATTTTTATTAACTGAGGAAGCGAATTTAATCCAAGATTCTTTTTTTGCTTTCCGTCTGATATAACGGGCTCTTGCTCTAAGTCGCTTATAATTAATAAGATTGGAACTGGTTGGATGTTTGTGGAATTGATTCCAAGCTTTGTTTTTCTCTTTTTTTTGCATTGTTGCACTCTTCGTTCCACCAATAATTTAATTTTCGCCTTTTCCTGACTTGGTATTGTGGAATTGCAGCGGTTGCAGCTGTTAGGATTTGGTTTGTTATATGTTCAGTAACATGGTTGATAGGAGAGCACTGTATGATATGGTTGTCGAATGAGACAAGCGTGCTATATTTTATCCAGTCAGCCTTTGGAAATTTCCATTTTACTGGATTGTCTGTTGGTAATGAACAGGAGGTTTGAACTTTGCATATTATTGGGAAATGATCGCTGTTGTGGGGGTCGTTAAGAGTTACCCACTGGATACTTGGATAGAGCACTGGAGAGCAAATGGAAAGGTCTATTGCAGAGGTTGATCCGGTAGGAAAATGAACATAGGTGGGAGAGCCAGTATTTAACAACGTTAGATCCTGTCTATCTATTAACGTTTCAACAAGTTTTCCACGTCTGTCTAAGCTAGAAGAACCCCATAACGGGTGGTGAGCATTAAAGTCACCTAGTAGACAGAAGGGAACTGGTAGTTGCAACACGAGACCTTCGATTTCCTGAATAGAATATGGACGATTAGGTGGAAGATAAATTGAGACCAATGTAACTGTGATTCCAATTACTACGCGTACGGCAACAGCTTCTAAAGAGGTTTTCAATGGAATGCATCTGGAAGGAACTCTTGAGTCCAACAGGATGGCTACTCCTCCATGAGCACTATTAGTGTCAGATCTATCTTGTCTGTAGATAGTGTAATTTTTGGCTGTGGTGGAAACTTGGGGTGTCAAGTTGGTTTCCTGTAGGCACATAGCTACAGGATTGAAGCAGTGAATTAGTTCGTTGATATCATCGATGTTGCTGCGAAAACCTCTACAATTCCACTGAATTATTTTTTCCATTATTTGGTTTTGTTCGTGGAAGATGTATCTGACTGCTTTTTATAAGTTGATTGTTTATGACGGTCTGGTTTTGGTTTTTCTTTTCGGGGAAAAGTGGGACGTCCCGATTCATTGCTATCATCCATATCATTTTCTGCGTGTATTTCAAGCAGTTCTTCTTGACCGATAGAATCATCTGTATCCATGCTTGTTAGACCTGATACTTTCGTCTCAGCAGAATAAGATCTTTGCAAATTTTCTGCTGCCTGACGATGCGGAAGTCTCTGGGTTGGAATTGAGAGTGGTGTGTTATTGCTTTGGTCTGTTGAATTCGGTTTAGATGGATGCTGGATCAAGAGTACTGATCGTGCCCAGTCTGATATTGATGTATTTGGAGAGATCGATACTTCAGTCTGACGTGCCACTGATTCGTGTCTGAGAGTGGTAGAAGCATAAGTGCGTTTTGGCATACTTAAGTTGATCTGTTTTTTCGCTTCTTGGTAAGAGACTTTATTTTCAATTTTATATTTTTGTATTTTTTTCCCTATCTTCCACAGTTCACAGTCCGTAGAGTAGGCTGGATGTTTGCCACTACAATTAGGGCACTGTGGTGTTGGAGCTTTGCATTCTGCTTGTGTGTGATTCTTGCAGCTGCAGTTTGGACATATGGCGTCTCCACGGCATGCTGTCTGAGAATGGCCGAACTTTTGACATTTAAAGCATCTGAGCGGATTTGGGATATAAGGCCTTATGCGGCAATTCAGGTAACCTGCTTTGACAGAATCCGGTAGATTTGGAGTACTGAAAGTCAAGATTATGTTTCGCGTGGGAGTTAAGTTGCCGTCTTTTCTGATCATGATACGTTTTGCATGAGAGACATTTTGATCTTTTAGCTCCTGGACAATTTCTTCCTCAGAAACGTATAATAGATCCCATTCCGAGATCACTCCTTTGGAAGAATTTAGTGTGTTGTGTGGTGTAACCTGAATCGGTATTCCGCTTAAAGAAGTAAGTTGTAGTAGTAACTCAGAATGTCTTGAGTAACAAGTCTCTACTAGTAGATCTCCTGATTGGAGACGTTTAACCATTTTTGGTGAACCTGCAGCGTTTTCAAGGCATCTCTGGATGATGAAAGGTGAGAGCTTGCTCACAGGTTGGGATGACAAAGAGTGTATTATTAGGAAAGCTGGAGATTCCTGCTTCCTAGTGTCTTTTTTAAGTCTCTTTGAAAGAGAGAAGTCATGGTCGGTGTCATTGTCAAGTTCATGTTGAGAGCACTTCGGCTCTAAACGTGGAAATTCATTTGTTTCCATCTTTGCTCCTTTTCGCCCCGAGGGTTGGTTTTTCCCCCAGGTTACCGGCCCCGCCACGTGGAGGCAGGAGCGGTGCCGCCAGTGACCAAGCGGTTGTTTAAGTTAGTGGATTTGGTTAGTGATATATATAAAGAATAAGAAAAGAAAGGTGGATTGCCTTTCTGGGTTCTTACTTTTGACTTTTAAAGTACAGAACCACTTCAAGTAAATAAAATAACAGCCGCACTGGAAAATAAAGAAACTATATCACTTTGGAGATCACTCTATAATCACTGGAAGAAAATCGCTTGTCACTATCGCTTGGCACTCGGGGCCTTTATTGGCGCATTAGCAACTAAGGTTATAATGCGCCACAACCAGGTGATATATAAAAATTTTTGTTTCACTGAACTAATTACTTAGCTCACCATGTCAAAATATAAAATAACAAAGGTATAAATTGCAAAAAGATAAATCAATAAAGAAATAACAATAACAAGTAAATATTAAATACAAGTAAAAACCTTTATTGCTTTTTAAAAGCTAGAAATAGCAGACACATGGTCATTGTCGGATAAAATCTGACTGAGTGTATATGGCTCAGTCAGATGGTTAAAAGCGGTAAGACGGATATTGCTAAAATCTGGACAATCAATTAAAATGTGTCTCATGGATAAAATTGTGCCACAGGACTCACACATAGGAGGATCATCAGCCCTCAGCAAAAACGAATGAGTCAAATGACTGTGTCCTATGCGGGTCCGGGCAAGAATAACTTCCTCCTTACGAACAACTTCGTAAGGAGGAAGCTTCTTCCGGCTAACTGGATAGCGTGCAGCTCTGCAGTAAATATGCTGCATTCAGAAGGAATCTGCTCCGATGTAGTGCTGTCTGTAAAGACAGCAGCAGATCCCACATATGATTCCGACTTCGAACCGTCTGTGTAAACTGGCGAGAAGTCAGAATGTTCAGCTCGGTGTGCTGAATAAAGCTGCAGGTAGACCGACGATGGAGTGTCCGACTTTCCCCAATTTCTAAGGGACAAGTCACATGCCGGGACATCAGAATGCCAGGTTGGAAAGGGTTGCTTTGATGTTTGGGCAACCTTGTCTACCTTGATATTAAGTTCTTTGAGTAGCTCTTGGAGACGAATACCAAAAGGATGATTGGCAGTCTTACGGGTGTCGTACAAATTTTCCCATCGTGGCTCAAAAACGAATGGCCACGTAGGATGGTCTGGCAGGGATTTCAGTTTTAAGGCGTACTTTAGAGACAACTGCTTACGTCTAAGTGATAACGGTGGTTCGTTTGCTTCGACGTATAAGCTCTGGACGGGAGATGTTCGAAATGCTCCAGTAACGATACGGAGAGCCTGATGATGGACAGGGACCAGCCATCGAAGGGCACTGTCTCTGGCTGAAGAATATACCTGGGACCCATAATCTAGTTTGGATCGCACAAGTGCACGGTAAAGCCGTAGAATGGTGCATCGTTCTGCACCCCAAGGTGTAGAGGAGAGCGAGCGGAGAGTATTAAGGCCTCTTGTGCACTTTGTGCGAAGTTGACGGATATGTTCCAGAAAGGTCAGTTTTTTATCGAATATGAGTCCCAAGAGTTTTGTGTTCGCTGCTACTGGAAGAGCACTTTGTCCGAGCCTTAATTCAGGTTCAGGATGAAGATTACGCTTGCGACAAAAGTGTACGCAAACGGTCTTCTCCGGCGAGAACCTGAAGCCATTAGCAAGTGCCCAGGAATTCAGACTATCAATGGCTTTCTGCAGTTGTCTTTCAATAACCCTCATGTTGCACGACTGACAAAAAATGCTAAAGTCATCAACATAGAGGGCACTGTTTACAGTTGGAGGAAGTTGTTCTGTGATGGAATTTATTTTGATGGCAAAAAGCGTGACACTTAATACTGATCCTTGTGGTACTCCCTCCTCTTGGCTGAAGGAACGAGAGAGTTAAGATCCCACACGAACTTGGAAAGATCGATTGGTTAAAAAGTTTTGAATAAAAAAGGGGAGTTGCTCTCTAAGGCCTAGGCTATGCAAATCTTTTAAGATGCCATATCTCCAAGTTGTGTCATACGTTTTCTCCATGTCAAAGAACACTGACACCAAGTGTTCGCGTTTTAGGAAAGCATCCCGAATGGATGTTTCCAGTCTAATAAGATGGTCCAAAGTGGACCGGTTCCTTCGGAATCGCACTGGATGTTGGAGAGAAGGTCATTTCATTCTACGTACCATATTAAACGAGAATTAACCATTCTCTCCAGGATTTTGCACAGACAGCTAGTCAGAGCAATAAGACGATAATTGGTAGTGAATTTCGGATCCTTTCCTGGCTTAGCAAAGGCAAGAACGGTTTCCTTGCGCCAGGAATCCGGAAACTGCCATTCAATAAATATTCTGCTATATAGAAGGAGCAGATAATCCATAGATTTTGGTGAAAGATGTTTAATCATTTCATAATGGATGCTATCTGGTCCAACGGCACTTGCTTTGGAAAGAGTGAGGGCTGTTTTCGGTTCCTGCATAGTGAATGCCCCGTTGTAGGGATAGACGCTCTTAGACTTAAAATTAAGTGCCTGTTTTTCGAGTTTATGTTTCAGGACCAGGAACTCTGGGGAATACGAAGATGTTGAGTCAGCAGAGATGTTAGAGAATGTTTCCCCAAGAGCATTGGCTATTGCAGTTGAATCTGCAATAGTGCATCCATTATAATCTAGGACTGAAGAAGGGTGGGATGTATATTTTCCCTTCATTTTCCGGATTTTATCCCAGACTACCTTAGAGTTGGTAGACTGGTTAATGGATGATGTAAAACGGATCCACGATTCCTTTTGACTCTGACGGCGGATATAGCGTGCTTTGGCTCGTGCGCGTTTAAAGGCTATAAGGTTGGTCGTGGTAGGGTATCCCCCACGCTTAATTTTGAGCCTTTTTTTGCTACTGTGCATTCTGAATTCCACCAAGATTTGGGAAATGGTGGAAACCGGGCAGATGTTTTTGGAACAGCATTCGCAGCTGCTTGGACTATAATTTCTGTGATGTACGTTACTGCATCATTGATAGGCTCCTGACTGACTGTACTGAGTTCAAAATTTGCCTGATGTTGGAAGGCATTCCAGTCAGCCTGATCAAACTTCCACCGTGGTAACCTAAAAGGAAGACATGGTCTCCCACTGTGTAACAAGGTTATCACAGGGAAGTGATCACTTCCGTATGGATTCTCCTCCACTTCCCAAGTGATTGAAGGGAGTAGAGAAGGGGAGCAGATAGAGAGATCAATGGCAGAAAACATACGGGTAGGCATGTGGAAGAAGGTGTTTGTTCCAGTATTTAGAAGGGAAAGGTCATTATCATTTAGCATACGCTCTATGGCTCGTCCCCTTCCATTGATGTTGGCACTACCCCACAGGGTGTTATGTCCATTAAAATACCCGAGAAGTAAAAAAGGGGGAAGCAACTGGGTTACAAGATCATCAAGGTCTTCCTGGGAGATGTCAGTCCCAGGTGGCAAATAAATACAGCAGACGGTTAATAAAAATCCCACTGTAAGGCGAACTGCAACAGTCTCTATGCTGGTTGTAAGTAGAAAGGGCTGAACTGGTGTCTGGTTGCCTACAAGGATAGCCACTCCTCCATGAGCAGGACCATCCGCAATTCTATCCTTCGAAAAAGTGTGATGGTATTCATGGTGGGATCATCATTTGCCTTTAGATAAGTCTCCTGCAAGCAAAACAAATTTACGTGTGCTTGTGCAGGAGGGCCTTGATGTCATCAGTATTTCGCCGGAATCCACGACAATTCCATTGTAGGAATTTAGCCATTATTTTGGTTTGGCGGGTCCATCAGGCGGGTTCCGAGGTGCTGAGGGCTTACTTTTCTCAGTCTTGGGTTTATCTTTTTTTGGGGAAGATTTGATTTGATTTGGGTTTTATTGGCGCATAAGCAACTTGGGCTATAATGCGCCAAGACCAGGTCATGTATAAAAGAGTAAACTGTCAGTGACCTAATTAGTTAGGTCACTATGTCAAAAAATTTAACAAATGTATAAAAAACAGAAAATCACAATAAAATGTAAATTTTATATATAAGCAAAAACGTTTATTGATTTTAAAAAGCTAAAAACAGCAGACACGTGGTCATTGTCGGATAAAATCTGGCTGAGTGTATAAGGCTCAGCCAGACGACTAAAAGCGGTAAAATAAAAATCACGTTCAGGGGTAAAACATGGACATACGGTTAAAATGTGATAAATAGATAAAATGGTGTCACAGTTCTCGCACATAGGACAGTCACCTGCCCTCAGCAGAAAAGAATGTGTAAGATGACTGTGTCCTATGCGGAGACGAGCTAGAACAACTTCCTCCTTACGATTCCTGCGCAGACTAGACTGCCACGGTTCAATTACAGGCTTTATACGATATAATTTATTCGCAGTCTGTCTATTCCACGAATCCTGCCATTGGGAATGTATCTTTTTGGGGAAGAACGGACGCTGTCCCGTGTCCATTTCTTCATCCGCAAAGAGTTCCAAGACTGATTCGTCCGATACCTCCTTGTTCTCTACATCCATTGTTTCTGGTATTACGGGAGACTCTTCCGAACGTTTTTGCTCTTTTTTCCACTTGGTTTTGGTAGTGGTGGAGCATTAGGAGGTACGGATATAGGAGTGGCAACTGATTTTGCTTTTTTGGTGGGCTTTTGTGAACTCAATAAATAGCGTGCAGTCGGAGTGAATGACTCTTTCTGTGGTATAGTCATCTCAGTTTGTGTCCCGATAGTGCACTTAACAGAAACCTTCTGGGCATATGAAGGTTTCCCGCTATTTATTGGTTGGATACGTTTTATGGCCTCTGGGTAGGAAATATTCAGCTCTGTTTTCAGTTTTTGTATTTCTTTTTCATCCTTCCACCGCTGGCATGCTCGAGCACATCGAGCACAGGCAGGGTTACCACGACAAGATGTTTGTGAGTGGCCGTATTTTAGGCATCTAAAACACCGCAGTGGGTTTGGGATGTAAATCCTCACTGGGCAGTTTAGATAGCCTGCCTTGATGGAGCTTGGAGGCTGTGGGGTGTTAAATGTTAGGATGAGAACTCGGGTAGGGACGAGATTCCCATCCTTTCTCATTGATATTTTTTTGACAGCCGTCACTCCTTGTTCTTTCAATTTAGAGCAGATCTCTTCTTCAGAAACATGAAGAAGGTCCCACTCTGAAATGACACCACGTGAAGAGTTCAGAGTTTTTTGGGGGGTTACGATGATAGGTATTCCCCCTGTGGATGTAGAGTTCAAGAATTTTTCAGGTTGTTTTGTGATGGAAGCTTCAACCAAAAGGTCGCCAGAACGCAGTCGTTTAACGGATTTTGGTGAACCTGCCAACCCTTCTAATCCTTTCTGGATAAAGAAGGGTGACATCTTTCCAATTGACTGCTCTCCGGTGGAATGGAGAATGAGGAAAAGCGGTGTCATTGATGGTGGTGTTTTATCCTCAGTTCTGGCCCTTTTTGCAGAATTGCACTCACTCTCATCTGATCGATTAGGTAGGGGCTTTTTTGGGGCCCCAAAAGAAATTGGATTTAAATTACTCATAAGAGTAAAGAGAAAGTGTCTCATGCCTAAGTACCTCACCCACCACGGAGCCCTACGAGGGGACGCCCACTCGTGAACTAGCAGGTACTGCGTACACGAATGGGACGCCGAGTTGGCTTAGGAGCACCATACCCACGTTACCAATAAGTCTTTATCCCGTCCCAGGACCATAGGGAGGGAGACTTATTGGAACGCAGTTGACCCTAGCAGTAAAAAACCACCCGCCGATTGATCCGTCGGGCCGGTCCGGGACCTCCCGTCTTGTCGAAGAAGGGGGCCAAAGCGGTGTATTAAGGCTGGGCCCATCAACCACCAGGATCCCCCTTTCCGAAACGCACGGGTCGCGCCGCACGGCTGCACACGCGGGATTCCAATGATGTAACCCTGGAACCAAGGTATGGGCGTTGGATCCCAGTGATGCTAATCTGGAAAACCAGCAGCATCACTGGGAGGTCCCCTCACCACGTACAGGTGCCCACGTCGAGGGTTTTTTTTTTTTTTTTTTTGGCCCAAAAGCAACTTTGGCCATATTGCGCATATCTATTAATGTTTAGTGACAAGGACGTTTATATATTTTAAATATGATTTATATCTGGTCAAAATATCCTATTAATTTTAAATAAGTAAATATATTTTCAATGTTGGAGTTATCGCCTAGGATTTGTGTGTGTGTGTGTGTGTGTTATGGAGGTTTAATGGCGCATAAGCTGCTGAGGCTATAGTGCGCCTATTCATAGGAAACTGCTAAAAATAAATTTTTGTTGTAATAACGTGATTTTTGTTACAGTGATCTTTCAGAATTTATGATATAGTCCAATTTTTTTCAGGAAAGAGAAAAATTCATTGATATTTGCTTCCTCGCCAATAATGTCATTTAGTGTCATCGGTTCTCGCATATTTCTCAGGGAAGAAAGGACGGTTGTTCTGTCTTGTTGATACTGTGGGCAGTCGATTAGAATATGTTTTACTGATAACTGTGTTAAACAGTGTGGACACTGAGGAGGATCCTCTCCTGTGAGTAGATGGAGGTGAGTGAGATACGTATGTCCTATTCGTGCCCTTGCAAGTACCACTTCTTCTCTTCGCACTGTTTTGGTACTAGTGTGCCAAAGCTTTGGGTGTTGTTTCAACTGATAGAGTTTATTGTTGGCTTGGGAGTTCCATAGATCTTTCCACTGCGCGAGACATGCTGTTTGTATGATGCAATTGTAGTCAGAGGCTGGAACATGGACGGAGGTTAAATCGAAAGTTGATGGGTTTTTAGCAGTTTTGTCAGCCAGTTCGTTCCCCTTTATCCCCGAATGAGCTGGGATCCAGCAAAAGGTCACTGATTGATGACGTTCTTGTATTTGCAGTAGGAGACTTCTGATTTGATCTAACACAGGGTGAACCTTGAAGGAGGAATGTTGCATTGCTGTAATTGAGCTGAGCGAGTCCGTGTATACTATGTATTTTACAGATGGGTAGTGAATCAGATTTTCTAAGGCTAATTTGATTGCATGGAGTTCTGCTGAGAAGCTGCTATACTGAGCTGGAAGAGCAGCCGAAATGATTGAAGTAGGAAAAACTGCCGCTGCTCCTACCGCTGAATGTGATTTGGAGCCATCAGTATAGATCGGTAAAAAATCAGCATATTTTTGAATATAGCTTGCATGGAGTTGTTTCACATTGATTATTGGTAGGCGATTCTTTCCCCATTCATGAAGATAAGTATCGCAGGTTAATTTTAGAGCCGGACTCCAAGGTGGTTGAGAGTAATTCATTACTTGTTGCTTGTTGAAAATTGGAACATTCCAACTCTGTGTTATTTCAATTAGGCGTAAGCCTGCTGGTCTTATTTTAGTGGGTTTGTTTCTATAGAGATTTTGCAGTGGTGCATTAAAAAGATATGGCTCAACAGGATGCTGCCAGCAACTTTGTATTCGGGCTGCATACTTAAGAAGCAGCGTTTTTCTGCGGAGGTACAGAGGTGGCTCGTTAGCTTCAATATATAAACTATGAATAGGAGAGGTCCTGAACGCTCCAAGTGCAATCCGCAATGCACTATGCTGTATAGGATCTAGCCATCGTAGTATACTCTTACGAGCAGAATCATAGAGTGGAGCACCATAATCCAATCGGGATCTAATCAGTGATCTATATAAGAGCAATAAAGATGTACGATCTGCTCCCCAAGACAAGGCAGATAAAGCTCTTAGTATGTTTAGTTTTTTGAGGCAGGAAGTACGTACAAATTTAATGTGCTCAAGGTAATTTAGTTTCCTGTCAAGGATTAATCCTAAGAATCTGATGTTGTTAGTCACTGGAATGGTAAAGTTTGATATATGAAGTTCAGGGTCTGTATTCATTTTTCGTTGATTACAAAAATGGATGGCAACAGTCTTCTTCTGTGATAGACGATAGCCATTTAGCCTTGCCCACCTTTGGACTTTATTCAGGGATATCTGCAATTGCCGTTCAATGGATCTCATGTTCTGGGAATGGCAAGAAATAGAGAGATCATCGGCGTAAAGGTAGGTCTGAACAGCATTTGGAAGTTCTTTTGTGATGGAATCGATTGTAAGGGCGAAAAGGGTTGCACTCAGTACAGACCCTTGTGGCACTCCTTCTTCCTGTGAAAATGTCGCAGAAAGTGAGTTCTGATATCGAACTTGGAATGAACGATTCTGAAGAAAGTTCCTAATGAATATGGGCAGGTTGCCTCGGAAACCAAGAGCATAAAGGTCACTGAGAATGCCACGACGCCAGGTAGTGTCGAATGCCTTCTCTATGTCTATGGAAACCATAACTAGATGTTCATTTTTTACAAAGGCATTACGAATTGCAGACTCAGCTTTGATCATGAGATCTAAGGAGGACCTGTTCTTACGAAACCCATGTTGGTGATTACTCATTAGGTGTTCTGTCTCGATGATCCAAACGAGTCGATTATGGATAATTTTTTCGAGTAGTTTACCAAGGCAACTGGAGAGGGAAATTGGTCTGTAACTGTATGGACTGGTAGGATCTTTACCGGGTTTCAAAAAGGCAAGAACTGTTGCATGATGCCAAGAGCTGGGATAAATGTTTTCTAGAAATATTCGGTTATAATAGATCAGCAGTATTTCTAAGTGTTTGTCACTAAGGTTTTTTAACATGACGTAAAATATTCCATCTGGCCCAGCGGCACTGTTGCGTGTTGTTTTAATGGCGTGTAAAACTTCAGAATATTGAAGAGGCTGGTTATACGGGAGAGAAACTGAGGTTCGAAAGTTGATGGCACATTGTTCAGTCGTGGTCTTTATTTTCTGGAAATCCGGAGAATAATTTGATGCCGCCGAAACTTCGGCAAAAGTTTTGGCCAAAGCATTTGCTATGTCTTCAGGAGCAGAGAGTTCTTGCCCATTCCACGAAAGTATTGGCAAAGGGGTGGTTGGAAATTTGCCAGAAATCTGCCTAATTTTCTTCCATATTAACCTGGAGTTAGTGTTTCTATTTATGGTAGATGTAAACCGAATCCAAGAATTCTTCTTGGCTTGCCTCTGAATGCGGCGTGCTTTTGCCCTTAATTTCCTGTAGTTGATAAGGTTAGCTGTGGTTGGGGATTTACGGAATAAATTCCATGCTTTATTTTTTAACTTCTTTGCTTTGGTGCATTCTTCATTCCACCAATAGTTAATGTGCCTTCGGAACTGGGTATTCGACAGTGGAATTGAACAGTTAGCTGCAGATAGTAGTTGTGAAGTAATATAATCAGTGACTTCATCTATCGACTGTGTTCTTATAAATTTCTCATCCAGATTGACAGCTGACTGAAATTTGGCCCAGTTGGCTCGAGAGAACTTCCATTTCTTGCAGGGTTTGGCTACTGGTGGTGGTGCAGTGAGCAAATCACAAATAATCGGAAAATGATCACTGCCCATGGGATCGTCCATAACAGACCAGTCCATGATTGGATACAGAATAGGGGAACATATCGAGAGATCGATTGCAGAAGTTTGTCCAGTTGGTAATTGTATATGAGTAGGTGCACCGGTATTAAGAATGGTAAGGTTTTGCTTATCTATCAAGGTTTCTATCAGTCGTCCATGCCTGTCCAATTTGGTAGATCCCCATAAGGGGTGGTGGCCATTGAAATCTCCCAGGAGACATATAGGGGAAGGTAGCTGTATTAGCAGGTTTTCAAGATCTTGATAAGAGAAGGTATGATTTGGTGGAAGATAAATTGATACTAATGTTATCTCAATTTCGGTTACCAAACGCACAGCAATGACTTCAATTTCAGTTTTCAAAGCAATTTGCTTGGTTGGGGTTTTTGAATTGACCAAGATGGCCACACCCCCACGAGCGGAAGTGGAAGTATTACGATCTTGTCGGTAGATAGAGTAGTTCTTTATGCTGGCAGAAATTTGGGAAGTTAAATAGGTTTCTTGTATACAGAAACCAACTGGATTGTAGCGATTAATTAAGTCTTGAATATCATTAAAATTGCAACGAAATCCTCTACAATTCCATTGAAGAAAATAAGGCATTATTGGTGTTTAGTAAAAGAAGCTGTATCTGACTGTTTTTTTGATGTGACTGTTTTATGGCGTTCAGGTTTCGGTTTGTCTTTTTTGAAGAATGGCCGACCGATGTCCATATCTTCTTCTTCCACATGTATTTCTAAGACTGGGTCTTCCTGTCTGGATAAGTCAATTGTATCCATGGATGTGTCTTGAATATTCATTTTGTTGTTTGGACCTCGATTCTTTGATGGAGCAGCAGCATTCGTTGGAGGAGTAGGAGAAGGAGATTTCGCTGGTACTGTAAGAGCAGTATTGCTTGCCTGGTTCAACTGTTTCGGGATATTGGACTGTTGCTGGGATAGAACAGTTCGTGCCCAGTCAGAGATTGAATTGTTTGAGGGGACTGTAACATCAGTCTGGGTGGCCACTGATTGATATTTTTGTGCGACGCTGGCATATGTACGTTTTGTTATACTGGGTGCAATTATTTTTCTCGCTTCTTGAAAGCTTACTTTATTTTCAATTTTATACTTCACAATTTTCTTTTCAGTTTTCCATCTGTCGCATGTCTTAGAATAGGCGGGATGGTTTCCTTTACAGTTAGGACAGCTCATTTCTGTTGTTGAACAGTCATTTTGAGTATGATCGGTGGAGCCACAGTTGGGACAGACTGGGTTTCCTCTACATGCCGTTTGAGAGTGGCCATACTTTTGGCACTTATAGCATCTCAATGGATTAGGGATGTAGGGTCTAATGCGGCAAAGAAGATAACCTGCTTTTATGGAAGAAGGTAGGTTTGGGGTATTAAAAGTAAGTATAATATTCCTTGTAGGTGCCAGTGTGTTGTCCTTTTTAATCATGATTCTTTTTACTGCAATTACATTTTGCTCCTGAAGTTCTTGACATATCTCCTCCTCCGAGACATTCAGTAGGTCCCAGCTGGATATAACACCCTTAGAAGTGTTCAGGGTACCATGGGGAGAGATTTTTACCGAAATTCCAGCAAAATTTGTAACTTTTAGTAGATGCTCCGAATGTTTCCTGCTGATTGTTTCTATTAGTAGATCTCCTGATTGCAGTCGATTGACTGTTTTTGGAGATCCTGCAAGACTTTCGAGGTGTTTCTGGATAAGAAACGGAGACAATTTGGTGAGAGGCTGATCCGTAAGTGAATGCATTATGAGAAATGCAGGAAAATCTATGTTTGAAGAGTTGGTCTTAAACCTCTTCGGTTGAGACATGTCATGTTCATTTTCTATGTCTGGCCGAGAGCTTGTCGGCTCTAGTGGAGGAAACGTATTGTGTTCCATAATTGCTCCTTTTGGCCCTTGGCAGATTAACTGTTCTGCCAAGATTTCCGGCCCCGCCACGGGGAGGCAGGAGCAGTGCCTGGTGTGACCAAGCGAGAAGTAGTAGGGGTTAGTAATATATATATAAGAAATAAAGAAAGGTGACTTTCCTTTCCGGCTCTGTAAAGTACTTTTTTAACAAGAGCTGCTACTGAAAATATAAATTATTTTAAGGACAGGAACGTAAAAGAACTATAATATCACTTTTGGAAAATCACTCTTTAAGCACCCTAGGATTTGTGATAAGGGCAGAGAATCTTGGAAATTTATAGGGAGATGGAAGGTTGATCGTCGCGCCATGTGGTATTGTGGACAAGGACAGTGAAGGCATACTGGAGGGTTTGCTTTGATGAGTAAATAATTGTGCGTAAGATGTGGTCCAATGCGCAGTCTGGTTAAAATGACTTCTTCGTGCCGATTTTTACGAAGACTCGATTTCCATGGCTGAAGTTCATGTTTTATTTGAAACAGTTTATTGTTTGATTCATTTTGCCACATTTGTGACCACTGATTGTGGAGAAACTGTTTTATAATAGGCCTGTAATCGAAATGTGGAACTTTGTAAAGCCTTAGGTTTGTGTTTGTAGGATTCTTTTGCTGTTCTATCGGCTCTTTCATTACCTTCAATGCCTGTATGTCGTGGGATCCAACAGAATTTTACTTGCCTCATTTTACTTTTGAGTTTCACAAGATGAGTTTGTATCTGATGAAGAATGGGATGCGATGGAGTCTGCCTTTGTTGCAGAGCGTGTATTGCACTCAATGAATCTGTGTATATGAGATGTTTCAGATGCGGGGAAGTTGCTATGTATTTTAAGGCCATTAGTATGGCGAATAGCTCGGCAGAATAGCTGCTGCATTGGTTTGGGAGTTGCTGTGAGATAACAGTGTGTGGAAATACCACTGCAGCACCAACTTTGGTGTCTGTTTTAGAGCCATCTGTATATATATGAAGGTATTCAGAGAACTGTGATGCGTGGGCTGCATGCATCTGTTTTATGTTGACATTTGCCAGAGTGCTTTTTCCCCATTGTCGAAAATAAGTGTCACAGTTAGGCGTGAAAGTGTACCATGGTGGAATACTTATGCTATTATCCTCGTGTATGTTGTCAAAGCTTAGGCCCCATTTTGAAACTATTTCTTTTAGTCGTATTCCAGCTGGTTTATTTACTGTGGGTTTATTGTTGTAGAGAATTTCCCACTGTGCGTTAAAAAGATACTGCCAAGTAGGATGGTGAGGAAGACTTCGGATTTTAATTGCATAGTTTAATAGCAGCATTTGCCTCCGGAGATATAGTGAGGGCTCGTGGGTCTCGGCATATAAGCTTTGGACTGGTGAAGTTCTGTATGCCTCTAAGGAGATTCGTAAGGCACTATGATGTATGGTATCGAGCCATTTGATGACACTTGGTCTACACGAACTATACACAGGGGCTCCATAGTCTAGTCTTGATCTGATTATAGCATGGTATAGGTGAAGAAGTATGAACCGATCAGCTCCCCACTTCATTGCAGAAAGAACTCTGAGAATATTTAGTTTTTTTTTGACAGGTTGTGTGTGTGTGTGGTATGGTTGTTTATTGGCGCATTAGCTGCTATGGCTATAGTGCGCCTATTCGTAGTTATATCAGAAAATAATAAAGAACGTAACAATTCAAATTCATTTCAGTTCTGAGAGCTATTCATAAAAGCTTATACACTCTAATTTGTTTCAGAAAGCAGAAAAGTTCCTTAATATTTGCCTCCTCTCCTATGATATGATGTAGTGTCAGCGGTTCTTGAAGATTAGCCAGATTTTGAAGTGTTGAAGTACGATGAGGTTGAGAGTGTGGACAGTCAATCAAAATATGTTTGACTGTTAGATGTTCAGAGCAGTGTGAACACTGTGGAGGATCATTGCCGGTAAGTAAATGGAGGTGAGTCAGATGGGTATGCCCTATTCTTATCCGTGCGAGTACCACTTCTTCTCGCCGAACTGTCTGAGTGCATGAGTGCCATAATTTTGGGTCCTGTTTGTTTGTTTGTTTCGGGATTTATTGGGCGCATCGGCAACTATGACCATAGTGCGCCATACATATGATAATTATGCATGCTATTTCTTTTCACTTACAGAAAATGGAAAAAGAAATCAGAAAATAATTTTTTTTCCCTAACTAAAGGAGGTAATATACTTTAATCATCTTCAGAAAGTTATATATGCTTGAGACATTTGTTTCATTGTTTAAAAGTGAGGTAAGTGTAAGATCTTTTGTCGTGGCTGAAGTGCAAAGAATCTGGCGTTCTCTTGTATATTTTGTGCATTCGACCAGAATGTGTTTCACTGAGAGCAGTGTATTACAGTGATGACATTGAGGGGGTATTTCTCCTCTTAAAAGATAACCATGAGTGATATTTGTGTGCTCTATTCGCAGTCGAGCCAATATTACCTCTTGATGTCGGATTGAATTAAAGCTGGAAGGCCATCGCTCAAGGTTTGGCTTGATACTTCGAAGTTTATTATTAGGTTGATTTTCCCATGATAACTGCCATTGGCACATGCATTTTTCCTGGATTATTGGTCGATAGTCTTGATGAGGCACTTTCCATTTTTTCTCGGGTGGTAGGTGAGCTGATTTGGCAGCATTGTCCGCTAGTTCGTTTCCAGGAATTCCAATATGTCCTGGGACCCAGCAGAAATGTATGTTTTTTCCAAGTTCTGATAAGCTATGTAAAGAGCTGACTATTCTTTTCACGACTGGGTGGGTGATGTTCATGGTGTTTTTTAGTGCTTGGAGTGCACTTAAAGAATCTGTGAAAATTATACTGTTGTTAATATCAGAGGACTCGATATGGTTCAGTGCGACCTGAATTGCTATTAGTTCGGCGGAAAATATACCGAACGCAGGTGATAACTGATAAGCTAATGTGATGTTTGGAAAAACTGCGGCGATTCCAACGTGGACATCATTCTTTGATCCATCCGTATGTACTATGGAAAAGCTGGGAAACTGGTCTACTACTGCATGGTATAGTTGCGAGAAGTTTTCTCTATGCAAAGTAGATTTATTCCATTCATGCAGATGTAAGTCACATGAGGGTGGAATGATATTCCAAGGAGCAAGAGAGGATGGGAGGCTATGTGCCACATTGTCTAAGGTTAGATTTAGTTCTTCTAAGAGGTGTTCTATTCTCATACCCAAAGGACGATTAGCATTAGGGCGGTTTTGGTATAACCTACTGTGCTGTGATGTGAAAAGTATAGGCCAGTTCGGGTGTTCTGGCATAGATCTAATTTTATAGGCATAACGTAGTATCAGTTGTTGTCGCCTGATTGAGAGAGGTGGTTCGTGTGCTTCAGCATATAAGCTATGTATTGGTGACGTGCGATATGCCCCTAAAGCAACGCGTATTCCACTATGATGGATAGGGTCAAGCCAGCGAAGGGCACTAGGTCTTGCTGAACTATAGACTGGTGCTCCGTAGTCAAGTTTCGATCTTATTAATGCTCTATATAACCGTAATAAAGTAAGGCGATCAGCTCCCCATTTGGTTGCAGAGAGAACCCGGATGATATTTAGTTTTTGTTGACATGATGTTCTTAGTCTTTTGATGTGCTCAACGAAAGTGAGTTTATGGTCTAAAGTGATTCCTAAGAACCGTATGCTGGGATGAACTGTTATTTGTTGGCGATTCAGTTGTAGCTCCGGATTGGGATGGAGTTTGCGTTGGCGGCAAAAATGGATGCAAAACGTTTTTTCTGGACAAAGTTGAAATCCATTAGTCTGAGCCCATGAACTGATCTTATTTATTGCCACTTGCAACTGTCTCTCAATAGTATTCATATTTTTAGCATGACACCAAATACTAAGATCGTCTACAAACAGTGCTTTATCAACAGTGTCTGGAATTTGTCCGGCAATGGAGTTTATTGCAATTATAAAAAGTGAAGCACTGAGTACAGAGCCTTGAGGAACTCCTTCTTCTTGGGAAAATACTTGGGACAGTGAGGTTTTGAATCGAACCTGGAATGTACGCTTGCATAGGAAATTCTGTATGAAAATCGGGAGGTGACCCCGAAGTCCATGACGATGTAATTCACGGAGTATTCCATACTTCCACGTGGAATCATAGGCCTTACTGATGTCAAAGCAGACTAACACATGGTGTTCCGATCTGAGGAATGCATTACGGATGGAATTCTCTAGTCTGACTAGTATATCTAGTGTAGATCTGTTTTGTCGGACACCGTATTGTGCAGAATGTAGCAGATTGAGATTTTCAAGGTACCAGATCAGTCGATGGTTCACCATCTTTTCGAGAATTTTGCAAATGCAACTGGTCAAGGCGATTGGTCTATAATGAGTGGGATTTGTAGGGTCTTTACCTGGTTTAGGGAAGGCAAGGACCGTAGCGTGATGCCATTGATTAGGAAATTTATCTTCCAGGAAGAGTCTGTTGAATAGATGAAGAAGTAACTGTAATGATTCGGTACTTAGTTCCTGAATCATGGAATAGTGAATGTTATCTGGTCCTACAGCACTGCGTCTAGATGTTGACAAAGCTCTATGTAATTCGTGAATGGTAAAAGGTAAATTATATTGTTCATCTCCTTTTGAAGAGAAGTTTAACTTTTGTTTTTCTAAACTTGTTTTTAATCTTCTGAAGGTCGGTGTATAACTTTCTATTGCTGATGTTTTTGCAAAGGTTTCACCTAGTATATTGGCAATTCCAGCAGGATCATTTACATTCTGCCCTCTCCATTCCATGATGGGTAGGGGTATCGGTTTATAATTGCCACTCATTTTTCTGATTGCTTTCCAAATTTTATGTGTAGGCATTGCTTGATTAATAGTCGAAGTGAAGCGGATCCAAGCAGCCTTTTTATTGCAGCGTCTAACATATCTCGCTCTTGCTCTAGCACGCTTATATTGAATGAGATTGGTTGTAGTTGGACTCCGGCGAAAAGAATTCCAAGCTTTACTTTGCATTTTTTTAGCCACAAGGCATTCATCGCTCCACCAGGTTTTTGGATGAATCGGTAATTTTGATGAGGATTTCGGTACGGTTTGTTCTGCTGCATGTAATATCATTTTGGTGACATAGTCAACTGCTTCGTCAGTTGTGGAATTTTGGATTATTTCGGGATCAAGCTTGGTTAATTTTTTATAGGACTGCCAATCTGCTTTATCAGTAAGCCAGTGCGGAATTTTAGTAGGATGATGAGGGGGCTTATTAAGTAATTCAATTATTATGGGGAAATGATCGCTATGTAGCGGATCGTTGTTTACCGTCCACTTTAGAATAGGATATAAGGTTGCAGAACAGATAGACAAATCTATTGCAGTGCTTGTTCCTGAAGGAAGGTGAACGTATGTAGGTGAACCGTCATTTAGAAGAAGGAGGTTGTTATTGTCAAGACACTGTTCAATTAGTTTTCCTCTTTGGTCGATGCTGTTGTTACCCCAAAGAGTGTGATGACCATTTAAGTCTCCCAGAATGAGGAAAGGTGTTGGGAGTTGAGCTATAAGATTGTTGAGATCATTTTGCTGGAAGGTATAGCTTGGTGGAATGTATAAGGAGCAGATTGTCATATGGATGTCAGCAGCTATACGGACTGCTATTGCCTCGAGGGGAGTGTTCAGTGAGACCTGTTTGGTAGGAATATGTGGGTTTGTTAAAATAGCTACGCCACCATGTGCGATATTCTGATTGGTTCTGTCTTTTCTAATAATGTTATAATGAGACAGTTTTGGTGTATTTTGGGGTTTTAAATAAGTTTCTTGAAGGCAGATACATATTGGTGAGTATTTACAGGAAAGATCGTATAGGTCATCGATATTGGCGCGGAATCCACGACAGTTCCATTGTATTATTCTGTTCATTGTTTATCTCTTATTAGACTTTCTGAGCGTTTTCGGGTTGTTGATGTTTTCTGTTTTTCACTTTTGTTTTTATCTTTTTTTGGGAAGGAAGGCCTTTCGGTGTCCATATCTTCTTCAACAAAGATTTGAAGAACAGGGTCATCTGCTGATTTTTCTTTAGTGTCCATTTGTTGTTGGTGACTAGAAGTTAGGATATGTTTTTCTTTAAATCCTTCGTCCGGAGTGTGTATGTTTTCTTGTGGTATGGTAATTGGTGTATTGACTGCTTGGGTTTGAGTTGCACTGTACAAAGATTTTACGTAATTTGAGAAAGACTGCTTTGGAGGTACTGTTATTTCAGTTTGCGATCCGGTTGATTGGAATTTTTTGGTGGCTTGGGCATACGTAGGTCTGTCTGAATGAATTGGTGGTGAGATGATTCTTTTTGCTTCTTGGTAAGAAACATTATGCTCAGTTTTATATTTTTGGATAAGTTTCTCACTTTTCCAGCGCTCGCATATTCTGGCATAAGCGGGATGATCCTTTTTGCAATTTGGACATACTGATTGAGGAGCATTACAGTTTTCGCAATCGTGTTCGATTGAACCACACTTTGCGCAAGTAGGGGTTCCCCGGCAAGCTGTTTGGGAATGTCCATACTTCTGGCATCGGAAACACCGTAGCGGGTTTGGGACGTATGGTCTCACATTACATACCAGATATCCGGCCTTAATGGATGATGGACGATTCGGTGTGTTAAAGGTCAAGATCAGATTGCGGGTAGGGATGAGATTACCATCTTTTCTCGTGGAGATTCTCTTGACATGAATAACTCCTTGTTCTTTCAGTTCTTCTAGCATTTCTTCTTCAGTTACATCTAGTAAGTCCCAGTTTGAGATCACTCCTTTAGAGGTGTTTAGTGATCTGTGGGGTGTTACGGTTACTGGGAGACCTGCAAAGAAATTTGTTTTCAGAAGTCGCTCAGAATGTTTGGTATTAGATGTCTCAATGAGAATATCTCCTGATCTGAGTCTTTTTACGGATTTCGGAGATCCTGCTTTACTTTCCAATTCCTTTTGAATTCTAAAGGGAGAGAGTTTGCCAACTGCATTCTCACCAGTTGAATGGATGATTAGATAGGTTGGAATGGGATATGTCTCTGGCTCAGTTTTTTGGCGCTTTGCCGTTCCTGCTGTGGAACTGTCTTTCTTTTTTGATATCTGGGTTGCGTCTGGCAGCCCAGATAAGTCTGAGTTTGATTTACTCATGGTATGCTCTTTTTGGCCCCGGGAGATTGTCTTTTTCTCCCAGGTTACCAGCCCCGCCACGTGGAGGCAAGAGCGGTGCCGCCTAGTGACCCAAGCGAAGAAAAGGGTTAGTAATAACTAAAAATAAAAAGAGGGATTAAAGAAAGGTGGCTTTCCTTTCTAGGTTATAGTATTTGAATATATCTATTTAATTATAATCTTCAGGAGTTATCGGACTTTCGAAACTCAGGAGAAACGTATTTACAATTAAGCGTACTAGATAATCACTCTGGAAAGGCGCTGTGGTCACTAATATCGCTTGGCACTCGGGGCCTTGGGTCCTGTTTCAATTGAAAAAGTTTGTTATTTGTTTCTTTATGCCATAGCGCTGTCCACTGTGCATGGTATGCTGTTTGAATTATGATATTATAATCAGATGCTGGAATGAAGGCAGAGGTTAAGTCTAAGGTTGATGGATTTTTAGCAGATATATCAGCTAGTTCATTTCCTTTTATGCCTGAATGTGCCGGAATCCAGCAAAACTTCACTAGTTGTTGACGGTTGTCAATTTGCAATAGTAAACTCCTGATTTTAATTAAAATATGGTGATTCTGTTGAGAGGGATTCTGCATTGCTCTAATTGAGCTGAGAGAGTCAGTGTAAACTATATATTTTTCAGATGGATGTAGAGTCAAATTTTCTAGGGCTAATTGTATTGCATACAGTTCTGCTGAAAAGTTGGTATACTCAGGTGGAAGAGAAGCTGATATGATAGCAGAGGGAAACACTGCTGCTGCGCCAACAGTTGAAAGAGATTTGGAACCATCCGTATATACCGGCAAGAAGTCAGCACAGCTTTGAAGATGGCTAGCATGGAGTTGTTGCACATTCAGTGTCGGTAGGCGATTCTTTCCCCATTGTAGAAAATAAGTATCACAACTTAGTTGAGGAAACGATGTCCACGGAGGATGACAGTAATTCTCTATCTGTTGCCTATTGTGGAGAGGAACATTCCAGTTCTGTGATATTTCAAGAAGCCGTAGGCCAGCTGGTCGGATTTTACCTTGACAGGTTGTTCTGAGGCATTTGATGTGATCCAAAAAGTTAAGTTTTTTATCGAGAATCAGGCCAAGGAAACGTATACTATTTGCTAGAGGTATCAGCTGGTTTTCTAGTCTTATTTCTGGATCTGGGTGCATTTTCCGCTTCTACAAAAATGTATGGCCATTTTTTTTGTTGTGATATTGTGTAGCCATTGTTTTTAGTCCACAATTCTATTTTTTTCACTGCGCTTTGTAACTGCCTTTCAATCATGTTCATGTTTTGTGAATGGCACGAGATAGTAACATCATCTGCATAAAGGAATGTTTCCACTGTTTTTGGCAGGTCTTTTGTAATGGAATTTATTTTGATTGAAAACAAGGTTGCGCTCAGTACTGATCCCTGAGGAACTAATTCTTCCTGAGTATATATTTGGGACAGATTGTTTTGATATTTTACTTGGAAGGTTCTGACTTTCAGGAAAGTTTTTACCAAGAGTGGTAATTTTCCCCGCAAACCAATGATGTGAAGATCTTTAAGAATGCCATATCGCCAGGTAGTACCAAAGGTCTTTTCTATATCGAGACTGATCATTATTAGATGCTCATTCCTTAGAAAAGCATTTCGGATATTTGCTTCTGCTTTTATCATGGGGTCCAGAGATGATCTATTTTTACGAAAGCCGTATTGATTTATGTTAAGTACATTATATGTTTCTAAAAACCAGGTTAATCTGTTGTTCACCATTTTCTCGAGGATTTTCCCAAGGCAACTTGTTAGCGCTATTGGACGATAATTTGTGGGAATCATATGATCTTTGCCAGGTTTTGGTAAGGCAATTACAAAGGAGTGAAGCCAGGAATTTGGATAGTAGTTTTCCATATAAATTCTATTGTATAGCATAAGCAATACCTTTAGAGATTTTTGATTAAGTTGTTGGATCATTTCATAGTGAACTCCATCAGGTCCTGCTGCACTCTTCCTAGACTTAGCCAGAGCTTTTTGCAATTCTTCTATGTTGAAAGGTTGGTTATATGGGAGTTGTTGGCTGGTATTAAAGTTTAGTCTGTATTTTTCAGCTACAGTTTTCGTTTTCCGAAAGGATGGGGTATATGCCGATACTGCTGATATATTTGCAAAAGTAGTTGCAAGTAAGTTTGCGATTTCGTTGGAGTTAGTTATTTCCTGTCCATTCCAGATTATTGGTGGAGTTGGAACTGAAAGAAATTTCCCATTAAGTCTTCTGATTTTGTTCCATATGACACGGGTATCTGTATTTTTGTCATTTGTAGAGGCGAATCGTATCCATGAATCCTTTCTACTTTTACGCTGGGTATATTTAGCTCTGGCTCTAGCTTTTTTAAAATTTATGAGGTTGATGGAAATGGGATACTTTCGGAAGAGATTCCAAGCCTTATTCTTCTCTCTTTTGGCTATCCTGCATTCTTCATTCCACCACGCTGTGTCGTGTTTATGATGTTTTCCAGATGACCGAGGAACTGTAGCTTCAGCTGCTATTAAAATTTGGTTTGTGACATGAGCTGTAGCATTGTCTATGGGCTGAGTGTTAATTAATTGTTCGTCCATTGCTGCGATTGTTTTATATTTAGTCCAGTCAGCTTTATGAAACCTCCATCTTTTTTCACCACCGTGATGTGTAACATCATTTATTAATATTTTGCAGACCACTGGAAAATGGTCGCTATTAAGAGGATTTTTCAAGATTGCCCATTCAATCAGTGGATATAGGACAGGTGAACATATGGAAATGTCAATTGCAGAGGCTGTTCCAGTGGGCAAATGGATGTATGTCTCAATTCCAGTATTAAGGAGAGAGAGATTTTGCTCTTCCAATAATTTCTCAATCAATTTACCACGTTTCTCTTGGTGACGGGATCCCCACATGGGATGGTGTCCATTTAAATCTCCCATGATACAGACCGGGGGTGGTAACTGGGTTACTAATGCATCTAGGTCTGAATATGCATACTCTTGATTTGGGAGAAGGTAGAGTGAGACCAGTGAGAAAGTAAACTGGATTGAGACTCGTACTGCAACTGCTTCCAAAGATGTTTGTTGTTGTTGTTGTTGGTA
Source organism: Mastigoproctus giganteus (assembly GCF_048544385.1). Classification (NCBI taxonomy): domain Eukaryota; kingdom Metazoa; phylum Arthropoda; class Arachnida; order Uropygi; family Thelyphonidae; genus Mastigoproctus; species Mastigoproctus giganteus. The sequence continues at coordinate 25,736,041 of NC_143584.1, read as the reverse complement.
TGAAAATTTCACGACACAAGGGCAACTGTGGCCAACATGTGTCTGTCAGCGTCATTACGTTCATTTTAATGATTTAGGATGGATATATCAGAGTGAATTTATTATTCCTAGATGTTTAATATATATAAAGAGCTCACTTAGGTTTGCTTTGTCACCAAGTACATGAGAGAGGGTTAGAGGAGCTTGCAAGTTTGCTAATGATTGGAAGGATGTGGCTCGAACGGCTGAATATGAGGGACAATCAATCAGGATATGCCTTACTGTAAGTTGTATCTGACAGACAGAGCAGAGCGGTGGATCTTCTCTTAAAAGTAAATGTTTGTGAGTAAGGAAGGTATGTCCAATGCGCAGTCTTGTTAATATAACTTCCTCCTGTCTATTTGTACGTGAGCTAGAATTCCACAAACATAGATCTTTTTTTATTCTGCGAAGTTTATTGCACGATTGGTCCCTCCAAAGTTGTTTCCAGATGGAAGTATATTTGGTACGAAATACATCCCTATAATCTGTAAATTGTACAAACTGAAAGTTATCATGTATATTAAGATCTGGATTTTTTGCGGCTTGGTCTGCATGATTATTTCCTAGAATTCCAGCATGGCTGGGAATCCAACAGATAGACACTTGTTTTCTTGCTTTATGAAAAATTCCGAGTTGTTTTTTGATATGCTGAATCAAGGAATTTGAGGAATGTTTGCTGTTCTGCAAAGCTGCTACTGCACTAAGGGAGTCAGTATAGATTAGAGCAGGTAGAAGTTGATGCTGGGTAATATCATCCAGTGCTAGTTTAATAGCATATAATTCTGCTGTGAAAATACTGCAAACATGAGGCAAGGAGACAGATATAATATATTCCGGTAAAAATACTGCGGCACCTACTGAGTTGTTCGATTTTGAACCATCTGTGTAAATCTGATGACTGTTTCTATTTTCAAAACTGTGCAGTGCATGAAGCTTCTGTATAACGATTGGAGAGATCTCTTTTTTATTCCTGTTTGTAAGATGTGATATTGATAATGGCACAGTCGGAATCCAAGGAGGTTCTGAGTATATATCTACTGCAGAAATGTACTGGAAATGTATTTCCCAAACTTGAGCTAAGTGTCTGAGGCGCAGTCCTACTGGTTTATTTTCATTTGGCTTGTGATCATAATTACTCGTCCATGGTGGATTGTGAATAATGGACCAATTTGGATGTGATGGCTGACTGTATATTTTTGCCGCATACATGCACAGTAGATAATCTCGTCAAAGATTCAGCGGGGGTTCCGAAGCATCTACATACAGGCTGTAGATTGGTGAAGTTCTAAATGCTCCTAGAGCTATGCGGAGAGAATTATGGTGAATGGTATCTAGACGACGTAAGATGCTCCTTCTTGCTGAAGCATATACAGGAGATCCATAGTCTAAACGAGATCTAATCAAAGTTTTATATAATAGTAATAATGTGGACCTGTCGGCTCCCCAGGCCATTGTAGATACTGTGCGCAAGATGTTAAGTTTTAAGAGGCAACTAGTTCGAAGTCTTAGTATATGTTCCTGAAAATTTAGTTTCTGTCTATTGTTAAGCCCAAAAAGGAGAAATTTTGAACAACAGGTAGAGCAATTTTATTTAAGTATAAGACCGGTTCAGGATGAAGACCACGCATTTTACAGAAGTGTATAACAACAGATTTTTTCTCAGATATTCTATATCCATTATTTTGAGTCCATACTTCTATTTTGTTTATGGATAATTGCAGCTGTCGTTCAATTGTGTTCATGCTTTGTGATTGAAATGAAATGGAAAGATCATCTGCATACATATATATTTGCAATGATGGGGGTATAACCTTTGTGATATTGTTCACCCGCAGTGCAAACAGGGTTGCACTTAATACTGAGCCCTGGGGAACCCCTTCCTGTTGTATATAGATTGTAGATAAACAGCCTTTGTATCGTACCTGAAATGTTCTGTCGGCAAGAAATTTTTCTATAAATTGTGGAAGTTGTCCTCTGTATCCTATTTGAAATAGATCTCGTAGAATTCCGAATCTCCATGTTGTGTCAAAGGCTTTTTCAAGATCTAGATTTACCATCACCATATGCTGCTTTCTTATAAATGAGTTTCTAATATTTGTTTCCACTTTGACATGTAGGTCAAGTGTTGATCTATTTTTCCTAAATCCAAATTGGTGGGGTGATAAAACATTCTCTTTTTCCAGCAACCACGTAAGTCTATTATGCACCATTCGTTCAAGGATTTTTCCCAAGCAGCTGGTCAGTGAAATCGGGCGATAATTATATGTATAGGAAGGATCTTTTCCGGGTTTGGGAAATGCAAGGACAATTGCATGCCGCCATATGGATGGATACAGGTTGTTCAGAAAAATTCTATTATATAGTGCTAGCAGGATTTCCAGACAATCAGAGTTTAGGTGTTGTATCATAGTATAATAAATGCCATCGGGACCTGGTGCGCTATTAGGTAATTTTGTAATGGTTGTAAGTAGTTCCTCTTTTAGAAATGGTAGATTATAGGAATGAGATATCTTGGTAGAGAAATTCAATTTACTCCGTTCAGCTTGCTCTTTATATTTTTGAAAGTCAGTGCTGTAGCTTGTAACTGCTGATATGGAAGCGAAAGATTCAGCCAAAATTTCTGATATCTGATCTGCTTGAAAAACGTCCTGCCCTTTCCAATGGAAGATTGGAGATTGTGTGATTGGATATCTTCCACTTAAAATCCGAATTTTTTTCCACACCAAACCAGGATTCGAGTTCCTAGTAAGTGTAGAAGCGAACACGATCCAAGACTTTTTCTTTGCTTTTTTCCGAATTCTCCTTGCTTCAGCTTTGGCTTTTTTATATGCAATTAAATTGGCGGTAGTTGGGTATTGACGGAATCTATTCCATGCTCGATTTTGTTTTGTTTTTGCTGTTGCACATTCTGCATTCCACCAAGAGTTGTACCGTGCCTGCCTTGCCTTACTTATTTGAGGTATTGTAGCTTTGGAAGCTTCTAGCAGTTGATCATTGATATATAAGACAGCATCATCTATTGGCAGGGTTTCTATTAATTGCTTATCCAGTTTGATTAATTGCATATATTTACTCCAATTAGCTTTTTTAAAATTCCATATTGTTCTCGTTCCTTCTGCAGGAGTTGATTGTGTCTGTATGGAACATACTATCGGAAAATGATCACTGTTGTAAGGATCATTCAACACGAACCATTCTATACTAGGATAAATTGATGGAGAACATATTGTTAAGTCTATTGCAGAGGTGATACCTGTAGACAAACTGATATAAGTGTGAGATCCGGTATTCAGTAAATTCAGTTGTTGATCATCTATGAGAGTTTCGATTATGTTACCTCTATTGTCTGTGTGAGTAGATCCCCACAAATGATGATGGGCATTCATGTCTCCCATAAGGCAGTAGGGAGGTTGGAGCTGCATAGTAAGATCATTTAATTCCGATCTGGAGAGAGGGATATTTGGTGGAAGATAAATGGACGAGATTGTGATAGAAATTCCGATGGCTATTCTTACTGCTACTGCTTCTAAGTTGGTTCTTAATGTTGTTTGCTTAGCTGGTATATGAGTATTCACCAAAATTGCCACTCCTCCTTTGGCAGTTCTGTTATCATTCCTGTCTCTCCGGAAAAGTGTATAATTTTGAAATGTGGGTGAAGATTGAGGTGTTAGATGGGTCTCCTGAAGGCAAATGCAGGCCGGTTTATACTGCTGAATAATATCTTTTATTTCATCCAATTTTCCACGTAAACCACGACAGTTCCATTGTATAATAATATGTTGCATTATTTAGGTCTCGGGACGATTTGCTGAATCTGACTGCGCTTTTGATTGTTGTTGTTGTTGTTGTTGTGGGGGTTTTCTGGCGCATAAGCTGCTTTGGCTATAATGCGCCTATTCCTTTATTGTAATAAAATATTAGAAATTCCTGTCACGTCAGAAAAGGAGAAATCAGAAATGAGTAAAAAGTCCAATTTTCTTCAGAAAATTAAAAAATTCAGGAATATTTGCATTGTCACCAATGACATTCTCTAGGGTTATTGGTTTCCGAAGGTTAACCAAAGATAGTAGGGTTGTATTTCTGTCTTGATTATAGTGTGGGCATTCAATGAGAATGTGTTTCACAGTCAAATTTAGAGAACAATGTGGACACTGTGGTGGATCATCTCCTGTGAGTAAATGAAGGTGAGTCAAATGTGTATGGCCTATTCTTGATCTTGAAAGAAGTACTTCTTCTCGTCTTGATGAACGGACACTGGAACGCCAAATTCTAGGATCCTGTTTAAATTGAAAAAGTTTGTTATTTGTTTGAGAGTGCCAGAGTGCTGTCCATTCTGTCAGGCATGCACAACGAATGATTTGTGGATAGTCTGATGCTGGAACAGGTATATTGGTTAAATTTAAGGTAGATGGATTTTTGGCAGCTTTATCAGCCAGTTCATTACCAGAGATTCCAGAATGTGCCGGAATCCAGCAGAAGGTGATCAATTGGTGGCGCTCTTCAATCTGCAGTAATAATCTTCTAATTTCATTTAGAAAAGGGTGATCTTTATCTGCGGAGTTAGATAATGCCATAATTGAGCTGAGGGAGTCAGTGTAAATAACAAATTTTAATGAGCAGTCAGAACAGAGATTTTCTAAGGCTAGTTTAATTGCATATAATTCTGCTGAGAATATGCTGAATTCAGGTGGAAGGGATGCTGAAATAGTGGTATTTAGGAACACTGCTGCTGCTCCAACGTTTGAGTTAGATTTAGAGCCATCTGTATAAATTGGAGAAAAGTCAAAATATCTGTGAGTGTGAATTGCATGAAGTTGTTTCACATTTGATGCTTGAAGAACATTTTTTCCCCACTGGCTAAGGTAAGTGTCACAGGTGGGTAGAGGAGTACACGTCCATGGTGGTTGAGCGCATGTTTCTACTTCTTGTACAGAATGTATGGGGACATTCCAAACCTGCATCAGTTCAAGAAGGCGAAGACCAGCTGGTTTTACTATGCTAGGCTTAATTCTGTAGAGGTTTTCTAATGGTGGATTGAATAGGTATTGCTGAATTGGATGCGAGGCACAACTTTGTATTTTAACGGCATACTTCAGTAGCAGTGTTTTCCTACGTAGAGTTAAAGGGGGCTCATGTGCATCGATGTAGAGGCTATGTGCTGGTGATGTTCTGAAAGCCCCAAGTGCAGTCCTCAAGGCGCTGTGCTGAACTGGATCAAGCCAGCGCAAAGCACTTGCTCTGGCAGAATCATAGACAGGTGCACCATAATCGAGACGGGATCGGATTAATGCCCTGTATAACCGAAGTAAGGAGGTGCGATCTGCACCCCAGGTTAGGGCGGATAACGTTCTCAGTATATTTAACTTTTTTAAACAGGATGTACGTACATTTTTAATATGGTCTAAGAAATTTAATTTGTTGTCAAGGATTAATCCTAGAAATCTGATGTTAGTAGTGACTGGGATGGAGACATTGGAAATTTGAAGTTCAGGATCCAGATGGAGCTTGCGTTGTCGACAAAAATGGATAGCAACTGTTTTCTGTTGTGAGAGTCGATAGCCGTTAAGGTTGGCCCATTGTTGTATTTTATTCAGTGATATCTGAAGCTGCCTTTCAATTGATCTCATGCTTTGGGAATGACAGGAAATGGAAAGGTCATCCGCGTAAAGATATGATTCAACTGTGTTTGGAAGCTGTTTAGTGATGGAGTCGATTCTAAGAGCAAAGAGAGTGGCACTCAGTACAGATCCCTGAGGGACACCTTCTTCCTGAATGAAAGTTGTAGAGAGGTCGTTTTGGTATTTTACTTGAAACGATCTAGTGTATAAAAAGTTCTGAACAAATATGGGAAGATTGCCCCGTAGACCGAGAGAATAAAGATCACTAAGTATGCCATGTCGCCAGGTGGTGTCAAAAGCCTTCTGTATATCTATAGAAACCATTACCAGATGCTCATGTTTAACGAAAGCATTGCGAATGGCAAATTCAGCCTTGATCATGAGATCTAAACATGATCTGTTTTGTCGAAAGCCATGCTGACTATTGCTCATGAGATGTTGTGACTCTATTATCCATACAAGTCTACTGTGGACAATTTTTTCAAGGATTTTGCTGAGGCAGCTGGACAGAGATATTGGTCTATAGTTATGGGGATTGGTTGGATCTTTTCCAGGCTTCAGGAAAGCCAAAACAATAGAGTGGTGCCAAGAAGCTGGATACACATTTTCTAAAAAAATACGGTTGTAAAAGACCAGGAGAAGGCTCAAAGCTTTGTCATCAAGATGTTGCAGCATGATATAATAGATGCCATCTGGTCCTGCGGCACCATTACGAGCTGTTTTAATGGCATGCAATAGTTCAGAATATTGTAGAGGTTTGTTATATGGTAGAAAGAGGGGAGTTTGGAAGTTAACAGAATACTGTTCTCGACTGTTTTTAATTCGTTGGAAAGATGTAGTATAAGCTGATGTTGCTGAGATCTCAGCAAAAGTATTGCCCAGAGCATTAGCTATATCCGAGGGACTAGATAATTCTCGCCCATTCCAGGAGAGGACTGGAGAAGGTATGGTTGGAAACTTACCAGAAAGCTGTCTAATTTTTTTCCAAATTAATTTGCTGTCAGTGTTTCTGTTAATTGTTGATGCAAAACGGGTCCAGGATTCTTTTTTGGCTTGCCTCTGTATGTAACGTGCTTTTGCCCTTTCTTTCTTATAATTTATCAGATTGGCTGTGGTTGGATATTGCCGAAACAAATTCCACGCTTTATTTTTTGCCTTTTTTGCTTTGGTGCATTCCTCATTCCACCAATAATTATAGTGTTTACGGCCCGGTGGATTTGGTAATGGTATTGTATCTTTAGCCACGTTTAGGAGATGCGAAGTGATGTAATCTGTCACATCATCAATACGCTGGAGACGGATTTTTTTCTCATCGAAACAGATTGATGACTGAAATTTTGCCCAGTTTGCTCTTGTAAATTTCCATTTCCTGCAAGGTTTAGTTAAAGGAGCTTGTGCTATCAATACCTTGCATACGATTGGGAAGTGATCACTGCCCATAGGATCGTTTATAACATACCACTCTATGGTCGGGACCAGTACTGGAGAACAAATGGAAAGATCTATTGCCGAAGTATCTCCAGTTGGGAGCTGAATGTGAGTGTGCGTGCCAGTATTCAGTAAGGCAAGATTTAGTGCTTCTAATAGGCTTTCAATGAGTCGACCTCGTCTATCTAATTTAGTAGAGCCCCATAGTGGGTGGTGACCATTAAAGTCTCCTAAAATACAGAAAGGTGGAGGTATCTGTATGATGAGGTCTTCAAGTTCTTTTAAACAGTATGTATGGTTTGGCTGCAAGTAAATTGACACAAGTGTTAATGAAATATGGAGCGTTATACGAACAGCAACAGCTTCTATTTCAGTTTGCAGTGGGATATGCTTTGTTGGGATCTTTGAATTTATCAGAATTGCAACACCACCATGGGCAGCAGTTGCTGTATTACGGTCTCTTCGATAAAGACAATAGTTCTTTATCGAAGGAGAAATTTGTGAAGTTAAGTAAGTTTCTTGGAGACAAAGAGCAACTGGCGAATACCTATTTATCAGGTCATGAATATCGTCTGTATTGCAACGAAAGCCTCTGCAGTTCCATTGCAAAATACAAGGCATTATTTGTGTTTAACTGATGGAGCTGTATCTGACTGTTTTTTGAAGGTGACTGGCTTATGACGTTCTAATTTTGATTTATCTTTTTTGGAGAAAACTGGCCGACCAGTGTCCATTTCTTCTTCTTCAGCGTGAATTTCTAAAATTGGTTCTTCCTGTATAGATGTGCTATCTGTATCCATGGTTGTGTTCTGGGTATTTTTCATTGCATTTGAGTTTGTAATATCGGACGTAGTAGTACTCATTGGAGGAGGAGATGCTGCTGGTATTGTCAGAGGAGTATTATTTGCCTGGTCTGAGACTGTGGGCTGTTGTTTGCGTACACTTGGTTGTTTCTCAGAGAGGACAGTTCTAGCCCAATCAGAAATTGATTTATTAGTGGAAACGGTGACATCTGTTTGAGTGGAGACTGTTTCATATTTTTTTACTGCATTGGCATAGGTTAAATTTTTGTTTATAGTAGGTGTAACTTGTTTTCTTGCTTCTTGGTAGCTGACTTTATTCTCAACCTTGTATTTTACGATTTTTTTCTCTGTTTTCCATTTTTCGCAAGTTTTGGAATATGCAGGGTGGTCACCTTTGCAGTTAGCGCACGTCATTTTTGTAGCCGAACAGTCACTTTGATTGTGTTCAGAGGACCCACAATTGGGGCAGACTGGAACTCCTCTGCACACAGTTTGCGAATGGCCATACTTTTGGCATTTGTAACATCGTAAAGGATTGGGAATATATGGGCGAATGCGGCATAGCAAATAACCTGCTTTTACAGAGGTGGGTAAGTCAGGGGTATTAAACGTGAGGATAATGTTTCTGGTAGGTGTAAGTTGATTGTCTTTTTTAGTCATTATGCGCTTTGCTTCAATGACATTTTGTCCCTGCAGCTCTTGGGTTATTTCTTCCTCGCTGACATTTAGAAGATCCCAACTGGATATCACACCCTTCGATGAATTTAGGGTTGCGTGAGGAGATATTTTTACTGGGATACCAGCAAAATTACTAAGTTGTAAAAGTTTCTCCGAATGTCTGTGGTTATTGGTTTCCACTAATAGGTCTCCTGATTGCAGTCTCTTAACAGTCTTTGGACATCCTGCAATACTTTCCAGATGTTTCTGAATCACAAAGGGAGACAGTTTACTCATAGGTTGACTAGATAGCGAGTGGAAAATTAGAAAAGATGGGCAGGGTTGCTCCATCCTATCAGTTTTCAGTCTTTTGGTGTTGTTACCTATATCGTGATTTGTGTCATGGTCATTGTAATTTTCTGCCCTGGAGCTCGAAGGCTCTAATGGTGGATAAGTATTTTTATCCATGTTGGCTCCTTTTGGCCCTGGGGGTTTTTCTTTACCTCCCAGGTTACCGGCCCCGCCACGGGGAGGCAGGAGCAGTGCCACGAGGTGACCAAGCGGCTGTTAGTTGAGTTAGTACTAAAGGAAAAAGAAACAGAAAGGTGTCTTTCCTTTCTGGGCCTTTGCCTACTACTTGTAGAACGAAAGAGCTACTGAAATATAAAATGAAATGAAGAAAACGCTATTCAGAAATAAACAGAATATGTATTGGCAAAAGCTCTTTAGATAGTTCACTTGTATAAACGCACTGAAATCGCTTGGCCACGGAACGCTTGGCACCCGGGGCCTGCTGCGCTTTTGAGTTTTTCCGTTTATCATATTTGGGTCTATCTTTCTTCGGAAAATTAGGACGAGGTGTATCAATATCTTCTGCAGGGTGTAGTTCTAGTACGTTCTCTCTCTGTTCATCAGTGTCCATTTGATCTATATTTGTTTGTTTCTGTTCACACGGTTTATTAGATGATGTTTGCTTTGTTTTTGAAGATTTTACTTCTGATTTCTGCTTTCCAGGCATGGAAGTATCCTGCTCTTTACCACTGGATGTTTCTTTGAAACTGTTTTTGTCATCAATATTACTTTACTCCAGTCTATAATGTGATTTAGAGGTATTATGTTGTTGTTGTGGGGGTTTTATGGCGCATAAGCTGCTTTGGCTATAATGCGCCTATTCCTTTATTGTATTAATATATGAGAAATTCTTGTCACATCAGAAAAGGCAGAAATCAGAAATGACTGAAAACTCCAATTTGTTTCAGAAAGTTAAAAAATTCCGGAATATTTGCATTGTCACCAATGATATTCTCTAGAGTTATTGGTTTTCGAGGGTTAACCAAAGATAGCAGGGTGGTATTTCTGTTTTGTTTATAGTATGGACATTCAATGAGAATGTGTTTCACTGTCAAATTTAGAGAACAATGTGGACACTGTGGTGGATCATCTCCTGTGAGTAAATGAAGATGGGTCAGGTAAGTATGACCTATTCTAGCTCTTGAAAGAATTACTTCTTCCCGCCTTGATGTCCGGACACTGGAGAGCCAGATTTTCGGAACTTGTTTAATCTGTAAGAGTTTATTATTCGTTTGGGAATGCCATAGTGCTGTCCATTCTGATAGGCATGCAGCATGAATCATTAGTGCGTAGTCTGAGGCTGGAACAGGGATATTGGTTAAATCTAAGCTGGTTGGGTTTTTTGCAGCTTTATCAGCCAGTTCATTGCCTAAAATATCAGAATGTGCTGGTATCCAGCAGAAGGTGACCAGTTGGTGGCGTTCTATAATCTTTAGCAATAATTTTCTAATTTCATTTATAACAGGGTGAAACTTGTCTGAGGAATTACACAAAGCCTTGATTGAGCTGAGGGAATCAGTGTAAATTACTGATTTTAAAAAGCAGTCAGGAGAGAGATTTTTTAAAGCTAGTTTAATTGCGAATAATTCAGCTGAAAAGATACTGAATTCAGGAGGAAGGGCTGCTGATACAATTGTATTCGGAAACACTGCAGCTGCTCCAACTTTTGAATTGGATTTAGAGCCATCTGTGTATATTGGTAAAAAATCAATATATTTTTGAGTGTGAAACAGCATGAACTTGTCTGATATTTGATGATTGCAAGATATTCTTTCCCCACTGACAGAGGTAAGTGTCACAGGTCGGTATAGGAGGTGGAACCCATGGTGGTTGAGTACAAGTGGCGACTTGTTGTACGGAATGGATGGATACATTCCAAACCTGCAATAGTTCAAGGAGGCGATGACCAGCTGGTTTTACTATGCTAGGTTTATTTCTGTACAGATTTTCAAATGGCGGATTGAAAAGATATGGCTGAATGGGATGTGAGGCACAACTTTGTATCTTGACAGAATACTTCAGCAAAAGCAATTTCCTACGTAAAGATAGTGGCGGCTCGTGAGCATCAATGTAAAGGCTATGTGCTGGCGATGTTCTGAATGCGCCAAGTGCAATCCTCAGTGCACTGTGTTGTACTGGATCAAGCCAGCGTAATGCGCTCTTTCTGGCAGAGTCATAAATGGGAGCTCCATAATCAAGACGAGATCTGATTAATGCCCTGTATAATCGAAGAAGGGAGGTACGATCTGCACCCCACGTTTGTGCAGATAAAGCTCTTAGTATGTTTATCTTTTTTAAGCAGGCAGTACGTACCTTTTTAATGTGCTCTAAGAAATTTAGCTTGTTGTCCATGATTAAACCTAGAAATCTAATGTTACTAGTGACTGGGATGGAGATATTAGAGATGTAAAGTTCAGGATCCAGATGAAGTTTGCGTTGTCTACAAAAATGGATAGCAACTGTTTTCTGCTGCGAAAGCCTATAGCCGTTAAGACTGGCCCATTGCTGTATTTTATTTAATGATATCTGAAGCTGTCGTTCAATAGTTCTCATATTTTGGGAATGACAGGAGATGGAAAGGTCATCTGCATAAAGGTAAGTTTCTACAGTATTTGGAAGTTGTTTAGTGATAGAATCTGTTCTTAGAGCAAAAAGAGTGGCACTCAGTACTGATCCCTGTGGAACACCTTCCTGAATGAAAGTTGCAGAGAGGGCATGTTGGTATCGTACTTGAAACGATCTAGTGTGTAGAAAATGCTTTATAAATATAGGAAGGTTGCCCCGCAGACCAAGAGAGTAAAGATCTCTTAGTATGCCATGCCGCCAGGTGGTATCAAAAGCCTTCTCTATATCTATGGAAACCATTACTAGATGTTCATGCTTAATAAAGGCATTACGAATGGAAAATTCAGCTTTCACCATAAGGTCCAAGCATGACCTGTTTTGACGAAAGCCATACTGACTTTTGCTCATTAACTGTTCTGACTCAATGATCCAGACGAGTCTACAGTGGACAATTTTTTCTAGAATTTTGCTGAGGCAGCTTGAGAGGGATATTGGTCTATAGCTATGGGGATTGGTTGGATCTTTTCCAGGTTTTAAGAATGCCAAAACAGTAGAATGATGCCAAGAAGTTGGATAGACATTTTCTAGAAAAATACGATTGTAAAAGAGCAGAAGGAGATGCAATGCTCTGTCATCAAGATGTTGTAGCATGGCGTAATAGATTCCGTCTGGTCCGGCAGCACCATTGTGAGCTGTTCCGATAGCATGTAAGAGTTCGGAATATTGTAGAGGTTTGTTATACGGCAGAAGAAGAGCAGTTTGGAAGTTAATAGAGTGCTGTTCTGCAGTGTTTTTAATTCTCTGGAAAAGTGGAGTGTAAGCTGCTTCCGCTGAGATTTCAGCAAATGTGTTGCCCAAAGCATTTGCGATATCTAAAGGACTAGATAGATCTTGCCCATTATAGGACAGAATTGGTGAAGGTACGGTAGGAAACTTACCAGAAAGTTGTCTAATTTTTTTCCATATTATTTTTGTGTCAGTGTTTTTGTTAATGCTTGATGCAAAACGGATCCAGGATTCTTTCTTGGCTTGCCTTTGTATGAAGCGTGCTTTTGCCTTTAACTTCTTATAATTAATTAGATTGGGTGTTGTTGGATATTTCCGAAACAAATTCCAGGCTTTATTTTTTGCTTTTTTGGCTTTTGTGCATTGCTCATTCCACCAATAATTATAATGCTTACGAACCGAGGGATTTGACAGTGGTATTGTGTCTTTAGCTACATTTAGGAGATGTGACGTGATGTATTCTGTCACATCATCGATAGGCTTGAGACGGATTTTTTGCTCATCAAGAGATATTGATGACCGGAATTTTGCCCAGTTTGCTCGGACAAATTTCCATTTTCTGAAGGGTTGAGCTGGAGGGGCCTGTGCTATTAATAGGTTGCATACGATTGGGAAGTGATCGCTACCCATTGGATCATTTAAAACATACCACTCTATGGTCGGGACCAGTAATGGAGAACAAATGGAGAGATCTATGGCTGAGGTATGTCCATTTGGGAGCTGAACGTGAGTGTGTGTGCCAGTATTGAGTATAGTGAGGTTTACTGCCTCTATTAGGCTCTCAACGAGTTGACCTCGTCTATCTAATTTAGGATTGCCCCATAAGGGGTGGTGCCCGTTGAAGTCCCCTAACATACAGAGAGGTGGAGGTATCTGTATAAGGAGATCTTCAAGATCTTTTAAACAATAGGTACGGTTTGGCTGTAAGTAGATTGATACTAATGTTATTTCAATATGGAGCGTTATACGCACAGCAACGGCTTCTATTTCAGTTTGAAGTGGAATATGTTTAGATGGGGTCTTTGAATTTATCAGGATTGCTACACCACCATGGGCAGCATTTGCTGTGTTACGATCCCTTCGATAAAGGCAATAGTTCTTTATCGAAGGAGAAATTTGCAAAGTTAAGTAAGTTTCCTGAAGACAAAGGGCAACTGGAGAAAATCTATTTATTAGATCTTGGATATCGACTGTATTGCAACGAAAGCCTCTGCAGTTCCATTGTAAAATACAAGGCATTATTTGTGTTTAGTTGATGGAGCTGATTCTGACTGCTTTTTGAAAGTGACTGGTTTATGGCGTTCCAATTTGTGTTTGTCTTTTTTTTGGAAGACTGGCCGACCAGTGTCCATGTCTTCCTCTTCGGCATGGATTTCTAAAAGAGGATCTTCCTCTATAGATGTTCCATCTGTTTCCATTGTTGTGTCTCGAATATTTTTGATTATATTTGAATTTGTATTACATGGTGTGGTAGAACCCATTGGAGGAGGAGTTTCCGCTGGTATTGTAAGAGGAGTATTATTTGCTTGGTCTGCGAGTTTGGGTTGTTGTTTACGTACATTTGGTTTTTCCTCAGAGAGGACAGTTCTAGCCCAATCTGAAATTGAAATATTAGTAGGAACTGTAACAATAGTTTGAGTAGAGACTGTTTGGTATTTTTTAACTGCATTAGCATAGGAAATATTTTTATTCATAGTAGGTGCCACTAGTCTTCTCGCTTCTGGGTAACTCACTTTGTTCTCGACCTTGTATTTTACAATTTGTTTCTCCGTTTTCCATTTTTCACAACTTCTGGAATAGGCAGGATGATCACCTTTGCAATTTGGACATATCATTTTAGTAGTCGTACAGTCACTTTGTATGTGATCCGAGGAACCACAGTTGGGGCAGACAGGAACTCCTCTGCATACAGTTTGTGAGTGGCCATACTTTTGACATTTAAAACATCTTAAAGGATTGGGAATGTACGGGCGGATACGGCAAAGTAAATAACCTGCTTTTACAGAGCACGGTAAGTTGGGCGTATTAAAAGTGAGAATAATGTTTCTGGTTGGGATAAGTTGATTATCTTTTTTAGTCATTATACGTTTGGCTTGAATTACATTTTGTCCCTGCAGCTCTTGGGTAATTTCTTCCTCTGTGACATTTAACAGGTCCCAACTGGATATGACACCCTTTGATGAATTTAGGGTTGCATGAGGAGATATTTTTACCGGAATTCCCGCAAAGTTTGTTAACTGTAAGAGTTTCTCCGAATGCCTGTGGTTCGTAGTTTCCACTAGCAGGTCTCCTGATTACGTAGTTTCCACTAGCAGGTCTCTTGACAGTCTTAGGAGATCCTGCAATACCTTCGAGATGTTTTTGTATTACGAAGGGAGACAGTTTGCTCATTGGCTGACTAGTAAGGGAGTGGAAAATTAAAAAGGATGGGCAGGGTTGCTCCATCTGATTAGTCTTCTGTCTCTTTGGACGATCATTTTCTAAGTCGTGATTGGGGTCATGATTGTCTGTTCTTGAGCTCGAAGGCTCTAACGGTGGATAATTATTTTTATCCATAATGGCTCCTTTTCGCCCTGGGGGTTTGTCTTTACCGCCCAGGTTACCGGCCCCGCCACGGGGAGGCAGGAGCAGTGCCGCTTTGTGGCCAAGCGTAGAGTTAGTACAGTTAGTAAATCTAAATTAAAGAAAAAGGTGATTTCCTTCTTCTGGGCTCTCTTCTTATTTCTTATAAGAGACTAGAGCTACTTAACAGAAAATTTAATAATTGCAAGAGAAAACAAAGAAAAACTTAGTCGCTGGGAAGAAAAACGCTTGATAGACGCACAATAATCACTTGGCCACGGAAACGCTTGGCACCCGGGGCCTTAGAGGTATTACTACCTCCGTTTGAGTGGCTATAGTTTGCTGTCGTTTCACTGCTGATGCATAGGAACGTGAAGGTTTGGTTGCAAGTATCTGTTTTCTTGCTTCCGGATAAGACACTTTATTTTCTACTTTGTATTTTTGAATTTGCTTTCCCAATACCCACATTTCGCATGTCTTCGAAAAAGCAGGATGATTTTCGTGACAATTGGGTTGATTGATTGATTGGTTTGGTTTTTTATGGCGCATTGGCAGCTGTGGCCATAATGCGCCAAGACTAGGTAATATTTAAAAAGTTTAAATTCTCGGTGACCTAATTAGTAAGGCCACCATGTCGAAATATATAATAATGTAACAAAAGCATAAATTAAATACAATTAAAAACTTTTATTAATTTAAAATAGCTAAAAACAGCAGACACATTGTCATTGTCAGATAAAATCTGACTGAGTGTATACGGCTCAGTCAGATGGTTAAAAGCGGTAAAACGGATATTGCTAAAATCTGGACAGTCAATTAAAAGGTGTCTGATAGTTAAAGTTGTACCACAGGACACACACATAGGAGGGTCATCAGCCCTCAGCAAAAACGAATGAGTCAAATGACTATGTCCGATGCGGGTCCGGGCAAGAACAACTTCCTCCTTACGATTCCTGCGCAGACTAGACTGCCACGGTTCAATTACAGGCTTTATACAATATAGTTTATTCCCAGTCTGTCTATTCCACAAATCCTGCCATTGGGAATGTATCTTTTGCTGTATTGTTTGCCTGTAGTCTGTATAGGGGACTGACAGGCAACGGTTATTATTTGGAATTGCTGATTTGGCTGCGGCGTCAGCCAAATCATTTCCCTTAATCCCAATGTGGCTAGGAATCCAGCAGAAGCGGATGTCATATTCACGTTCACGGAGGAAGTGAATCTTCTGCTGAATGCTAGACAGAACTGGATGAGAATTATATTTCACGGTTATTAAAGCCTGTAACACGCTGAGAGAGTCAGAATATAAAATGAACCGTTGGTGTTGGCATTCACTAATGTGATCCAAGGCTAACTCTATTGCGTGCAGCTCTGCAGTAAATATGCTGCATTCAGAGGGAATCTGCTCCGATGTAGTGCTGTCTGTAAAGACAGCAGCAGATCCCACATATGATTCCGACTTCGAGCCGTCTGTGTAAACTGGCGCGAAGTCAGAATATTCAGCTCGGTGTGCTGAATAAAGCTGCAGGTAGACAGACGATGGAGTGTCCGACTTTCCCCAATTTCTAAGGGACAAGTCACATGCCGGAACATGAGCATGCCAGGGTGGAAGGGGTTGCTTCGGTGTTTGAGCAACTTTGTCTACCTTGATATTAAGTTCTTTGAGTAGCTCTTGGAGACGAATACCAAAAGGACGATTGGCAGTCTTTCGAGTGTTGTACAAATTTTCCCATCGTGGCTCAAAAACGGATAGCCACGTAGGATGGTCTGGCAAGGATTTTAGTTTTAGAGCGTAGTTTAGAGACAATTGCTTACGTCGAAGCGATAACGGCGGTTCGTTTGCTTCGACGTATAAGCTCTGGACAGGAGATGTTCGAAATGCTCCAGTAGCTATACGGAGGGCCTGATGATGGACAGGGTCCAGCCAACGAAGTACACTGTCTCTGGCCGAATTGTATACCAGGGACCCGTAATCAAGTCTGGATCGTACAAGTGCACGGTAGATGCGTAGTAGGGTGCATCGATCCGCACCCCAAGATGTAGAGGAAAGAGAGCGCAGAATATTCAGCCCTCTTGTGCACCTTGTGCGGAGTTGACGGATGTGATCCAGAAAGGTTAACTTTTTATCAAATACGAGTCCCAAAACTTTTGTATCCGCCGCTACTGGAATAGCATTATGTCCGAGCCTTAATTCAGGTTCAGGATGAAGATTACGCTTGCGACAAAAGTGCACGCAAACGGTCTTCTCCGGCGAGAACCTGACGCCATTAGCAAGTGCCCAGGAATTAAGGCGATCAATGGCTTTTTGCAGTTGTCTTTCAATAACCCTCATGTTGCATGACTGACAAAAAATGCTAAAGTCATCAACATAGAGGGCACTGTTTACGGTTGGAGGAAGTTGTTCTGTGATGGAATTTACTTTGATGGCGAAAAGCGTGACACTTAAAACTGATCCCTGTGGTACTCCCTCCTCTTGGCTAAAGGAACGAGAGAGTGAGGATCCCACACGAACTTGGAAAGATCGATTGTCTAAAAAGTTTTTAATAAAAATGGGGAGTCGTCCCCTAAGACCAAGGCTATACAGATCTTTTAAGATGCCAAATCTCCAAGTTGTGTCATACGCTTTCTCCATGTCAAAGAACACCGACACCAAGTGTTCGCGTTTTAGGAAAGCATCCCGGATGGATGTTTCCAGTCTAATAAGATGGTCCAAAGTGGACCGGTTCCTTCGGAAGCCGCACTGGATATTGGAGAGAAGGTCATTTGATTCTAAGTACCAAATTAACCGAGAATTGACCATTCTCTCCAGGATTTTGCACAGACAGCTAGTCAGAGCAATAGGACGATAATTGGTAGTGACTTTTGGATCCTTTCCTGGCTTAGCAAAGGCAAGAACGATTGCCTTGCGCCAGGAATCCGGAAACTGCCCTTCGATAAAGATTCTGTTATACAGAAGGAGCAGACAATCCATAGATTTTGGTGAAAGATGTTTAATCATGTCATAATGGATGCCATCTGGTCCAACAGCACTTGCTTTGGAAAGAGCGAGGGCTCTTTTAAGTTCCTGAATAGTAAAATCCCCGTTGTAGGGATAGAGGCCCTTGGACTTAAAATTAAGTGCTTCTCTTTCCAGTTTATGTTTCAGGACCAGGAACTCTGGGGAATACGAAGCTGTTGCAGAGATGTTAGAGAATGTTTCCCCAAGAGCATTGGCTATTGCAGTTGGATCTGCAATAGCGCATCCATTATAATCTAGGATTGAAGAAGGGTGGGATGTATATTTTCCCTTCATTTTCCGGATTTTATCCCAGACTACCTTAGAATTGGTAGTCTGGTTAATAGATGACGTAAAACGGATCCATGATTCCTTTTGACTCTGACGGCGAATGTAGCGTGCTTTGGCTCGTGTGCGCTTGAAGGCTATTAGATTAGCAGTGGTAGGATATCGACGGAATATCCCCCACGCTTTGTTTTGGGCCTTTTTTGCTGCTGTGCATTGTGAATTCCACCAAGGTTTGGGAAATGGTGGAAACCGGTCAGATGTTTTTGGAACAGCTTTCGCAGCTGCTTGGACAATAATTTCTGTGATGTACTTAACTGCATCATTGATAGGCTCCTGACTGACTGTACTGAGGTCAAAATTTGCCTGATGTTGGAAGGCATTCCAGTCAGCCTGATCAAACTTCCACCGTGGTAACCTAAAAGGAAGACATGGTCTCCCACTGTGTAACAAGGTTATCACAGGGAAGTGATCACTTCCGTATAGATTCTCCTCCACTTCCCAAGTGAGTGAAGGGAGTAGAGAAGGGGAGCAGATAGAGAGATCAATGGCAGAAAACGTACGGGTAGGCATGTGGAAGAAGGTGTTTGTTCCAGTATTTACAAGGGAAAGGGCATTGTCATTGAGCATACGCTCTATGACCCGTCCCCTTCCATTGATGATAGCACTACCCCACAGGGTGTTATGTCCATTAAAATCCCCAAGAAATAAGAAAGGGGGCGGCAACTGCGTTACAAGATCATCAAGGGCTTCCTGGGAGATGTCAGTCCCAGGTGGCAAATAAATAGAGCAGACCGTTAATAGAAAACCCACTGTAAGGCGAATTGCAACAGCCTCTATGCTGGTTGTAATTAGCAAGGGCTGAACTGGGGTCTGATTACTCACAAGGATAGCCACTCCTCCATGAGCAGGACCATCCGCAATTCTATCCTTACGAAAGATTGTGATGTTATGCATGGTGGGATCATCGTTTGCTTTTAGATAAGTCTCCTGCAAGCAAAAGCAAACTGGCTCATGCTTTTGCAGGAGGGCCTTGATGTCATCAGTATTTCGCCGGAATCCACGACAATTCCATTGTAGGAATTTAGCCATTATTTTGGCTTGGTGGGTCCATCAGGCGGCTTCCGAACTGCTGAGGGCTTAATTTTATCAGTCTTGGCTTTATCTTTTTTGGGGAAGAATGGACGCTGTCCCGTGTCCATTTCTTCCTCCGCGAAGAGTTCCAAGACTGATTCATCCGGTACCTCCTTGTGCTCGACATCCATTGTTTCTGTTTTATCTGTTTTATCTGTTAGCTCTTTACCACTTGGTTTTGGTAGTGGTGGAGCACTCGGAGGTACGGATATAGGAGTGGCAGCTGACTGTGTTTTTTTGGTGGGCTTTTGTGAACTCAATAAATAGCGTGCAATCGGAGTGAATGACTCTTTTGGTGGTACAGTCATCTCTGTTTGTGTACCGATAGTGCACTTCGCAGAAACCTTCTGGGCATATGAAGGTTTCCCGCTATTTATTGGTTGCATGCGTCTTCTGGCCTCTGGGTAGGAGATATTCAGCTCTGTTTTTAGTTTTTGGATCTCTTTTTCATCCTTCCACCGCTGGCATGCTCTGGAGTAAGCAGGGTGCTCTCCTTGGCAATTTATACAGATCGGTTTAGAAGCTGAACATTCCTTGCTCTCGTGATCTTTTGAACCACATCGAGCACAGGCAGGGTTACCACGACAAGCCGTTTGTGAATGGCCGTATTTTTGGCATTTAAAGCACCTCAGTGGGTTTGGGATGTAAAGCCGCACTGGGCAGTTTAAATAGCCTGCCTTGATGGAACTTGGAGGCCGTGGGGTGTTAAATGTTATGATGAGAACTCGGGTAGGGACGAGATTCCCATCCTTCCGCATTGATATTCTCTTGACAGCCGTCACTCCTTGGTCTTTTAGTTCAGAGCAGATCTCTTCCTCAGAGACATGAAGAAGATCCCACTCTGAAATGACTCCTCGTGAAGAGTTCAAAGTTTTGTGGGGTGTTACACTGATTGGTATTCCCCCTATGGATGTCGCATTCAGGATTCTTTCTGCTTGCTTTGCACTGGAAGCTTCGATTAAAAGATCGCCAGAACGCAGCCGTTTTACAGATTTTGGTGATCCTGCCAGCCCTTCTAATCCTTTCTGGATAAAGAAGGGTGACATCTTCCCAATTGACTGCTCTCCGGTAGAATGGAGTATGAGGAAAAGCGGTGTAATAGGTGGTCGTTTATCCTCAGTTCTGGCTCTTTTGGCAGAATTGGTGTCATTCTCATCTGATCGGTTAGGTAGGGGCCTTGTTGGGGCCCCAGAAGAAGGATTTAAATTACTCATGAGAGTAAAGAAAAAATGTCTGATGCCTAAGTACCTCACCCACCACGGAGCCCTACGAGGGGGCGCCCACTCGTGAACTAGCAGGTACTGCGTACACGAATGGGACGCCGAGTTCGCTTAGAACACCATACCCACGTTACCAATAAATCTTTATCCCGTCCCAGGACCATAGGGAGGGAGACTTATTGGAACGCAGTTGACCCTAGCAGTATAAAACCACCCGCCGATTGATCCCAGTCGAGCCGGTCCGGGACCACCCGTCTCGTCGAAGCAGGGGCCAAAGTGGTGTATTGAAGCTGGGCCCCTCAACCACCAGGATCCCCCTTTCCGCTTCCACGGGTCGCGGCGCACGGCTGCACACGCCGGATTCCAACGATGTAACCCTGGAACCAAGGTATGGGCGTTAGATCCCAGTGATGCTAGTCTGGAAAACCAGCAGCGTCACTGGGAGGTCCCCTCACCACGTACAGGTGCCCACGTCGAGGGGGACAATTGGGACAGAGTGGTGTAGTGGATGTGCAGTTTGCTTGATTGTGGTCTTTTGATCCACAGAGTGGACAGATGGGATCACTGCGACATGTCGCCTGAGAGTGTCCGTATCGCTGACAGTTGTAACACCTTATTGGATTTGGTATATATGGTCGGATTTTGCAATTTAAATATCCTGCTTTAACTGAATGGGGAAGAGAAGGATTGTTAAATGTGAGAATTACTGATCGGGTTGGAATGAGAATTCCGTCTTTCATCATCATTATCCTCCTAACATGAATTACTTGTTGTTCTGTTAGCTCGCTCAGTAGTTCTTCCTCTGAAACAGTCAAAAGGTCCCATTCAGTAATAACACCTTTCGATGTATTCAGGGAATTATGTGGGGTAATTTCAACTGGTAGTCCTGCAAAAGTTTTCATTTGTAGTAATTTTTCCGATTGATGACTTAATGAGGTTTCTACTAAGAGATCACCTGATTGTAATCGTTTTATCATTTTTGGTGATCCAACCATGGACTCTATAGTCTTCTGAACTAAGAAAGGGGATAATTTTCCCACGGGTTGTGATGATAACGAATGTATCACCAAAAAAAAAGGGACAGTAGGCTGAGAGCTGTTGATTTTCATTCTCTTAGCCTGAGACATGTTCAGCTGTAAGTCTTCACATTTATTGGAGTTAGCTTTCTCCAATCTTGTGTTATTAGTATTTTGGTCCATTTTCAACTCCTTTTAGTCCTGGGTGATGTCTTTTCACCCAGGTCCAGCCCCGCCACGGGGAGGCAGGAGTAGTGCCACCAAGTGACCAAGCGAGTAAAATAGAAGGTTAGTACACAGAAAAATTAAGAAAGGTTACTTTCCTTTCTGAAACTTCTTCCTTATACTTTAAGAAAGAGAACTTTTATTATATATTTGAATAACGGAAGAAAAAACGTGTGAACTTAAAGTGAAAAGCTTATCTCTCTAATATAATCGCAATAGAATTCGCAGGGAAGATCGCTTGGCCTCAAGATTCGCTTGGCACCCGGGGCCCCAAAGATGTTTGTAGTTGGAGGCGTTTACATGGAATTTTGGAGTCAATTAGAATTGCCACTCCACCATGAGCTCCACCGGAAAGGCATCGGTCTTGTCTATAGGTACCGTAACGGTTCACTGCTGTGTTTACTTGTGGAGTTAGGTTAGTTTCTTGAAGACATATACCTACCGGGTGATATTTATCGATTAGGTTGCGAATGTCATCAATGTTACTGCGGAAACCTCGACAATTCCATTGTATTATTGTGGGCATTATATTGGCTTTGTAGTTGTATTTGTTTCTGACTTTTTACGAGTAGGGGTTTGCTTGGATCGCTCAGGCTTTTTCTCTTTTCTGGGGAAGATTGGGCGAACTTCCATCTCAGCATGAATCTCTAAGATTAGTTCTAAGATTAGTTCTCTAAGATTACTTCCAGCTCAGCATGAATCTCTAAGATTAGTTCTTCTGGGACTTCTTTTTCACATGTATCCATATGATCATGGACAGGGAGTTTGTCATCTATATCTATGTTTTTAGTATTTATGGTTGGCCGTGACATGGAAGGCATTGTTGGAGGAATTGTAACAGGTGTATTTATGGCTTGATTAGAAGTTGAGATTGAAGATGATTTTGCTGATGGAGCTAGAATTGAGCGAGCCCAATCAGAAATAGAGGCGGAATGATTGCCTCTACAGTTTGGACACAGTAAGGTTTGTGCAGAGCATTCGGTATGGATATGGTCTTTAGATCCACATGAAGCACATACAGCAGTCCCTCGACATACTGTCTGTGAATGCCCAAATTTTTGACATTTATAACATCTGATTGGGTTCGGTATGTACGGTCGGACATGACAGTTCAAGTATCCGGCTTTTACAGATGTTGGTGGATTTGTCAAGTTGAAAGTTAGTATAATGTTTCTGGTTGGAAGTAGTGAACCATCCTTTTTGATTAGTATTCTTTTTACCTGAATAACATTTTGTTCTGAAAGCTCTTGTTTAATTTCTTCCTCGGATAAGGTAAAAGATCCCATTCTGTTATAACTCCTTTTGAGTAGTTTAAAGTTGCATGAGGTGACACTTCTATGGGAGTTCTTCCAAGTGTTTTCAATTTAAGTAGCTTGTCAGAATGCTTGGATTGTGTTGTTTCAACAAGCAGGTCACCTGATTTTAGTCTGCGAACCATTTTTGGTGAGCCAGCGACATTCTCTAAACTTTTCTGAATCAGAAAAGGAGAAAGCTTGCTGACTGGCTGGTCAGTCAAAGAATGTATTATGAGGAAATGAGGCCAGATATTCTGGTCTGTATCCTTCTTTTGTCTCTTAGCAAAGGAAGGGTTGTAATCTTCCTGCTCTCTAGAATGTGATGGGGCATTGATCCCGCAAGAGTCAGTATTGGTATAGTCCATCTTTGCTCCTTTTAGCCCTTGGCAGAGAGACTTTTCTGTCAAGATTTCCGGCCCCGCCACGAGGAGGCAGGAGCAGTGCCTGGTGTGGCCAAGCGAAGAGTAGTAGGGGTTAGTAATATACTATGAAAAAATAAAGAAAGGTGGCTTTCCTTCCTTGCTCTGTACAGGAACTTTTGTTACGAGAGCTGTTATAAAATAAATGGATTTTTTAATGATAAGGACAGAAAGGAACTGTAAATCGCTTTCTAGAAATCGCACTGGAAGTACAGATAAATCGCTTAGTCACAATCGCTTGGCACCCGGGGCCTAAGCACAATCCTACAATACATTGGTCTTGAGCTAAATGCCGAAAAATCTGCCCATATGACGTTTACAGAAAGGAGACGAATAAATCCAATGCACATCTCTATAAATGGACACCAAATTAAACTTGTCAACTATTACAAGGACCTAGGTTTGGTCTGGAATTCGAACCTGTGTTTTCTGGAGCACTTCAAGGAAGCAAGAAACAAATTCTTCGCAGCACTTTGGTCTGCTCGACAGGAACTGGTTGGTTACGGCAATAAGAAACTAATACCTAGGTTTGTCCAAACTTGTGCGGTACCGGTGGCACTCTACGCATCGGAAATCTGGTCCTCTGCCCCTCCGACCTACCTGCGACAGTTCTTGGAGACTGAGTATTGGCTTCTGCGATCCTTCAATAGGACTTCAGGACATCCCCTTACTATCTCTAGGGGTATACTACATTCGTTGCATGGAATAATCCCTTGGAGACAAATCATCACCACTCGCAACATAATTACCCTCTCCAAACTCATTTCGGGTAGACTGGATGCTCCTAACATCGATAGACTTATCATCCTGCCCACGAAGAACAACAGAATAACTAACCGGCAAACATCTTTGATCAGTTGTTGTTGCTCTGGAGGTTTAATGGCACATCAGCTGCTAAGGCTATAATGTGCCTATTCACTTATTATATAAGACATGAGTTTTCCCTAAATCAAAAGAAAATCAGAAATAATTGAAAAGCCCAGTTTGCCTGAGAAAGTCAAAAAATTCAGAAATATTTGCCTTATCACCAATGAGATTTTCAAGAGTTATTGGTTTATGGAGATTAACCAGTGAGATCAAGGATGAAGTTCTGGCTTGTTTATAATAGGAGCAGACAATAAGAATATGTTTTACAGTCAAATTGTCTTTGATCAGACCTGCCCTCAACCAAATCAGCTCGCTCAGCCATATGTTCCCAGCAAACATGATTGGACTCCTCAACGACATGAATATCAACCCTGAGACGATTTGCGTCGACAAAGCCTACAAATCAAAAGTTTTAGCTGATACCCACAGAGTCCTTCAATTCTAAATCTTTCAAGGTGGCAGATTAAGCGGTTGTAGGTTAGTACGAAAAATAGACAGAAAAGAAAAAAAAAAAAAGGCTACGCCCTGTTCTAGTAAATTTCTTTACTGTGGAATATTCTAATTGAGTTTTAGCATGATGATTTAACCGAGGAAACGGTTTAGCTTTTCAAGAAAGAGCGCTGATTTACTTAAATTCTTTCTACTAAGGCAGTAAAAGGCAGCGTGCATTGTTTCATGGAGTCTTTGTTAAATAATCCAAAGTGCATTCCTAAAAGTTCATTAAGAATTCCTGGCTCTAGATGTAGCTAGCAGAACGTGCTTACGTTGCAATTCACGATCGAAGTTTTTTCTCTTTTGATGGAACAACGAAGTGCTTTCAGCGAATTTAGTTTAAATCAAGGTTTGGTTGGTGCTTATCGCCAAATTAATTTTTACTATGCGTGCCGGTGTAGCCTATCTCGGCTAGTGTCACCTTGAAGAGCGAAGGTCAGTCAGATGCGGCTTCCAAAAGTGCCCAACCCACCAGGAGATCTGCGACATCTCCACCCGGATATGCAAAGGCTTCAACTGTCAGAAAACTTCCCGTTTATATACACGCCAACTTGCCACGAATGTAAGATATCCGGGGGATGGAGGGAAGCCAAGAAGCGTTTAATTTCTCTTAACAAGTCTTTAAAATCTCCAATTATAATTATTATTAAAGAAAATCGTGTTTAGCTCTGCCAAGCCGACTGATGAATCATCAGATCCAGCCGGATGTAGACTACAATACGTGGGATTTATTGGATAATAAAATTAATTGGGGAAACCCTGCATTGACCTACGTACCGGATTAAATGGCGATGGTTATTGCAGAATACGTTAAACAACCAAGAACGAAGGTTAACCGAACTATCTCCTCTCCAAGATATAAAAGTTGCCTTCGCTGAACATGGGTCGACTCTACAAATGTAGGCAACGTTAAATGTTTATGTGAACTATAAAAGTGTTTTATAAATGAAAATGTCGCTTTTTTTCTACCATAAACTTCTGGTCAGTTTATGAACTTCCCTAGGGGGTAGCATTGCGGATAGTGTCGCTGGTTTCTCGAGAAGTACTCTGGATTTAATTCCAAGGCTTTTTATAATTGATTGTCTGAAGTTCAGGTTTTCCGTGAGAATCGATCTGGCTCCTCTCTATCAACATTTTACACAAATTATATATCTCAGAATGGATTAGAAACAAGATTGATCGAAGAAGATGGGAAAAAACTATACTAAATATAGAACTAAAAGCTCAAAGAGAGCTTTTTAATTTCCACCCAATGATGAAATATGCAACAGAGAAAACAGCCCACCCTAAATACTCAGCGAAAAACTGGACCCAAGCCTCAAGTACAGATCCGAATCTCTGATGGATGCCAAATTAAAACAATTCACTGTGAAACAATAACCCAAATCACTCAGATATGGCTTTTATATTAAACTGGAGACTCAACAGCATAAAAATCTGAAGTTAGCATGAATTCTCACACAGATATTCACAGAAAGTCCAGGAATTCGAACCAATTTTCTTTGTGTTAGAGTGAAAAGGTTGTAAACCATGAGTTCACTTGCATAAATACTTCTTTCTTAATCCTCATATGAAAATGTGTCCAGGAAAAGTCCTTCTTGTGGCACTTCCAGTTCAAATCAATTCATAATAGTCTCCAGAATCTTATGGTGATATATGCCCTCGCGGTAGCACAGTGATTATAATCAGTGTACCCCATCAGAAAAAAAAACACCTGAGTTCGAATCCAGTCAATGATCCGAGGGATTTTTATGGACTCTTTTCGTAAGAGTCCATAAAAATCCCTCGGTCCATAAAAATCCCTGCGATGAAATGGCCTGAGAACGGCCTTTGAACAGGCATTTGAACAGCAAGGTCTTCAGATCTGCTTACCACATTGTCTGTTGTTGTTGATCAACCTCGAAGAATTATCGAAGCAGTGTGACCTTGAAAAATAAAGTCTTCGAGAATCACTTTTCTGTAAATTGGTACAGTGCATTATATTCTATGTTTCGGTTTGGTGCCTCATATTCTTTTTCCTTCATCTACTTTTATTTATTTTAAATCATCGTGAAGCCATTGATACAACTTCGTTTACTACTTAACTTTTGGGAACCAGTGTATTTTTCAATCAGGCTAAACTTCTGAGGTATTTCTTTCAGCGTATAAAACAACAGTGTCTTATTTTAACTTCTCCGTGCCAAATAACGGTGACTAAGATCAGCTCGGTCATTTATTTCTTATCGATAACTCATCAGTCAACCTAATGACAAGATAGAAAAAAAATTGGAATCAAAGAGAACAATGAAAAAGAAAAACGAAACACAGGAAGCGAGACAACACAAGGAAGTCTCGATGTAGCGGCCAAGATGGTGTGATCAGATACTTTTCTTTGAAGGCCGCATTCGCAGTTGAGAAACAAACCAGTTGCGCCTTAGGGCATGTCAAGGAGCGATTGTTATGCGATGGGACAAAACGCTTAATCATTGCTTAACACCCCTCAGCGCATTAGAGCGCTCGCTTATATCTGCACAGGCGTAATTGAGTTCAGGTGAAAGGAGTCAAGAGCTATGGCGTAGAAAAAAAACGCATTGAGCGAATCTATTAGATGGTACATACAGCAGGTGCCAAAATAAAGTACACCGATAAATTAACACGTTTAATAATCAAACAGCTTGAAATAAAAAGAAACCTTGGATTTGAATTACACGTGAACTGTTCCTAATTGCATTAATTTTGCAGGAGATGGATTTCTCCAAACAACATCATTTTAGAAGATTCATCATGTCCAGGAGTACGTGATGCTTCATCCTGCTTCTGAAAAGGTTTGTCGTGTGCTATAATAAATAATATCTGCTGATGGTAATTGCGGAAAGGTGTGCACAGCATAATTAGCGAAATTTATGGTTAATGAGCGTCTCATCAAGGGAGTTAATGATTCGGTAATTATTCAACCTGCAAAGTTGTTTAACTTATGTGAAAACCCTTAAACTAACTGGCTTATTAAGGAAATATTAACATTATTTCTTGCGGTTTCGAAGCTAGGTAAGCTAATCTACCTTATTTCAAAAAGCACTCCAGGTCACTTCCACCTGCACGCTTCCTCAAGTAATTTGATCTACAGTTTCGTGTTACTCAAACTTTTTTACAGGTGGCAATGTTTAAGAAAACCTTGACCTATTACTTCCCCTGGTGTGAGCGTCTAAGCGTAAAATATGAGCAGATGTTATTGGAATACATGAGAGAGTCGAGGTGCTCGGTTCTAAGAAAGAATGGGTAGTAACTGATATCGTAGTAAACAGATCAGGGCAATGCATGAAGGTGCAAAGACCTCAGAGAGAACTGGAGTAATGGGAAGCAGTTTTTATTCATCATTATAACTGATTAAATGAGAAAATAGAAAAAAAGTTGAAGAAGAGGACGATAGAGAGAGGGAAAAAAGTTGAAGACCCATTTATATGTAATCTATTAATTCAAAACTAAAAATTAAAACCTATTTTTTAAGAAACTCATCTTCGATTCCGTTGAATGTGAAGAAGGTTCGAAAAGCGATTTAAAGGAAGAGAAAGAAAGAAATTAAAATAAAAGAAATCCTCAAAGGATTGTGAACATAACCTTGGTCCATCGGAGTATAAAATGTTTGAGGGCAATTGTCACTGGTCTGAGGACAGTCAGAAATTTTGAGTCCTACGTTGACACTCTGGACAATTCTGTGTACCCTGTATTGAGATGATTCCATGATATGGTTTTGATACTCTTGATAACTAACTGCCATCAGTCTTAACAGATTTGTATAAAAAATAATTTTTTATCCTCCACCCTACATAAAATTGTGTGGATGGTGTTGGGGGATCAGTTGAGGCTCAGTTGATTCCTATTTTATGTTCTAACCCATCAGTAGGTTACGTACAATAGGATGAAGTCACCATCTAAATTGGACGAAGTCTAATCAGCATAGTTTTGTTTACCGTAACACATTCTAATGGTCCTGTTAGGATTCTAGAGAAGGTCAAGGTGAACTGGATTTCTTGTGCTTTCCGGCTTTGTTCTTGGGCAATATTCACGATAATAGAAAAGATTTAAGCAGTTATAGTTGGCATAATTCAACCAAGAACCAGGAATGAAAGTCCCAAAACATATAAATCTGATTTTTATCTCTCCAGATGGGTGTTGGGTAATTTATACACAAATTAGAAATGTGGACTTCAAGTGATAATAACTCATAGCAGTAGCTTTTTGTTGGTGAAATGTTTATGTACCCAATGGAGCATGAAATTCTACGCAGTTGCCAGAGTTCAAATGTCATTTGTTTCAGCAAGTAGAGACATCTTGATCATTCGAAAACAAATAGATGAACAAGCAATTAATACTAAAAGCATTTAAAATAATCTTTAATGAAGAAGTTCTTACAGAAATCTTTTATATGACCAGTAAAAATAAGCTAAAAGTTCCCCTTGAGTTCTGGCTACAATTACTTATATTTACAGTTATCATCAAATGTGTTCTGGAGAAGCCCCGGATGTTAGGATCGATAGCCAAGGCTATCGATGTCTTAATATCTGGGCCTCAAGGCTGCCAAAGACAATAAATCGACCTCGAACTTTTCGTTCTTTTTCAGACCACACCTGACGTTTATTCGAAGGGTGTGGCTCATTTTTACATCTGGAGTTCCAACAACCTCTCTGGTAGGGTTTTTCCAGTATTTCCTGTGTAGCAGCGATGTTTCATTTTGATAGGGTTTCCTTGCGGGAAGCCAAATACGGCCTTTAGCCACGCACCACACAATCACTAAAAACAATACCATCGCGGTTCACACGACACCAGATGATGCTTTACTATTTTTGTCCAATGGAGAGAGAGAGAGAACATGACATCCGAAGTTAACGTTCTAAGTCCGCTTAAATACATAATTGGGGACATCAAAATACCACAGAGATGCACGCAAAAAATTAGGAAACATTCAAAATGAGGGATTGTCTTGCCTTTTTCAAGAATTGGCTGATTAAGTCCAATTCTTGTAAACTTGCAGGAAGGTACGAGGAAATTTTTTAAAACAAACGCTGACTATTATATTTCATTTTACGTTTTATAGACAATTCGTTTACCCCCTAAATCCTAACCTTTTGAAGCAGATAACCCAATTAATCAAATTAAAAATCCTGGCCTTCTTAACTGAATTCGAGACAGCGGAGGAATTCCTGTTTCATACATTAATTTAAAACTGTCTGTGGTCAAGGCTATGTACTAGTCTTAAGAAGGAAATCAAAGACAATGATGTGTCCCTGAGATTGTTTTGTTTCTATTAGGTCTCTCCTCTCCATCTTTAGCTCAGCATCCATTGAAATTTCGCAATGTTTTCAAGCTATGAATATTAATAAAAATAAACGTTTATGAAGAGAAATTATCTAAAAACAAGTTTCATAGTGGGAAGATTTTGACGAAGTATAGGAGAGGCAGACCAAATAATTGACTTCGTATTTGGTAGCTGGTCTTGGATTTATAAAAAATAAAAAAACACGCGCACACCCTTCGTTTAGCATTAAGCCAAAACAATATGTTAAAACTAGTTCGTGTCTTAAAGCTGATAAAGAATGGCGTCGATTAGAAATATAAGTGAGAAAAAATTCCTATTTTGCAATGATTTTGATCAAATCTTTCAAAATAATCATCTAGATTCCCTGCGCCCTATTTCCCTTACTTTCAGTTCTGATGATTTGACGAATAAAACTTCAATATTAAAAACATTTTATATATTAACATCACGGGCAAACGCCCCTGGCTTCGTGGTATTGGTATGGTTATTCCTGGCGGAAGGACTACTTAGTCCATATTGGGCCTATAAATGAGACGAAGGTCACATGGCGTCTGTAGGAACAGTTGCATCATTATCTAAGAGCTGGAGGAGGGTCAAAAGTTCTTGAAGATTTTGAAGAATACTGAATGAGGCTTTTCGGGCTTGAGTGTATAAAGTGCATTGAACAAGAACGTGCTTCATTGTGAGAGGAGAGTTGCAGCGCATACACTACTGAGGACCATTTCCTGTAAGAAGGAAAATGTGGGTGAGCTGACTGTGCCCGATTCATGCTCTGGCCAGGGTGACTCTTCCTTTCTGTTTACACAGGAACTGGAAACCCATAACTGTGGTTCAGCTTTTATTTCACGAGCTTGTTATTCAGTTGAGATTGCCATAGAAGTGTCCATTGTTCCTTACATGTATTTCTTACATGGGATCTGTAGTCCATATATGGAACATAGTAATCTGGCGATGCTATGTTGGATGAATGTTTGGCTGCATAGTTTGCTTTTTCATTCCCTGATATCCCAGTGTGGCCTGGGATCCAGAAAAGGATGACTACTTGCTTTTGATCATGGTTGTTGTTGTTGTGGGGGTTTTATGGCGCATAAGCTGCTTTGGCTTTAATGCGCCTATTCCTTTCTTGTAATAATATATGAGAATTTCTTGTCACATCAGAAAAGGAGAAATCAGAAATGAGTAAAAAGTCCAATTTTCTTCAGAAAGTTAAAAAATTCAGGGACATTTTCATTGTCACCAATGACATTCTCTAGAGTTACTGGTTTCCGAAGGTTAACCAAAGATAGCAGGGTTGTGTTTCTGTATTGATTATAGTGTGGGCATTCAATGAGAATGTGTTTCACGGTCAAATTTAGAGAACAATGTGGACACTGTGGTGGATCATCTCCTGTGAGTAAATGAAGGTGTGTCAAATGTGTATGGTCTATTCTTGATCTTGAAAGGAGTACTTCTTCTCGTCATGATGAACGGACACCGGAACGCCAAATTCTAGGATCCTGTTTAAATTGAAAAAGTTTATTATTAGTCTGAGAGTGCCAGAGTGTTGTCCATTCTGATAGGCAAGTAGCATAAACGGTTAGTGCATAATCTAATGCTGGAACAGGGATGTTGGTTAGATCTAAGGTAGTTGGATTTTTTGCAGCTTTATCGGCTAGTTCATTACCAGAAATTCCAGAATGTGCTGGAATCCAGCAGAAGGTGGTCATTTGGTGGCGCTCTTCAATCTGCAGTAATAATCTTCTAATTTCATTTAGGAAAGGGTGATCTTTATCTGCGGAGTTAGATAATGCCATAATTGAGCTGAGGGAGTCAGTGTAAATAACAAATTTTAATGAGCAGTCAGAACAGAGATTTTCTAAGGCTAGCTTAATTGCATATAATTCTGCTGAGAAGATGCTGAATTCAGGTGGAAGGGATGCTGAAATAGTGGTATTTAGGAACACTACTGCTGCTCCAACGTTTGAGTTAGATTTAGAGCCATCTGTATGAATTGGAGAAAAGTCAGAATATCTGTGAGTGTGAATTGCATGAAGTTGTTTCACATTTGATGCTTGAAGAACATTTTTTCCCCACTGGCAAAGGTAGGTGTCACAGGTGGGTAGAGGAGTAGGAGTCCATGGTGGTTGAGTGCATGTTACTACTTCTTGTACAGAATGAATGGGAACTTTCCAAACCTGCATCAGTTCAAGAAGGCGAAGACCAGCTGGTTTTACTATACTAGGCTAATTCTGTAGAGGTTTTCTAATGGTGGATTGAATAAGTATGGCTGAATTGGATGCGAGGCACAACTTTGTATTTTGACAGCATACTTCAGTAGCAGTGTTTTCCTACGTAGAGTTAAAGGGGGCTCATGAGCGTCAATGTAGAGGCTATGTGCTGGTGATGTTCTGAAAGCCCCAAGTGCAGTCCTCAAGGCACTGTGCTGAACTGGATCAAGCCAGCGCAAAACACTTGCTCTGGCAGAATCATAGACAGGCGCACCATAATCGAGACGGGATCGGATTAATGCCCTGTATAGCCGAAGTAAGGAGGTGCGATCTGCACCCCATGTTAGGGCGGATAAAGTTCTGAGTATATTTAACTTTTTTAAACAGGAAGTACGTACATTTTTAATATGGTCTAAGAAATTTAATTTGTTGTCAAGGATTAATCCTAGAAATCTGATATAACTAGTGACTGGGATGGAGACGTTGGAAATTTGAAGTCCATGATCCAGATGAAGTTTGCGTTGTCTACAAAAATGGATAGCAAATGTTTTGTGTTGTGAGAGTCGATAATCGTGAAGGCTGGCCCATTGTTGAATTTTATTAAGTGCTATCTGAAGCTGCCTTTCAATAGATCTCATGCTTTGCGAATGACAGGAAATGGAAAGGTCATCCGCGTAAAAGTATGACTCAAACTTGTTTGGAAGCTGTTTAGTGATGGAATCGATTCTAAGAGCAAAGAGAGTGGCACTCAGTACGTACAGGTCCCTGAGGAACAGCTTCTTCCTGAATGAAAGTTATAGAGAGGTCGTTTTGGTATTTTACTTGAAACGATCTAGTGTATAAAAAGTTCTGAACAAATATGGGAAGATTGCCCCGTAGACCGAGAGAATAAAGATCACTAAGTTGTTGTTGTTGTTGTATTGGGGTTTTTTGGCACAAGGGCCTCTTGGGCCATATTGTGCCTGTTCAGGATTTGTTTGTCACTTTGATCACAGTCTATCATACAGATTTATGTGCTTCAAATAATTAAACAGTTCCTCGAAATTTGCTTCATTGCCAAGAATATGAAATAAGGTTAATGGTTCCTTTAAGTTGGACAGGGAGCTAAAGCTTGATTTTCTGACTGTTGAAAGTTGGGGACATTCTATGAGGATGTGTTTTATTGTTAGCTGCGACTGACAAAAGAAACACTGAGGAGGATTCTCTCCCATAAGCAAAAACAGGTGAGTTGGGTGCGAATGGCCGATGCGGAGCCTTGCTAAAATCACTTCTTGTCGCCTGCTTCTCCTGGAACTAGATGTCCACAGTTGTGGCTCTTTTTTATCTGCAGTAGTTTATTATTGGTTTGAGTTTTCCAAAGGAGAGACCATTGTTTCCTGCATGTTGTTTTAATGACAGATTTGTGATCGGTGTAGGGAACTTTTATTTGTCTGGAAGATCCAGCGTCGGGATGCTTTGCAGCAGCATCCGCATGTTCATTGCCTGAGATGCCAACATGACCAGGGATCCAGCAGAAGGTAACCTTCTGATTGACTGTTTCATAGTGAAATAACTTAGATCGGATCTCTTTAAGAATGGGGTGAGAGGGACAAAAAGTAGATTGAATGGCAGTGATTGCGCTTAAGGAGTCTGAATATATCAAGGATTCCTTGATATGGTACTTCTTTATATTATCTAGAGCCAGTTTGATTGCGAATAATTCTGCAGTATAAATACTGCATTCAGTGGGAAGAGAAACAGCTACTGAGAAGTTGGAAGAGACTGCTGCAGCACCTACGGCTGTATCTGTTTTGGAGCCATCAGTATAGATATGTACTTTTGCTGAGTTTTCCAAGGAATGCGATTTATGGAGCTGTTGAAAATTTGTATTAGCCAGGGATGTCTTCCCCCATCTTAAAAAGAAATTGTCACAGAGAGGTACGAATTCAGTCCAGGGAGGTTCGGGAGTACCAAGATCTTGGAAGACATTCTGAAAATTAATGTTCCAACTGATCATGAGTTCTTGCAGTCGAAGCCCTGCTGGGCGATTCTCATTAGGTTTATTTTGATATAGCATGGTGTATTTAGGGTCGAACAAGTGCTGCCAGCTAGGATGTGATGGAATACTCTTAATCTTTAGTGCATAGTTACATAATAAGGATTTTCTCCTTAGGTGCAGTGGAGGTTCATTTGCCTCAATATACAGGCTGTGGATCGGAGATGTTCTAAAGGCTCCCACAGCTATCCTAAGGGCACTATGCTGTGTGGTGTTCAGACGTAATAGGGAACTGTTCCTAGCGGAGTCATAGACAGGTGATCCATAATCTAAGCGTGATCTTATTAAAGCTCTATAGAGTTGAAGAAGAGAGCTTCTGTCAGCACCCCAGGACATGGCGGAAACGGCTCTTAGGATGTTCAGTTTTTTAAGACACGTGGTTCGAAGGTAAGATATATGGGAAGCAAAATTAAGTTTATTATCTAAATGTAGCCCCAACAGACGAAAATTGTTAGTGACAGGTATCAGGCTGTTTTTTAAAAATATTTCTGGATCCGGGTGGAGTTTTCGTTTTTTACAAAAGTGAATTGCAGTGGATTTTTTTTCGGCTAAAGAATAACCATTCCGCAGTGCCCATGATTCTATTTTAGCTATGGAAATTTGAAGTTGTCTTTCAATGATGTTCATAGTTTGGGATTGACAGGAGATAATGAGGTCATCGGCAAACATGTACGATTCTACTGTATTTGGTACTTCCCGTGTCATGTTTGTAATTCTTACTGCAAATAATGTTGGACTTAGAATAGAACCCTGCGGTACACCCTCCTCTTGTTCAAATGATTTGGATAAATTGTTCATATACCTTACCTGAAACGTTCTGTTGCATAGAAAATTTTGTATGAATTGAGGTAACTGACCTCTCAAGCCGAAAGAATGGAGATCTTTTAGTACACCATATCGCCAGGTGGTATCGAAGGCTTTCTCAATATCGAGATTGATCATGACTAGATGTTCTCTCCTTATAAAGGCATTTCGGATGTTTGCCTCAGCTTTTATCATCACATCTAGCGTGGACCGGTTCTTTCGAAATCCATACTGGCTGCTGTTTAGTAGGTGTTGGTGCATAGGCTTCTGTGGCCATAATGCACCTCCCAAGGTTTTTGCAGTACTTTGATCCAAGCCCGAGGCGGGAATCGAACCCGCGACCTTTGGTTTGCCAGGCAGGCACTTTACCCACCCGGCTAGCCCGGTCGTGTGATCACTAAGTATGCCATGTCGCCAGGTGGTGTCAAAAGCCTTCTGTATATCTATAGAAACCATTACCAGGTGCTCATGTTTAACGAAAGCATTGCGAATGGCAAATTCAGCCTTGATCATGAGATCTAAACATGATCTGTTTTGTCGAAAGCCATGCTGACTATTGCTCATTGGATGTTGTGACTCTATGATTCAGACGAATCTACTGTGGACAATTTTTTCAAGGATTTTGCTGAGGCAGCTTGACAGAGATATTGGTCTATAGTTATGGGGATTGGTTGGATCTTTTCCAGGCTTCAGGACCGCCAAAACAATAGAGTGGTGCCAAGAAGCTGGATAAACATTTTCTTAAAAAATACGGTTGTAAAAGACCAGGAGGAGGCGCAAAGCTTTGTCATCAAGATGTTGCAACATGATATAAAAGATCTCATCTGGTCCAGAGGCACCATTATGAGCTGTTTTAATGGTATGCAATAGTTCAGAATATTGTAGAAGTTTGTTATATGGTAGAATGAGGGCAGTTTGGAAGTTAACAGAATACTGTTCCCGACTGTTTTTAATTCGTTGGAAAGATGTAGCATAAGCTGATGTTGCTGAGATCTCAGCAGAAGTATTGCCCAAAGCGTTAACTATATCCGAGGGACTAGATAAATCTCGCCCATTCCATGAGAGGACTGGAGAGGGTATGTTTGCAAACTTACCAGAAAGCTGTCTAATTTTTTTCCAAATTAATTTGCTGTCAGTGTTTCTGTTAATTGTTGATGCAAAACGGATCCAGGATTCTCTTTTGGCTTGCCTCTGTATGAAACGTATTGGTATTGGTATTGGTATTGTTATTTCTGGCGCAAGGGCTACTAGGGCCATATTGCGCCTATCAAGGGTAAAGGAGTCCAGATATTGTGATTATAAAATCATGTCAGATGCGGTCATATAGCTGTATCTCTTTGAGGAAGCAAAAAAATTCTATTAGATTTGCATCATTGCCTATAATGTGACGAAGTGTTAAAGGTTCTTGAAGATTTCGTAGAGTACCGAATGAGGCTTTTCTGGCAGCAGTATATAGTGTACAATCAATGAGAATGTGTTTGATAGTGAGAAAAGAGTTGCAGTGAGTACACTTCGGAGGATCGTCTCCTGTGAGTAGATAAAGATGGGTGAGGTGACTGTGACCGATTCGCGCTCTGGACAAGACGACTTCTTCCCTTCTGTTTACACGGAAACTGGAAGTCCATAACTGTGGTTCAGATTTTATTTGCAGGAGCTTGTTCTGCAGTTGAGCTTGCCACGAAAGTGTCCACTGTTCTTTACATACATGCCTTATATAGGATCTATAGTCAATATACGGAACGTAGTAATTCGTCGATGCTATGTTGGATGATTGTTTTGCTGCATAATCCGCTTTTTCATTCCCTGATATCCCCATGTGGCCTGGGATCCAACAAAAGATGACTATTTGCTGGTGTTCTTGGATATGCATCAGCCGAGATTTTATTGTTGCTATTACAGGATGTGTTGGCGAGGAGGAATTTTGCAAGGCTATAAGTGCACTCTGTGAGTCTGTATATATCACAGTTTTTTGGATGGACAGATGGAGGATATTTTCTAAGGCAAGGTTGATGGCACATAATTCTGCTGTATAACTGCTGCATTCAGTGGGCAAGGAAACAGAGATAGTGTTATGGGGAAAGACGGCTGCAGCCCCGACTCCACTTTCAGACTTTGATCCATCAGTGTATACTTTTGTAAAATGTGGATAATTTTGTGTGTGAGCAGTATGAAGTTGCTGCATATTGATATTAGCAAGCGAATGTTTTCCCCAGCTTAGGAAATAGCTGTCACAGGATGCTTTAATAGAATACCATGGAGGATCTGCACTGTTTGAATCTTGGAGGACTTTGTCAAGATGTTGTTGTTGTTGTTGTTGTTGTTGTGGGGGTTTCATGGCGCATAAGCAACTTTGGCTATAATGCGCCTATTCATTTATGAGAAAGAATCGTACTGCCTGAAATGTCCTTAATCAGAATAGATTAAAAATTCTAATTTGCTTCAGAAAACGGAAGAATTCCGGTATATTTGCCTTGTCACCTATCAAATTCTCTAGGGTTATTGGTTGTTGAAGGATAACCAGTGATTGCAGGGTGGAAATTCTGTCTTGTTTATAATGGGGGCAGTCAATGAGAATGTGTTTAACAGTCATATTTATATAGCAATGTGGACATTGTGGTGGATCATCTCCTGTGAGTAAATGAAAATGGGTTAGATAAGTATGACCTATTCTTACTCTTGAAAGAATTACTTCCTCTCGTCTTGATGTCCGGACACTGGAGGGCCAGATTTTCGGAACCTGTTTAATCTGCAAAAGTTTATTATTCGTTTGGGAATGCCATAGTGCTGTCCATTCTGTTAGGCATGCAGCATGAATCATTAGCGCATAGTCTGAGGCTGGGACAGGGATATTGGTGAAATCTAAGCTGGTTGGGTTTTTTGCAGCTTTATCAGCCTGTTCATTGCCTAAAATACCAGAATGTGCTGGTATCCAGCAGAAGGCGACCAGTTGGTGACGTTCTTTAATCTTTAGTAATAATTTTCTAATTTCAATTATAACAGGGTGAAATTTATCTGAAGAACTACACAAAGCGTTGATTGAGCTGAGGGAATCCGTGTAAATAACTGATTTTAATGAGCAGTCAGGAGAGAGATTTTTTAAAGCTAGTTTAATTGCGAATAATTCAGCTGAGAAGATACTGAATTCAGGAGGAAGGGCTGCTGATACAATTGTATCCGGAAACACTGCAGCTGCTCCAACTTTTGAATTGGATTTAGAGCCATCTGTGTATATTGGTAAAAAATCAATATACTTTTGAGTGTGAACAGCATGAACTTGTCTGATATTTGATGATTGCAAAATATTCTTTCCCCACTGACAAAGGAAAGTGTCACAGGTCGGTATAGGAGTTTGAACCCATGGTGGTTGGGTACAAGCGGCTACTTGTTGTACAGAACGGATGGATATATTCCAAACCTGCAGTAGTTCAAGAAGGCGATGACCAGCTGGTTTTACTATGCTAGGTTTATTTCTGTACAGATTTTCTAACGGTGGATTGAAAAGATATGGTTGAATGGGATGCGAGGCACAACTTTGTATCTTGACAGAATACTTTAGCAATAGCAATTTCCTACGTAAAGATAGTGGCGGCTCATTAGCATCAATGTAAAGGCTATGAGCTGGCGATGTTCTGAATGCGCCAAGTGCAATCCTCAGTGCACTGTGTTGTACTGGATCAAGCCAGCGTAAAGCACTCTTTCTGGCAGAGTCATAAATGGGAGCTCCATAATCAAGACAGGATCTAATTAATGCCCTGTATAATCGAAGAAGGCAGGTACGGTCTGCACCCCACGTTTGTGCAGATAAAGATCTGAGTATGTTTATCTTTTTTAAGCAGGCAGTACGTACTTTTTTAATGTGCTCTAAAAAATTTAGCTTGTTGTCCATGATTAAACCTAGAAATCTAATGTTACTAGTGACTGGGATGGAAATATTAGAGATGTGAAGTTCAGGATCCAGATGGAAATTGCGTTGTCTACAAAAATGGATAGCAACTGTTTTCTGTTGTGATAGCCTACAGCCGTTAAGGCTGGCCCATTGCTGTATTTTATTTAATGATATCTGAAGCTGTCGTTCAATAGATCTCATATTTTGGGAATGACAGGAGATAGCAAGGTCGTCCGCATAAAGGTAAGTTTCTACAGTATTTGGAAGTTGTTTAGTGATAGAATCTATTCTTAGGGCAAAAAGAGTGGCACTCAGTACTGATCCCTGTGGAACACCTTCTTCCTGAATGTAAGTTGCAGAGAGGGCATGTTGGTATCGAACTTGAAAAGATCTAGTGTGTAGAAAATGCTTTATAAATATAGGAAGGTTGCCCCGCAGACCAAGAGAGTAAAGGTCTCTTAGTATGCCATGCCGCCAGGTGGTATCAAAAGCCTTCTCTATATCTATGGAAACCATTACTAGATGTTCATGCTTAATAAAGGCATTACGAATGGCAAATTCAGCCTTAACCATAAGGTCCAGGCATGACCTGTTTTGACGAAAGCCATACTGGCTATTGCTCATTAACTGTTCTGACTCAATGATCCAGATGAGTCTACAGTGGACAATTTTTTCTAGAATTTTGCTGAGGCAGCTTGAGAGGGATATTGGTCTATAGCTATGGGGATTGGTTGGATCTTTTCCAGGTTTTAGGAATGCCAAAACAGTAGAATGATGCCAAGAAGTTGGATAGACATTTTCTAGAAAAATACGATTGTAAAAGAGCAGAAGGAGATGCAAAGCTCTGTCATCAAGATGTTGTAGCATGACGTAATAGATTCCGTCTGGTCCGGCAGCACCATTGTGGGCTGTTCTGATAGCATGCAAGAGTTCGGAATATTGTAGGGATTTGTTATACGGCAGAAGGAGAGCAGTTTGGAAGTTAACAGAGTGCTGTTCTGCAGTGTTTTTAATTCTCTGGAAAAGTGGTGTATAAGCTTCTGTCACTGAGCTTTTAGCAAATGTATTGCCCAAAGCATTTGCGATATCTAAAGGACTAGATAGATCTTGCCCATTACAGGACAGAATTGGTGAAGGTACGGTAGGAAACTTACCAGAAAGCTGTCTAATTTTTTTCCATATTATTTTGGTGTCAGTGTTTTTGTTAATGCTTGATGCAAAACGGATCCAGGATTCTTTCTTGGCTTGCCTTTGTATGAAGCGTGCTTTTGCCTTTGACTTCTTATAATTTATTAGATTGGGTGTTGTTGGATATTGCCGAAACAAATTCCAGGCTTTATTTTTTGCTTTTTTAGCTTTTGTGCATTGCTCATTCCACCAATAATTATAATGCTTACGAACCGAAGGATTTGATAGTGGTATCGTTTCTTTAGCCACATTTAGGAGATGTGACGTGATGTATTGTGTCACATCATCAATAGGCTGGAGACGGATTTTTTCCTCATCAAAAGATATTGATGACCGGAATTTTGCCCAGTTTGCTCGGGCAAATTTCCATTTTCTACATGGTTGAGCTGGAGGAGTCTGTGCTATTAATAGGTTGCATACTATTGGGAAGTGATCACTACCCATTATATCATTTAAAACATACCACTCTATGGTCGGGACCAGTAATGGAGAACAAATGGAGAGATCTATGGCTGAGGTATGTCCATTTGGGAGCTGAACGTGAGTGTGTGTGCCAGTATTGAGTATAGTGAGGTTTGCTGCCTCTATTAGACTCTCAATGAGTCTACCTCGTCTATCTAATTTAGGATCGCCCCATAAGGGGTGGTGCCCGTTGAAGTCCCCTAACATACAGAGAGGTGGAGGTATCTGTATAAGGAGATCTTCAAGATCTTTTAAACAGTAGGTACGGTTTGGCTGTAAGTAGATTGATACTAAAGTTATTTCAATATGGAGTGTTATACGCACAGCAACAGCTTCTATTTCAGTTTGAAGTGGAATATGTTTAGTTGGGATCACTGAATTTATCAGGATTGCTACACCACCATGGGCAGCATTTGCTGTATTACGATCCTTTCGATAAAGGCAATAGTTCTTTATCGAAGGAGAAATTTGCAAAGTTAAGTAAGTTTCCTGAAGACAAAGGGCAACTGGAGAAAATCTATTTATTAGATCTTGGATATCGACTGTATTGCAACGAAAGCCTCTGCAGTTCCATTGTAAAATACAAGGCATTATTTGTGTTTAGTTGATGGAGCTGATTCTGACTGCTTTTTGAAAGTGATTGGTTTATGGCGTTCCAATTTGTGTTTGTCTTTTTTTTGGAAGACTGGCCGACCAGTGTCCATTTCCTCTTCTTCGGCATGGATCTCTAAAAGAGGATCTTCCTCTATAGATTTGTCAAGATGTATATTCCAGGTTTGCGATAATGCCTGCAATCTGATGCCAGTAGGTTGAACTGCTCTGGGTTTGTTTCTATAGTGCATAAAGAACTGTGGATCATTAAGTATTGGCCTAATGGGGTGAGTAGATATACTTTGAATTTTGGCCGCATAGTTTAGGAGTAACATCTTTCTCCTGAGTCTGAGGGGAGGTTCATGGGTTTCAATATAAAGACTTTGTACTGGCGACGTTCTATAAGCACCTACAGCAATCCTGAGGGCAGAATGTTGAATAGGGGCAAGACATGATAACACGCTTTCCCTAGCTGAATCATACACCGGGGCACCATAATCAAGGCGAGATCTAATTAGGGCTCTATATAAGTGAAGTAGGGTGCAACGATCTGCACCCCACGATGTAGAAGAAATAACTCTTAGTAAGTTCATTTTTTTCTGGCAAACAGTCCGTAGATGTTTAATGTGTTCTTTAAAGTTCAATTTATTGTCAAAAATCACACCAAGAAGACGAACGCTGTTCACAACTGCGACAGGTTGGTTTCTTAAATGTATTTCAGGATCTGGGTGCATCTTTCGTTTGTTACAAAAATGAATGACACTAGATTTCTGATAGGACAGTCGGTAACCATTCTGTGTCATCCATAGTTCGATATTATTGATTGATGTTTGAAGTTGCCTCTCAATAAAACTCATGTTTTGTGAACTGCAAGAGACCGTCAGATCATCAGCATATAGGTATGAAGTCACTGTATTGGGAATAATTTTAGTCAACTGATTTATTCTTATTGCAAACAAAGTTGCACTAACAACAGAGCCCTGAGGGACTCCTTCTTCTTGTATATATGTTTTGGAAAGGACTTGCCGATAGCGAACTTGAAAGGTCCTCTGCTGTAGGAAATTCTGTATGAAAAGAGGTAAGTGACCTCTCAGATCCAGGGAATGAAGATCTCTCAGGATGCCAAAACGCCAAGTGGTGTCAAAGGCTTTCTCTATATCGAGACATGCCATGACGAGATGCTTATTTTGAATAAATGCATTCCTAATATTAGTTTCTGCTTTGATCATAAGATCCAGTGATGATCGGTTTTTCCTGAAACCAAATTGATTATCGGATATTATGTTTTGGGAATCAAGGTACCATGTTAGTCTACGGTGTATTATTTTTTCTAGGGTTTTACTTAAGCAGCTGGTGAGAGAAATGGGTCTATAATTATTAGGCATAGAGAGATCTTTCCCTGGTTTGGGTATTGCCAGTACAAAAGAGTGACGCCAAGAACTGGGGAATGAATGTTCTATGAAGATGCGATTATAGAATGTCAGAAGCAAAGATAGCGATTTATTATCTAGATGCTGTAGCATTATGTTGTATATTCCATCAGGGCCAGCAGCGCTGTTCCTTGCAGTGGATAGAGCCTCTTGAAGTTCTAGCATAGTGAGTGGTTGATTGTACGGTAGAAAGGATTTGGTTCTGAAATTCAGGTGGGATTTTTCGGCTGAAGTCTTAATCTTTTGAAATGATGATTCGTATGCTGTTGATTGAGATAACTGCGAAAATACTGCGCCTAGGGCATCTGCAATCTCTGCAGGAGTAGACAGTTCCAACCCGTTCCAGGTGATAAGTGGGGAGGACAATGGGTGAAATTTGCCATTTAATTGCCTGATTTTTTTCCATATAATTCTTACGTCAGTATTTTTATTAATTTCAGTTGCGAATCGAATCCAAGAGTCTTTTTTTGCTTTTTTCCTAATATGGCGGGCCTTAGCTCTAAGTTTTTTGTAGTTTATCAAGTTTGCAGTGGTAGGGTATTTACGGAATAAATTCCAAGCACGGTTTTTTTCTTTTTTTGCATTTCTACAGTCCTCATTCCACCAGTAGTTTCTGCTTTTACGGATGCTTGACTGTGATTGAGGAATGGCAGTAGATGCAGCTACTAGGATCTGTTTTGTAATATGTTTGGCAGCTTTGTCAATTGGTTGATATTCAATGACCTGGTTGTCAAAGGATACATGGGAAGCGTACTCTGTCCAATCTGCCTTAGAAAATTTCCATTTTTTGCTGGTTTCTGAAGTTATGCAGAGTGAAGTTTGTATTTTACAGATTATTGGGTAGTGGTCACTATTGAGTGGATCGTCCAGAGCAGTCCACTCAATACTAGGAAAGAGGATAGGAGAGCAGATGGATAGGTCTATTGCAGAGACTGATCCTGTTGGTAGATGGAAATAAGTTGGAGAGCCTGTATTTAATATGGTTAGATTTTGTCTGTCGACAAGCATTTCAATGAGTTGTCCTCGGGCGTCTGTGTTGGGAGATCCCCACAATGGATTATGTCCATTGAAGTCGCCCAATAAACAGAAAGGAGTTGGCAACTGCAAAATGAGATCTTGAAGTTCTTGAAACGTACAAGGATCACTGGGTGGCAGGTAGATGGAAACCAGTGTTAGGTTAATGCCAATCGCTATTCGCGTGGCAACGGCTTCAATGGCAGTTTGTAGGGGAATGCGTTTACAAGGGACTCGTGAGTCCACGAGTATGGCTACCCCTCCATGAGCATTTGTGGTTGTAAGTCTGTCTTGCCGAAAGAGAGTATAATTTTTTATCGAGGGAGACAACTGCGCTGTTAAATATGTCTCCTGTAAGCAGATTCCAATTGGATTATGGTTCATAATTATTCCGTGGATGTCGTCATTATTGCTGCGAAAGCCTCTGCAATTCCATTGTACGATGTTTTTCATTGTTTGGGTTTATATGGAGTAGCTGCATCTGTCTGCTTTTTGGAAATCTGTTTCAGGCGGTCAGCTTTCATCTTCTCTCTCTTTGAAAAAACAGGTCTGGTTTCTATTTCGTCTTCTGGATGGATTTCCAAAATGGTTTCATTTTCTTCTTGATTGCAAGTCTCAT
Organism: Mastigoproctus giganteus; assembly: GCF_048544385.1. Classification (NCBI taxonomy): domain Eukaryota; kingdom Metazoa; phylum Arthropoda; class Arachnida; order Uropygi; family Thelyphonidae; genus Mastigoproctus; species Mastigoproctus giganteus. The sequence continues at coordinate 25,691,773 of NC_143584.1, read as the reverse complement.
TTGTGTCCATAGCGGAAGAGGATTCAGCATGCTGCTTATTAATGGGATCAGCATTTTCTTTTTGAGCAGGTCTTACGGAAGTTGCACCAGCAACAGGTGGTATCGTAACTGGTGTGTTACAAGATCTGGTTGAAGTCTGTTGCTTTGAGGACTGTGGTACGGAAGAGAGTATAGATCGAGCCCACTCAGAAATAGAAATGTTTGGTGGTATTGATGTGTCAGTCTGAACAGATATTGTATGAAATCTTTTGGTAGCATCAGCATATGTATGTTTTGGTATCACTTGCTGTATTTGTTTCCTTGCTTCTGAAAATGAGACTTTTTTTTCTACCTTGTACTTCTGAATTTTCTTTTCATATTTCCATTGGTCACATGTTTTAGAGAAGGCTGGGTGGTTGCCTTTGCAATTAGGGCTTTTTGGTTTTGGTTTTGGTTTTGGTTTTATTGGCGCATTAGCTACTAAGGCTATAATGCGCCAAGACCATGTCATTTATAAAATAATTTAAACTTTCAGTGACCTAATTAGTTAGGTCACTATGTCAAGAAGTATAAGAAAAATGTAGATTTTATAAACGAGTAAAAATATTTATTGACTTTAAAAATCTAAAAATAGCAGACACATTGTCATTGTCGGATAAAATCTGACTGAGTGTATATGGCTCAGTCAGATGATTAAAAGCGGTAAGACGGATACTGCTAAAAACTGGACATTCGATTAAAATGTGTCTAATTGATAAAACTGTGCCACAAGACTCACACATAGGAGGGTCATCAGCCCTCAGCAAAAATGAATGAGTTAAATGACTGTGTCCTATGCGGGTCCGGGCAAGAACAACTTCCTCCTTACGATTCCTGCGCAGACTAGACTGCCACGGTTCAATTAAAGGCTTTATACGGTATAGTTTATTCCCAGTCTGTCCATTCCACAACTCCTGCCATTGGGAATGTATCTTCTCGTGTATTATTTGCCTGTAGTCTGTATAGGGGACTGACAGGCAGAGATTATTATTAGGGATTGCTGATTTCGCTGCGGTGTCAGCCAAATCATTTCCCCTAATCCCAATGTGGCTGGGAATCCAGCAGAAGCGGATGTCATATTCGCGATCATGGAGAACGTGAATCTTCTGCTGAATGCTAGACAGAACCGGGTGAGGATTATACCTCACGGATATTAAAGCCTGTAACACACTGAGAGAGTCAGAATATAAAATGAACCGTTGGTATTGGCATTCACTAATGTGATCCAAGGCTAACTTTACAGCGTGCAGCTCTGCAGTAAATATGCTGCATTCAGAAGGAATCTGCTCCGAAGTAGTGCTGTCTCTAAAGACAGCAGCAGACCCCACATATGATTCCGCCTTCGAGCCGTCTGTGTAGACTGGCGCGAAGTCAGAATGTTCAGCTCGGTGTGCTGAAAAAAGCTGCAGGTAGACAGACGATGGAGTGTCCGACTTACCCCAATTTCTAAGGGACAAGTCACATGCCGGGACATGAGCATGCCAGGGTGGAAGGGGTTGCTTTGGTGTTTGGGCAACCCTGTCTACCTTTATATTAAGTTCTTTGAGTAGCTCTTGGACACGAATACCAAAAGGACGATTGGCAGTCTTACGGGTGTTGTACAAATTTTCCCATCGCGGCTCAAAAACGGTTAGCCACGTAGGGTGGTCTGGCAGGGATTTCAGTTTTAGAGCGTAGTTTAGAGACAACTGCTTACGTCGAAGCAATAATGGCGGTTCGTTTGCTTCGACGTATAAGCTCTGGACAGGAGATGTGCGATATGCTCCAATAGCGGTACGGAGAGCCAGATGATGGACAGGATCGAGCCAACGAAGTACACTGTCTCTGGCCGAATTGTATACCAGGGACCCGTAATCCAGTCTGGATCGTACAAGTGCACGATAGATGCGTAGTAGGGTGCATCGATCCGCACCCCAAGATGTTGAGGAAAGAGAGCGCAGAATATTTAGCCCTCTTGTGCACTTTGTGCGGAGTTGACGGATGTGATCCAGAAAGGTCAGCTTTTTATCGAATACGAGTCCCAAGAATTTTGTGTCCGCTGCTATTGGAATTACATTTTGTCCGAGTTTAATTCAGGTTCAGGATGAAGATTACGCTTACGACAAAAGTGTACGCAAACGGTCTTCTCCGGCGAGAACCTGAAGCCATTAGCAAGAGCCCAGGAGTTGAGGCGATCAATAGCTTTCTGCAGTTGTCTTTCAATAACCCTCATGTTGCATGACTGACAAAATATGCTAAAGTCATCAACATAGAGGGCACAGTTTACAGTTGGAGGAAGTTGTTCTGTGATGGAATTCACTTTGATGGCAAAAAGCGTGACACTTAGTACTGATCCTTGTGGTACTCCCTCCTCTTGGCTAAAGGAACGAGAGAGTGAGGATCCCACACGAACTTGGAAAGATCGATTGGCTAAAAAGTTTTTAATAAAAATGGGGAGTTGCCCCCTAAGGCCAAGGCTATGCAGATCTTTCAAGATGCCAAATCTCCAAGTTGTGTCATACGCTTTCTCCATGTCAAAGAACACCGACACCAAGTGTTCACGTTTTAGGAAAGCATCCCGGATGGATGCTTCCAATCTAATAAGATGGTCCAGAGTGGACCGATTCCTTCGGAAGCCGCACTGTATGTTGGAGAGAAGGTCATTTGATTCTAAGTACCATATTAAACGAGAATTAACCATTCTCTCCAGGATTTTGCACAGACAGCTAGTCAGAGCAATAGGACGATAGTTGGTGGTGACTTTTGGATCCTTTCCTGGCTTAGGGAAGGCAAGAACGATTGCCTTTCGCCAGGAATCCGGAAACTGCCCTTCAGTAAAGATTCTGTTATACAGAAAGAGCAGACAATCCATAGATTTTGGTGAAAGATGTTTAATCATGTCGTAATGGATGCCATCTGGTCCAGCAGCACTTGCTTTGGAAAGAGCGAGGGCTCTTTTCAGTTCCTGAATAGTAAAATCCCCGTTGTAGGGATAGAGGCCCTTGGACTTAAAATTAAGTGCTTCTCTTTCCAGTTTATGTTTCAGGACCAGGAACTCTGGGGAGTATGAGGATGTTGCGGAGATGTTGGAGAATGTTTCCCCAAGAGCATTGGCTATTGCAGTTGGATCTGCAATAGCGCATCCATTATAATCTAAGATTGAAGAAGGGTGGGATGTATATTTTCCCTTCATTTTCCGGATTTTATCCCAGACTACCTTAGAGTTGGTAGACTGGTTAATAGATGATGTAAAACGGATCCACGATTCCTTTTGACTCTGACGGCGAATGTAGCGTGCTTTGGCTCGTGTGCGCTTGAAGGCTATTAGATTAGCAGTGGTAGGATATCGACGGAATATCCCCCACGCTTTGTTTTGGGCCTTTTTTGCTGCTGTGCATTGTGAATTCCACCAAGGTTTGGGAAATGGTGGAAACCGGTCAGATGTTTTTGGAACAGCAGTAGCAGCTGCGTGGACAATGATTTCTGTGATGTACGTTACTGCGTCATTGATAGGCTCCTGACTGACTGTACTGAGTTCAAAATTTGCCTGATGTTGGAAGGCATTCCAGTCAGCCTGATCAAACTTCCACCGTGGTAACCTAAAAGGAAGACACGGTCTCCCACTGTGTAACAAGGTTATCACAGGGAAGTGATCACTTCCGTATGGATTCTCCTCCACTTCCCAGGTGAGTGAAGGGAGTAGAGAAGGGGAGCAGATAGAGAGATCAATGGCAGAAAAAGTACGGGTAGGCATATGGAAGAAGGTGTTTGTTCCAGTATTTAGAAGGGAAAGGTCATTGTCATTGAGCATACGCTCTATGACTCGTCCCCTTCCGTTGATGTTAGCACTACCCCACAAGGTGTTATGTCCGTTAAAATCCCCGAGAAGTAAGAAAGGGGGAGGCAGCTGCGTTAGAAGATCATCAAGGTCTGCCTGGGAGATGTCAGTCCCAGGTGGCAAATAAATAGAGCAGACCGTTATTAAAAATCCCACTGTAAGGCGAATTGCAACAGCCTCTATGCTGGTTGTAATTAGCAAGGGCTGAACTGGGGTCTGATTACCCACAAGGATAGCCACTCCTCCATGAGCAGGACCATCCGCAATTCTATCCTTACGAAAGATTGTGATGTTATGCAGGGTGGGATCATCATTTGCCTTTAGATATGTCTCCTGCAAGCAAAAGCAAACTGGCTCGTGCTTTTGCAGGAGGGCCTTGATGTCATCAGTATTTCGCCGGAATCCACGACAATTCCATTGTAGGAATTTAGCCATTATTTTGGCTTGGTGGGTCCATCAGGCGGCTTCCGAGGTGCTGAGGGCTTACTTTTATCAGTCTTGGCTTTGTCTTTTTTGGGGAAGAATGGACGATGTCCCGTGTCCATTTCTTCCTCCGCAAAGAGTTCCAAGACTGATTCATCCTGTACCTCCTTGTTCTCTACATCCATTGTTTCTGGTATTACGGGTGACTCTTCAGAACGTTTTTGCTCTTTTTTACCACTTGGTTTTGGTAGTGGTGGAGCACTAGGAGGTACGGATATAGGAGTGGCAACTGATTGTGTTTTTTTGGTGGGCTTTTGTGAATTTAATAAATAGCGTGCAATCGGAGTGAATGACTCTTTCGGTGGTATAGTCATCTCAGTTTGAGTACCGATAGTGCACTTGGCAGAAACCTTCTGAGCATAGGAAGGTTTCCCGCTATTTATTGGTTCGATACGTTTTCTGGCCTCTGGGTAGGAGATATTCAGCTCTGTTTTCAGTTTTTGGATTTCTTTTTCATCCTTCCACCGCTGGCATGCTCGAGAATAGGCGGGGTGCTCTCCTTGGCAATTAATACAGATCGGTTTTGAAGCTGAACATTCCTTGCTCTCGTGGTCTTTAACACCACATCGAGCACAGGCAGGGTTACCACGACAAGATGTTTGTGAGTGGCCGTATTTTTGGCATCTAAAACACCTCAGTGGGTTTGGGATGTAAATCCTCACTGGGCAGTTTAGATAGCCTGCCTTGATGGAACTTGGAGGCCTTGGGGTATTGAACGTGAGGATAAGAACTCGGGTAGGGACGAGATTCCCATCCTTTCGTATCGATATTCTTTTCACAGCTGTCACTCCTTGGTCTTTCAATTCAGAGCAGATCTCTTCTTCAGAAACATGAAGAAGGTCCCACTCTGATATAACACCACGTGAAGAGTTCAGAGTTTTGTGGGGGGTTACGGTGATAGGTATTCCCCCTATGGATGTAGAGTTTAAGAATTTTTCAGCTTGTTTTGTGCTGGAAGCTTCAACTAAAAGATCGCCAGAACGCAGTCGTTTAACGGATTTTGGTGACCCTGCCAACCCTTCTAATCCTTTCTGGATAAAGAAGGGTGACATCTTTCCAATTGACTGTTCTCCGATGGAATGGAGAATGAGGAAGAGCGGTGTCACTGATGGTGTTGGTGTATCCTCAGTTCTGGCTCTTTTTGCAGAGGTGTTTTCTTTTTCATCTTCTCGATTAGGTAGGGGCCTTGTTGGGGCCCCAGAAGAAAGGGGATTTAAATTACTCATATGAGTAAAGAGAAAATGTCTGATGCCTAAGTACCTCACCCACCACGGAGCCCTACGAGGGGACGCCCACTCGTGAACTAGCAGGTACTGCGTACACGAATATGACGCCGAGTTCGCTTAGAACACCATACCCACGTTACCAATAAGTCTTTATCCCGTCCCAGGACCATAGGGAGGGAGACTTATTGGAACGCAGTTGACCCTAGCAGTATAGAACCACCCGCCGATTGATCCCAGTCGGGACGGTCCGGGACCACCCGTCTTGTCGAAGCAGGGGCCAAAGTGGTGTATTGAAGCTGGGCCCCTCAACCACCAGGATCCCCCTTTCCGCTTCCACGGGTCGCGGCGCACGGCTGCACACGCCGGATTTCAAAGATGTAACCCTGAAACCAAGGTATGGGCGTTAGATCCCAGTGATGCTAATCTGGAAACCCAGCAGCGTCACTGGGAGGTCCCCTCACCACGTACAGGTGCCCACGTTGAGGGGCAATTAGGGCAGAGCGAGGACTGTGATTTACATTCAGCTTGGGTATGCTCCTTCGAGCCACAGTTAGGGCATACAGCATCACCTCGACAGACTGTTTGGGAGTGTCCGAATTTCTGACATTTATAACATCTTAATGGATTTGGAATATACGGGCGAATGCGGCAGTTCAGATACCCGGCTTTCACCGATGTAGGTAGGTTTGGTGAACTAAATGTCAGTATGATGCTTCGAGTTGGGATAAGTTCGCCATCTTTCTTCAGCATAATTCTTTTCGCCTGTGTGACCTTCTGATCTTGCAATTCATTTACAATTTCCTCCTCTAAGACATTCATTAGGTCCCATTCTGAGATGACACCTTTGGAGGTATTGAGTGTAGCATGTGGTGACACCTTGACTGAAATTCCACCAAATGTGGAGAGTTTCAGAAGGGACTCAGAGTGTTTGGAACTGGTGGTCTCAACCAGTAGGTCGCCAGATTTTAGACGTCTCACCATTTTCGGGGAACCTGCTACACTTTCCAGACATTTCTGTATGAGAAATGGAGATAGATTGCCTATGGCCTGGTTTGTTAAAGAATGCAAGATCAGGAAAGTAGGATGTTCTATCCTGCAAGCATCCGTCTTCAGTCTCTTTCTGGTGTTTGTGTCATCATCGGGATGGTGCAAATCCAATGAGTTAGGATTTGCTGTCTGGATCGGGGGAAAGTTGTCGAAATCCATGTTTTGCTCCTTTTGGCCCTGGGGGTTTGCTTTACCACCCAGGTTTCCGGCCCCGCCACGGGGAGGCAGGAGCAGTGCCACGAGGTGACCAAGCGGCTGTGTTAGTAAGTTAGTACTAATAGAAAAAGGAAACAGAAAGGTGGTTTTCCTTTCTGGGCTTCTGCCTACTCTTTGTAGTGCGAGACAGCTACTCTAATATAGAAATAAAGAGAACGGTGTTTGAAACTAAAAATATGAACTGATTGCTTAAATTCTCTTTTTAGAAAACGCTTTCAGAGACGCACTATAATCGCTTGGCCACGGAACACTTGGCACCCGGGGCCGTATGAAACGTGCTTTTCCCCTTAATTTCTTATAATTTATCAGAATGGCTGTGATTGGATATTGCCGAAACAAATTCCACGCTTTATTTTTTGCCTTTTTTGATTTGGTACATTGTTTGTTTGTTTGTATTGAGGTTTAATGGCGCATGGACTACGGGGGTCATAATGCGCCAGTTCATACGGTGTGATGTGGATTTGGTACATTCCTCATTCCACCAATAATTATAATGCTTACGGCCCGGTGGATTTGATAATGGTATTGTATCCTTGGCCACATTTAGGAGATGTGGCGTGATGTAATTTGTCGCATCATCAATACGCTGGAGACAGATTTTTTTCTCATCGAAAGAGATTGATAACTGAAATTTTGCCCAGTTTTCTCTTGTAAATTTCCATTTCCTGCAGGGTTTAGTTAAAGGAGTCTGTGCTATCAATAACTTGCATACGATTGGGAAGTGATCACTGCCCATAGGCAGTGATCACTTCCCAATCGTATGCAATTCCCAATCGATTCTTTTAGTGCCTCTAAAAGACTTTCAATGAGTCGACCCCGTCTATATAATTTAGTAGCACCCCATAGTGGGTGGTGACCGTTAAAGTCCCCTAATATACAGAACGTTGGAGGTATCTGTATGATGAGGTCTTCAAGTTCTTTTAAACAGTATGTATGGTTTGGCTGCAAGTAGATTGACACAAGTGTTAATGAAATATGGAGCGTTATACGAACAGCAACAGCTTCTATTTCAGTTTGCAGTGGGATATGCTTTGTTGGGATCTTTGAATTTATCAGGATTGCAACACCACCGTGGGCAACATTTGCTGTATTACGATCTCTTCGATAAAGGCAATAGTTCTTTATCGAAGGAGAAATTTGTGAAGTTAAGTTTCTTGGAGACAAAGAGCAACTGGCGAATACCGATTAATCAGATCATGGATATCATCTGTGTTGCAACGAAAGCCTCTGCAGTTCCATTGCAAAATACATGGCATTATTTGTGTTTAACTGATGGAGCTGTATCTGACTGCTTTTTGAAGGTGACTGGCTTATGACGTTCTAATTTTGATTTATCTTTTTTGGAGAAAACTGGCCAATCAGTGTCCATTTCTTCTTCTTCTTCTTCTTCTTCTTCTTCGGCGTGAATTTCTAAAATTGGATCTACCTGTATAGATGTGCCATCTATATCTATGGTTGTGTCCTGGGTATTTTTCTTTGCATTTGCGTTTGTAATATCGGATGTAGTAGTACTCATTGGAGGAGGAGATGCCGCTGGTATTGTCAGAGGAGTATTATTTGCCTGATCTGAGACTTTGGGTTGTTTACGTACATTTGGTTGTTTCTCAGATGTTGTTGTTGTTGTTGCTTAGGTTTTATTGGCGCATTAGCGATTAAGGCTATAATGCGCCAAAACCTGGTTATAAAAAGTAAAATTTTCAGTGGCCTAATGATTTAGGTCACTAAGTCAAGGTATGAAACAAGTATAAACTAAAAGATAAATATCGTAAACAAGTAACTATAATAATACGATTTGTAAATGTGACTAAAAAGGTTTACTGAAGTCAAAAAGCTAAAAACAGCAGACACATTGTCATTGTCAGATAAAATCTGACTGAGTGTATACGGCTCAGTCAGATGATTAAAAGCGGTAAAACGGATATTGCTAAAATCTGGACAATCAATTAAAATGTGTCTGATAGTTAAAATTGTGCCACAGGACTCACACATAGGAGGGTCATCAGCCCTCAGCAAAAAGGAATGAATTAAATGACTGTGTCCTATGCGGGTCCGGGCAAGAACAACTTCCTCCTTACGATTCCTGCGCAGAGTAGACTGCCACGGTTCAATTACAGGCTTTATACAATATAGTTTATTTCCAGTCTGTCTATTCCACGAATCCTGCCATTGGGAGTGAATCTTCTCGTGTATTATTTGCCTGTAGTCTGTATAAGGGACTAACAGGCAGTGGTTATTACTGGGAATTGCTGATTTGGCTGCGGCGTCAGCCAAATCATTTCCCCTAATCCCAATGTGGCTCGGAATCCAGCAGAAGCGGATGTCATATTCACGGTCATGGAGAACGTGAATCTTCTGCTGAATGCTAGACAGCACTGGATGAGGATTATATCTCACAGATATTAAAGCCTGTAACAAGCTAAGGGAGTCGGAATATAAAATGAACCGTTGGTGTTGGCATTCACTAATGTGACCCAAGGCTAACTCAATTGCGTGCAGCTCTGCAGTAAATATGCTGCATTCAGAGGGAATCTGCTCCGATATAGTGCTGTTTCTCAGAGAGGACAGTGCTCGTCCAATCAGAAATTCATTTATTAGTGGGAACTGTGACATCTGTTTGAGTGGAGACTGTCTAATATTTTTTTACTGCATTGGTATAGGTTAAATTTTTGTTTATAGTAAGTGTAATTTGTTTTCTTGCTTCTTGGTAGCTGACTTTATTCTCGACCTTGTAGTTAGCAGTTAGCGCAGGTCATTTTTGTAGCCGAACAGTCACTTTGATTGTGTTCAGAGGACCCACAATTGGGGCAGACTGGAACTCCTCTGCACACAGTTTGCGAATGGCCATACTTTTAGCATTTATAACATCGTAAAGGATTGGGAATATATGGGCGAATGCGGCATAGTAAATAACCTGCTTTTAGAGAGGTGGGTAAGTTAGGGGTATTGAACGTGAGAATAATGTTTCTGGTAGGTGTAAGTTGATTGTCTTTTTTAGTCATTATGCGCTTTGCTTCAATGACATTTTGTCCCTGCAGCTCTTGGGTTATTTCTTCCTCGCTGACATTAAGAAGATCCCAACTGGATATCACACCCTTAGATGAATTTAGGGTTGCATGAGGGGATATTTTTACTGGGATAACAGCAAAATTAATAATTTGTAAAAGTTTCTCCGAATGCCTGTGGTTAGCAGTTTCCACAAACAGGTCTCCTGATTGCAGTCTCTTAACAGTTTTTGGAGATCCTGCAATACCTTCCAGATGTTTTTGAATCACAAAGGGAGACAGTTTACTCATAGGTTGACTAGAGAGGGAGTGGAAAATTAGAAACGATGGGCATGGTTGCTCCATCCTGTCAGTTTTCAGTCTTTTGGTGTTGTTACCTAAATCGTGATTTGTGTCATGGTCATTGTAATTTTCTGTCCTGGAGCTCGGAGGCTCTAATGGTGGATAAGTATTTTTATCCATGTTGGCTCCTTTTGGCCCTGGGGGTTTTTCTTTACCTCCAAGGTTACCGGCCCCGCCACGGGGAGGCAGGAGCAGTGCCACGAGGTGACCAAGCGGCTGTTAGTTGCGTTAGTAATAAAGGAAAAAGAAACAGAAAGGTGTCTTTCCTTTCTGGGCCTTTTCCTACTACTTGTAGAACGAAAGGGCTATTGAAATATAAAATGAAATGAAGAAAACGCTATTCAGAAATGAACAGAATATGTATTGGCAAAAGCTCTTTAGATAGTTCGCTTGGATAAACGCACTGAGATTGCTTGGCCACGGAACGCTTGGCACCCGGGGCCTTCTCATGAGGGACTGAGTTTTGCTGAAGTACAAATAAATAATGTCATCCAGCTTAACTGTCTCAAAATAGCTAACCAGGATGTTGAAACATGATTTTCTCAGTTCTGTCCATCGAAACGTGGTATTGCTGGATCCAACTCATCACATCACCACACAAAATGTTTCACATTATCAAAAAAGGCCAATTAATGCACGTCAAGAAGTATATCGTATAGGGAAGGGTACCATTAAAATAGTTATCATCTGAAATTGAATTAATTTAGCACTACTCCAGTTCAAAACTGGAGAGAAATTTTATACTCCATTTTTTGAAGATGTGATGAAGCGAACGCAACCTCGAAAGCCGTTTTTAGGAATGACGCAGTCTTCCTGAGTTCTTCTTCTGTTATTGCCAGAAACTTTGCATTAGTGCCCCCGGATTCTTCTCTCGTCTACATTATCTTCTGTTGTGTTAGCGAAAAAATAAAAGAAAGGCGCTTTTTTCTCTGAACCTGTGTTTTCTTTTAATTTCGTGCTCGTTATGAAATAAAGGATTTTGGAGAAAACATTAACTTAGAAAGAAGGGCTCTTTGTAGGTCAACTTCGTTTATTGAACATAACTGTATGCCAAAGCCTGAAGTAAAGCGGAAGCAATGTATTACCACAATTGGAATTTTCTTTCGAAGTTGAAAATCAAATTTTTGGATAATCAAAAACAGTCCCACTCTCTTAAGATATTTGCCACTTAAGGAGTTCAGACTACATCCTTAAAACATCATAACTGTGCTAACTGGTTACTTGATTCCTGGAAATATTAATAATCGATGAGAAACGATGGTGAATATTAGATTAAGTAATCAGCAATCGAGTTTACAGTAATTCTAAATTGTTGAATCCTTGGGGGTTCGCTTCATTCATTATTTGGTCAGTGATGACGTCAATAGAAATTTAGTTTTTACAAGCAGGCAGCGATAACTTTCTCACTCATAGCAGTTCGATTTCCTGAACTTGATTACCTCGAAGGAGCAGAAAATAAAGACAACAGCTGATGGGTGGAGCCTACTTTGGTTGTTCACTTTTTTCATTTCCAGCACTTAGCGATGGAAAGATGCAAACTTCGACCTTGATATTTACAAAGGCGGTCTGAAAGGCATTCCTCCCCTCTTCCAAACAGTATATAAGTACCCCTTTCAGTGAAGCAGATATTGTTAATCTTCAGCAGTAAGACTAGCATCTCGACACCATGCAGCTTTTCGTAAGTATTTGGACATTCTATTTGTGATTCGTAAAATAATTGTTCTGTTTGACTTTAGAATTGAATTTCATTATAATTGAATTGAATTCTAATTGATTTTAAATTTTCTTTCCAGTTTGCCCTTCTTTTGTTGGCCCTCGTGGTCGCCACCCTAGCCGTATACCCCTATGATGGATATGGTTACGGATACTATGGCTACACCCCTCTGGCCTACACTGGCTACTATGGTGCCTACGGCCCCTATGGTTACTACTGGAAGTAGTAAGTACCAATCATCAGTTACCAGGGTCTTAACAGTAACGTTTAAAACTAGTTTGTTGTTTTAACAGAAAATTGTAAATTGTGAATTATTTAACAGATTTCGTAATTAACAATTTTGAGGATTGAATATTAATTGATTTTGTGTTTTCTGTTTATTACAGGAACATTCAAAATTCTCTCTTTCAACCTTCTTGCTAGCCGACCTATCAACGAAGATTTAAAATTTTCTTGCAAGACTTCATTTCTACACCAATGTACCTGATGGCTTCTCTTCTCCAATAAACTACTTTTAAGTTCCTTTTATATGTTTTGTGTAACTTTTTGTCTCCCGGTTTATATGATAGAAAGAAAAAACAAAGAACATGGTTAACTGAATTAACCCAATGAGAATTAAACTACACTGTGCTAGCAAAAGTAAAATGACACTAAGTGAAAAGAACACCAATTTAAATATCAGATTTTTATACGAGGTATAACCACCTCTCCCCTATAATAAAGAACATAAGTCTTCTTTGAATATTTACTGACATTTTGGAGATGGAAATATTTCTGTGTTCCAGGAACACGTTTTTAATCTACAAGAGATGTTAACCGTTATGGACAACTTCTTGCATTATTTTTCGGATGTTTGTGGTTTCTTCAGCCCACTAGAAACATCATTGGGTGTTTCTAGTGGGCTGAAGTTGTAGCATGAGGATTGGTCATGATTTATACGCTTCCGTGTGCAGGGTTCTGTCTTTCCTGTAAAAAAATTTACAAGCACACATTCTCAAATATCTTTCACTAAAGTAAAATTTAAAATTTTCAAAGATATTTTACTACTGAATTAAAATGAAGATCAAGAAAGGAAGAGTTGGACAAAAAAAAAAGGAACCTTTTTCTGGATTTGATCACGTTTATTCAAAGCAATAAAAGCTTCATGAAACTCTTTCAAACTGGCTCAACCGCCATTATTGTGATAATAACATCTTGATTTACAGTATCTCTACAGTTTGTCTGAATTAGATCATAATTCTGACACCTAAAAGAATAATGAGTTAGGGCTGTATAGTCTTACGATGCAAACTAAGTATCAGGCTTTGATGGCTGAAAGTCTTCTTGGTATTGCTCAAAGTAACTGTATGGTTCTATCTGGTCCGGTGTTTGTTCTTGCGTCAATGGAACTAAGACTTGAGGCGTTTCAAATAACGCTGAAGACTATGAGTGGTATTAATAATAATGATGATTATGAGTGATTCTAATCACATGAGATTTATTAGACTGTAAATTTTATGCAAGACAAGTCAAGGTCCATACATTTGTTATAAAATTAAAAAAAAAAAGTTTATTTAAAGGAAAATAAACTTCTACTCGTTAATAAAATGTTGTGGTTGTAGGAGCATCAGCGACTAAGGCCATATTGCTCCATGTATATTGTCTGTAAATTGCTTGTGTTCTGGGGTTAATTTTCTGTTTGCTGGATGAAAATTCCGAGTTTCCGGTAGAAAAAACCACGCTACCTCGCTGGCGACCAACTAACTCAGCCACGTTGTGAAAAAGACCCATAACAATTTTTCTTTCATCGATGAGACTCGAATTTAGGTCTCTTCCACCCGGTGGGGAGGATGGCAATTCTACCAGCTTGCTGCTCACGAGGGCATCATTAATAAAACATCGTATTCTTAGATTATGTAGACATAATAGGAAAAAAATATTAAAATTACCTAAAAATTCAATAAAATAAAAAAATTTTTTTCTCTTATATCCCTTTTCACTTTCTGTTTCCAAAAATCAACAACAGTCACTTACCATGGCTGGATCTCAACTTTCTTGATACCTTTTCTATAAGTCAGAGTTATATAATTATATTATATTTTTATTTAGAGACAAATTTGGCCATCTAGATAATATGCCATCACACTTGACTCGGTACAGATTTGACTAATTAATTAATTAACTCGAGACATTTGAAGGACTGTGGATTTTTGGAAAGAAATTTTTATCAGCGGGCTCTGCCCTACTGGGGAGAAAAAATGTTATTGAGACAGAATACATTTAAGCACAGGCGGGACAAGGGTATCTGCTGATGTAATTGAAGATGCATTAGAGGTTCAGAGAAACTGCTAATCAATGAAGATATATATTTTATTGATGGCATAGATCAAATTAACACTTGCATATATCTCAGAGTTCCGTGTGTGAGACCACATAGGTCGAATCTTCTAACACTGAAAGAATGTAGGTTGCTAATTTTATGGGGAAGAGCTGTTGTTGTTGTGACTGGACTTAACAACACAGATGCAGCTAAGTCTCTCTGCAATTCACTTGAAAAAAAGAAAAAAAATCACTTCACCCATCCGTACCCTCCAAGAATTTGTCTAGTTCTTCTTTGAATTTATTCAACTCATCCCCTTCCACAGCAACACATAGAAGCCTGTTCCAACAATCAACCACCCGCTGGCTAAAGGCAAACTTCCGCACATCTGTCCTGGAACCATCCTTCCTCAGCTTGAATTTATGCCCCCTCATCTGTGTAGTCTCAGCAAGTGGAAGAATGCCATTAACATTCCGTTTACTTCTAGCTCAATCCATTCTCATCAGAATACAGCTCGGCTTTCGGTATACTACATTCCAGATGCAGTGAAAGTTTCCTTACTACGCAGACTACTTTCGTTGGTTTTAATGGGAGTTTATTGGGAGTTATTCAGTATCAGGCGTTTATTGGGAATCAGTCGGTAATGGGAGGGTTCGTTGGTTTTAATGGGAGTTTATTTGCACAAGGACAACTATTAGCATGCGCGGGGGTAACGCAATGATTATAATCATCGTCCTTCGTAACTGGATGGAAAAGGCTCAGGCTGGAATCCTCTCAATGGCCATGAAGTTTTATGGGCTTTTATCACTCCATGACTGAGTTAGTCGATACCAGGCGTGGATAGCAAGGTTTTACTCCAGCAATTTCGGGATTTTCATCCAGCAAAACAGGCAAATCATCCAGAGAACACACGCAATTTCTGAACATGTTACACAGGGGCAGATAAGTTCATTCTCGGATAGCCTTAATACGATAGTTTTTTTTTTAAATTCCGATGGTGACAAAGAAGGGAACTTCATAACTATTGTATTTCATATAATTTGGAAATGACACTATGTCGTAATTATCCATGTATAAATTTTTGAACTGAACCACTCTTTTACCGGGAAGATAATGAAAAATTAGTTTATTAATTGAATGCTATGATCCAATTCCTAAACTTGTTAAAAGGGACTCGGGAAAAATTCAAATTCACATTCTAAGCAACTTTCCAAATTGAATTTATGGTTTAAATAATTTTCCAAATTAAATTTAGATTCTTAACATTTTTAGAATATTGTAATTTTAGTTCAGAAAATAGTCCCGAATAAATAAAAAAAGTTTTCATAAATTTTAAGTAAAATTAACAAAATTATAGTATATAATTGTAGTCCCAAATAAATGAAATGAAAATAAATGAAATGAAAATAAAAGCCTAAATTTCAAATGAAAACCTAAAATGAAACCGAAAATTGAAATCTAAGTTCATAAGGTTGGAGCGGACGTCATTACTCCAAGAGTGCTATGATCCAATCCATAATTGGATCCAAATTATGATCCATAAGAATAAATTAAACAGAAAGGTAGATTTTCTTTTCTAGTCTACACCTCGTAGTGCGAAAGAGCTACTCTGATGTAAAGTTAGGAAAACCATTACTTAAAAGGCCTTTAGAGAACACTGCTTTTAGGAATGCACTAAAATCACTTGGCCACACAGAACTCTGCACCTGAGGCGCGTGGTTCTGGTAATAAAAGAGTGTTTTCTCAAAATGTCAAGTTACAATAAAGTCGGAGAGTACAGAGATCTGCTTCACAGGAGTGAATGCTATCTGGTCCTGCTGGAGACAATCAGCAACTCTCTGAGCTCGTTCAGATTAAAGGGCTGAATGTACAAAGTGAGAGATGGGTTGAAAAAAATTAATGGCTGCCCTTTCCATTGTACTATTAGATATATTACATATTGAGAGGCTGGCGGTGGGAACTCCCCATTAAAAGTTTCTATTTTCTTCCACATAAATCAATGATCTTTAACGTAACAAAAAATAGATAAATTATAGCCACAAGAACCCTTCGGTATTACACCAGGGACTAAATAAGGCGAGGGCCAGTATTTTTGTTGAGAACTGGAACAAAAGTCATCCAAGAGTAGTCACGTTTGGTTTTTATCTTAAATTTTTTGTCAGCAATTAGGTTTGCCGTAAGTTCACCACAAAATTTTTCTAGTTGGTATAAGTGAACTATCTCGTTTGGTCTGGATTCTCGTTTGCTTGGATTTGGTTTGGTTTTGGGTTTACTGGCGCAACAGCAACCTAGGCTATAATTCGCCAATGACGACAAATGAGCAGACAGATTAAAAGTACAGAAACAAAAGTTAAAATATTACAGTTACCCGGGAATATTGGTCGCTATATCAGAAAAAGATTTGATTCTCGTTTGGATGGATCACAATTTCGGCCTGTAGATCTTGAGTAATTTCCTCATCTGTGATATGTAGGAGATCCTACTCTTTTTAGTACTCAATGAGCCACGAGGGGTTACAATAACTGAGATTCCTCCGAAGCTTGGAATTGAGCAAACATTCCGAATATCTCGGATTTTTAGATTTAGAGGGGCAAGCAGTAGCGAGATTTTGAACATCCTGTTGTCTAGGCATCGGCCTGTAGTGATTTACTGTACATATATGATTTCCATAGTTGTTATTTTTAGCCCCAGGAATGAGGACTCTTCCACCTGGTAGCAAGATTGCTGCCACTGGTGACCAAACGATAAGGAGAACTTAATTACTAGTGAGTTAGACTTTAAATAAGCTAATTTCTTTAATTCTAAGAGCAAAAGGAAATAGCTGACGTCAAAATTAGAATACGCTGTTATCATCAAATATCACTTCGGTTAAAATTACTCTTAATTTAAAAACTTTCCCTTTAGAAAAATGTGTATACATCATGCGAACTGTCCCATCATTCTCAGCACCTGAACCATTATTCATCACCAATGTCTTATTTGTTAATAATTTCTCTAAAAATTTCTTTTTTACTAGTAGATAACTATCACTTTTTGATCCCTCTGATCGCCATTCGATTTCCTTAATCCGGTTGCTTAGAAAATAAAGAGAAACGTTAATGGGTGGAGCATAAGGTTGGCCGTTCACTTTCTTGTTTTGTACACTTAGCGAAGAACAGTTGAAAAATGACCTTGTTTTATTTATTTGTAACAAAAAAAAAAAAAAAACCAAAGGACACTGCGATAGGCATTCCCCACCTCTTCCAAAGAGTATATAAACAGCTGAAAGTGAAGCAGGGATTGTTAATCTTCAGCAGTAAGACTAGCAACTCGACACCATGCAGTTCTTCGTAAGTATAAAGTTCTCATATTCCATCTCTTTGATGCTTTAACCCACTGGAAAAATCCTCTTTCTGTGTAACTTAAACGAAATATATTTAATATGGATTGATTAAACATTTAACGTATCTTGTATTTATTTTCAGTTTGCCCTTCTTCTGTTGGCCCTTGTGGTGGCCACCCTAGCAGTATATCCCTACGATTTATATGGCTATGGATATTATGGCTACACTCCTGCGGCCTATGCTGGATATTATGGTGCCTACGGCCCCTTTGGTTACTACTGGAAGTAGTAAGTGGCTAGAATTCATGTCATTTTGCAATGATATAAATGATATAAGATATAAAATACGAATTATCTAATCCAGAATTGAAAATCAGAAATAAAAATAAAAACTGTTATTCAAAAATTAAGAATCTTTGCATTATAATTTAACATTTTAAAATATGGCAAGCATGGAATTTATTTAAAAGGATAAATCATTTAGAAATACAGCGAAATCTTGACATTCAGTCAATTTAATCCCCACTTTTGCTTAATCCTAACACGTATCAATTATTCATTACTCGAATGCTAGTAAAATTTTATATATTTATCAAACATTAAATAAATCAAATCATTTATTTGATTTTTTTATTAAACAATAATTTATCGTTGTTTATTAAATAAGTTTATCGTTTATTGTTTATTAAATAAGTTTATCGTTTATTGTTTATTGTTTATTGTTGTTTTGTTAATGCTTATTGTTTGTTTTGTTAAATAAATTATTTAACAATAATCAATCATTGTTAAATAATTTATTGAACAATAATTGATTAATCAAATTATTTATGACAACAATTATTTATAACTTGTTTATAAAATTGTTTATAAATTGTTTATTTATTTATAAACAATTCTTTGTGAAATAAATTAAAAAAATTAATTTGTGTATAAAATAAAAAACAAATAAATAATACATTTAATTTTTTAATCGTGTTTATAGGAATAAAATTGAAATATGTAGTGAAGATGAGGTTCTTTTTATTAATTTTGTTTCCCGTTTCTTACAGGAACCTTCTAAATTCTCTTCTTCAACCCTCCCGACAACTGACCTTTCGATGAAGACATCAAATTCTTTCAGCTACATTCTTCGGTCCTACACCTATTCCCCTGATGCCCTCTTCCCTTCTCTTTCTCAATAAACTACTTTAAAGTTCTTCATACGTCTTTGTGTTATTTTTATACCAACTCACATATCAAAGAGAATTCAGTACAAGGTTGAACTACAATACTGTTGTTTATTTAATATTCAAGAAGTCTGAATAACATTGGCTGTAAAGGATTTATAATGAATGACCACTGTCTGAATATCTTCTTCGATTATTGTGATTATTATGAATAATCACAACTTCTTAATCTTTTTAATCTGAGCTTCATTTTATCTCAATATTTTTTTACTATTAAAAAGCCTTTAATGTAGAGAAATAGTGAAGTAGATCGGAACTTCTGTAAAATGCTTCAAACAGGGTGAAAGTAGGTCGGGAAAAAGAAAAAGATCCATCAATGGCCAGGGGTTGGCGAAAGACCGGAGACAGAAGGTGATGATAAATGGGTGTTCTTCAGAGTCGATTGGAGTAGCAAGTGATCAGTGCTTGAACCTGTCTTGTTTTTTTTTCTTCTTAAATCATTTTGATGAGGGAATACAAGAGGAATTCACAAAGTTTTCGCAATTTAAAGATAGGAAAGTGATTAACGATTGGAATCAGGCTATGCTTCTTCGAAAGGATTTGGACTGACTCCAAGTGTCGTCTTAAAAATGGCAGCTAAAGCTTAATGCAACCCAAATGCGAAGTACGTTCGAACAGAAACTCAGGCATGGGAAGAATAAAAGGATGCTAAAGATAAGAAAGACTTAACGTGTGGTGTAAACAGCCAACATCCCTGCAAAGAAGCGACTAAACCGATGAAGAGCGCTGACTTATCGGAATGAGGAACGACTTAGAGGATGTGATATGCAGAGCTTAACAATTGGCGTTATTCCAAAAATATTGTAACGAAAAACCGTCATGCGAAAAGCGTTACGGAAGTGAAGTTATCTTCATCGTCTAGCCGTCATTTTCCAGACACAAGTTACGATAATCCCCCAGAGCGAATTATCGTAACTTGTGTTGTTGGAATCATACACGTATGATTGCAACAATAATTTATCTTCTACTGGACCAAATCTAATGAAATTTTGCATGGAGCTTCATCTTAGCTCTATACTAGAGGAAAAACTTCCAAACCACTGAAAATTGCAGTAGTTTTTCCAGGATAGTGGAAAATATGAACATGTGATCGAGGAAATTTTCTCACGTAATAAACGGGATAATGTGGACGTATTGCATATCTTTGGAAAGCTAAGGAATTTAGAAACAGAAATATTAAGGTTTTAAGATACAAAAAACTTTCGGAAACTGGGAAATTCGTTAATTCGAAAACGCATCTGGTTTAAAGTCACCCGGTGTTTTCAGGTTGAATGTAATTTTTTTCTTTACAATTAAACTGTGAGGCTGAAAAAGAGATGCGCACATCCATGAAACATTCTTTAACTTGGACATGTCATTAGATCTTTCGATAAACACCACACGTAATGGAACAACTATAGATGGTGTATTTAGTCGCGAACTAAAATCTCTTCAATGTAAAAATTATACATCCTACTGTAGTCATCACAGACCAATACTTTCAATAGCAGATGTGTAATTATTATTAATAAAATAAAAACATCGTTATATTATTATCCATGAATTTTATTAATATCTGAAAATTAAAACGTTTTTAACGCTTACCGAGGACTCTTAAATGTGAAACAGGTTAAATATTGTAGAAGTAGAACACGTTGTGTACCTGGTACTGAATTTTTATTTTTTTGGCAGATGCAAAATAAGTTCGCTTCCTGATGTAATTATGCCCTTTTAATGTTATTAAAAATTTACTTTAAAAAGTACAAGTTTCTCAAGTAGATAACGTTTTCAGTGATCTTTGTTAGGCTGAGTTGCTTAAAGTTAGCGGTCAGGTATCAGCATATCGTGTCTCTAATTTGCGTGCATTCGGGGTCAGCTTGCATATAAAATGCTCTACACTTCTACTTGACTATAGTCCTGAGTGAAGAATCTTTATATACGATGGAATTAATTCTTATATCTTTTAAACACTGGACGGGTGGCAAAGCAACTAAGAGAGGAGTGAAAAAAGAAAGGATTGAACATAAAGATAAAATCAAAAGCGTTTAATTTGTGATCAAATGTCACCGAGACCTCCCTTACAATATTTGTTAATATTGTGATAATGCACAAATTTGAACAAATTCGATCTGAAATTATAGAATTAAACAGTGAGTTCATGGTCATATTTATCCGTTATTCAGAAATACAGTCTTCACATCGATTCATTCTAAGAATGACACTCTTAATCAGTGTTGGAGATATCAATTTCCTATCTTGCAGGTGGAATTCATTGGCCGTTCCCTTCAAATGAAGGTGAGTCAAGAATCTGATTGAATACTATATCTCGATTCATCAGTGAAGAGGACCATGAGCAGTCGTTCCTAAGTCCAGTGGACATGCTGTCACACTAATTCGAAATTTGTCCTGCCTCCACTCTCTCTCCATATTGAATCCACTTCAAACAATCATTAAGATGGACCTTGACATCGACGATGCAAAATAAACAATTGCAGAAGCTGTTTTTATTTGGTTCCGAGATCAGCAATAGTCTATTTTGTTTTTGTTTATTTTTCGAGATTATTAAAATGCATTGACGATTTTGTGTGCCACCTTCCAGGACTATTGTAGATAGCACACGTGCGAAATTCCCCATAGTCTAAAAATCTTAGATTGTTAGCTCGATAACAGTTTGAATATATATTCAAAAGCAATCTTCTGCACAGCCGATATCTGGTCCTTTATTATGTGAAAAAACGATATTTTTAATACAAAATTAAATTGAAACCTGAATTTCAAAGCAAGTTCCGGTTGGTTTGGAAAGTTTAAGGCGCAACAGGATATTAGGAAACTTTAAATTCACGGAGGAAAGCTTCCTGCCAACATATCTTCAGCAAATGTCTTATAGGAACATTGACGTTGTTTGTAGAGGAAGAAGGATACAAGGAAGACTTCATTTATAATGCTCATGAGACGGTTTAAACTGGAAACCACTCTGCAGCAGATCATTAGTCTCACTTTGTGAGAGTATTGCACCACGGTTCAAAACGAGCAAAGAACGTTTAACCATAATGGTGTGTGCCAATTCAAATGGCAGACACTGATTGCTGTTTTCTTAGCGTGAAATCGAAATCTTTTTTTGCACAGAAGCGACTGAGGCTAGAGTGCACCACGGCTATGCCATAAAATGGATAAAAGGAATTATTGGTAACCTTTAAGAAAAGGTTACCGCGCCATGCTATATACACACGCAAATATAAAAACAGAATAAATGCTAGTACAAATATTGAGACTAAAAATATGTGCACAAGATTCTAAATATTTGTAAAAATTTAGAAACATCTGACTCATGGTTATTGTCTGATAAAATCAGGCTGAGTGTATAAGACCCAATCAGATGTGTAAAAGAGATGAAACATATCTAGCAAGCATGGGTAAAATTATCCTAATCAGTATGTTTTATAGATAAAATGGAGTCACAAGACACGCATAGGAAGGTCATCTGTCCTCAGCAGGAAGGAGTGTGTTGGATGACTGCGTCCTATGTGGAGTCGAGCAAGAACAACTTCCTCCCTACGATACCTACGCAGACTAGATTGCCATGTTTCAATTACAGGCTTTATCTGATATAATTTATTTGTTCTGTCTCTATTCCATGAATCTTGCCATTGGGAGTATATCTGGTTTTGCATTATTTGCTTGTTGTCTGTATAGGGGGCTGAGAGGCAACGATTATTAGGGGGGAATTCCTGATTTGGTTGCGGTGTTAGCTAACTCATTTTCCTTAATCCCAATGTGGCTAGGGATCGAGCAGTAGCGGACGTCAAATTCATGGACAGACAGACAGAGCACCCGAGATATCAGAACGAGATCATAATCCTGAGACAAAACTGGATGGGAATTGTATCTCAACGTTATTAAAGCCTGTAATACGCTCAAGGAATCAGAATAAATAATATACCTTTGGTATTGGCTATTTCTGATGTGATCCAAGTTCAGTCTATACAGGGTGTTTCAGTTAAACGTTTCAGAACTTCTAAGAGGGGTAGGGTACATCCTGACAACTCGAAATCATATAGCAATGTGGGGTCGGAAATGCTTTCCTGAAGCGGTGTTGTACACAGAAGCACCATAAAGAAAAGAGACCGTAAGTGAGAAATCGTTTTAATAATACATGAAAAGAAGCAAAAGGTACATGGATTAAAGTAAGTGTTCGAAGTTTCTTCCACGGGCTACAATGCACGCCTCACATCTCCGACGCATGGACATCCGAACATTCTGGAATACTCCAGGCGAATTTCGAATTTCTTCGGCAGTTACTGCGATTCCTGCTGAAGTGTTGTTTTCCGATGAGGCATCCTTCACAAGGGAAGGAATTTTCAACACGCATAACGACCATATCTGGGCGGTCGAGAACCCGCATGCAATACGACGTCGTGCAGCACAGATTCGATTTTCGGTCAATGTATGGGCCGGTATTATGGGAGATCACCTCATCGGACCTTACCTGTTACCGTGTCGTCTAACCGGACCTATCTACTTGATCTTTCTGCAGCAAGTATTGCCACAACTTTTGAGAGATGAACAGATTTCTGCATCGACGCAACAGACAATGTGGTTCCAACACGATGGAGCCCCTGCCCATTATAGCGGAGATGTTCGTAACTACCTGGATGTCACATTTGGTCAACAGTGGATCGGACGTGGTGGTCCCGTGCGTTGGCCTGCTCGGTCCCCCGACCTGTCATGTCTTGATTTTTATTTCTGGGGTCATATGAAATCGCTAGTTTATGACATCCCTGTTGACAATGCTGAGGAGCTGGTTGCAAGAATCGCAGTAGCTGCCGAAGAAATTCGAAATTCGCCTGGAGTATTCCAGAATGTTCGGATGTCCATGCGTCGGAGATGTGAGGCGTGCATTGTAGCCCGTGGAAGAAACTTCGAACACTTACTTTAATCCATGTACCTTTTGCTTCTTTTCATGTATTATTAAAACGATTTCTCACTTACGGTCTCTTTTCTTTATGGTGCTTCTGTGTACAACACCGCTTCAGGAAAGCATTTCCGACCCCACATTGCTATATGATTTCGAGTTGTCAGGATGTACCCTACCCCTCTTAGAAGTTCTGAAACGTTTAACTGAAACACCCTGTAGAGTGCAGATCTGCAGTGAAAATACTGCATTCACGGAGGAGGGGGTGGGAATCTACTCAGCTAGAGTGGTGTCTGGAACCACGACAGCAGTTCCTATATATGACTCCAACTTCGATCTGTCTGTGTAAACTGGCAAGTCGACACCCATTTTTCTTTGAGAGCTAGGATGTACTACAGGTTTCTTATTCTTTTCTCCGGTAATTTCTTTTGTTATTGGTGGAGCGTTAAGAGGTATTGATATGGGAGTGGCAGATGATTGATCCTTCTGTGCGGGTTTTGTGCTTAAAAGGTACCGTGCGATGGGAGGATGGATGATCATTTCGGTCTAAGTTTCGTGGTCCTTTGCAGCACATCGAGCGCATGAAAAGGCTCCACAACAGGCCATATTTCTGGCACTTAAAGCACCTTATAGTGGATTTGGAACATATAGACGCATGGGAGAATTAAGATAACCAGCTTTGATCTCATTAGGAGATACCGGTGAATTAAATGTCAGGATGATCTAGTGGGAACAAGTTTCCTATCATTACGCGTGAATATCCGATTCGCAGCTGTCACTCTTTGGGGTTTTAATTCAGAACGATTTCCTCTTGGGATACTTCAAGGAGATCCCATTCTTCGGTGACACCACGAGACGAGTTAAGTGACCTATGCGGAATAACTGTGACAGGCATTTCTCCGATAGATAGAGCTCGAGAGAGTTATTCTGAATGTCTGTCACTTTTGGTCTCTACAAGTATGTCGCATGAGCGAAGCCGTTTGACAGATTTAGGAGAGCCCACCATCCCAAGGTTTGATTTGATTTTGATTTGATTTGAGTTTTATTGGCGCATAAGCAGCTGAGGCTATAATGCGCCAAATACCGGTCATATGTAAAAAAAAAAAATTAAAACATTCAGTGACCTAAGTAGTTAGGCCACCATGTCCAGATGTATAATAACAAAGATATAAAAAAATAAACCAATAAAGACGTAACAATAACATAAATTTTAAATACAATTAAAAACTTTTATCGATTTAAAATAGCTAAAAACAGCAGACACGTTGTCATTGTCGGATAAAATCTGACTGAGTGTATACGGCTCAGTCAGATGGTTAAAAGCGGTAGAACGAGTGCTGCTAAAATCTGGACAGTCAATTAAAAGGTGTCTGATCGTTAAAATTGTGCCACAGGACACACACATAGGAGGGTCATCAGCCCTCAGCAAAAACGAATGAGTCAAATGACGATGTCCTATGCGGGTCCGGGCAAGAACAACTTCCTCCTTACGATTCCTGCGCAGACTAGACTGCCACGGTTCAATTAAAGGCTTTATACAATATAGTTTATTCCCAGTCTGTCCATTCCACAACTCCTGCCATTGGGAATGTATCTTCTCGTGTATTATTTGCCTGTAGTCTGTATAGGGGACTGACAGGCAGAGATTATTATTAGGGATTGCTGATTTGGCTGCGGCGTCAGCCAAATCATTTCCCCTAATCCCAATGTGGCTGGGAATCCAGCAGAAGCGGATGTCATATTCGCGATCATGGAGAACGTGAATCTTCTGCTGAATGCTAGACAGAACCGGGTGAGGATTATACCTCACGGATATTAAAGCCTGTAACACACTGAGAGAGTCAGAATATAAAACGAACCGTTGGTATTGGCATTCACTAATGTGATCCAAGGCTAACTCTATAGCGTGCAGCTCTGCAGTAAATATACTGCATTCAGAGGGAATCTGCTCCGATGTAGTGCTGTCTCTAAAGACAGCAGCAGATCCCACATATGATTCCGACTTCGAACCGTCTGTGTAGACTGGCGCGAAGTCAGAATGTTCAGCTCGGTGTGCTGAAAAAAGCTGCAGGTAGACAGACGATGGAGTGTCCGACTTACCCCAATTTCTAAGGGACAAGTCACATGCCGGGACATGAGCATGCCAGGGTGGAAGGGGTTGCTTTGGTGTTTGGGCAACCCTGTCTACCTTCATATTAAGTTCTTTGAGTAGCTCTTGGACACGAATACCAAAAGGACGATTGGCAGTCTTACGGGTGTTGTACAAATTTTCCCATCGCGGCTCAAAAACGGTTAGCCACGTAGGGTGGTCTGGCAGGGATTTCAGTTTTAGAGCGTAGTTTAGAGACAACTGCTTACGTCGAAGCAATAATGGCGGTTCGTTTGCTTCGACGTATAAGCTCTGGACAGGAGATGTGCGATATGCTCCAATAGCGGTACGGAGAGCCAGATGATGGACAGGATCGAGCCAGCGAAGTACACTGTCTCTGGCCGAATTGTATACCAGGGACCCGTAATCCAGTCTGGATCGTACAAGTGCACGATATATGCGTAGTAGGGTGCATCGATCCGCGCCCCAAGATGTTGAGGAAAGAGAGCGCAGAATATTTAGCCCTCTTGTGCACTTTGTGCGGAGTTGACGGATGTGATCCAGAAAGGTCAGCTTTTTATCGAATACGAGTCCCAAGAATTTTGTGTCCGCTGCTATTGGAATTACATTTTGTCCGAGCTTTAATTCAGGTTCAGGATGAAGATTACGCTTACGACAAAAGTGTACGCAAACGGTCTTCTCCGGCGAGAACCTGAAGCCATTAGCAAGAGCCCAGGAGTTGAGGCGATCAATAGCTTTCTGCAGTTGTCTTTCAATAACCCTCATGTTGCATGACTGACAAAATATGCTAAAGTCATCAACATAGAGGGCACAGTTTACAGTTGGAGGAAGTTGTTCTGTGATGGAATTCACTTTGATGGCAAAAAGCGTGACACTTAGTACTGATCCTTGTGGTACTCCCTCCTCTTGGCTGAAGGAACGAGAGAGTGAGGATCCCACACGAACTTGGAAAGATCGATTGGCTAAAAAGTTTTTAATAAAAATGGGGAGTTGCCCCCTAAGGCCAAGGCTATGCAGATCTTTCAAGATGCCAAATCTCCAAGTTGTGTCATACGCTTTCTCCATGTCAAAGAACACCGACACCAAGTGTTCACGTTTTAGGAAAGCATCCCGGATGGATGCTTCCAATCTAATAAGATGGTCCAGAGTGGACCGGTTCCTTCGGAAGCCGCACTGTATGTTGGAGAGAAGGTCATTTGATTCTAAGTACCATATTAAACGAGAATTAACCATTCTCTCCAGGATTTTGCACAGACAGCTAGTCAGAGCAATAGGACGATAGTTGGTGGTGACTTTTGGATCCTTTCCTGGCTTAGGGAAGGCAAGAACGATTGCCTTTCGCCAGGAATCCGGAAACTGCCCTTCAGTAAAGATTCTGTTATACAGAAAGAGCAGACAATCCATAGATTTTGGTGAAAGATGTTTAATCATGTCGTAATGGATGCCATCTGGTCCAGCAGCACTTGCTTTGGAAAGAGCGAGGGCTCTTTTCAGTTCCTGAATAGTAAAATCCCCGTTGTAGGGATAGAGGCCCTTGGACTTAAAATTAAGTGCTTCTCTTTCCAGTTTATGTTTCAGGACCAGGAACTCTGGGGAGTATGAGGATGTTGCGGAGATGTTGGAGAATGTTTCCCCAAGAGCATTGGCTATTGCAGTTGGATCTGCAATAGCGCATCCATTATAATCTAAGATTGAAGAAGGGTGGGATGTATATTTTCCCTTCATTTTCCGGATTTTATCCCAGACTACCT
This sequence comes from Mastigoproctus giganteus, assembly GCF_048544385.1. Taxonomy (NCBI): domain Eukaryota; kingdom Metazoa; phylum Arthropoda; class Arachnida; order Uropygi; family Thelyphonidae; genus Mastigoproctus; species Mastigoproctus giganteus. The sequence continues at coordinate 25,664,309 of NC_143584.1, read as the reverse complement.
TAGAGTTGGTAGACTGGTTAATAGATGATGTAAAACGGATCCACGATTCCTTTTGACTCTGACGACGGATGTAGCGTGCTTTGGCTCGTGCACGTTTGAAGGCTATAAGGTTGTTCGTGGTAGGATATCGGCGAAATATCCCCCACGCTTTGTTTTGAGCCTTTTTGGCTGCTGTGCATTGTGAATTCCACCAAGGTTTGGGAAATGGTGGAAACCGGGCTGATGTTTTTGGTTGTTGTTGTGGGGGTTTTCTGGCGCATAAGCAGCTTTGGCTATAATGCGCCTATTCCTTTATTGTAATAATATATGAGAATTTCTTCTTATGTCAGAAGAGGCAAAAATCAGAAATGACTATAAACTCCAATTTTCTTCAGAAAGTTAAAAAATTCAGGGATATTTGCATTGTCACCAATGACATTCTCTAGAGTTATTGGTTTGCGAAGGTTAACCAAAGATAGCAGGGTTGTATTTCTGTCTTGATTATAGTGTGGGCATTCGATGAGAATGTGTTTCACAGTCAGATTTAGAAAACAATGTGGACACTGTGGTGGATCATCTCCTGTGAGTAAATGAAGGTGAGTCAAATGTGTATGGCCTATTCTTGATCTTGATGTTGTTGTTGGAGTGGGTTTATTGGCGCAAGGGCTGCTATGACCATATTGCGCCTATACCGTTACTTTGGAGTGTTTGTCAATATAGGAAAGGAGACTATTCTAGAAGTGATTGTATGCGTTAATCATTTTTAGAAAGGTGAACAGTTCTGATAAAGTGGCATCATTTCCAAGTATGTGGCTTAGTTGCAGAGGTTTTTGTGAGCTAATTAAGGATCTGAAGCATGCGATTCTAGCTGAATGATAATGTGCACATTCAATGATAATATGTTTTACAGTAAGTATAGAACTACAATGCGGGCAAAGTGGAGGATCTTCTCCTAGCAGTAGAAATAGGTGTGTAAGATGTGTATGGCCAATTCGTGCTCTTGCCAGCACGACCTCTTCCTGCCTGTTTGATCGGGAACTGGATCTCCACAGCTGTGGATTGTGTTTTATTTCAAGAAGTTTGTTACCGGTTTGATTATGCCACATTTCAGACCACATCTCAGTACATATCCGCCGTATGATTGGTTTGTAATCAGAAAAAGGAACAGGGGTGGAATCGAAGCAAGTAGGGTGTTTTGCTGCTTCGTCTGCACGCTCATTTCCTGGAATTCCAACGTGGCTCGGTATCCAGCAAAACGTAACAGTCCGATTATTTTTGTTGAGTTGGCATAACTGTGACCTGATTTGTGAGAGGAATGGATGCAAATGTTGTGATTTATTCTGCAGAGCATTCACCGCACTTAAAGAGTCTGTATATATTATTACTTGGGTGTTTGGAACATCGTTAAGGAGTTTTAAAGCCATTTTGATGGCGTATAGTTCGGCCGTAAAAACACTGCATTCAAGTGGCAATTGGACAGAGACAGTGCATGCAGGACTCATTACTGCAGCTCCCACGGAGACATCAGTTTTGGAGCCGTCCGTGTATATCTGAAGACTGTGAGCATTGGTCAATGCGTGATTCGCATGTAGTTGTCTAAGATTGTGGTTCGATAAGGAGTGTTTTCCCCACTGAAGAAAATAGTCGTCGCAATGAGGTATATACATTGCCCATGGTGCCTGTACTGCGTCCGTAGCTTGAAAGATATTTCCAAGATAGATTTTCCAATTTTGAGTTACCTCTTGTAGCCGAATACCAGCAGGTTTGTTTTCGTTGGGTTTATTTCTATATAAGTTTTCCCACTGCGGTTCAAAAAGATATGTCCAGATGGGATGAGACGGGTGACTACGTAATTTGACTGCATAACTAAGAAGCAATACTTTTCTCCTAAGATGTAGTGGAGGTTCATTGGCATCTATATACATACTTTGCACTGGGGATGTCTTAAAGGCCCCTAAGGCAATCCTGAGAGCACTATGCTGGACCGGATTGAGCCAAGCCAATGCTGTCTTTCGTGCAGAATCATAAACTGGGGCTCCATAATCTAGACGAGATCTTATTAAGGTTCGATACAGATGTAGAAGAGTGAAGCGATCGGCTCCCCATGTCATGGAAGATATAACTTTGAGGATATTAATCTTTTTCATGCACTGAGTTCTTATTTGTCGTATATGTGCCTGAAAGGTAAGTTTGGTGTCAAGTGTAAGGCCCAAGAACCGGATACTTTTGCTAAGTGGTATTTTTTGGGTTCCTAATATTAGCTCGGGATCTGGATGGAGCTGACGCTTTTTGCAAAAATGGATAGCAGTTGTTTTTGTTGCAGAGAGACGATAGCCATTGCGGGATGCCCATGATTCTATTTTATTTATCGAGAGCTGCAATTGTCGCTCAATGGACCGCATGCTTTGTGAATGATAGGATATAGTAAGGTCATCTGCATATAAATAGGTGTCAACATTAGCCGGAATATTTTCTGTTGCATTATTTAGCCTAACCGCAAAGAGCGTTGCACTTAGAACTGATCCTTGTGGGACCCCTTCTTCTTGGACAAATGTACGGGAGAGTGAATTGCAGTAACGCACTTGAAAGGTCCTGTTTTCTAGAAAACTCTGTATGATAAGGGGTAGTTGACCCCGGAGCCCTGTGGCATACAGATTTTGAAGTATGCCATACCGCCAGGTGGTATCAAAGGCTTTTTCGATATCCAAGCAAATCATGACTAGATGTTCTTTACGGATAAAAGCATTGCGTATGTTCGATTCTGCCTTGACCATAAGGTCTAGAGTTGACCGATTTTTCCGAAATCCGTACTGATTCTTATTCATCACCGAATGAGATTCTAGATACCATACTAAACGGGCGTGGATCATTTTTTCTAGTGTCTTACCAAGGCAACTGCTGAGAGATATTGGCCGATAGTTTCGTGGATCTGATTGATCCTTTCCAGGTTTAGCAAACGCTAGAACTATTGAGTGACGCCAAGAAAGAGGAAAGTAGCCATCTGAGAATATCCGGTTGAAGTATATTAGCAATGAATTCAAAGCTTGTTTGTTTAAATGTTTAAGCATTATATAGTATATCCCATCAGGCCCTGATGCACTATCACCCGACCTATTTAGACAGCTCTCTAGTTCAAATGATGTAAAAGGTCGGTTATATGGAGGAGATGCCCTTGTATTGAAGTTCAGGTTATGCTTTTCTGCTTTAGCTTTTAGCTGTTTAAAAGTAGACTCATATGCTGATGCTGCGGAGATTTGGAAAAAGCAATCTGCCAGGGCATTTGCAATTTCTGTTGGAGTAGAGAAGTCTTTACCTTTCCAGCTTATAATCGGCATTGATTCGGGGAACAGTTTACCATTCAGTTTTTTGATTTTATTCCAGATTTTTCTGATCTCTGTATTTTTAGTAATAGTGGAAGCGAACCGGATCCAAGAGTCTTTTTTCGCTTTTTTCTGCACATAACGTGCCTTTGCTTTAAGTTTCTTAAAATTAATCAAGTTTTCAGTTGTTGGATACTTGCGAAATCGATTCCATGCTTTATTCTTTTCTCTTTTAGCATCACGGCATGCATCATTCCACCAGATATTGGCATGTCTGCGAGGACTGGCTGTGGTTTTTGGTATAGCACAGGTTGCAGCTGTTATTATCTGTGCAGTAATGTGGTCGGTAACTTTATCTATGGACTGGCTTTTGATGACTTCATTATCAAAGGAAATTGAATCTGTGAACTTGTTCCAGTCTGCTTTTGAAAATTTCCATTTTATGCGGCTGGCTATATGTGTGGTTCTGTTTGTTTGCAATTTGCAAATAATTGGGTAATGGTCACTGTTTAGTGGGTTACTTGAAACTATCCACTGAATGATTGGGAATAGTTTTGGGGAACATATTGATAAGTCTATGGCAGTAGATACTCCGGTGGGAAAATGAATATAAGTGTCAGCACCAGTGTTCAATAATGTGAGATTCTGGCTCTCAAGAACTGTTTCAATAAGTTTTCCTCGTTTGTCTATCTGGGGAGATCCCCACATAGTGTGGTGCCCATTGAAATCTCCTAGTAGAATGAAAGGAGATGGAAGCTGCTTTATAAGGTCCTCCAGTTCTTTCACAGTGAATTCTTTGTTTGGGGAAAGGTATACAGAGACAATGGTTAAAGTAAAATTTAAAACAATACGTATGGCTACAGCTTCTAATGTGGTCTGCAGGGAGATCTGTTTTGTAGGAACTTTGTTGTCAACTAGTATGGCTACACCTCCTCTGGTTGAGTTAGTATTGCTTCTGTCTTGTTGATAGATACTATAATTTTTAATCACTGGAGTCACCTGCGGAGTTAGATTGGTTTCTTGCAAGCAGAGGCTGATTGGACTGTGCTGTTTGATTAGGTCATAAATATCAAATATATTGCTTCGTAGACCTCTACAGTTCCACTGTATAATATTCTGCATTATTTAGTTTTTGGGATTGAGTATGGTTCTGTCTGTTTTTTATGTCCAACCTGCTTGTGTCGTTCTGGTTTCATCTTTTCTTTTTTTGGGAAGCTAGGACGCCCAAGGTCCATATCATCTTCTGCATGTAAATCTAATATTGTCTCATCATGCGGGGTACCAGCATCTGTGTCCATATTTCCTGAGTATGGTTGTTGTGCAATATTTGGGGATGATGCTTTCAATTTCACAGTTTCTGGTAGAGTATCAGTTGCAGTTGGTGGGACTGTTAGCGGAGTATTGTTAGCACAAGTCACTTCACATTGTTCTGTAGGTGGCTGCTGTGGGACCGACAGCACTGATCGGGCCCAATCAGCAATTGAGATGGATGGAGGTACTGTGACTGCCGTTTGTGTTGCAGCTGACTGGTATTTTTTGGCTGCCGCAGCATAGGTAATTTTTGGTATACTGAGCATAACTTTTTTCCTAGCTTCCTGGTAGGTGACCTTTTGCTCAACTTTGTATTTCTGGATCTCTTTTCCTACCCTCCAGAGTTCACATGATTTTGAGTATGCTGGATGCTGGCCTTTACAATTTGGGCATTGTGGCGTTTCTGCATTGCAGTCCGTTTGTGCATGAGCTTTAGAACCACAGTTTGGGCAGATGGCGTCTCCTCGACATACTGTTTGCGCGTGTCCAAATTTTTGACACTTGAAGCATCTGATTGGGTTCGGAATGTAGGGACGTATTCGGCAATTAAGGTATCCGGCTTTGACACATGATGGTAAGGTTGGTGTACTAAATGTGAGGATAATATTCCTAGTGGGAACAAGTTCACCATCTTTTTTAATTATTATCCGCTTTGCTTGAACTACCTTTTGTTCTTTTAGTTCTTCTACTATCTCGTCTTCAGTGACATTCATCAGGTCCCACTCTGCTATTACTCCTTTGGAGCTATTTAAAGTGGCATGAGGGGTGACCTGTACTGGTATTCCGCCGAAAGTGGATAATTTCAGTAGAGACTGAGAATGCTGGTGCTTAGTTGTTTCGACTAGAAGATCTCCAGATCGGAGTCTTTTCACCATTTTCGGTGAACCAGCCACACTTTCCAAACATTTCTGGATTAGAAATGGTGAAAGTGAACTCACAGGTTTGGCAGAAAGAGAATGTAATATGAGGAACGCTGGATATTCCTGCTGATTCTCATTTTTGCGTAGTCTCTTAGATTGTGATTCGTCACGTTCGGGTTCATTTGAGTCATGACATGAGCGTCTAGGCTCAAGTACTGGAAAGTTGTCATAATCCATGGTTGCTCCTTTTAGCCCCAGAGGATAACTTTTCCTCCAGGTTACCGGCCCCGCCACGTGGAGGCAGGAGCGGTGCCACCAGTGACCAAGCGATTAGAGATTAGTGGTTAGTGTGTTATGTGTTATTTCTATATACAAGAAGAAGAAAGGTACCTTTCCTTTCTTTTTGAAAAGCTTACTTCTTTATTTAGAAGAGCTGAAAATAAATAACTTAGCAAATGAAACACTTGAAATTTCTCTGAAATCTATTAACTCTAGAGATGTCGCTTTGAAATTCACTTGTAGATTCGCTTTGATCACTCGCTTGGCACTCGGGGCCTCTTGATCTTGAAAGGAGTACCTCTTCTCGTCTTGATGAACGGACACTGGAACGCCAAATTCTAGGATCCTGTTTAAATTGAAAAAGTTTGTTATGTGTTTGAGAGTGCCAGAGTGCTGTCCATTCTGTTAGGCATGCGTCACGAATGATTTGTGGGTAGTCTGATGCTGGAACAGGGATAGTGGTTAAATCTAAGGTGGATGGATTTTTTGCCGCTTTATAGGCCAGTTCATTACCAGAAATTCCAGAATGGGATGGAATCCAGCAGAAGGTGATCATTTGGTGGCGCTCTTCAATCTGCAGTAATAATCTTCTAATTTCATTTAGAAGAGGGTGAACTTTATCTGTGGAGTTAGATAATGCCATAATTGAGCTGAGGGAATCAGTGTAAATAACAAATTTTAGTGAGCAGTCAGAACAGAGGTTTTCTAAGGCTAGTTTAATTGCATATAATTCTGCTGAGAATATACTGAATTCAGGTGGAAGGGCTGCTGAAATAGTGGTATTTAGGAACACTGCTGCTGCTCCAACATTTGAGTTAGATTTAGAGCCATCTGTATAAATTGGAGAAAAGTTAAAATATTTGTGAGTGTGAATTGCATGAAGTTGTTTCACATTTGATGCTTGAAGAACATTTTTTCCCCATTGGCAAAGGTAAGTGTCACAGGTGGGTAGAGGAGTAGGAGTCCATGGTGGTTGAGTGCATGTTACTACTTCTTGTACAGAATGAATGGGAACTTTCCAATCTTGCATCAGTTCAAGAAGGCGAAGACCAGCTGGTTTTACTATACTAGGCTTACTTCTGTAGAGGTTTTCTAGTGGTGGATTAAATAAATATGACTGAATTGGATGCGAGGAACAGCTTTGTATTTTGACAGCATACTTCAGTAGCAGTGTTTTCCTACGTAGTGTTAACGGGGGCTCATGAGCGTCTATGTAGAGGCTATGTGCTGGTGATGTTCTGAAAGCCCCAAGTGCAGTCCTCAAGGCGCTGTGCTGAACTGGATCAAGCCAGCGCAAAACACTTGCTCGGGCAGAATCATAGACAGGAGCACCATAATCAAGACGGGATCGGATTAATGCCCTGTATAGCCGAAGTAAGGAGGTGCGATCTGCACCCCATGTTAGGGCGGATAAAGTTCTGAGTATATTTAACTTTTTTAAACAGGAAGTGCGTACATTTTTAATATGGTCTAAGAAATTTAATTTGTTGTCAAGGATTAATCCTAGAAATCTGATGTTACTATTGACTGGGATGGAGAAGTTGGAAATTTGGAGTTCAGGATCCAGATGGAGTTTGCGTTGTCGACAAAAATGGATGGCGACTGTTTTCTGTTGTGAGAGTCGATAGCCGTTTAGGTTGGCCCATTGTTGTATTTTATTCAGTGATATCTGAAGCTGCCTTTCAATAGATCTCATGCTTTGGGAATGACAGGAAATGGAGAGGTCATCAGCATAAAGATATGACTCAACTGTGTTTGGAAGCTGTTTAGTGATGGAATCTATTCTAAGAGCAAAAAGAGTGGCACTCAGCACAGATCCCTGAGGAACACCTTCTTCCTGAATGAAAGTTGTAGAGAGCTCATTTTGGTTTGTTTGTTTGTTTGTTTCGGGATTTATTGGGCGCATCGGCAACTATGACCATAGTGCGCCATACATATGATAATTATGCATGCTATTTCTTTTCACTTACAGAAAATGGAAAAAGAAATCAGAAAATAATTTTTTTTCCCTAACTAAAGGAGGTGATATACTTTAATCATCTTCAGAAAGTTATATATGCTTGAGACATTTGTTTCATTGTTTAAAAGTGAGGTAAGTGTAAGATCTTTTGTCGTGGCTGAAGTGCAAAGAATCTGGCGTTCTCTTGTATATTTTGTGCATTCGACCAGAATGTGTTTCACTGAGAGCAGTGTATTACAGTGATGACATTGAGGGGGTATTTCTCCTCTTAAAAGATAACCATGAGTGATATTTGTGTGCCCTATTCGCAGTCGAGCCAATATTACTTCTTGATGTCGGATTGAATTAAAGCTGGAAGGCCATCGCTCAAGGCTTGGCTTGATACTTCGAAGTTTATTATTAGGTTGATTTTCCCATGATAACTGCCATTGGCACATGCATTTTTCCTGGATTATTGGTCGATAGTCTTGATGAGGCACTTTCCATTTTTTCTCGGGTGGTAGGTGAGCTGATTTGGCAGCATTGTCCGCTAGTTCGTTTCCAGGAATTCCAATATGTCCTGGGACCCAGCAGAAATGTATGTTTTTTCCAAGTTCTGATAAGCTATGTAAAGAGCTGACTATTCTTTTCACGACTGGGTGGGTGATGTTCATGGTGTTTTTTAGTGCTTGGAGTGCACTTAAAGAATCTGTGAAAATTATACTGTTGTTAATATCAGAGGACTCGATATGGTTCAGTGCAACCTGAATTGCTATTAGTTCGGCGGAAAATATACCGAACTCAGGTGATAACTGATAAGCTAATGTGATGTTTGGAAAAACTGCGGCGATTCCAACGTGGACATCATTCTTTGATCCATCCGTATGTACTATGGAAAAGCTGGGAAACTGGTCTACTACTGCATGGTATAGTTGCGAGAAGTTTTCTCTATGCAAAGTAGATTTATTCCATTCATGCAGATGTAAGTCACATGAGGGTGGAATGATATTCCAAGGAGCAAGAGAGGATGGGAGGCTATGTGCCACATTGTCTAAGGTTAGATTTAGTTCTTCTAAGAGGTGTTTTATTCTCATGCCCAAAGGACGATTAACATTAGGGCGGTTTTGGTATAACCTACTGTGCTGTGATGTGAAAAGTATAGGCCAGTTCGGGTGTTCTGGCATAGATCTAATTTTATAGGCATAACGTAGTATCAGTTGTTGTCGCCTGATTGAGAGAGGTGGTTCGTGTGCTTCAGCATATAAGCTATGTATTGGTGACGTGCGATATGCCCCTAAAGCAACGCGTATTCCACTATGATGGATAGGGTCAAGCCAGCGAAGGGCACTAGGTCTTGCTGAACTATAGACTGGTGCTCCGTAGTCAAGTTTCGATCTTATTAATGCTCTATATAACCGTAATAAAGTAAGGCGATCAGCTCCCCATTTGGTTGCAGAGAGAACCCGGATGATATTTAGTTTTTGTTGACATGATGTTCTTAGTCTTTTGATGTGCTCAACGAAAGTGAGTTTATGGTCTAAAGTGATTCCTAAGAACCGTATGCTGGGATGAACTGTTATTTGTTGGCGATTCAGTTGTAGCTCCGGATTGGGATGGAGTTTGCGTTGGCGGCAAAAATGGATGCAAAACGTTTTTTCTGGACAAAGTTGAAATCCATTAGTCTGAGCCCATGAACTGATCTTATTTATTGCCACTTGCAACTGTCTCTCAATAGTATTCATATTTTTAGCATGACACCAAATACTAAGATCGTCTACAAACAGTGCTTTATCAACAGTGTCTGGAATTTGTCCGGCAATGGAGTTTATTGCAATTATAAAAAGTGAAGCACTGAGTACAGAGCCTTGAGGAACTCCTTCTTCTTGGGAAAATACTTGGGACAGTGAGGTTTTGAATCGAACCTGGAATGTACGCTTGCATAGGAAATTCTGTATGAAAATCGGGAGGTGACCCCGAAGTCCATGACGATGTAATTCACGGAGTATTCCATACTTCCACGTGGAATCATAGGCCTTACTGATGTCAAAGCAGACTAACACATGGTGTTCCGATCTGAGGAATGCATTACGGATGGAATTCTCTAGTCTGACTAGTATATCTAGTGTAGATCTGTTTTGTCGGACACCGTATTGTGCAGAATGTAGCAGATTGAGATTTTCAAGGTACCAGATCAGTCGATGGTTCACCATCTTTTCGAGAATTTTGCAAATGCAACTGGTCAAGGCGATTGGTCTATAATGAGTGGGATTTGTAGGGTCTTTACCTGGTTTAGGGAAGGCAAGGACCGTAGCGTGATGCCATTGATTAGGAAATTTATCTTCCAGGAAGAGTCTGTTGAATAGATGAAGAAGTAACTGTAATGATTCGGTACTTAGTTCCTGAATCATGGAATAGTGAATGTTATCTGGTCCTACAGCACTGCGTCTAGATGTTGACAAAGCTCTATGTAATTCGTGAATGGTAAAAGGTAAATTATATTGTTCATCTCCTTTTGAAGAGAAGTTTAACTTATGTTTTTCTAAACTTGTTTTTAATCTTCTGAAGGTCGGTGTATAACTTTCTATTGCTGATGTTTTTGCAAAGGTTTCACCTAGTATATTGGCAATTCCAGCAGGATCATTTACATTCTGCCCTCTCCATTCCATGATGGGTAGGGGTATCGGTTTATATTTGCCACTCATTTTTCTGATTGCTTTCCAAATTTTATGTGTAGGCATTGCTTGATTAATAGTCGAAGTGAAGCGGATCCAAGCAGCCTTTTTATTGCAGCGTCTAACATATCTCGCTCTTGCTCTAGCACGTTTATATTGAATGAGATTGGTTGTAGTTGGACTCCGGCGAAAAGAATTCCAAGCTTTACTTTGCATTTTTTTAGCCACAAGGCATTCATCGCTCCACCAGGTTTTTGGATGAATCGGTAATTTTGATGAGGATTTCGGTACGGTTTGTTCTGCTGCATGTAATATCATTTTGGTGACATAGTCAACTGCTTCGTCAGTTGTGGAATTTTGGATTATTTCGGGATCAAGCTTGGTTAATTTTTTATAGGACTGCCAATCTGCTTTATCAGTAAGCCAGTGCGGAATTTTAGTAGGATGATGAGGGGGCTTATTAAGTAATTCAATTATTATGGGGAAATGATCGCTATGTAGCGGATCGTTGTTTACCGTCCACTTTAGAATAGGATATAAGGTTGCAGAACAGATAGACAAATCTATTGCAGTGCTTGTTCCTGAAGGAAGGTGAACGTATGTAGGTGAACCGTCATTTAGAAGAAGGAGGTTGTTATTGTCAAGACACTGTTCAATTAGTTTTCCTCTTTGGTCGATGCTGTTGTTACCCCAAAGAGTGTGATGACCATTTAAGTCTCCCAGAATGAGGAAAGGTGTTGGGAGTTGAGCTATAAGATTGTTGAGATCATTTTGCTGGAAGGTATAGCTTGGTGGAATGTATAAGGAGCAGATTGTCATATGGATGTCAGCAGCTATACGGACTGCTATTGCCTCGAGGGGAGTGTTCAGTGAGACCTGTTTGGTAGGAATATGTGGGTTTGTTAAAATAGCTACGCCACCATGTGCGATATTCTGATTGGTTCTGTCTTTTCTAATAATGTTATAACGAGACAGTTTTGGTGTATTTTGGGGTTTTAAATACGTCTCTTGAAGGCAGAGACATATTGGTGAGTACTTACAAGAAAGATCGTATAGGTCATCGATATTGGCACGGAATCCACGACAATTCCACTGTATTATTCTGTTCATTATTTATCTCTTATTAGGCTTTCTGAGCGTTTTCGGGTTGTTGAAGTTTTCTGTTTTTCACTTTTGCTTTTATCTTTTTTTGGGAAGGAAGGCCTTTCGGTGTCCATGTCTTCTTCAACAAAAATTTGAAGAACAGGGTCATCTGCTGATTTTTCTTCAGTGTCCATTTGTTGTTGGTGACTAGAAGTTAGGATATGTTTTTCTTTGGGTCCTTGATCCGGACTCTGGACGTTTTCTTGTGGTATGGTAATTGGTGTATTTACAGCTTGGGTTTGAGTTGCACTGTACAAAGATTTTACGTAATTTGAGAAAGACTGTTTTGGAGGTACTGTTATTTCAGTTTGCGATCCGGTTGATTGGAATTTTTTGGTGGCTTTTGCATACGTAGGTCTCTCTGCATGAATTGGTGGTGAGATGATTCTTTTTGCTTCTTGGTAAGAAACATTATGCTCAGTTTTATATTTCTGGATAAGTTTCTCGCTTTTCCAGCGCTCGCATATTCTGGCATAAGCGGGATGATCGTTTTTGCAATTTGGACATACTGATTGAGGAGCATTACAGTTTTCGCAATCGTGTTCGATTGAACCACACTTTGCGCAAGTGGGGGTTCCCCGGCAAGCTGTTTGGGAATGTCCATACTTCTGGCATCGGAAACACCGTAGCGGGTTTGGGACGTATGGTCTGACATTACATACCAGATATCCGGCCTTAATGGATGATGGACGATTCGGTGTGTTAAAGGTCAAGATCAGATTGCGGGTAGGGATCAGATTACCATCTTTTCTCGTGGAGATTCTCTTGACATGAATAACTCCTTGTTCTTTCAGTTCTTCTAGCATTTCTTCTTCAGTTACATCTAGTAAGTCCCAGTTTGAGATCACTCCTTTAGAGGTGTTTAGTGATCTGTGGGGTGTTACAGTTACTGGGAGACCTGCAAAGAAATTTGTTTTCAGAAGTCGCTCAGAATGTTTGGTATTAGATGTCTCAATGAGAATATCTCCTGATCTAAGTCTTTTTACGGATTTCGGAGATCCTGCTTTACTTTCCAATTCCTTTTGAATTCTAAAGGGAGAGAGTTTGCCAACTGCATTCTCACCAGTTGAATGGATGATTAGATAGGTTGGAATGGGATATGTCTCTGGCTCAGTTTTTTGGCGCTTTGCCGTTCCTGCTGTGGAACTGTCTTTCTTTTTTGATATCTGGGTTGCGTCTGGCAGCCCAGATAAGTCTGAGTTTGATTTACTCATGATATGCTCTTTTTGGCCCCGGGAGATTGTCTTTTTCTCCCAGGTTACCAGCCCCGCCACGTGGAGGCAAGAGCGGTGCCGCCTAGTGACCCAAGCGAAGAAAAGGGTTAGTAATAACTAAAAATAAAAAGAGGGATTAAAGAAAGGTGGCTTTCCTTTCTAGGTTATAGTATTTGAATATATCTATTTAATTATAATATTCAGGAGTTATCGGAATTTCGAAACTCAGGGGAAACGTATTTACAATTAAGCGTACTAGATAATCACTCTGGAAAGGCGCTGTGGTCACTAATATCGCTTGGCACTCGGGGCCTCTCATTTTGGTATTTTACTTGAAACGATCTAGTGTATAGGAAGTTCTGTACAAATATGGGAAGGTTTCCGCGTAGACCGAGAGAATAAAGTATGCCATGTCGCCAGGTGGTGTCAAAGGCTTTCTGTATATCTATAGTAACCATAACCAGATGCTCGTGTTTAACGAACGCATTGCGAATGGCAAATTCAGCCTTGATCATGAGATCTAAGCATGATCTGTTTTGTCGAAAGCCATGCTGACTATTGCTCATGAGATGTTGTGATTCTATGATCCAGACGAGTCTATTGTGGACAATTTTTTCAAGGATTTTGCTGAGGCAGCTTGACAGAGATATAGGTCTGTAGTTATGGGGCTTGGTTGGATCTTTTCCAGGCTTCAGGAACGCCAAAACAATAGAGTGGTGCCAAGAAGCTGGATAAGTTTTTTCTAAAAAAATACGGTTGTAAAAGACCAGGAGGAGGCGCAAAGCCTTGTCACCAAGATGTTGCAGCATGATATAATAGATCCCATCTGGTCCGGCGGCACCATTACGAGCTGTTTTAATGGCATGCAATAATTCAGGATATTGTAGAGGTTTGTTATATGGCAGAATGGGGGCAGTTTGGAAGTTAATAGAATACCGTTCTCGACTGTTTTTAATTCGTTGGAAAGATGTAGTATAAGCTGATGTTGCCGAGATCTCAGCAAAAGTATTGCCCAAAGCGTTAGCTATATCCGAGGGACTAGTTAAATCTCGCCCATTCCATGAGAGGACTGGAGAGGGTATGGTTGGAAACTTGCCAGAAAGCTGTCTAATTTTTTTCCAGATTAATTTGCTGTCAGTATTTCTGTTAATTGTTGATGCAAAGCGAGCCCAGGATTCTTTTTTGGCTTGCCTCTGTATGAAACGTGCTTTTGCCCTTACTTTCTTATAATTTATCAGATTGGCTGTGATTGGATAACGCCGAAACAAATTCCACGCTTTATTTTTTGCTTTTTTTGCTTTGGTGCATTCCTCATTCCACCAATAATTATAGTGCTTTCGACCCGGTGGGTTTGATAATGGTATTGTATCTTTAGCCACGTTTAAGAGATGCGACGTGATGTAGTCTGTCACATCATCAATATGATGGAAACGGATTTTTTTCTCATCGAAAGAGATTGATGACTTAAATTTTGCCCAGTTTGCTCTTGTAAATTTCCATTTCCTGCAGGGTTTAGTTAAAGGAGTCTGTGCTATCAATACCTTGCATACGATTGGGAAGTGATCACTGCCCATGGGGTCGTTTATAACATACCACTCTATGGTCGGGACCAGTACTGGAGAACAAATGGAAAGGTCTATTGCTGAAGTATTTCCAGTTGGGAGCTGAATGTGAGTGTGCGTGCCAGTATTCAGTATGGTGAGGTTTAGTGCATCTAAAAGTCTTTCAATGAGTCGACCACGTGTATCCAATTTAGAAGCACCCCATAGGGGGTTGTGCCCATTAAAGTCCCCTAATATACAGACAGGTGGAGGTATCTGTATGAGGAGGTCTTCAAGTTCTTTTAGAGAATAAGTATGGTTTGGCTGTAAATAGATTGAGACTAGTGTTATTGCAATATGGAGAGTTATACGAACTGCAACAGCTTCTATTTCAGTTCGAAGTGCGATATGCTTTGTTGGGATCTTTGAATTTATCAGGATTGCTACACCACCGTGGGCAGTATTTGCTGTATTGCGATCTCTTCGATAAAGGCAGTAGTTCTTTATCGATGGAGAAATTTGCGAGGTTAAGTAAGTTTCTTGGAGACAGAGAGCAACTGGAGAATACTGGTTAATTAGATTATGGATATCATCTGTGTTGTAACGAAAGCCTCTACAGTTCCATTGTACAATGATGGCCATTATTTGTGTTTAATTATTTGAGATGTATCTGACTGCTTTTTGAAGGTGATTGGTTTATGACGTTCCAATTTTTGCTTATCTTTTTTTAGGAAAACTGGCCGACCAGTGTCCATTTCTTCTTCTTCGGCATGAATTTCTAATATTGGATCTTCCGGTAGAGTAGGAGATGTCGCTGGTATTGTAAGAGGAGTGTTACTTGCCTGATCTGAATGCTTGGGGTTACTGGACTGTTGCTGAGAGAGGACAGCTCGAGCCCAGTCAGAGATTGATATGTTTGAGGGGACGGTAACTTCAGTTTGGGTGGATACTGTTTGTTGTTTTTGTGCAACATTTGCATAGGTACGTTTGGGCATGGTAGGAGCAATTATTTTCCTTGCTTCTTGAAAGCTTACCTTGTTCTCAACCTTATATTTAACAATTTGTTTCTCAGTTTTCCATCTCTCACAATTCTAGAATATGCAGGATGGTTACCGTTACAGTTGGGACATGTCTTTTCTGTCGCCAAACATTCAGACTGAGTATGATCGGAAGATCCACAGTTTGGACAAACTGGGTTTCCTCTACATGTTGTCTGAGAGTGACCATACTTTTGGCACTTGTAGCATCTCAAGGGATTGGGTATATACGGGCGAACACGACAAAGTAGATAGCCAGCTTTTACTGTTGATGGTAGGTTTGGGGAATTAAATGTAAGAATGATATTCCTGGTAGGCATAAGGTTATTGTCTTTTTTAGTCATGATCCTTCTTGATGCAATAACATTTTGATCCTGAAGTTCTTGGGTTAATTCATCCTCTGTCACGTTCAACAAATCCCAACTAGAAATCACACCTTTGGATGTATTTAAGGTAGCATGGGGAGATACTTTAATTGGTATCCCAGCAAAATTTGAAAGTTGTAAGAGTTTCTCTGAATGTTTACTTGTTGTTGTTTCTAAAAGAAGGTCTCCAGATTGCAGCCTTCTCACAGTCTTCGGAGAACCTGCAATACTCTCCAGGTGTTTCTGGATGAGGAAAGGAGATAATTTGCTGAGAGGTTGTTCTGAAAGTGAATGTAAAATTAAAAAGGAAGGAAACTCTTTGGTTGTTGAATTTGTTTTCAACCTCTTGGGTTGTGAAATGTCATGATCAATTTCAGTAAGTGGCCGAGAGCTTGTCGGCTCTAAAGATGGATAATCATTTTGCTCCATCTTTGCTCCTTTTCGCCCTTGGCAGATGAGCTTTTCTGCCAAGGTTTCCGGCCCCGCCACGGGGAGGCAGGAGCAGTGCCTGGTGTGACCAAGCGAGAAGTAGTAGGGGGTTAGTAATAAGAATATGAAAAAAGAAAGGTGGCTTGCCCTTCTTGCTCTGTACAGGTACTTTTGTAGCAAGAGCAGTTATAAAATAAATAGATTACTTAACGAGAGGAACGCAAAAGAACTATATATCACTTTTTGGAAATCGCGCTATAAGGCACAGATAAATCGCTCAGTCACAATCGCTTGGCACCCGGGGCCGATGTTTTTGGGACAGCAGTAGCAGCTGCGTGGACAATGATTTCTGTGATGTACGTTACTGCGTCATTGATAGGCTCCTGACTGACTGTACTGAGTTCAAAATTTGCCTGATGTTGGAAGGCATTCCAGTCAGCCTGATCAAACTTCCACCGTGGTAACCTAAAAGGAAGACACGGTCTCCCACTGTGTAACAAGGTTATCACAGGGAAGTGATCACTTCCGTATGGATTCTCCTCCACTTCCCAGGTGAGTGAAGGGAGTAGAGAAGGGGAGCAGATAGAGAGATCAATGGCAGAAAAAGTACGGGTAGGCATATGGAAGAAGGTGTTTGTTCCAGTATTTAGAAGGGAAAGGTCATTGTCATTGAGCATACGCTCTATGACTCGTCCCCTTCCGTTGATGTTAGCACTACCCCACAAGGTGTTATGTCCGTTAAAATCCCCGAGAAGTAAGAAAGGGGGAGGCAGCTGCGTTAGAAGATCATCAAGGTCTGCCTGGGAGATGTCAGTCCCAGGTGGCAAATAAATAGAGCAGACCGTTATTAAAAATCCCACTGTAAGGCGAATTGCAACAGCCTCTATGCTGGTTGTAATTAGCAAGGGCTGAACTGGGGTCTGATTACCCACAAGGATAGCCACTCCTCCATGAGCAGGACCATCCGCAATTCTATCCTTACGAAAGATTGTGATGTTATGCAGGGTGGGATCATCATTTGCCTTTAGATATGTCTCCTGCAAGCAAAAGCAAACTGGCTCGTGCTTTTGCAGGAGGGCCTTGATGTCATCAGTATTTCGCCGGAATCCACGACAATTCCATTGTAGGAATTTAGCCATTATTTTGGCTTGGTGGGTCCATCAGGCGGCTTCCGAGGTGCTGAGGGCTTACTTTTATCAGTCTTGGCTTTGTCTTTTTTGGGGAAGAATGGACGATGTCCCGTGTCCATTTCTTCCTCCGCAAAGAGTTCCAAGACTGATTCATCCTGTACCTCCTTGTTCTCTACATCCATTGTTTCTGGTATTACGGGTGACTCTTCAGAACGTTTTTGCTCTTTTTTACCACTTGGTTTTGGTAGTGGTGGAGCACTAGGAGGTACGGATATAGGAGTGGCAACTGATTGTGTTTTTTTGGTGGGCTTTTGTGAATTTAATAAATAGCGTGCAATCGGAGTGAATGACTCTTTCGGTGGTATAGTCATCTCAGTTTGAGTACCGATAGTGCACTTGGCAGAAACCTTCTGAGCATAGGAAGGTTTCCCGCTATTTATTGGTTCGATACGTTTTCTGGCCTCTGGGTAGGAGATATTCAGCTCTGTTTTCAGTTTTTGGATTTCTTTTTCATCCTTCCACCGCTGGCATGCTCGAGAATAGGCGGGGTGCTCTCCTTGGCAATTAATACAGATCGGTTTTGAAGCTGAACATTCCTTGCTCTCGTGGTCTTTAACACCACATCGAGCACAGGCAGGGTTACCACGACAAGATGTTTGTGAGTGGCCGTATTTTTGGCATCTAAAACACCTCAGTGGGTTTGGGATGTAAATCCTCACTGGGCAGTTTAGATAGCCTGCCTTGATGGAACTTGGAGGCCTTGGGGTATTGAACGTGAGGATAAGAACTCGGGTAGGGACGAGATTCCCATCCTTTCGTATCGATATTCTTTTCACAGCTGTCACTCCTTGGTCTTTCAATTCAGAGCAGATCTCTTCTTCAGAAACATGAAGAAGGTCCCACTCTGATATAACACCACGTGAAGAGTTCAGAGTTTTGTGGGGGGTTACGGTGATAGGTATTCCCCCTATGGATGTAGAGTTTAAGAATTTTTCAGCTTGTTTTGTGCTGGAAGCTTCAACTAAAAGATCGCCAGAACGCAGTCGTTTAACGGATTTTGGTGACCCTGCCAACCCTTCTAATCCTTTCTGGATAAAGAAGGGTGACATCTTTCCAATTGACTGTTCTCCGATGGAATGGAGAATGAGGAAGAGCGGTGTCACTGATGGTGTTGGTGTATCCTCAGTTCTGGCTCTTTTTGCAGAGGTGTTTTCTTTTTCATCTTCTCGATTAGGTAGGGGCCTTGTTGGGGCCCCAGAAGAAAGGGGATTTAAATTACTCATATGAGTAAAGAGAAAATGTCTGATGCCTAAGTACCTCACCCACCACGGAGCCCTACGAGGGGACGCCCACTCGTGAACTAGCAGGTACTGCGTACACGAATGGGACGCCGAGTTCGCTTAGAACACCATACCCACGTTACCAATAAGTCTTTATCCCGTCCCAGGACCATAGGGAGGGAGGCTTATTGGAACGCAGTTGACCCTAGCAGTATAAAACCACCCGTCGATTGATCCCAATCGGGCCGGTCCGGGACCACCCGTCTTGTCGAAGCAGGGGCCAAAGTGGTGTATTGAAGCTGGGCCCCTCAACCACCAGGATCCCCCTTTCCGCTTCCACGGGTCGCGGCGCACGGCTGCACACGCCGGATTTCAAAGATGTAACCCTGAAACCAAGGTATGGGCGTTAGATCCCAGTGATGCTAATCTGGAAACCCAGCAGCGTCACTGGGAGGTCCCCTCACCACGTACAGGTGCCCACGTTGAGGGGCCATCCCAAGGGTTTGGTAAAAAAGGAAAAATATTATTATTACTCGATAATGCACCTTCACTTCTGTCGATATAATGCTTAAACCAAATTGGCAAAACAGTTAAGATTAAATTTCTTCCACCAAACGTTACATCTCTAATACAACCATGAATCAATGTGGAATCGAAACTCTGAAACGCCTGTATCGACAACAACTCCTTCTAAGGCTCTTTTACGTTTGGTTTTTACCTTAAATTTTTTGTAAGCAAATTAGGTTGGGGTTAGTTGCGAATTTACGGAAACAAGTCCCGACAACAGCAAACATTCATTTTTTTAGTTGGTATAAGTGAACTACCGCTTTTGGTCTGAATTCTCTTTTCCCTGGATGATGCTTTAGTCCTGTAGATCTTAAGTAATTTCCTCATCTGTGACATATAGGAGATCCTACTGCTATGTGACTCTCTTTTCAGTACTCAATGAGCCACGAGGGTTACAATAACTGAGATTCCCCTGAAGTTTGGAATGGAGCAATCGTTCCGATCTCGAATTTTTAGATTTGTAGGCCGAAGCAGAAGAGAGATTGCGAAACCCTGTTATCTAGACATCGGCCCGTAGGGGCTTACTGTTCGCATATGATTTCCATAGTTGCTGTTTTTAGCCCCAGGTGTGAGGACTTTTCCACCTGATGGCAAGAGTGGTGCCACCAGTGACCAAACGATAAGGAGAACTTAATTGCTAGTGAGTTATTAAGTTAGTTGTATAAGAAGAAAGTCGTCTTTTCTTTTTTTTAATAAGTCAACTTCTTTAATTTGACGAGCAAGAAGGAAATAATAGACATCAAAATTAGAATACTCTGTTATCATCAAATATCACTTTGGTTAAAATTACTCTTAGCTTAAAAACTTTTCTGTTTAGAAAAATGTGTATACATCATGCGAACTGTCCCATCATTCTCAGCTTCTGAACCATTATTCATCACCAATGTCTTATTTGTTAATTATTTCTGTACAAATTTTTTTTCTGCTTGTAGATGACGACCACTTTTTCATCCCCTTGATCGCCGTTCGATTTCCCCAATCCGGTTGCTTAGAAAATAAAGAGAAACGTTAATGGGTGGAGCATAAGGTTGGCCGTTCACTTTCTTGTTTTGTACACTTAGCGAAGAACAGTTGAAAAATGACCTTGTTTTATTTATTTATAACAAAAAACAAACCAAAGGACACTGCGATAGGCATTCCCCACCTCTTCCAAAGAGTATATAAAGAGCTCAAAGTGAAGCAGGGATTGTTAATCTTCAGCAGTAAGACTAGCAACTCGACACCATGCAGTTCTTCGTAAGTATAAATTTCTCATATTCCATGTCTTTGATGCTTTAACCCACTGGAAAAATCCTCTTTCTGTGTAACTTAATAGAAATACATTTAAGATGGATTAATTGAACATTTAATAATTATTTTCAGTTTGCCCTTCTTCTGTTGGCCCTCGTGGTGGCCACCCTAGCAGTATATCCCTACGATCTCTATGGCTATGGATATTATGGCTACACTCCTGCGGCCTATGCTGGATATTATGGTGCCTACGGCCCCTTTGGTTACTACTGGAAGTAGTAAGTGGCTAGAATTCTTCGATTGATTTCATTTTTCTCTGATATAAATGATATTGGATACAAAATACGAATTATCTAATCCAGAATTGAAAATCAGAGATAAAAATAAAAACTGTTATTCAAAAATTAAGCATCTTTGCATTATAATTTAACATTTTAAAATATGGCAAGTATGGAATTTATTTAAAAGAATAAATCATTTAGAAATACAGCAAAATCTTGACAAGTTCAGTCTTTTAATCCCCACTTTTGCTTAATCCTAACACGTATCAATTATTCATTACTCAAATGATAGTAAGATGATATATATTTATCAAATAATTTATTTGGTTTATTTATTTAACAATAACTGATTTATTAAATTATTTATAACTCATTTATAAATTGTTTATAAATTAATTATTTATTTATAAACAATTATTTATGAAATAAATTTTAAAAAATTAATTTGTGTATGAAATAAAACACAAATAAATAATATATTTAACTTATCGTGTTTATAGGAATAAAATCGAAATATGTAGTGAAGATTTATTAATTTTGTTTCCCGTTTCTTACAGGAACCTTCGAAATTCTCTTCTTCAACCCTCCCGACAACTGACCTTTCAAGGAAGACATCAAATTCTTTCAGCTACATTCTTCGGTCCTACACCTATTCCCCTGATGCCCTCTTCCCTTCTCTTTCTCAATAAACTACTTTAAAGTTCTTCATACGTCTTTGTGTTATTTTTATACCAACTCACATATCAAAGAGAATTCAGTACAAGGTTAAACTACAATACTGTTGTTTATCGATTGAGCAATTTCATTGGTATAAACGTTTGTCTTCTAAGAATCACTAAAACGTTCTAAACGTTAATAGAATTGTGTTTGTTTAGTAACACATTTTTTGGTAACCCAGTGTATTCGGTAACAAAGCGTATAGGCTTAAATTAGTTACCCATAATGAGTGGCACTTTCAAGCAGTGTGCAATAAACAGTGGCTGTACTGGTTCCATTAGTAAGGTTAATGCTGAAAAGGATTATCAACTCCACAAGGTTGTTGTACTTGGATTTTCTGGTGCAATGGCTACTTGGGCCATATTGCACCTATCAGGTAGTTATTAGTTGTGTTGGCAGCTATGGACGAAGTTAAAAACGGTTATATAAATCTATTTGTTTCAGGAAAGAGAAAAATTCTGTAAAGTTTGATTTTTCGTCTTTGATGTGGCCAAGTGACAATTCCTGCAAGTTTGTAACAGATGCGAATGAAATTAGACGGGAGTTGTTTTACAAGGCACATTCAACAAGTCTGTGTTTTACTGTGAGTGGTCTGTGGCAGTGCGAACATTGTGGAGGGTCATTGCCTGATAATAGGAACAAATGTGTCCGATGAGTGTGGCCTATTCGGGCACTGGCCAGGACTACCTCTTCTTATCTGTTTGTAAGGAAGCTGGAAGCCCATAATTGTGAAACAGGTTTAATTTCAAAGGTTTAGTTTATATCTATAAAGGTTGATGGACACTCCCACTGGGGAATATTCATCGACCTTTATAGATATTTCGTATATGCATTGCGGAGGATGCTTGGCAGGATTTGATTTGATTTGATTTGATTTGATTTGGTTTTTTTATGGCGCATTGGCAGCTAAGGCCATAATGCGCCAAGTCAAATTTTAAAACGCTACTAAACATTTTGGTAGCCAAAGCTACCACGTCAAGTAATAAATCATTGTCAAAAGATGTATAGTAAAAGTATAATAAGTGCAAACCTTAGATTCTTTTATAAAAAATAATAGACTGTAAAAAGTTAAAAACGTCAGACATATTGTCTCTGTCACCTATAATGTGACTGAGTGTAAATGGCTCAGTCACATTAGTAAAAACGGTAAAATACAAACGTCGCGCTTCTATAAAATCAGGACATTCTATTAAAATATGACTAACGGTTAAAATAACATTACATATCTCGCACATAGGTGGGTCATCCGCCCTCAGCAAGTAGGAATGGGTTAGATGACTATGACCTATGCGGAGCCGAGCAAGAACAACTTCCTCTCTTCGGACCCTGCGTAGACTGGACTGCCATTGCGCAATTACAGGCTTAATGCGATGTAATTTATTTGTGGCCTGTCCGTGCCAAGAATCTTGCCATTGGGAGAGTAATTTAGAACGTATTATTTGCCTGTAGTCTGTATAGGGGACTGAC
The DNA here is from genome assembly GCF_048544385.1 of Mastigoproctus giganteus. Classification (NCBI taxonomy): domain Eukaryota; kingdom Metazoa; phylum Arthropoda; class Arachnida; order Uropygi; family Thelyphonidae; genus Mastigoproctus; species Mastigoproctus giganteus. The sequence goes on along the minus strand of NC_143584.1, from coordinate 25,641,548 downwards.
AGGCAATGATTATCCAGGGAAATGGCTGATTTAGCAGCGGCATCAGCCGATTCATTTCCCCGGATCCCAATGTGGCTTGGGATCCAGCAAAAGCGAATATCATATTCCAATTCTATGAGAGAAAAAAGAATCTGCCGGATCCTGGACAGGATCGGATGAGGATTAAAACTCACCGATACCAGAGCCTGTAACGCGCTTGATGAATCGCAATAAATCATATACCTCTGGTAGTCGCAATTTTTAATGTGATCTAGGGCTGTTTCTATTGCATGCAACTCTGCAGTATAAATGCTAGTTTCTTGTGGGATCTTATAGGATATTGTTTTGTGAGGGAACACAACAGCAGATCCCACATGACATTCTAACTTTGAGCCATCTGTATAGATTGGCAGAAAGTCAGAATACTGCTGTCGATGTACTGCAAAGAGTTGCTGGTAGACAGATGGCGGTGTAGTAGCCTTCTCCCAGATCTTAAGGGAGAAGTCGCAAGTTGGAAAATGAGCATGCCAGGGTGGAAAGAATTGCCTTGGTGACTGGGCAACATTGTCTACCGTCAAGTTCAGCTCATTCAGCAGCCCTTGAATGCGAATACCAAAAGGTTTGTTGGCAGTTTGTGGGATGATCGGGCAGGGATTTTAATTTGAATGCATACTGTAAGGACAACTGCTTACGTCGAAGAGACAGAGATGGTTCATTTGCTTCGACGTAAAGGCTTTGGACAGGAGATGTGCGAAATGCTCCAGTGGCTGTCCGGATGGCTTGATGGTGGTTGTTGTTGTTGTTGTTGTTGTAGTTAAGTTTAACGACACATAGGCTGCTGGGGCCATATTGTGTCTTTCTAATGGTGGATATGAAACGATACCTATATTTTATGGTATATTCCTATCTGATTTAAGTAAGTAAATAGTTCCTTTTTATTAGGATCATCTCCCAGGATCTGCATTAAATTTACTGATGACTGTGTATTAGAAATTGACTTAAAGATGCTTAAGCGGATGGTTTGAAAGTGGGGACAGTCCACTAGCAAATGGCGAATGGTCAGTTGAACTTGGCATGATGTGCATTGGGGAGCACTGTCATTATTTAATAGATACAGGTGAGTGAGGTGTGTATGCCCAATCCTTAGCCTTCCTAAAATTGTTTCTTCTCGTCTATTTTTCCGGAAACTGGAGAGCCACAGTTTTGGTTCTGGTTTTATTTTGTATAGTTTGTTTCCTGGATAACCTCTCCAGATCAGTGACCATCTATTGTAACATGCTTTACGAATGATATGTTTGAAATCGGAGTACGGAACTTGACAATTCTGTAAAATATTGGTATCTGGTTGTTTGGCTGCAAGATCTGCTCTTTCATTACCTGCTATACCAGAATGCCCTGGTATCCAGCAGAATGTCACAGTTTGGTTGGTCTCATTGCACACAAGTAATTTGGAATGGATTTGTTTGATAACAGGGTGAGAGGAGGTGCTATTGCTATTTATGGCAGAGACAGCACTGAGGGAGTCAGTGTATATTAAGGCAGAAGAAATCAGAAGTTGAGTAATGTGATCTAGGGCCAAGTTAATAGCATAAAGCTCTGCAGTGAAGATACTGCATTCTACAGGTAATGAGATAGAAGTAGTGAATGAAGGGAAGATTGCCGCAGCGCCTACTTGGGTCTCAGTTTTTGATCCATCAGTATAGATCTTACAGGCCTGTGAATTAGAAGCAGAATGAGTTTCATGTAATTGTGCGATATTGAAGGGAGACAAGGTTTTCTTTCCCCACTGTTGGAAATAATCATCATAAATTGCACGGATATTTGTCCACGGTGGATCAGGCGGTGTTATGTCCTCATATATATTGCCGATTTCAATATTCCACGTTTGAGTTAGTTCTTTAAGTCTAAGTGCAGCAGGTCTGTTTTCATTTGGTTTGCTGTTGAAGAATGACTCCCATTCGGTATTGTATAGACATCTCCAATTCGGGTGAGAGGGAAGACTGCGGATTTTTGCGGCATACATCAAAAGCAATGTTTTCCTCCGAAGATGTAAGGGAGGTTCGTGGGCTTCAATGTAAAGGCTCTGAACTGGGGAGGTTCTGAAAGCCCCTAGAGAAACTCTCAGAGCACTGTGCTGGATCGTGTTCAATCGCTCTAAAATAGTTTTCCTAGCAGAGTCATACACTGGGGAGCCATAGTCTAAACGGGACCTGATGAGAGCTCGATAGAGATGGATCAGGGTATGCCGATCAGCGCCCCAGGACATAGATGACACACACCGGAGGATATTCAATTTCTTCAAGCAGATGGTCTGAAGGTAGGTCACATGTGCTTGAAAGTTTAGTTTCCTATCTAGCACTAGGCCAAGAAAACGGACAGTGTGAGTAAGAGGTATTGGCATGTTATTAATCTTTAGCTCAGGATCAGGATGAAGTGATCGTAGTTTGCAGAAGTGTGTAGTGGTGGATTTCTGTTCAGCAAGACGATATCCATTGCATAAGGTCCAGGTTTCTATTTTGTATAGAGCATTTTGCAACTGTCTTTCGATAGTATTCATACTTTGTGATTGGCAGGATATAGTGAGGTCATCTGCATACATATAAATTTGAATGGTTTTTGGAAGATCTTCCAATATTTTGTTGACTCGAATCGCAAATAGGGTAGCACTCAGTATTGAACCCTGCGGGACACCCTCTTCTTGAGTGTGAGTTGCTGACAGCTCGTTTTTATATCGGACTTGAAAAGTGCGTAATTTTAAAAAGTTCTGAATGATTTGAGGAAGATAGCCTCTCAGCCCCAACTGATGCATATCTTTAGTAATGCCATAGCGCCAGGTAGTATCGAATGCTTTGTGAATATCTAGGTTGACCATCACTAGGTGCTGTTTCATGACGAAGGCATTTCGTATGTTGCATTCAAATTTTACAAGTAAATCTAGGGTGGATCTGTTTTTACGGAAGCCATATTGGTGATCAGAGAGAAGATGCTGGGAATCTAGAAACCAGGTGAGCCTCTTATGTACCATCCTTTCAAAGATTTTGCCTAAACAGCTTGTTAATGATATCGGTCTGTAGTTCTGGACCAGAGTGGGATCTTTGCCTGGTTTTGGAATAGCACAAATATAGGAATGCCGCCAGGACAGAGGATAAGTATTTTCTGAAAAGATACGGTTAAAGAATATTAATAATATGCCAAGGTCAGATTCACATAGATGCTGCAACATACTGTAGTGAATACCGTCTGGTCCTGCTGCACTATTTGACGATTTGCTTAAGCATTCCTTCAGCTCGACGAGAGTAAAAGGCTGGTTATAAGGGAGTGATAGTCTAGTTTGAAAATTTAATTTTTGACGTTCTTCATTAGTTTTAATGCGTTGGAAGGATGTCACATAAGAGGATGAGGCGGAAATGTCATAAAAAGACTCTGATAGCGCATTTGCTATATCATTAGGGGAAGATAGTTCCTGCCCATTCCATTGTATTATTGGTGATTGCAGCGGTAGAAATTTCCCATTGAGTGCTCGTATTTTTTTCCAAATAATTCGAGTGTCAGTATTTCTGTTAATGGATAAGGCGAAGTTAGTCCAGGATTCATGTTTTGCTTTTTTTCTAATCAGTCTCGCTTTAGCTCTGAGTTTTTTGTAGACAATTAGGTTGGCGGTAGTTGGGAATTTACGAAAGTGGTTCCAAGCTCTGTTTTTATCACGCTTTGCTTTGAAGCATTCTTCATTCCACCACTGATTTTGGTGTACACTCTTGTGCAGGTTAGATTTTGGGATGGAAATTTCTGCTGCAGATAATACGTGGCTGGTAATGTGGTCAGTTACGTTATCAAGATTCTGTTGCTGTACATATTGCTTTTCAAATATAACACAACTGGAATAGGTTTTCCAGTCTGCTTTTTGGAAGTTCCAAGAAGTACGGCCTTTAGGGTATGACATGACCTGTGTTTGAATTGAACTAATGATAGGGAAATGGTCACTGTGGAATGGATCATTTAGCACTAACCATTCCATGCTTGGAAAAAGAGAGGCTGAACAGATGGATAGGTCTATGGCGGATGTAGTACCAGCAGGTAGTTGAACATGAGTTGGAGAACCAGAGTTTAAAAGAGTCAGGTTATGGTTATCCAGGAATGTTTCGATTAGTTTGCCTCTACCATCCATGGTGGAGGATCCCCACAATGGATGGTGACCATTGAAATCACCAAGTAAACAGACGGGAGGCGGAAGTTGCATAATAAGACTGTCCAGTTCAGTCTGGGAGCAAGGATAATTCGGTGATATATAGATGGATGCAAGTGATAACGATATTCCCATTGCTATCCGGACTGCTACAACTTCTAAGGAGGTATTTAGTTGGAGATGTCTTGAGGGAATTGTAGATTTCACAAGTATAGCTACCCCACCACGAGCAGGAGAGTTAGAAACCCTGTCTCGCCTAAACATAGTATAGTTTTTGATTTTGACCGAAGCGTGTGGTGATAAAAATGTTTCTTGTAAGCATGCACCTACTGCATTAGTTTGAGTCAGTAAATCACTGAGGTCGTCTATATTACTGCGTAATCCTCGACAGTTCCATTGTAGGAATTTATTCATTGGTTGGATTTGTTTGAGGAAGATTGATCTGACTGTTTTTTCTGAGAAGGTTTCTGTCTGCTTGGTTTTGGTTTCTCATTTCTGGGAAAGATTGGGCGTCCTGTATCCATGATGTCACTAGCATGTAACTCTAGTACCGTGTCGTCATCTTCTGATTGAACATCAGTTTCCATGTTGATATTTCGTGGCTTCACCTTTTTCTGATTTTCAACGGTAGTTGATTTTGTTGTTTCGGGCAAAGTTGAGATAGCATCAGTTGGGATGCTGATCGGCGTATTGCTGGTTTCGTTGACTGTAGATTTCTTATTGCATGATAAAACAGTTTTGGCCCAGGTGGCAAAGGAAACTCTCGGTTCTATGGACACATCTGTTTGAGTTGCAGCTGAGCGGCTGGTTCTAGTAACAGATGCGTATGATCGGCTAGGAATGGTTAGTAGCACTTGCTTTCTTGCTTCAGGGTAAGTGACTTTATGTTCAACTTTATATTTCTGGATTTTTTTACCTGTTTTCCAAAGGTCACATGCTTTAGAAAATGCAGGGTGGTTTTCCTTACAGTTTGGACAAATAGGAGTGGAAGCTGTACAGTCTTCTTGAGAATGCTCCTTGGATCCACAAAGAGGACACACAGCATCGCCTCGGCATGCTGTTTGAGAATGACCGTACTTCTGACATTTAAAGCAGCGAATGGGGTTTGGGATGTAAGGCCGTATCTTACAATTTAGGTAACCTGCTTTAACAGAAGATGGAAGAGTCGGAGTACTGAAAGTTAAAATGATGGACCTGGTTGGTAGTAGGTTGCCATCTTTTTTAGTCATGATTCTCCGTGCATGAGTCACTTTTTGTTCACTAAGCTCTTGTATTATTTCTTGTTCAGAGACATTTAGTAAGTCCCATTCGCTGATGACGCCTTTAGAGGTGTTCAGGGTGTTATGTGGCGTAACTGACACTGGAATGTTGTTAAAGGTTGTCAATTTTAACAATTTTTCTGAATGGCTTGGTTTGGAAGCTTCAATTAGAAGGTCTCCAGATTGAAGACGCTTCACCATTTTGGGAGATCCAACAACCGATTCTAAACATTTCTGTATTAGAAATGGCGATAACTTGCCTACAGGTTGTGTGGATAATGAGTGCATTATTAGAAATGCTGGCATATCTGCACTCTGTTTTTCAGTCCGCTGTCTCTTCGGACGATTCAAGTCATGCTCTGAATCAGAGTTGACAGGTCTGGAGCTCGTGGGCTCTAGCGGTGGATATGCATCACAATCCATCGTTGCTCCTTTCAGCCCTGGAAGAGGGAATTAATTCTCCCAGGTTACCGACCCCGCCACGTGGAGGCAGGAGCGGTGCCAACCAGTGACCAAGCGATCAGCAGAAGAAGAGAGCAGTACGTTGCTAGCGATGGCAGTAACGTTGCAAGCGGGGTTAGCAGTAACGTTGCTAGCGTTGAAGCAGTGACGTTGCTCAGCGAGGGAAGCAGTGACGTTGCGAGCGGTCAGCAGTGACGTTGCGAGCGGTGGAGGGTTTATGAAAGCACTAGTACTCACTCTAGGAAAAACGCTAGAAAACGCACTATAAAGATCGCTTGGGAACTATCGCTTGGCACTCGGGGCCTCTTGATGGTGGATTGGATCTAACCACCGAAGTGCACTATCTCTAGCAGAACCATAAACCTGAGACCCATAGTCGAGTTTGGAACGGACAAGTGCTCGGTAAAGGCGAAGAAGGGTAGAACGATCTGCGCCCCATGAAGTTGATGAAAGGGCACGAAGGATGTTAAGCCCTTTGACACATCTTGTCCTCAGCTGACGAATGTGTTGTAAAAATGTCAGCTTTTTGTCGAAAATAAGTCCAAGGAATTTGAATTCTGCTACAACTGGGATGTTATTTTGCCCAAGCCTTAATTCTGGGTCAGGATGAAGGTTACGTTTGCGACAGTAGTGTACACAAACGGTCTTCTGTGATGAAAATCTGAACCCATTAGCCAAAGACCAAGCTGTGAGACGATCAATGGTTTTCTGCAGTTGCCTTTCAATGACCCTCATATTGCATGAATTGCAAAATATGGCAAAGTCGTCTACATAGAGGGCATTGTTTACAGTGGGTGGAAGTTGTTCTGTGATAGAGTTTATTTTGATTGCGAAAAGCGTAACACTTAGAACGGATCCTTGTGGGACTCCCTCTTCCTGAGAGAAAACTCGAGAGAGGGTGGATCCTAAACGGACTTGAAACTGGCGATTCGAAAGAAAGTTTTTAATAAAAACAGGAAGGTTACCTCTAAGACCAAAGTTACAGAGGTCTTTTAAAATTCCAAATCGCCAGGCTGTGTCGTACGCTTTTTCAATATCAAAGAAAACTGCTACCAAATGCTCGGATTTAATAAAAGCGTCACGAATGGACGTTTCCAATCGGATTAAATGATCCAGAGTGGATCGATTTCTTCGGAAGCCGCACTGTGTCCTGGAAAGCAGACCATTTGTTTCTAAATACCATACAAGGCGTGCATTAACCATTCTTTCCAGGACTTTGCACAAACAGCTTGTCAGAGCAATAGGACGATAATTACTTGGATTTCTAGGATCCTTTCCTGGTTTTGGGAAGACAAGGACGATTGCTTTCCGCCAGGAGTCCGGAAATTGTTTATTAAGAAAAATTCTGTTAAACAGAATTAAAAGGTGATCCTTACATTGTGGTTGTTGTTGTTGTTGTGGGGGTTTTCTGGCGCATAAGCTGCTTTGGCTATAATGCGCCTATTCCTTTATTGTAATAAAATATTAGAAATTCCTGTCACGTCAGAAAAGGAGAAATCAGAAATGAGTAAAAAGTCCAATTTTCTTCAGAAAATTAAAAAATTCAGGAATATTTGCATTGTCACCAATGACATTCTCTAGGGTTATTGGTTTCCGAAGGTTAACCAAAGATAGTAGGGTTGTATTTCTGTCTTGATTATAGTGTGGGCATTCAATGAGAATGTGTTTCACAGTCAAATTTAGAGAACAATGTGGACACTGTGGTGGATCATCTCCTGTGAGTAAATGAAGGTGAGTCAAATGTGTATGGCCTATTCTTGATCTTGAAAGAAGTACTTCTTCTCGTCTTGATGAACGGACACTGGAACGCCAAATTCTAGGATCCTGTTTAAATTGAAAAAGTTTGTTATTTGTTTGAGAGTGCCAGAGTGCTGTCCATTCTGTTAGGCATGCACCACGAATGATTTGTGGATAGTCTGATGCTGGAACAGGTATATTGGTTAAATTTAAGGTAGATGGATTTTTGGCAGCTTTATCAGCCAGTTCATTACCAGAGATTCCAGAATGTGCCGGAATCCAGCAGAAGGTGATCAGTTGGTGGCGCTCTTCAATCTGCAGTAATAATCTTCTAATTTCATTTAGAAAAGGGTGATCTTTATCTGCGGAGTTAGATAATGCCATAATTGAGCTGAGGGAGTCAGTGTAAATAACAAATTTTAATGAGCAGTCAGAACAGAGATTTTCTAAGGCTAGTTTAATTGCATATAATTCTGCTGAGAATATGCTGAATTCAGGTGGAAGTGATGCTGAAATAGTGGTATTTAGGAACACTGCTGCTGCTCCAACGTTTGAGTTAGATTTAGAGCCATCTGTATAAATTGGAGAAAAGTCAAAATATCTGTGAGTGTGAATTGCATGAAGTTGTTTCACATTTGATGCTTGAAGAACATTTTTTCCCCACTGGCTAAGGTAAGTGTCACAGGTGGGTAGAGGAGTACACGTCCATGGTGGTTGAGCGCATGTTACTACTTCTTGTACAGAATGTATGGGGACATTCCAAACCTGCATCAGTTCAAGAAGGCGAAGACCAGCTGGTTTTACTATGCTAGGCTTAATTCTGTAGAGGTTTTCTAATGGTGGATTGAATAGGTATCGCTGAATTGGATGCGAGGCACAACTTTGTATTTTAACGGCATACTTCAGTAGCAGTGTTTTCCTACGTAGAGTTAAAGGGGGCTCATGTGCATCGATGTAGAGGCTATGTGCTGGTGATGTTCTGAAAGCCCCAAGTGCAGTCCTCAAGGCGCTGTGCTGAACTGGATCAAGCCAGCGCAAAGCACTTGCTCTGGCAGAATCATAGACAGGTGCACCATAATCGAGACGGGATCGGATTAATGCCCTGTATAACCGAAGTAAGGAGGTGCGATCTGCACCCCAGGTTAGGGCGGATAACGTTCTCAGTATATTTAACTTTTTTAAACAGGATGTACGTATATTTTTAATATGGTCTAAGAAATTTAATTTGTTGTCAAGGATTAATCCTAGAAATCTGATGTTAGTAGTGACTGGGATGGAGACATTGGAAATTTGAAGTTCAGGATCCAGATGGAGCTTGCGTTGTCGACAAAAATGGATAGCAACTGTTTTCTGTTGTGAGAGTCGATAGCCGTTAAGGTTGGCCCATTGTTGTATTTTGTTCAGTGATATCTGAAGCTGCCTTTCAATTGATCTCATGCTTTGGGAATGACAGGAAATGGAAAGGTCATCCGCGTAAAGATATGATTCAACTGTGTTTGGAAGCTGTTTAGTGATGGAGTCGATTCTAAGAGCAAAGAGAGTGGCACTCAGTACAGATCCCTGAGGGACACCTTCTTCCTGAATGAAAGTTGTAGAGAGGTCGTTTTGGTATTTTACTTGAAACGATCTAGTGTATAAAAAGTTCTGAACAAATATGGGAAGATTGCCCCGTAGACCGAGAGAATAAAGATCACTAAGTATGCCATGTCGCCAGGTGGTGTCAAAAGCCTTCTGTATATCTATAGAAACCATTACCAGATGCTCATGTTTAACGAAAGCATTGCGAATGGCAAATTCAGCCTTGATCATGAGATCTAAACATGATCTGTTTTGTCGAAAGCCATGCTGACTATTGCTCATGAGATGTTGTGACTCTATTATCCATACAAGTCTACTGTGGACAATTTTTTCAAGGATTTTGCTGAGGCAGCTGGACAGAGATATTGGTCTATAGTTATGGGGATTGGTTGGATCTTTTCCAGGCTTCAGGAAAGCCAAAACAATAGAGTGGTGCCAAGAAGCTGGATACACATTTTCTAAAAAAATACGGTTGTAAAAGACCAGGAGAAGGCGCAAAGCTTTGTCATCAAGATGTTGCAGCATGATATAATAGATGCCATCTGGTCCTGCGGCACCATTACGAGCTGTTTTAATGGCATGCAATAGTTCAGAATATTGTAGAGGTTTGTTATATGGTAGAAAGAGGGGAGTTTGGAAGTTAACAGAATACTGTTCTCGACTGTTTTTAATTCGTTGGAAAGATGTAGTATAAGCTGATGTTGCTGAGATCTCAGCAAAAGTATTGCCCAGAGCATTAGCTATATCCGAGGGACTAGATAATTCTCGCCCATTCCAGGAGAGGACTGGAGAAGGTATGGTTGGAAACTTACCAGAAAGCTGTCTAATTTTTTTCCAAATTAATTTGCTGTCAGTGTTTCTGTTAATTGTTGATGCAAAACGGGTCCAGGATTCTTTTTTGGCTTGCCTCTGTATGTAACGTGCTTTTGCCCTTTCGTTCTTATAATTTATCAGATTGGCTGTGGTTGGATATTGCCGAAACAAATTCCACGCTTTATTTTTTGCCTTTTTTGCTTTGGTGCATTCCTCATTCCACCAATAATTATAGTGTTTACGGCCCGGTGGATTTGATAATGGTATTGTATCTTTAGCCACGTTTAGGAGATGCGACGTGATGTAATCTGTCACATCATCAATACGCTGGAGACGGATTTTTTTCTCATCGAAACAGATTGATGACTGAAATTTTGCCCAGTTTGCTCTTGTAAATTTCCATTTCCTGCAAGGTTTAGTTAAAGGAGCTTGTGCTATCAATACCTTGCATACGATTGGGAAGTGATCACTGCCCATAGGATCGCTTATAACATACCACTCTATGGTCGGGACCAGTACTGGAGAACAAATGGAAAGATCTATTGCCGAAGTATCTCCAGTTGGTAGCTGAATGTGAGTGTGCGTGCCAGTATTCAGTAAGGCAAGATTTAGTGCTTCTAATAGGCTTTCAATGAGTCGACCTCGTCTATCTAATTTAGTAGAGCCCCATAGTGGGTGGTGACCATTAAAGTCTCCTAAAATACAGAAAGGTGGAGGTATCTGTATGATGAGGTCTTCAAGTTCTTTTAAACAGTATGTATGGTTTGGCTGCAAGTAGATTGACACAAGTGTTAATGAAATATGGAGCGTTATACGAACAGCAACAGCTTCTATTTCAGTTTGCAGTGGGATATGCTTTGTTGGGATCTTTGAATTTATCAGAATTGCAACACCACCATGGGCAGCAGTTGCTGTATTACGGTCTCTTCGATCAAGACAATAGTTCTTTATCGAAGGAGAAATTTGTGAAGTTAAGTAAGTTTCTTGGAGACAAAGAGCAACTGGCGAATACCGATTTATCAGGTCATGAATATCGTCTGTATTGCAACGAAAGCCTCTGCAGTTCCATTGCAAAATACAAGGCATTATTTGTGTTTAACTGATGGAGCTGTATCTGACTGTTTTTTGAAGGTGACTGGCTTATGACGTTCTAATTTTGATTTATCTTTTTTGGAGAAAACTGGCCGACCAGTGTCCATTTCTTCTTCTTCAGCGTGAATTTCTAAAATTGGTTCTTCCTGTATAGATGTGCTATCTGTATCCATGGTTGTGTTCTGGGTATTTTTCATTGCATTTGAGTTTGTAATATCGGACGTAGTAGTACTCATTGGAGGAGGATGTTGTTGTTGTTGTTATTGTTATTTTTGGCGCAAGGGCTGCTCAGGCCATATTGCGCCGATCAGCGATGTGAACGATACTCATGATGACTGTTTTGCAAACAGTCAGAACTGATCGTATAAGTTTATCCGCTTGATAAATGAGAAAAATTCTGTGAGATTGGCATTATTACCTATGATATGACAGAGGTTCAAAGATTCGTTAAGATTAGGAAGAAAACTGAATGAGAGTTGCCGGGCATGCGAGTATAAGGTGCATTCAACAAGAATGTGCTTCATTGTGAGTTGAGAATTGCAGTGTGTACACTGAGGAGGATCATTGCCTGTGAGGAGGAATAGGTGGGTAATGTGACTGTGACCAATTCTTGCTCTGGCTAGGATTACTTCTTCCTTTCTGTTTTCCCGGAAGCTAGAGGCCCATAATTGTGGATCTGGTTTTATTTGAAAGAGCTTATTATCTGGTTTATTTTGCCATATAAATGTCCATTGTTCCTTACATATTCTTTGTATATTAGATTTGTAGTCAGAATATGGAACGAGAGCACATGATGAATCTGAATTAGAAGGATGTTTGGCGGCATAATCTGCACATTCATTTCCAGATATCCCAGTGTGGCCTGGGATCCAGCAAAAGATAACTACAATCTGGCGTTCCTGAGTGTGTATCAACATATCTCTTATAGTTTTTAGTAAAGGATTCTTTGGTGAGGAGGTGTTTTGTAGGGTTATAAGTGCACTCTGCGAGTCCGTATATATTATACTCTTTTTGATGGACAGATGGAGAATATTTTGTAGGGCAAGCTTGATGGCAAATAACTCAGCTGTATAACTGCTGCATTCTGTGGGAAGTGATAGAGAGATGGTGTTAAAAGGGAATACTGCTGCAGCACCTACTGCGCTATCAGACTTTGATCCATCGGTATATATTTTTGTAAAAAGAGGATAATTCTCTGTGTGAGCAGTATGGAGTTGTTGTATATTGATATTTGCCAGGGAATGCTTCCCCCAGTTTACGAAGTAATTGTCGCAGGATGGTATATTATAGGCCCATGGGGCAACTGGACAGGTTGGATCTTGGAGGACTTTTTCGAGATGGACATTCCAAGTTTCTGATAGTGCTTGTAATCTGATACCAGTAGGCTGAGCAGCACTGGGTTTATTTCTATAAAAGCTTTTAAACTGTGGGTCACTAAGTATAGGCCAAATTGGATGGGTAGGCATGCTTCGAATTTTAGCTGCATAATTCAGAAGTAACACCTTTCTTCTGAGACAGAGTGGAACTTCATTGGCTTCAATATAAAGGCTTTGTACTGGCGATGTCCTAAAAGCTCCTGTAGCAATCCTGAGGGCAGAATGTTGAATAGGTGCAAGGCGTGTAAGTACGCTTTCCCTGGCAGAGTCATAAACTGGGGCACCATAATCAAGACGAGACCTAATTAGAGTTCTATACAATTGAAGCAGGGTATAGCGATCTGCACCCCATGTTGTCGAAGAAAGAACTCTGAGTATATTCATTTTTTTCTGGCAAGTAGTCCGCAGATATTTGATATGTTCCAAGAAATTAAGCTTACTATCAAAAATGAGGCCCAGGAGAGAAATACTTTTCATGACTAATATAGAATGATTCGTTAAGTGAAGCTCTGGTTCAGGATGCATCTTTCGTTTGTTGCAAAAATGAATGACACTGGATTTCTGATGTGATAGTCGGTATCCATTCTGTGTCATCCATAATTCAATATTGTTAAGAGAGGTTTGTAGTTGCCTTTCGATGAAGTTCATATTCTGTGAACTGCAGGAAACAGTCAGGTCATCGGCATAGAGATATGTGTTTACAGGGACTGGTATGCATTTGGTTATATTATTTATTCTTATTGCAAATAAGGTAGAACTCAGAACTGAGCCTTGTGGGACTCCTTCCTGTTGTATATAGATTTGCGAGAGGACTTGCCGATAGCGGACTTGAAAAGTTCTATTCTGAAGGAAGTTTTGTATGAAATATGGTAAGTGGCCTCTGAGGTCAAGAGAATGTAGATCTTTCAAGATACCAAAACGCCAAGTGGTGTCAAAGGCCTTTTCTATGTCAAGGCATACCATAACGAGATGCTCGTTTCGGATAAACGCATTCCTGATGTTTGTTTCAGCTTTGACCATGAGATCCAGGGATGATCGATTTTTCCTGAATCCAAATTGGCTATCAGATATTAAATGTTTGGAGTCAAGATACCAGGTTAGTCGGCGGTGTATCATTTTTTCCAGGGTTTTGCCCAAGCAGCTGGTAAGAGAAATAGGTCTATAGTGGTGAGGGACAGAGTGATCTTTCCCTGGTTTGGGAATTGCCAGTACATAGGAGTGATGCCAGCATGTGGGGAATGAATGTTCAGTGAAAATACGATTGTAGAAAGTTAACAGCAAGGATAATGCTTTGTTATCTAAGTGTTTAAGCATTGTATAATACACTCCATCTGGACCAGGAGCACTGTTCTTTGAGGTATGTATAGCTTCTTGAAGTTCAATCATAGTGAGGGGCCGATTATATGATAGACACGATTTGGTTTTGAAGTTCAATCGAGATTTTTCAGCTGAAGCTTTAATCTTCTGAAATGACTGGTCATATGCGGTCGATGCAGACAGCTGTGAGAATACAGAGCCTAAAGCATTTGCAATTTCTGCAGGAGTACACAGTTCCTGTCCATTCCAGTTGAAAATTGGGGAGGATGGAGGAGGAAATTTGCCATTTAATTGTTTTATTTTTCTCCATATTATTCTAGAATCTGTATTTTTATTAATTGAATTTGCAAATCGGATCCAGGAGTCTCTTTTTGCTTTTTTCCTGATATGGCGAGCCTTGGCTCTGAGTTTTTTATAATTTATAAGATTATTGGTAGTAGGATGTTTGCGGAATATATTCCAGGCTCGGTTTTTTTCTTTTTTGGCACTTCTACAGTCTTCATTCCACCAATAATTTGTGGATCTACGAGAGCTTGACTGTGACTGTGGAATGGCAATAGACGCAGCTGCTAGGATTTGTTTAGTGATATGGCTGGTGACTATGTCAATTGGACAAGATTCAATTATCTGATTATCAAATGATACATGATAAGTATATTTTGCCCAATCAGCCTTGGAAAATTTCCATTTCATGCAGTTTTCTGAAGTCACGGAGTGTGAAGTTTGAATTTTACAGATTAGTGGATAGTGATCACTGTTCAGTGGATCATCCAAAGCTGTCCACTCAATACAAGGAAAAAGGATTGGAGAGCATATAGATAGATCTATTGAGGACACAGTTCCTGTTTGGAGATGAATGTAAGTTGGTGAACCAGTATTTAGGATGGATAAATTCTGCCTGTCAATGAGCATTTCAATAAGGTGTCCCCGTCCATCTGCATTGGGAGAGCCCCACAATGGATGGTGTCCATTGAAGTCGCCCAATAAACAGAAAGGGGTTGGCAACTGCAGTATTAGATCTTCAAGTTCATGAATAGTGCAAGGCTGAGTGGGCGGTAGATAGATAGAGACAACTGTTATAGTGACTCCAATTGCTATTCGCGCAGCAACCGCTTCAATGGAGGTTTGCAAAGGAATACGCCTGCAAGGGACTCGTGAATCTATGAGAATAGCAACCCCACCGTGAGCTTTATTTGTAACTGGTCTATCTTCTCTGAAAAGAGAATAATTTTTGATCGAGAGAGATACTTTAGGAGTTAAATATGTCTCCTGTAAACAGATGCCAACTGGATTATGACGTTTAATTATTTCTTGGATGTCATCAATATTGCTACGCAAGCCTCTGCAATTCCACTGGACTATATTATTCATTGTTTAGATTTAGATGAGGGAGCTGAGTCTGTCTGCTTTTTAAAAGTCTGTTTACCGCGGTCAATTTTGATTTTATCTCTTTTTGAGAAAACTGGTCTCTTGTCTATTTCATCTTCCGGATGGATCTCCAGAATCGTTTCTGTTTCTTCCTGACTGGGGATTTCATTGGTATCCATAAGGATGGAGTCAACTGGCTGTTTGCTAACGGTATCTGGTTTCTCTGTTTGAACAGATATTACAGGGGCTGCATGGACAGCTGGTGGTATGGTGATTGGCGTGTTGTTAGCCCTGCTTGATATGTGTTGCTTTGATGATTGTGGTGCAGAAGAGAGCAGGGATCGAGCCCATTCAGCAATAGAGATGTTTGGTGGAATTGATGTGTCAGTTTGGATGGATACTGAATGAAATTTTTTCGAGGCTTCGGCATATGTACGTCTAGGCATCTGTATTTGCAGTTGCTTTCGTGCTTCTGGGAACGAGACTTTGTTTTCTATTTTATATTTCTGGATTTTTTTCTCGTATTTCCACTGTTCACAATTTTTGGAGAAGGCTGGATGGTTGCCTTTACAGTTGGGACAAAGAGAAGACTGGGCATTACAATCAGTTTGGGTATGCTCTTTCGATCCACAGTTTGGGCAGACTGGGTCACCTCGACAGACTGTTTGTGAGTGTCCAAATTTCTGACACTTATAACATCTTATTGGGTTTGGAATGTATGGCCGTATGCGACAATGCAAATACCCTGCTTTCACTGACGAAGGTAGGTTTGGTGAGCTGAATGTTAGTATGATGCTCCGAGTTGGAGTTAGCTCGCCATCTTTTTTCATCATGATTCTTTTGGCCTGTGTGACTTTCTGTTCCTGCAATTCCTGTACAATTTCCTCCTCTGAAACATTCATTAGGTCCCATTCTGAAATTACGCCTTTGGATGTGTTTAGTGTGGCATGTGGGGACACCTTGACTTGAATTCCACCAAATGAATTGAGTCTAAGTAGAGACTCAGAGTGTTTAGAGCTTGTGGTCTCTACAAGCAAGTCGCCAGATTTTAGTCGTCTCACCATTTTCGGGGAACCAGCTACATTCTCAAGACATTTTTGAATTAGAAATGGCGATAGATTGCCTAAGGGTTGGTTTGTCAGTGAATGGAGAATCAGAAAACTCGGATGTTCAATTCGATGAGTATCCGTTTTCAGTCTCTTTGGATTGGTAGAGTCGATATCAGGTTGATGCAAATCCGTATTATTCAGATTTGCAGTCTTAATCGGGGGGAAGTTGTCATATTCCATGTTTTGCTCCTTTTGGCCCTGGGGGTTTGCTTTACCTCCCAGGTTTCCGGCCCCGCCACGGGGAGGCAGGAGCAGTGCCACTAGGTGACCAAGCGGCTGAGTTAATTGGTTAGTACTGTTAGAAATAGAAACAGAAAGGTGACTTCCCTTTCTGGGCCTTTGCCTACTTCTTGTAGTGCGAAGGTGCTGCAGTAATTTATAAATAAAGAAAACGGTAGTTGGAACGAAATATAATTTGTTCAAAGGCTCTTTGGATATAACGCTTTTTGGAACGCACAAAAATCACTTGGTCACGGAACGCTTGGCACCCGGGGCCTTGGAGGAGGAGATGCTGCTGGTATTGTCAGAGGAGTATTATTTGCCTGGTCTGAGACTTTGGGCTGTTGTTTGCGTACACTTGGTTGTTTCTCAGAGAGGACAGTTCTAGCCCAATCAGAAATTGATTTATTAGTGGAAACGGTGACATCTGTTTGAGTGGAGACTGTTTCATATTTTTTTACTGCATTGGCATAGGTTAAATTTTTGTTTATAGTAGGTGTAACTTGTTTTCTTGCTTCTTGGTAGCTGACTTTATTCTCAACCTTGTATTTTACGATTTTTTTCTCTGTTTTCCATTTTTCGCAAGTTTTGGAATATGCAGGGTGGTCACCTTTGCAGTTAGCGCACGTCATTTTTGTAGCCGAACAGTCACTTTGATTGTGTTCAGAGGACCCACAATTGGGGCAGACTGGAACTCCTCTGCACACAGTTTGCGAATGGCCATACTTTTGGCATTTGTAACATCGTAAAGGATTGGGAATATATGGGCGAATGCGGCATAGCAAATAACCTGCTTTTACAGAGGTGGGTAAGTCAGGGGTATTAAACGTGAGGATAATGTTTCTGGTAGGTGTAAGTTGATTGTCTTTTTTAGTCATTATGCGCTTTGCTTCAATGACATTTTGTCCCTGCAGCTCTTGGGTTATTTCTTCCTCGCTGACATTTAGAAGATCCCAACTGGATATCACACCCTTCGATGAATTTAGGGTTGCGTGAGGAGATATTTTTACTGGGATACCAGCAAAATTACTTAGTTGCAAAAGTTTCTCCGAATGTCTGTGGTTATTGGTTTCCACTAATAGGTCTCCTGATTGCAGTCTCTTAACAGTCTTTGGACATCCTGCAATACTTTCCAGATGTTTCTGAATCACAAAGGGAGACAGTTTACTCATAGGTTGACTAGATAGCGAGTGGAAAATTAGGAAAGATGGGCAGGGTTGCTCCATCCTATCAGTTTTCAGTCTTTTGGTGTTGTTACCTATATCGTGATTTGTGTCATGGTCATTGTAATTTTCTGCCCTGGAGCTCGAAGGCTCTAATGGTGGATAAGTATTTTTATCCATGTTGGCTCCTTTTGGCCCTGGGGGTTTTTCTTTACCTCCCAGGTTACCGGCCCCGCCACGGGGAGGCAGGAGCAGTGCCACGAGGTGACCAAGCGGCTGTTAGTTGAGTTAGTACTAAAGGAAAAAGAAACAGAAAGGTGTCTTTCCTTTCTGGGCCTTTGCCTACTATTTGTAGAACGAAAGAGCTACTGAAATATAAAATGAAATGAAGAAAACGCTATTCAGAAATAAACAGAATATGTATTGGCAAAAGCTCTTTAGATAGTTCACTTGTATAAACGCACTGAAATCGCTTGGCCACGGAACGCTTGGCACCCGGGGCCTTACATTGTGGTGTGAGGTGTTTTACCATTTCGTAGTGGATGTCATCGGGCCCCACAGCACTTGCGTGCGTGAGAAAGAGTGCAGCATTTAACTCCTCCTGTGAAAAGGGCTTGTTATACGATTCAAGCCCTTTTGAATAGAAGTTCAGGGGGTTTTTCTCATTTTTCTCTTTCAGGGCCAAAAACTCTGCGGGAAAAGATGTTATTGCAGATATTTTTGCAAATGTTTCCCCTAGAGTATTTGCTACTGCAGTTCGATCTGCAATTGGACATCCGTTATGCTCGAGGATCACAGAAGGGCATGGTTGATATGTTCCCTTCATTTTCCGGATCTTATCCCAGACTACTTTTGAGCTAGCAGCCTGAGTTATGGAAGATGTAAAACGAATCCAAGATTTCCTTTGGCTCTGACGTCGTACATAACGTGCTTTTGCACGTGCACGTTTGAAGGATATTAAATTATCAGTGGTGGGATATCGGCGGAATATCCCCCACGCTTTGTTTTGCGCTTTTTTTGCTGCCGTGCATTCTGAATTCCACCAAGGTTTGGGGAATAGTGGGAACCGGCTGGATGATTTTGGGATTGCAATTGCAGCTGCTTGGACAATCGTTTCTGTGACATACATGACTGCTTCATTGATTGGCTCCTGACTGACTGTAGTGATGTCAAAGTTTGCCAGATATTGAAAGGCATTCCAGTCAGCCTGATCGATCTTCCACCGCGGTAAACTAAATGGCAGACAGGGTCTACCATTAGTTAGGGTTGTTATCACGGGGAAGTGATCGCTTCCATATGGATTTTCTTCTACCTCCCAAGTAAGTGAAGGAAGGAGAGAAGGGGAGCAGATAGAAAGATCAATGGCAGAGAATGTACGGGTAGGCATGTGGAAGAAGGTGTTTGTTCCCACATTTAGGAGGGAAAGATCATTGTCAGTGAGCATATGCTCTATGACTCGTCCCCTTCCATTGATGTCAGCACTACCCCACAGAGTGTTATGTCCATTGAAATCCCCAAGAATTAAACAAGGGGAGGGCAATTGCATGATAAGATCATCAAGGTCTTTCTGGGGGATGTCAATCCCAGGTGGCAAATAAACAGAGCAGACAGTTAATAAGAACCCCACTGTAAGGCGAATTGCTACAGCTTCAATGCTAGTTGTAAGCTGCAAAGCCTGAAATGGGATCTGGTTGCCGACGAGGATTGCGACTCCTCCGTGGGCAGACCCATCCACAATTCTATCCTTACGAATGATGGTAATGTTATACATGGTGGGGTCATCATTTGCCTTTAAATAAGTCTCCTGTACGCAAAAGCAAACTGGTTTGTGCTTTTGCAGGAGTGCCTTGATGTCGTCAGTATTTTGCCGGAATCCACGACAATTCCACTGTAGGAATTTAGCCATTATTTGGACTTGGTGGGTCCATCAGGCGGCTTCCGAGGTGCTGAGGGCTTAATTTTGTCAGTCTTGGATTTATCTTTCCTGGGGAAGTATGGACGCTGTCCTGTGTCCATTTCTTCCTCAGCAAAGAGTTCCAAAACTGACTCATCATGTACCTCCTTCTGCTCGACATCCATGGTTTCCTGGGTACTAGGTGTTACTTCCCCTTTCTTATTCATTTCTTTTGCTTTTGTTACTTGTGGAGCATTAGGAGGTATCGATATAGGAGTGGCAGCTGATTGGTCCTTTTGTGCAGGTTTTTGGGAGCTTAAAAGATAACGTGCAATGGGAGTAAATGATTCTTTTGGAGGGACAGACATGTCCGTCTGAGTCCCAATCGAACATCTCCCTGTTACCTTCTGGGCGTAGGTAGGTTTTTTGATGTTAAGAGGTTTCACTGCTTTTCTTGCCTCCTGGTACGATATGTTTAGCTCTGCCTTCAGCCGTTGAATTTCTTTTTCTTCTTTCCACCTCTGGCATGCCCTTGAATAGGCCGGATGTTCTCCCTCACAGTTAATGCAGGTGGGTTTAGTGGCTGAACATGCTGTTGTTTCGTGGTCCTTTGCACCGCACCGGGCGCATGCAAGGACTCCACGGCAGGCCATTTGAGAATGTCCATACTTCTGACATTTAAAACACCGTAAAGGGTTCGGAATGTATGGACGTACTGGACAGTTGATGTATCCAGCTTTGATCTCATCAGGAGGTTTGGGAGAGTTAAAAGTCAGGATAACACTCCTGGTTTTAACAGTTTTCCCATCCCTTCGCGCAGTGATTCTCTTGACGGCAGTAACTCCCTGTGGTTGTAATTCGGAGCAGATTTCCTCCTCGGTGACGTCGAGAAGGTCCCACTCCGAAATGACACCTCTCGATGAATTTAGTGTTCTGTGTGGTGTCACTGTTATGGGTATACCTCCGATTGATGTTACTCGGAGTAGATGTTCAGACTGCCCGTCATTTTTTGTTTCAATCAAGAGGTCCCCAGAACGGAGCCTCTTAACTGACTTGGGTGTACCTGCTAACCCATCCAACCCTTTTTGTATAAAAAAGGGAGACATTTTACCAATCGGTGTTTCATTGGTGGAATGCATTATTAAGAACCTTGGGACAGGCCCTGATGGTAGTTCGGTTCGCTGCCTCTTTGTAGCAATAATGCTATCTGCCTCTCCGTCGTTATTTTCAGATAGGGACCGGGTTGGGGCCCCTGAAGGAATACGTTTATCAGGATTCATATAGTTTTTTTAATTGTTCAGTGCCCGGGCTCCCCACCCACCACGGAGCCCAAAGGGACGCCCACTACCCGGCATGCAATAAATGCGCTCGGGAGTGGGACGCCAGGGCTACCCAGACACTATACCCGCACCGCCGCCAGCCTGAATCCTGTCCCTCGGACCATGAGGGTAGGGGCGTGGCATTGACACGGTTGACCCTCGCAGGCGAACCTACTAGCCGATTGATCCTAGCCGGGCCTTCCAGGACCACCCGTCTTGTCGAAGCAGGGGCCAAAGTGGTGTATTGAAGCTGGGCCCCTCAACCACCAGGATCCCCCTTTCCGAATTTCCACGGGTCGCAGCGCACGGCAAACACGCCGGATTCCATTGATGTAAGCCCGGAACCTAGGCTGTGGGCGTTGGATCCCAGTGATGCTAGTCTGGAAGTCCAGCAGCGTCACTGGGAGGTCCCCTCACCACGTACAGGTGCCCACGTCGAGGGGCTTGGCAGGATCATCTGCAATTTCATTTCCTGGTATTCGAGTATGGCCTGCGATCCAGCAGAAGACAGCTATTTCCCCATGTTCTCTGAGACGAATCAACTCTGTTCTGATGAGCTTTAGTAATAGATGAGTAGGTGGGGAAACGTTTTGCATGGTTAATAAGGCACTTTTCGAGTCTGTGTATACATGGCTCTTTTGGATTGAGAGATGGAAAATATTTTCCAGAGCAAGCTTTATGGCGTTTAATTCAGTGGTGTAACTACCGCATTCTGTTGGAAGTGATACAGAAATGGTAGTATCATAATCCACTCCACAAGGATTATCAACTCCACATATCTCCAATCAATTAATATTCAAGAAGTCTGAATAACACTGGCTGTAAAGGATTTATAAAGAATGACCACTGCCTGAACATCTTCTTAGATTATTGTGATTATTACGAATAATCACAACTTCTTAATGTTTTCAATCTGCGCTTAGATTTATCTCACTATTTTTTTAACTATTAAAAGGACATTAATACCTTGGACATTAATAGCAAACGAGCCACCATTACGTCGAAGCGATAACGGTGGTTCGTTTGCTTCGACATATAAGCTCTGGACAGGTTGGTTGGTTGTTTTGTTGTTTATTGGCACATTGACAACGGAGATCATAATGCGCCAGTTCATTCGTTATATTATGTCTTTGTATGTATATTGATTCTCTATATCTTGTCGTATTAACTGGAGTTAAATTTTTTCTGTGATTATATACTCTATCATTATTTATAGTAGATGGTAGATGTTGATTGTCTGCATGAATCTGAAAATGTCTGATACCCGTCCCTCATTACCTAGGATATCTCTGAGGGTGATGTCTTGATTTCTTTTATATAATGATGAGAAAATCTTTCGTCGATCATTTTCATAGGTTGGGCATTCTATGAGTATATGTCTGATTGTTTGGGTAGTATTGCATGTTTGGCATCTTGGAGGTTCTTCTGCACGTAGTAAATAGCCATGTGTGAGGTGTGTATGTCCAATTCGTAGTCTAGTCAGAACAACTTCCTCTCTCCTTGATTTTCTTGTGCTTGTTTTCCAATGTTCAACTTTTGGTTTTATTTTATATAATTTATTTGAAGTTTGTTTTTGCCAGAGTTCTTGCCATTGTGTCAGAGAGCGGTTTTGAATGATTGGTTTATAATCCTGATACGGAACTGGGAAAGGTTGTTTCTAAAGGTTAGTTGTTGATTTTGCAAATCTATCAGCTTCTTCGTTTCCTTTTATCCCTTTGTGTCCTGGTATCCAGCAGAAAAGTATTTCTTGTTTTTCTTTTGTTAAATCCGTTAATATCTGTTTAATTTGCACTAGAACTGGATGGGTTTTATTGGTCGTGGTTTGAATGGCTTGTATTGCACTTAATGAATCAGAGTATATTACTGTTCTCAAATGACATGTGGTTCTGAAGTACTCCAGGGCTATCTGAACTGCTACTAATTCTGCAGTGTAGACGCTGCAGTCTTTTGGAAGTTGGCGTGCCAGTGTAGTGTCTGGGAATACTGCCGATGCTCCTACGTGGTTCGCTGCTTTTGATCCATCTGTATATATTGGTAAATGATTGGGATATTTAGTTCTATGTGCTGCATGTAGTTGTTGAAAGTTAATGTCTGATAAGTTATTTTTATTCCAGGTTTGCGTGGAGAGTTCACAAGTTGCGGAGTGGTTTATCCATGGTGGTATTATGTGCCTTTCAAGATTTGCAACATTATTTACGTTAAGATCATATGTTGTCAATAGCTCTTGCAGTCTGATTCCTAGAGGCTTGTTTGCACTTTTGCGATTCCTATATATGTTTTCAAATTTTGGTGAGAATAATGATTGATTGATTGATTGATTTTGTGTTTATTGGCGCAAAAACAGCTAAGGTTATACTGCGCCATGAAACGATTAAAATATCAATAAAGATAAATTCTGGTAACCTTTAAAAAGGTTACCTCATCAAATTGTTATTTATAAATGTGGGTATATATTAGTAGCTTTTAAAAATTTAAAAACTGCCGACACGTGGTCGTTGTCTGATAAAATCTGACTGAGTGTATAAGGCTCAGTCGAATGAGTAAAAGCGGTAAAATATATATTGCGAACATGGGTAAAATGAACGCAATCTATTAAAATATGCTTTATAGTTAAAACGGTGTCGCAAGACTCGCACATAGGAGGGTCATCCGCCCTCAGCAGAAAAGAATGTGTCAAATGACTGTGTCCTATGCGGAGTCGGGCAAGAACAACTTCCTCGCTCCGATTCCTGCGCAGACTAGACTGCCATATTTCTATTACAGGCTTTATTTGGTATAATTGATTTGTTCTCTGTCTGTGCCACAGTTCTTGCCAATGGGAATATATCTTGTTACGTATTATTTGCCTGTAGTCTGTATAGGGGACTGACAGGCAACAATTATGAGTGGGTGTTGCTGATTTGGCTGCAGCGTCAGCCAAATCATTTCCTTTTATCCCAATGTGGCTAGGAATCCAGCAGAAGCGGATATCAAACTTGTATTCATGAAGAGAATGTATCTTCTGCTGAACCCGACAAAGAACTGGATGAGAATTGTGTCTCAGAGATAATAAAGCCTGTAGTACACTGGAAGAGTCAGAATATATTATTGACCTTTGGAATTGACAAGTTCGAATGTGATCCAAGGCTAGCTCTATAGCATACAGCTCTGCAGTGTATATGCTGGATTCAGGAGGAATCTGCTGAGATATTATAGTGTCTGGAAAGACAGCAGCAGATCCTACGCACGATTCAGACTTCGAGCCGTCTGTGTAAACGGACAGGAAGTCTGAGTGCTCAGCTTGGTGTGCAGAATAGAGCTTCTGGTAGACAGATGACGAGGTTTCAGACTTTACCCATTTCTTAAGGGAAAAGTCGCATGGTGGGGGATGAGCATGCCAGGGTGGAAGAGTTTCTTTTGGTGTTTCTGCCACCTTGTCTACCATGATGTTAAACTCTCTGATTAGCTCTTGGACACGAATACCAAAAGGTCGGTTGGCAGTCTGACGGGTATTATACAAGTTTTCCCAACGTGGCTCGAAAACGGATGCCCACGTAGGATGGTCTGGCAGGGATTTCAACTTTAAAGCATAGTTTAAAGACAACTGCTTACGTCGAAGGGATAACGATGGTTCGTTTGCTTCGACGTATAAGCTCTGGACAGGAGATGTTCGAAAAGCTCCAGTAGCGATACGGAGAGCCTGATGGTGGACAGGGTCCAGCCATCGGAGGACACTATCTCTAGCTGAGGAGTATACCTGGGACCCGTAGTCTAATTTGGGGCGTACAAGTGCACGGTAAAGCCGTAGTAGGGTGCATCGATCTGCTCCCCAACGCGTTGAGGAGAGAGAGCGGAGAATATTGAGACCCCTCGTGCATTTTGTACGAAGTTGACGAATATGTTCGAGAAAGGTCAACTTTTTATCAAACACAAGTCCAAAGAATTTTGTGTCTGACACTACTGGAATAACATTTTGCCCGAGCCTTAATTCAGGTTCAGGATGAAGACTACGCTTGCGACAAAAGTGTACGCAAACGGTCTTCTCCGGCGAGAACCTGAAGCCATTGGCAAGTGCCCAGACATTCAGATTATCAATGGCTTTTGCAGTTGTCTTTCAATAACCCTCATGTTGCACGACTGACAAAAAATGCTAAAGTCATCAACAAAGAGGGCACTGTTTACAGTTGGAGGAAGTTGTTCTATGATGGAATTGACTTTGATGGCAAAAAGCGTGACACTTAAGACTGATCCTTGTGGTACTCCCTCCTCTTGGCGAAAGGAGCCAGAGAGTGAGGATCCCATACGAACTTGGAAAGATCGATTGGCTAAAAAATTTTGAATAAAAAAGGGCAGATGCCCTCTTAGGCCTAGGCTATGTAAATCTTTTAAAATGCCAAATCTCCAAGTTGTGTCATACGCTTTCTCCATGTCAAAGAACACCGACACCAAGTGTTCGCGTTTTAGGAAAGCATCCCGGATGGATGCTTCCAATCTAATAAGATTGTCCAAAGTGGACCGGTTCCTTCGGAAGCCGCACTGGATTCTGGAGAGAAGGTCGTTTGATTCTAAGTACCATATTAAACGGGAATTAACCATTCTCTCCAGGATTTTGCACAGACAGCTAGTCAGAGCAATAGGACGATAATTGGTGGTGACCTTTGGATCCTTTCCTGGCTTAGGAAAGGCAAGAACGATTGCCTTTCGCCAGGAGTCCGGAAACTGCCCTTCAGTAAAGATTCTGTTATACAGAAGGAACAGACAATCCATAGATTTTGGTGAAAGATGCTTAATCATTTCATAATGGATGCCATCTGGTCCAACGGCACTTGCTTTGGAAAGAGCGAGGGCTCTTTTCAATTCCAGAATAGTGAAATCCCCGTTGTAGGGATAAATGCCCTTAGTTTTAAAGTTAAGTGCCTGTTTTTCGATTTTATATTTCAGGACCAGGAACTCTGGGGAATACGAAGATGTTGCAGAGATGTTAGAGAATGTTTCCCCAAGAGCATTGGCTATTGCAGTTGGATCTGCAATAGCGCATCCATTATAATCTAGGATTGCAGAAGGTTGGGAGGTATATTTTCCCTTCATTTTCCGGATTTTATCCCAGACTACCTTAGAGTTGGTAGACTGGTTAACAGATGATGTAAAACGGATCCACGATTCCTTTTGACTCTGACGACGGATGTAGCGTGCTTTGGCTCGTGCACGTTTGAAGGCTATAAGGTTGTTCGTGGTAGGATATCGGCGAAATATCCCCCACGCTTTGTTTTGAGCCTTTTTTGCTGCTGTGCATTGTGAATTCCACCAAGGTTTAGGAAATGGTGGAAACCGGGCTGATGTTTTTGGGACAGCATTAGCAGCTGCTTGGACAACAGTTTCTGTGATGTACTTAACTGCATCATTGATAGGCTCTTGACTGACTGTACTAAGATCAAAATTTGCCTGATGTTGGAAGGCAATCCAGTCAGCCTGATCAATCTTCCACCGCGGTAGCCTGAAGGGAAGACATGGTCTCCCACTGTGTAGCAAGGTTATCACGGGGAAGTGATCACTACCGTATGGATTCTCCTCCACTTCCCAGGTGAGTGAAGGGAGTAGAGAAGGGGAGCAGATAGAGAGATCAATGGCAGAAAAAGTACGGGTAGGCATGTGGAAAAAGGTGTTTGTTCCAGTATTTAGAAGGGAAAGGTCATTGTCATTGAGCATATGCTCTATGACTCGTCCCCTTCCATTGATGTTAGCACTACCCCACAGGGTGTTATGTCCATTAAAATCCCCAAGAAGTAAGAAAGGCGGAGGCAGCTGCGTTAGAAGATCATCAAGGTCTGCCTGGGAGATGTCAGTCCCAGGTGGCAAATAAATAGAGCATACAGTTAATAAGAATCCCACTGAAAGGCGAATTGCAACAGCCTCTATGCTGGTTGTAATTAGCAAGGGCTGCACTGGGGTCTGGTTACCCACCAGGATAGCCACTCCCCCATGTACAGAGCCATCCGCAATTCTATCCTTTCGAAAAACTGTGATGTTGTGCATGGTGGGATCATCATTTGCCTTTAGATATGGCTCCTGCAAGCAAAAGCAAACTGGCTCGTGCTTTTGCAGGAGGGCCTTGATGTCATCTATATTTCGCCGGAATCCACGACAATTCCATTGTAGGAATTTAGCCATTATTTTGGCTTGGTGGGTCCATCAGGCGGCTTCCGAGGTGCTGAGGGCTTACTTTTGTCAGTCTTGGATTTATCTTTTTTGGGGAAGAATGGACGCTGTCCCGTGTCCATTTCCTCCTCCGCAAAGAGTTCCAAGACTGACTCTTCGGGTACCTCCTTCTGTTCGACCTCCATGTTTTCTTGGGAAGTAGGAGGTACTTCACCTTTCTTATTTTTTTCTTTGGTGATTGCCTTTGTTACTTTAGGAGCATTAGGAGGTACCGATACAGGAGTGGCAGTTGATTGGTCCTTCTGTGCAGGTTTTTGCGGACTTAACAGATAACGCGCGATGGGAGTGAAAGACTCCTTTGGAGGGATGGACATGTCCGTCTGTGTTCCGATGGAACACCTCCCTGCTACCTTCTGGGCGTAGGTAGGCTTGTTGATGTTGAGCGGTTTCACCGCTTTCCTTGCCTCCTGGTACGAAATGTTTAGCTCTGCCTTCAGCCGTTGTATTTCTTTTTCTTCTTTCCACCTCTGGCATGCTCTTGAGTAGGCCGGGTGTTCTCCCTCACAGTTAATACAGGTGGGTTTTGGGGCTGAACATGCTGTTGTTTCATGGTCCTTTGCACCGCATCGAGCGCATGCAAGGACTCCACGGCAGGCCATTTGAGAATGTCCATACTTCTGGCATTTGAAACACCGTAAAGGGTTCGGAATGTATGGACGCACTGAACAGTTGATGTATCCAGCTTTAATCTCATCAGGAGGTTTAGGAGTGTTAAAAGTCAGGATAACGCTCCTGGTTTTAACAATTTTTCCATCCCTTCGCGCAGTGATTCTCTTGACGGCAATGACTCCCTGTGGTTTTAATTCGGAGCAGATTTCCTCCTCGTATACGTCGAGAAGGTCCCACTCCGAAATGACACCTCTCGATGAATTGAGTGTTCTGTGTGGTGTCACTGTTATAGGGATTCCTCCAATTGATGTTGTTCGGAGGAGATGTTCAGATTGCCTGTCATTTTTAGTTTCAATTAAAAGGTCTCCAGAACGGAGCCTCTTAACTGATTTGGGAGAACCTGCTAACCCATCTAACCCTTTCTGTATGAAGAAGGGTGACATTTTTCCAATCGGTTTTTCAGTGGTGGAATGCATGATTAGAAATCTTGGGACCGGCCCTGATGATGGTGTTTCAGTTCGCTGTCTCTTTGTTGCAATAGTATTATCGGCCTCTCCGTCTATGTTTTCAGATAGGGACCGGGTTGGGGCCCCTGAAGAAGTAAGTTTATCAGGATTCATGAGTTTTTTTAAGTGGTTCAGTGCCCGGGCTCCCCACCCACCACGGAGCCCAAAGGGACGCCCACTACCCGGCATGCAATAAATGCGCTCGGGAGTGGGACGCCAGGGCTACCCAGACACCATATCCGCACCGCCGCCAGCCTGAATCCTGTCCCTCGGACCATGAGGGTAGGGGCATGGCTTTGACACGGTTGACCCTCGCAGGCGAACCTACTAGCCGATTGATCCTAGCCGGGCCTTCCAGGACCACCCGTCTTGTCGAAGCAGGGGCCAAAGTGGTGTATTGAAGCTGGGCCCCTCAACCACCAGGATCCCCTTTTCCGAATTTCCACGGGTCGCAGCGCACGGCAAACACGCCGGATTCCATTGATGTAAGCCCGGAACCTAGGCTGTGGGCGTTGGATCCCAGTGATGCTAGTCTGGAAGTCCAGCAGCGTCACTGGGAGGTCCCCTCACCACGTACAGGTGCCCACGTCGAGGGGAGAGAATAATGATGCCCAAGTCGGATGATTTCTTGTGGATCTTATCTTGTATGCATAGAGTAGGGCCAGCTTTTGTCTCCTGAGGAACAATGGTAGTTCATTCGCTTCTGTATAAAGACTGTATGAAGGTGATGTGCGGAATGCTCCTGTTGCTATTCGTAGTGCACTATGGTGAATTGGGTCTAACCATTTGAGGGCGCTCTTTTTGGCGGAAGCATAAACAGGTGCTCCGTAATCTATTTTTGATCTTACTAGTGTTTTGTACAGATTGAGCAGGGTATAACGGTCTGCTCCCCAAGATAGTGATGTTAAGACTTTAAGGATATTAAGCCGTCTCATACATTGTATTCGTAATTGCTTTATATGTTCTACGAAGGTTAACTTGTTGTCTAAAGTGAGTCCAAGGAATTTCACTCTTTGTTTGACGGGTATTTTGTGACCTTCTATTGTTAGTTCAGGGTCGGGATGTAAATTTCTTTTCCTGCAGAAGTGTACGCAGACTGTTTTTTGTTGTGAAATTCTAAATCCGTTTTTCTGGGCCCAACTACTGATTTTGTTAATTGCGCATTGCAGTTGCCTTTCTATTGTTCCCATATTCTGTGCTTGATACGATATACTGAAGTCATCTACATATAGTGCATGCGACACCGTGGATGGAAGTTGTTTTGTGATGCCATTTATTTTTATGACGAATAGTATAGCACTGAGGACAGACCCCTGGGGGACTCCTTCTTCTTGTTTATATATTTTTGACATGGTGTTCTGTACTCTGACCTGAAATGTTCTGTTTTTCATAAAGTTTTGAATGAAGTGCGGTAAATGTCCTCTGAGGCCTGTATCGTGGATGTCTTGTAGTATACCGTATCTCCAAGCTGTATCATATGCCTTTTCTATATCAAAAAATATGGTAACCATATGTTTTGAACTTATAAATGTATCTCTTATGTCTGTTTCTATTCTTACGAGGTGATCTAAGGTGGATCTATTACCTCTAAACCCGCATTGCATACTGCTTAACCAGTTGGTTGTTTCTAAAAACCAGATTAATCGTTTGTTGATAATTTTCTCCAAAACTTTGCTCAAGCAGCTAGTGAGCGCTATCGGTCGATAGTTGTTTGGGTCCTTCTGATCTTTATTCGGTTTTTGGAAAGCTAATACTATTGCATGATGCCAAGCTTCAGGATATTGCTCTTCTTGAAAAATGCGATTGTACAGTTTAAGAAGGTTTTCTATTTCTTTTTGCTTCAGATGTTTAAGCATATCATAATGTATGTTGTCTGGTCCAACTGCACTTGATTTTGTTTTTGATAATGCTTCACGTAATTCATGCAATGTAATTGGTTGGTTATAGGAGTCAATATGTTTGGTGTTAAAATTAATTCTGTTTTTTTCAGTTTTCTCTTTATAGGTCAAAAATTCTTCACGATATGATTGTTTTGACGATACTCTGGCAAATATTTCTCCTAGTATATTAGCTGTCTCTGAAGGGTCAGTAATGCTTTCGCCATTCCAGTGTAATACTAAGGATGGTTGGTTTTTGTATTTCCCGTTCATTTTCCGTATTTTATTCCATATTGTCTGTGTATTTGTTGTTCTATTTATTGAGGAAGTAAACTGGATCCAGGAATTTTTTTTGGCTTGTTTCCTTGTGTACCTGGCTAGCGCTCGTGCTTGTTTAAATTTTATCAGATTTTCCGTTGTAGGACATCTCCGGAACTTATTCCATGCTTTGTTTTGTTGTCTTTTTTTTGTCATACAGTCCTCATTCCACCAGGATTTTGGATGTAGCGGGAAACGAGTTGAAGTTCTGGGTATTGCTTGCTCAGCTGCTTGTATTAAGGTATCTGTGACGTGTTTCACAGCTTCATCGACTGATTTTTCTTGAATGCTTTGTGAATTAAATATTGCGAGTTTTCTAAATTTTTCCCAGTTGCCTTTTTCTATTTTCCAGCGGGGTGGTCTGCTGGGATGACAGGGAGTATTTCTGATCAGTGTGGTGATTACTGGGTAGTGGTCACTGCTGTATGGGTTTTCTATTACTTGCCACTTTAACTCTGGTAGGAGTGAAGGGGTGCATATGGTTAGGTCTATTGCTGAGGTCGTACGACTAGGAAAGTGAAAATAAGTATGTTTACCGTTGTTAAGTAGAGAAAGATTATGGTGATCTATTATTCTTTCTATTATTCGTCCTCGTCTGTTGGTGTCAGTGTTTCCCCACAGATGACTATGCCCATTCATATCGCCCATTATACAGAAAGGTGATTTGAGTTGGGAGATTAGTTGGTCTATTTCTTCAAAAGTTATATCTGATCCTGGTGGAAGGTACACTGAACAGATGGTTAACTTAAATCTTAGTGTTATTCTTACAGCTATCGCTTCGAGGTTGCTGTTTAAAGGAATGTGTTCAGTTGGGATGTGGTTATGAACCAAGATGGCTACTCCTCCATGTGTTGGCCCATCTCTTATTCTGTCTTTCTTATACATTGTATAATTTTTTACTGAAAGAGTTTCTTGTTGTCTAAGGTATGTCTCTTGAAGACAGAAGCATATTGGCATATGGTGTGTAATTAGATACTGGACATCGTCGTAATTGGTTCGTAGTCCTCTACAGTTCCACTGGATGTTGTTGTTGTTGTTGTTGTTCGGTTTAACGACACAAGGGCTACTACGGCCAAATTGTGTCTCTTCATCGTTAATTCACAAAAGCGTATTGTTAGAGAGATTAAATTATATGCTTCTGTACAAACCAATATGTTTTAGATATAATAAAAGTTCTTCAATATTTGCTTCATTTCCTAAGATGCGAGATAAATCAGGTGATATATTCAATGTAGAGAGTGACTGAAAAGTGTTTGACCTGATGGTTGAATGTAAGGGACAATCAACCAGGAAATGACGGACTGTAAGTTGCGTCTGACAGGATGAGCACTGCGGTGGACTTTCCCCCAATAATAGGAAGAGATGAGTATAGTGAGTGTGTCCAATTCTGAGTCTTGCCAGTACCACTTCCTCTCGTCTATTTCTTCGGAAGCCAGACAGCCACAGCTTTGGATCTTCTTTTATCTGATAAAGTTTATTGTTAGGGTCACTTTTCCAGGTCTGTGACCATTTATCATAGCAGGCTTTGCGTATGACCGACTTAAAATCAGAGAAAGGAACCTGAGGATGTTGTGAGAGAGCGGGTTGGGGATGTTTAGCGGCAAAGTCAGCACTTTCATTTCCCGGAATGCCTGAATGGCCAAGGATCCAGCAAAAACTGATTGACTGATTGGACACACTGCAGGCGAATAGCTGGGAATGAATCTGTTTCAATATAGGGTGAGAAATGGAGGAATTCTTCCTTATGGCAGAGACAGCACTAAGAGAATCTGTGTAAATTATGGCAGATGAGATGGAGAGCTCAATTATCTTACTAAGCGCTAACTTAATAGCATATAATTCAGCTGTGAAGACGCTGCAAGCAAGCGGTAGTGTGGCTGAACTTGTAAATAAAGGAAAAACTGCCGCAGCACCTACCATACTCTCAGTTTTTGAACCATCCGTATAAATTTTACAGGCATGGTTGTCCGTAGCATGAGCTGAATGTAACTGTCTGATATTGCAGGAAGGTATATTTTTCCCCCACTGGAGGAAGTATGTATCTTGAAAGACAGACACATATGTCCAAGGAGCAACAGGTGTAGTTGTGTCTTGGAAAATGTCATTTAAATTGATATTCCAAGTCTGAACAAGTTCTTTGATCCTGAGAGAGGCGGGTCTATTTTCATTTGGTTTGCTCTCGTAGAAGGCATCCCAACGAGTATTATAGAGATACTCCCAACTTGGGTGCGATGGTAGACTCTGGATCTTAGCAGCGTAGTGAAGCAGTAGTGTTTTTCTACGCAGGTGTAATGGGGGATCATGCGCTTCAATATATAGACTTTGGATCGGAGAAGTCCTGAAAGCTCCCAGCGCAGTTCTCAGAGCACTGTGATGGATCATATTTAGCTGTTTTAATGTAGTGCTCCTGGCAGAGTCATACACTGGACAACCATAATCTAGTCGTGAACGGATTAAACTTCTGTAAAGATGCAGCAAAGTACACCGATCAGCTCCCCATGACATAGATGAGACAGAACGAAGTATATTCAAATGCCTTAAACAAGTAGTTCTCAAATAAGTGATGTGAGCTTGGAAATTTAGTTTGCGGTCTAATAGTAGTCCAAGAAATTTAACGGTATTAACAAGCGGGATTGGAGTATTGTTTATTTGCAGTTCAGGTTCGGGATGGAGAGTTCGCTTCTTGCAAAAGTGTGTGACAGTGCATTTCTTTTCTGACAGTCTGTAACCGTTCAGTGAAGTCCAGGTTTCTATTTTGGTTATGGCAAGTTGTAGCTGCCGTTCAATGGTATTCATACTTTGAGATTGACAGGAAATGGTAAGGTCATCTGCATACATATACGTTTGTACAGTTTTTGGGATATCTCGTGTCATACTACTAACTCTGATTGAAAACAGTGTTGGACTGAGTATTGATCCCTGTGGGACTCCCTCTTCCTGAATGTGAGATGTAGAGAGGATGTTTTTGTACCGGACTTGAAAAGAGCGCAATTGCAGGAAATTTTGAATTATTTCCGGCAAATGGCCCCGAAGCCCCAGATGGTAAAGGTCCCTAATAATACCATGGCGCCATGTTGTATCAAATGCCTTTTCAAGATCTAAATTGACCATGACTAGATGTTGTTTCATGACAAAGGCATTGCGTATATGAGATTCGGCTTTGATAAGCACGTCCAGTGTTGATCTGTTTTTCCGAAAGCCATATTGTTGTTCTGGAAGAAGATTCTCTGACTCCAGGATGTAGGTGAGTCTAGTATGAACCATCCTTTCGAAAATTTTTCCCATGCAGCTCGTAAGAGATATTGGCCTGTAATTTTCAACACAGGAAGGATCTTTTCCTGGTTTTGGTAAGGCGATAACGAACGAATGGCGCCATGAAGAAGGATAGGCATTTTCAGTGAAGATCCGATTATAAAAAATTAATAGAGTTCTCAAGTCTTCATCAAGTAAATGCTTTAGCATAACGTAGTGAACTCCATCTGGTCCTGCAGCGCTATTGGAAGATCTGTTTAATGATTCTTGCAGTTCTATTAGTGTAAATGGTTGGTTGTACGACAGTGAGCGGCGCGTGAAGAAGTTGATTTTATACCGTTCTGCACCTGCTTTGATGTTCTGAAAGGCAGACACATAGGTGGCAGAAGCTGAGATTTTTGCAAATGATTCTGCTAATGCATTTGCAACTTCTTCAGGAGTAGAAATGTCTTTCCCTCTCCAATGAAGTATCGAGGAGGGCAGCCGAGAAAATTTGCCATTTAATGCCTGTATTCTTTTCCAGATGACCCGTGTATCCGTGTCTTTGGTAATGGTTGAGGCAAAAGCAATCCATGAATCCCGTTTCGCTTTCCGCCTAACTTGTCTAGCTTTCGCTTTGAGTCTTTTATAAGAAATTAGGTTACTAGTGGTGGGATACTTGCGGAAATTATTCCAAGCACGGTTTTTTTCCTGTTTGGCAATTAAACAATCTGTATTCCACCAATTATTTCTGTGTTTGTGATAAGGCGTGGATTTTGGAATGGAAGCATTAGCTGCAGTGAGAATCTGATTGGTTATATAAGTATTTACTTTATCAATATGTTGTCTTTGAACATAACATCTGTCTAAGAGTATTTGGGCAGAATATCCTTCCCAATTTGCCTTTTTAAACTGCCAGTTGGATCGTTGAACAGGATTCGGAGTTACTCTTGTTTGTAGTGAGCAAATAATTGGAAAGTGATCACTGTTAAAGGGATCAGTTAATACTGACCATGTCATGATTGGAAAGACAGAGGGTGAACAAATTGATAAGTCGATTGCAGAAACAGATCCTGTTGCTAGGTGTATGTAAGTAGGAGATCCAGAATTTAGTAAATTAAGACCATTATTGTTCATGAATTCCTCCACCAATTTGCCTCTTCTATCCATTGTAGCAGACCCCCACAATGGATGATGTCCATTAAAGTCACCAAAGAGACAAATTGGAGTTGGGAGTTGTGAAATCAGGCTGTCAAGTTCTGAATGAGGAAGTGGTAGAGAGGGTGAAATGTAGATGGAAACAATGGTAACTGAAATACCAACTGCAATACGAGCTGCGACAACTTCTAGAGTGGTTCTCAATTGGATCGGCCTGGATGGAATGTCAGAGTTAACAAGAATAGCTACTCCGCCACGAGCAGCAGAGTTTGAACTCCTGTCTCGTCTATATATCACATAATTTGAGAATTTTGGTGAAATTTGGGGTGACAAGAAAGTTTCCTGTAGGCATACACCTATGGGATTGAATTGAGCTAGTAAGTCCCTTAAGTCATCAGAATGACTACTTAGTCCTCTGCAGTTCCATTGTATGATGTTATACATTATTTAGTTTTAGCTGAGGATGATTCGTCTGACTGTTTTTTGTTCGTGGGACATTTTTTCCGGTCTTTTTTTGGGAATGTGGGGCGTCCAAGATCCATGGTGTCATCTGCATGGAGTTCTAGAATGGGCTCCTCATTACTTAGCAGCTCATCTACATCCATATTATTGGTAGGCGCTTCCATTTTTTTTGAGACTGAGTGAGATTTTAATTGTTCTTTTTCAATCGAGACCAATGGGGTATGAGTAGGGATACTGATTGGAGTATTTGTGGCTTCGCTAGTTTTTTTGGAGGATTATGAGGATTATCTTTTTTAGAGGTTGAAAGTGTAACTTTAAGCCAATTCGCTAGAGAGGTGTTAGGCGGAACTGATACATCCGTTTGAGCTGCAGTAGAAACAAAGTTTCTAGTTCGAGCTGCATAAGAACGACCACTAGGCATGGTCGACATAACTTGTCTACGTGCCTCAGGAAACGTGACTTTATTTTCAATTTTGTATTTTTGTATTTTCTTTCCTGTTATCCATAGCTCACAAGTTTTGGAAAAGGCTGGATGGCTTCCTTTGCAGTTTGGACAAACAGGAGTTTTGACTGAACAATCCGCTTGGGTGTGATCTTTAGAGCCACAGATGGGACATGTGGCTTCCCCGCGACAAGCCTGCTGGGAATGGCCGTATTTCTGACATTTAAAGCAACGAACAGGATTCGGGATGTATGGTCGAATCCGGCAGTTTAAATAACCAGCTTTAATACAGGATGGTAAGTCTGGAGTGCCAAATGTCAGAATGATGGATCTTGTTGGAGTAAGATTTCCATCTTTTTTTGTCATGATCCGTTTTACATTTACTACTTTCTGA
This sequence comes from Mastigoproctus giganteus, assembly GCF_048544385.1. NCBI lineage: Eukaryota > Metazoa > Arthropoda > Arachnida > Uropygi > Thelyphonidae > Mastigoproctus > Mastigoproctus giganteus. The sequence continues at coordinate 25,605,488 of NC_143584.1, read as the reverse complement.
CTGCTGAGTTCTTGGAGTAGTTCTTCTTCGGAGACTGTAATTAGGTCCCACTCGCTGATGACACCTTTTGATGAATTTAGAGTTTTGTGGGGAGTAATTTCTACTGTCAACCCACCAAATGTTGTTGTTTTTAACAGCCGCTCAGAATGTTTAGAGGTGGCTGTTTCTATCAGAAGGTCTCCGGATTGCAGTCTTTTAACCATTTTTGGTGATCCTGCAATTGACTCCAAGATTTTCTGAATTAAGAATGGTGACAACTTACCCACAGGTTGGACGGACAGGGAATGAATCACCAGGAAGTTTGGGCAATCGTCATGACATTCTGCTTCTCTTCGCAGTCTTTTAGGTTGACTTGAGTCATGGTCAGGGTTGGAATCTTCCGCTCTTGAGCTCAAAGGCTCTAAGTTTGGATAATGATTTTTATCCATGCTTGCTCCTTTTTGCCCTGGGGGTTTGCCTTTACCACCCAGGTTACCGGCCCCGCCACGGGGAGGCAGGAGCAGTGCCGCTTGGTGGCCAAGCGTAGAGTTAGTAAGTTAGTACGGCTAGTTAAATTAAAGAAAAAGGTACTTGCCTTCTTCTGGGCTCTCTTCTTAGTGTTTTTAAGTAAGTAGAGCTACTTAACAGAAAATTTTAATTCTAAGAGAAAAACAAGGAAAACTCTGTCACTTGGAGGAAAAACGCTTTATAAACTCGCAAGAATCGCTTGGCCACGGAAACGCTTGGCACCCGGGGCCCCACTGGATGAACTGATCCATTATTTGGTTTTTCTAGGGCTTTCGGGTTGTTTCCGAAATGGAACATTCTTATATTTTGTCTTATCTTTTTTAGGGTATTGAGGCCTGTCCATATCCATATCTTCTTCTGTGAAAATTTCTAATACTGGTTCTTCCGGTGTGTTTATTTTTCCTATATCCATCTGTTCGGTTGTTTTGGTGTTTGTAGGTTTACCTCGGTCTTTGTTGTGGTGCTGATTTGTTGGTATTTGTTCTGTGTGAATAGAAATTGGAGTACTCACTATTTTCTCCTGTTTTTGTGCCTTCATTTCATTAAGTGATTCTTTTGGCAGCATGGAAATTTCGGTTTGCACTTCTACTGATTTGTATTGGATCACTGCTTGTGCATATGATGGCTTGTTTGTAGGCCATGGCTTTATTATTCTTCTTGCTTCTTGGTACGTTGTGTTGTGTTCTGTTTTGTATTTCTGAATTAGTTTCTCTTGTTTCCATTTTTCACATGTTTTTGAGTAGGCTGGATGTTCCCCTTTACAGTTTGTACATATCAAGGTGTTGGCAGAGCAATCTGTAGTCTCGTGTTCTTTAGAACCACATTTTGCACAGGTAGCCGAGTTTCTGCATGCCATTTGCGAATGTCCAAATTTCTGACATTTGTAACATCGCAATGGATTTGGAATGTATTGTCTTACTTGGCAGTTCAGATATCCTGCTTTTACTGTTGCTGGAGGTTTCGGAGTATTAAAGGTTATGATTAGAGTTCTTGTTGGAATTATATTTCCATCCCTTCGGATATTGATTCTCTTCACTGCTGTTATCCCTTGGCTTCTTAATTCTTCTATGAGCTCTTCTTCTGACACATTTAAGAGGTCCCACTCGGAGATCACTCCTCTGGAAGAATTCAGCGTGTTGTGTGGTGTTACAACTACTGGTAATCCTCCAAAGGTTGTCGTAGCTAGCAACTTCTGGGAGTGATTAGGACTTTCTGTTTCTACTAGTATGTCCCCGGATCTCAGGCGTCGAACAGACTTGGGAGATCCTACTAGACCCTCTAACGTTTTCTGAATTACGAAGGGAGACATACGTCCTAATGTCTGATCTCCTGTCGCATGTATAACAATGTATGTCGGTATTTTTGGTGGGTCCATATCAGTCCTCTGTCTCTTTGTCTTTGTCTTTTCTGTATCTCTACTTGGTAGGGCTTTCTCTTGAAGCCCTGTAGTATCAGTAGTTATTTTACTACTCATGTTTGCTCTTTTGGCCCTGGGAGTGTTACTTTCCTCTCCCAGGTTACCAGCCCCGCCACGTGGAGGCAAGAGCAGTGCCACTTAGTGACCAAGCGGCTACTGTGTTAGGTTAGTAAAGTGAGATTAAGATAAAAAATAAGAAAGGTGAGTTTCCTTCCTGTGTCTTCACTTACTGCTTGTAAGACAAAGAGCTGTTTCACAAAAAAAATGAAAGTAAGTTAACGATGAAAATTAAAGAAACGGATATATTTTTTTTCTAACTCTCTATAAATCGCTGGGAATCGCTTAGTCACTAATAAATCGCTTGGCACCTGGGGCCTCTCTGGACAGGATATGTTCGATATGCTCCAATAGCGATATGGAGAGCCTGATGATGGACAGGATCCAGCCATCGAAGTACACTGTCTCTGGCCGAATTGTATACCAGGGACCCGTAATCTAGTACCAGTCCCTGGGCAATAATACTAGGCACGTATTAGCTATAATAACGAGTTCTTTGAGGGAAAGACACATCACTGCCATAAATGGAATTTCCAAAGAGACCTTCCAAGTTAACAGGGGAGTCCCACAAGGTGGTGTCTTCTCTGCTACTCTCTTTGCAACAGGACTGCATCCCTTCCTGACCGAAAATTAAAAACAATTTGTCGTATATAGACTTGAAATTTTTCATCCCTTCGAACAACCAAAACACATCCTTACAATGCAACAACGAAGCAAACTCCAAAATCGCCGAGTTGCAAGAATACCTTAATTGCATGGGGCTTCGACTAAATGAACAGAAGACAGCACAAATGGTTTTCACCAACAAGGTATTAAAGAACCACATATCAATACGCGTAAATGGCAGCTTGGTCAAAAAAGTTAGGACACGTATTGATCTTGGTCTGAAATGGGACGAAAACCTGAACTTCACACCCCATTTCGGACATGTAAAGAAGACAACTTACGGAGCGCTATGGACCTCCAGACAGGAACTGGTAGGTATCAGGAACCCTGATCTTGTAAAACAATATATTTTAAGATGCGTCATCCCCATCCCTCCCTACGCATCTCAGATTTGGTCTTCTGCCCCAGATGCTACCATCAAGGCTTTCCTGGGTTTAGAGTACTGGATGCTGAGATGGTTAAACAGGATCACTATGCAGCCATTTACAATCTCAAGAGCCATTTTATATGCCAACTTGGATGTCACGCCTTGGTCTCACATAATTATCACCAGTAACATCCTCACGCTTGCAAAACTGCTGACCGGGAGACTCGACTCGACTCCGCGAAAACTGACTATCAGGTGACTCGGCCCCGCATGACGCAAAGGAGGGCGAATAGAACACCATCCCCTCCAATCAGCAGAGCGCTCACGCACCTGGAAAGCCTTCGGCGATTTTTTCCTTCTAACACCATTAAGATCTACAACGATCTTCAAGCAGACCCAGAAAAGCTTTGCACAGAGAAGAGATACAGGACTGAAATGTTTCAGAATGCATTACTCCACCTATAAATGTTGAGTGAAGCCCACAGATGAAAACAAAACAGAAAGCAGGAAATGAAGAATGAACTGGTCGGGACTGTTTTTGCTCCGCAGTGGTGCTCCTGTTATGTTTACATAATAAAATTTGTCTTTCTGTGAACTCGCTGTAAATAGTGGTGTAGATGTGAACATTCTCTAATTCCTTGTAAAATTGTAAATTATACTTGTGCTCTCTTTCTATCTGCCTGTCATGTAAAAATAAGGCAATGATGTGTATAATATAATTAATTAGACAATGTATGATTTGTATAATTTATAAAGACGATGATTTGCATAAATTATGTATATAACTTATATTTGAATGTGCACCCGCTGGTTTATAGCTGTAACCGGGTGTCTCTTAGGAGAAAATAAAAGATAATAATAATAAAATAATAATCTAGTCTGGATCGTACAAGCGCATGGTAAATGCGTAGTAGGGTGCATCGGTCCGCACCCCAAGATGAAGAGGACAAAGAGCGAAGAATATTCAGGCCTCTTGTTGCTGTTGTTGTAATTGAGAATATTTGGCCCAAGGGCCTCCTGGCCATATTGTGCCTGTTCATGAATTTCTTATGACCGAAAATTGTATATTATGTCTTTCAGAGATGATTATATAACTTTATTCGTTTCAAGTATTGAAATAGTTCTTCAAAATTTGCATTTTTGCCAAGTATGTGTAATAACATTAAAGGTTCCTACAAATTAGATAGAGAATAGAAACTGGATTTTCGGATAGTTGCGTACTGAGGGCATTCTATTAGAAAATGTTTAGTTGGTAGTTGGGTTTGACAGATGAGACACTGAGGAGGATTCTCTCCCATAAGCAAAAATAGATGCGTTGTATAAGAATGACCAACTCGAAGTCTTGCCAAAATAACTTCTCGCCTGCTTCTCCTGAAACTTGAAGTCCACAGCTGAGGCTCTTTTTTAATCTGGAATAGTTTATTATTTACTTGTTTGCCACAGTTCTGACCATTGAGTCCTTCATGTTGTTTTAATAGTGGATTTATAATCAGTGAATGGGACTTTCATATGGCAGAATGATGTACTGTCAGAATGTTTAGCAGCATGATCCGCGCGTTCATTACCTGGGATGCCGACATGACCAGGGATCCAGCAGAGGGAAGTGACCATCTGGTTTGATGTCTGATACTGATATAATCTGTATCGGATCTGTTTCAGAATGGGATGGTGGGAAGAAGTAGCAGACTGAATGGCGGTAAAAGCACTTAAGGAGTCGGTGTATATCAATGCTTGCTTGAAATGCTGCTTATTTATATTATCTATGGCCAGTTTTATTGCATATAATTCTGCGGTATAGATAATGCATTCAGAAGAGATACAGATAGTGAGAAGGTAGAAGAAATTGCAGCAGCACCTACGGCTTCATCTGTTTTGGAGCCATCAGTGTAGATAAGTAGTTTTTCTGAGTTGTCTAAGATGTGTTCTTCATGTAGCTTCTCTAAGTTGTTGTTTTGCAAGTAGCGTTTTCCCCATCTCAGAAAGAAAGTATCACAACGAGGTGAAAATTGAATCCAGGGAAGTTCAAGAGAAGCATAGTGATCAAGGATCTTCGGAGAGTTAATATTCCAACTGTTCATGGTCTCCTGCAATCGAAGACCCGCAGGGCGGTTTTCATTAGGTTTATTACGGTATAACATTACATTTTGAGGATGAAACAGGTATTCCCAGCTGGGGTAAGATGGAATACTTTTAATTTTTGCAGCATAATTACAAAGTAAGGTTTTTCGCCTGAGGTGCAATGGGGATTCATTTGCCTCAATTGTTTATTTGTTTTAGAGTTTTATGGCGCATTAGCATCTAAGGCTATAATGCGCCAAGTCAAAAAGATATAGAAAATAAAACTATAAAGTTGAAATTATTTGTATATTATTGTAAAATAATATGCGATATAAAACGTTCATATAGCATAAAACGATAAAAACATTCTAGATAGAATTATTTAGATTAATAAGTTGTAAAAACTTAAAAATAGCTGACATATTGTCATTGTCGGATAAAACCTGTCTGAGTGTATAAGGTTCAGACAGATGGCTAAAACATAAACGGCGGTCATTATAAAAGGACGGACATTCAATTAAAATATGACGGACTGTTAAAATGGTGTCACAATTTCTGCACATAGGACGATCGTCTGCCCTCAGCAAATAGCAGTGTGTCAAGTGACAATGTCCTATGCGGAGCCGAGATAGAACAACTTCCACTTTTCAGTTCCTGCGCAGACTAGACTGCCAATGTTCAATTACAGGCTTAATCTCATGTTTGTAGTCTGTCCATGCCAAGAGTGTTGCCATTGGGATATCAGTTTCTTTCGAATTACTTGCCTGTAGTCTGTATAGGGGACTGACAGGCAAGAGTTAAATAGGTTCGCTGATTTGGCTGCAGAGTCTGCCAAATCATTTCCTGAGATCCCAATGTGGCCATTTGCCTCAATGTATAGGCTGTGGACTGGAGATGTTCTGAAGGCTCCCATGTCATCCCATGGCTATCCTTGGGGCACTATGCTGAATTGTATTTAGCTGCAACAAGGAACTGTTCCTTGCGGAGTCATACACAGGTGATCCATAATCTAGGCGGGACCGAATGAAAAATTCTATAGAGGTGTCATAGTGAGTGTCTATCAGAACCCCAGGAGTTAGCTGAGACAGCTCTTAAGATGTTCAATTTCTTTAGATAGACCGTTCTAAGGTAGGCTATATGATTGGGAAAATTAAGTTTATTGTCTAGATACAAACCGAATAAAAGAAAGTTATTGGTAAGAGGAATCAGGTTATTTTTTAAATATATTTCTGGATCTGATTTAGTTTGCGTATTTTGTAGAAATTCATTGCTGTTGATTTATTTTCTGCTAAGGAACAGCCATTCTGTTGCGCCCACGATTCTATTCTGGTTATGGATATTTGTAGTTGCCTTTCAATGGCATTCATAGTTTGTGACTGAATCAGATCATTGGCAAACATGTATTATTCAGCTGTTTTTGGTATGTTTCGTGTCATATTAGTAATTCTTATTGTGAATAATGTTGCACTTAGGACGGAACCTTGTAGTACACCTTCTCGTTCAAATGGTTTGGATAAACTCTTCAGATATCTGACGTGAAATGTTCTGTGGTGTAGAAAGTTCTGTATAAATTGGGGTAACTGCCCCTTCAATCCAAAAGAGTGGAGGTCCTGAAGGACACCATATCGCCACGTGGTGTCAAAAGCTTTCTTAATATCTACATTAACCATGACCAGATGCTATCTCCTTACGAAAGCATTGCGGATGTTTGCTTCTACTTTGATCATCACATTTAAGGTTGAGCGATTCTTCCGAAACCCGTACTGATTTCTGTTTAGCAGATTGTTGGTTTCCAGAAACCACGTTAGCCGCTTGTGTACCATTTTTTCTAAGACTTTTCCTAAACAGCTAGTCAGTGAAATCGGCCTTCAGACCTCTTGTGCATTTTGTGCGGAGTTGACGGATGTGATCCAGAAAGGTCAGCTTTTTATCAAATACGAGTCCCAAGAATTTTGAGTCCGCCGCTACTGGAATAGCATTTTGTCCGAGCCTTAGTTCAGGTTCAGGATGAAGACTACGCTTACGACAAAAGTGTACGCAAACGGTCTTCTGCGACGAGAACTTGAATCCATTAAACAGGGCCCAGGAATTTAGGCGATCAATGGCTTTTTGCAGTTGTCTTTCAATAACCCTCATGTTGCATGACTGACAAAATATGCTAAAGTCATCAACATAGAGGCACTGTTTTTACGGTTGGAGGAAGTTGTTCTGTGATAGACAAAAATGTTGTTTGTAGGCAAGAGACCGAGTAGTTTGGAAATTTATCTTGTATCTTTCTGCTGAGGCTTTGGTTTGTAGAAAGGAAGCATCATAGGTTATAGTGGCAGACATTTCAGAGAAAGTCTCTGCAAGTGCGTTAACTGTTTCTTGTCCATTCTTGGTTAAGATTAGAACAGAAACCGGTAGATGTTTTCCAAATAATTAGACTGTTAGAATCTTTTGTGATGGAGGAGGCAAACTGTATCCATGAATCCTTTTTGGCTTTTCTTCTAATTCGTCGTGCTTTTGCTTTAAACCTTTTATTTTATTATGTGGTTTGAATATTTTTAATAAAACGTTATATGTATTAAAATTCAGAACTTACTTGTGAACTCTTCACGATATAATCGTGTCAGATTCACTTCTGCAAGAAGCTGAAGTATACACTAACAGCTAAATAAATAGCCACTTACAGCTGAGTAAAACTCCAATCCTTGAATGATAATTAAGAGTACTTGATTAGTGTGAAAGTAAGACCGAGGTTGAATATTTTATGCAAAGTACAAACCTCTTTGGGTGGTAGTGGTAGGAATTTTGTTATAGGAACATCAGCGACTAAGGTCATATTGAAAAAACGATGCTACCATCACCTGATGCTAACTAATTCAGTCGCATTGTGAAAAGAGCCCATAAAAATTCCTCCCATTATCGACAGGACTCGAACTCAGGTCTTTTCCACCTCACTCTGGGTGGAAAAAGAGACCTGACTTCGAGTCCCGTCGATTTTCATCAAATTAGAATTTAACGAGGGCAACCTCTTTGCGATTATGTGGTAACGAACAAGGTTCAACATGTTTGAACATAGCTGGGACACGGTTGTACATACTTTTTCATATGGTTCATCTTGGGTATCCTTTCTGACGCGACTGAATTGACAGAACTCATCAAATTAGAATTTAATATGGAAGAAACGTGTCTGCTGTCTGTGGTGCTGGTTAATATATAAAATGACATACAAGTACGAAGAATAAAGTCGTTTAATAGAGAAGAAAAGAAGGAATCATATACATTGGTGTAGAACCACAAAGTCTTGTAAGAAAGATTGCAGTCTTGTTTAAGACATCAGCTGGCGAGGAAATTGAAGAAGCAATTTTCCTATAAAGAAAGAGAAACAATTATTCGTAATAGATATTAATATTTTATTTATAAAAAATTATAAATATATCGATAGTGTCTTACATATTTGATTTAGCTGAATAATTTGTATTTCATAACATTTATTTTATGTATAAAGAAGTTATTATTTTTAATGTAATTCAGAAGTTTTTATTTCAATTTAAGCTGAACTTTAAAATAAAAGAATTCAAATTTATAAGCTTTAAAATAAAATATAATTATAAAAACATCATATTCGGGAAAAGTACATTTGCGGTTTGGCATCAATCTCTCATATACGCCAATTTAATAAGGAGTTACTTCGGTATTGCACTGTAGATAACACCATCGAAATCGCGATCAAAGAGATTCAACACTTTGTTGCAAATAAATTGCAAAAGAGAAGGAATGGTATTTAAGCACTCTTCGCAAACAATCTTTGATTGCAATGGATCAAACATTACAAAAGATCAGCGCTATTGGGGAGGGAAGAAAACTGGATTTTACTTTTAGGTTTTTCGATCTGTAATCCTAGAATAGAAAAAGGAATATCACTTCTTTTAAAATGAATTGATAGTTTAAAATTACTTACTACTTCCAGTAGTAGCCATAAGGGCCGTAGGCACCATAGTAGCCAGTGTAGGCCAGAGGGGAATAGCCATAGTGTCCGTAGCCATATCCAACGTAGGGATACACTGCCAGGGTGGCGACCACGAGGGCCAGCAAAAGAAGGGCAAACTGGAAAGACAATTTAATATCAATTTGAATTCAACTCAATTAGAATTTCAATTCTAAAGTCAAACAAAACGAGGATTTTAGTATCACAGATAGACAGAATGTCCAAATACTTACGAAAAGCTGCATGGTGTCGAGTTGCTAGTCTTACTGCTGAAGATTAACAATAGACGCTTCGCTTTGGGTCTTTATATACTCTTTGGAAGAGAGCAGAAATGCCTTTCATGAATGCTTTTCTTTTTTTTTTTGTAAACACCAAGGTCGTTGCTTCCACCTGTTTCATCTCTAAGTATAGGCAATGAAAAATAAAAGACCAAACACACGCTCCACCCATTAACGGTTGTCTTTGTTTTTTTACCTTTTCGAGGCAATCAAGTTCATGGAATTCACAAGTAACAGTGGGATGGTAAAATGATGAATATCTGCCAGTGAAAAGAATCAGTCGGTGATATCACCGACTGATTAATCGCGATCAACTTACTAATTAACAATTGATAATAATTTCAAAGCTATGGATTCAGTAAGTTAGCAAGATAGAAAACAGCAAATATATCTAAAATATTTTGAAAAGTTACTTGTGAATTTTTGAGGAAATTTCAAGGAGTTGGCGTGTATTTTGCGTGCCATTTTAACCGTCTCGATGTCTTTTTTAACATTAAAACATTAAATAAAAGAAGAAGAAGAATTAGAAAATCTTTACATAAAGTTTGAAATAAGTTTTGGGCTCTGATGAAATTACGTTTTCGAGAAATCTAATTCTAAGTAATAACTGTATCCACATCTTTGCTGCTGCTATCTCTGATGTAAATCCATCCATTTCGAATAGTTTCACCCAAAATATCCATGTGGACAGAGGGTGTACACTAAACAGGCAACATCATTACAATTAGTCCCATAAAATTAATCTGGAACCTAACCGTACATGAGCAACCAGTGTATAACCAGCTACTCGAGACCGAACCCGATCTGGTTGGTACGAATGTTAGAAGGAAACATGTATTCTAGACTTGATAGTTTATGTAGATCGAGTTTCATAACCGAAATGGTGGATTAGCATTATTTCTTGCCTTTTGGAAACGTGTCTATGGATGGTTCACTTCTTAATCTGATTACCAACTTATGTAGACGATGTCCGAAATCCTGGCAGTTCGTTTTTGTGTTAATTATATGTACTGTATACAATTTTCTCTTTCTTTTATTAATTATATGTACTTTTTTCTTTCTTTTTTTACTGCATATACATTTTTTTCCGGTACTCTTAGTCTGGGTGGCTATGGGTGCAGGATTTTTGCTGGCCCCTCGCTGGTATAGCACTACCTCCAGTGGGTGAGAGATTTCGTCCATTAGGGCAGACAGTGATTGTAGTGCCTGAAGTCCACCACGTTTCACACTGAGTTGTGACCTACCTCTTCGTGGTGTAGATAGACACTGGGCAGGCTTTCCGGGTGATCGCATTCCTGGTGACTAAATGGCCAAAAACAACTAAACACAACACATACACACTCAGTGTACAAAGGACAATCGTTCGTGAAAACACCAGCAGGGTGGCAATTTCAGAGAAACTCATACCGGTATGAGTGTCTCGAAGTGGACTACCATGACACTTTCAGAATCACTTAACTTTGAACTGCATACGTATCTCTCCACTTGTTTTTATATCGCACAGTACGAACACGTACATCTATTACTGAAAGGGTACTTCCTTTCATGAAAGAACAGGTGCGCCTATAAAGAGGCCACTCGGTAAATAGCACTCTTAATGTCCATCACTCTTGATGTCCACAAGAGCGAGTTCCGGTACATTATCAGCATTTAATGCACAAATTGCTCTCGTAAGATTTGCCAATTTCGACTGAGCGGTGCAATTGAAACCATAATCAAGTTTACTTCCTCAAAATGGATGCATCTCATTTCTAGGAAGCCACAGAGCATCAGAAACCGAAGAAGAAGCCACAAAGTATTTAGACCATGGAAGAAGACCATGAAACCCAAGAATATAAAAATAGAAGAACATATCAACGATGCGTTCAAGAAAGGAAATGATAAAAGTGTTAAGTTATCAGTCTATATTGCCAGTAGCTTCTATCCTTCTTCCCAGCTTACGTATCCATTGTTGTTTTATTTGCTAATCCATTTGAGTGACATTAAAAGCTCCTTAATGTTAGAATAATGATACCTCAACCAGTTACTCTTGTCTGTGCTGGCGGCTATCAGAAAGCCTGTTCCGTACAGGGCTTTAAATTACCCTGGGGACAACATTAATTGAGTTGTTGCGAAGTTATGTTCTTTAAACAGGTTTATGACAGTCTAAAATGTTTGGAGAAGTTTACCTAAAGAAAGAAACAACAGAAACGTCTTACAGGTCAACAAGAAAGGTCTGAAAACGTTTAATCACATTATAGTACATATACAACGCATGACCAAAATATTGGAAACTCTCGCTGATCTGCTCATGGTGGTACTCTTAAATAAGGTGCTTAAAAATTAAAATTTAATTTTCTATTGCTTTCTCGGGTGAAGGCAATGGAGTCCTTAAATAAAAAAGTTTCTTGGGACTTCTGAAACATTAATATCAAATGAAAATAACGGGGTTTTTCATGGATGTTATCTTTGTTTCAAGTACATCTAATTTCACAATATCAAAGGAGGATTACGTATAGGTCTTCTAGGCTCGTGTGATATTTACAGATCGGTTTATCAACCGTACGTTGAAAATATCCAATCTCACAGGAGGTTATCTGAGCAATTAAAATTAACGAGGTTGACACTGTTTAGAGGTTGTTAAAACAGGAATTATTAATACAATGATAACATTTTTTTGCTTCGCTTTTCCTTGTGCGAATCACAATATATTTGATTCCTTTGTCGTTTTCCACCATCCGCTGTCAAAGTGCCAAGTTTCAATACTCGGTCTTAAGGAAAATATTACTCAACACGATCTTGATAATTTTGTGCCGGTTTCAGCGAACGCTGCAAATTCTCCCCACCCTTGGCCTTTCTTTTCCAACATTAGTCATCCCCCAATCAGCCTACAAAAGTCAGATTTCATCCACTCGTTTACCTCGAAAGAAATATTTAAAGTATGTAAAACAAAAAGCGATGGGTGGAGCTTTGAACTTAATAGGACACCTCCTGACTTGCCACACCTGACCTAAGATTATGAGTGGATGTTCGAGTTGACCTTGCTATTGAACCAAACACGGTCTATCCATTTTTGACCCTTTTAAAAAAGTATATAAAGGGTGCAGAACTTCCAGAGTTTGTTAATCTTCAGCAGTAAGACTAGCAACTTATAATCATGCAATTCCTCGTAAGTATGCAGTTTTATTCTTTGTGTTCCATTTTATACGTGCAATTGGTGGCTTTTGGAGTGAATGTATTTGGACTATATTCATATAGAAAACCTAAGATTTCTAAAACTTAGATTCTCTCTTAAGTTATCTGGACTGTAAAACATAATTTTCGTGCAAAGATTGATTTTTTATTTATAATTTGATGTAATATTTGAACTTGGATTAAATTTTTGTGACAGGAATCTTATAAATACATTTTAATTAAGAGAAAAAATTGAATTTTATTATTATATAGCTGGGCTGATTGTAAACTATAGATTTCAGGGGATTATTGATTAAACAGATAGTTTTTAGCTTCACATAAACGCCCATTTCTCTTTTCCCTTTTAGATTGCTCTTCTCCTCCTCGCCCTTGTGGTGTCAACCCTTGCGGTCTATCCCTATTACGGTGGCTATTATGGCTACGCACCTCTGGCTCACTATGGCTCATACTACGGTGGATATTACCCTTTTGCTGGCTACTATTATAAGTAGTAAGTATCCCTTAAGTTAACTGTTTCATTATATTAAATTAAACTTTACTTATCCATTATCATTAAGTCTATAAAGATTTCCTTTCAAAAATAAAGAGATAAATCGTTGCAATTAATGTGCACTATTGAATTATAAATGTGGTTTTAATTTAACTAATTTCCTTTTTGTTTTCTTTTCAGGATGATGTATAGAATTTTCCTATTCTTTTAATCTTTCTTTCTAAGGACATCCTCACAGAAGCTTCAACTCTCATGTACCTTCCAACTTCCTCGTTTTTATCTAAATAAATACTTTCAAAAAGATCTCTGTGTGAAATGACTTTTTTCTGAAACATTTTGTGATTTTTATAACTGAATGATATCATAACCACACCTCACAGTCCATTTCTTCACCGATGAAACATTGACGTACTTCTAAATATACGGAAAAGAAATGCTCTGAGTCAGTGTTCTTCAACTTCGATTTTGTAGTTTCTAATTCCTCTAAAGGGAAAAATATGAAAAATATATTTATATAAGCCAATTCACAAAGCTAACTTGGAAACCAGATACGAATACTCAAATAGAAATAGGAAGGCAGGACGTGGCAATGGAGTACCATGCATGTTCGGAAAGGTTTCTTAAATTATCAAGTGTTTAGAGGCATGCACCCACCGTCTAGAATATTATAAACCAGTCTACAGCCTTTACAGTTCTAGCTTGCTTTCTTTCCTTAAAATAAGACCAGGAATTTTTAAGACAATACTACATCCTGTAATCGGTGATAGTTAAGAATAGATGCAATGAAATCCCAAGTTGTACCGTTTGATTTAATATATCCTTTCGGAATATGTATCCAAATTAAGTGCTTTAAGGCCATGGAAGATTTTTGATGTAGGTTTCGAGGTGGAATTTATAGTACAGAGACAGAGGAATTCAATGCTGAGTAGCCAAATGAAAATCAGACCTCTCTTTTTTGATAGATCCAGTGTACGCAACCAATATAGACTGACAAAATGCGTATTATAAAACAAAAAATTGAAAAACAACTTTCTAAACTCGTAGAAACAAGCCGGATGAAAATATTTGAAGCCAAGCCCTTTCTCTTAATATTTGAAAGATATTTTCATCTGGTTTGGAATAAAGATTCTTAACCAAACTCCAAGCTCATGCCTTTTTCTCTCCCTTCTGCCTCCGAACCAATTTCCTCTCTGGCCACTCAACTATATAATATGGGAGGACATTTCTTTATGTGCAAACTTGTTGGGTAATGCTGGAATGCCTCAAAGTTTTATTCCTTTTACTGTTTTATGATGTTAATGAACAACTTTCTTCCACATACCGCATCATCTCCATAATTTCGCTGATGGAAGCACGCAATAATCCTCTTCCAGGGTTGATAACCCTTGCATTTTACAAAGAGCCCAAACTTCAATTCGCCAATTAGAGCATTAACCTTAATAAAGGCTAAGAGTTATTCAAAAAAGTTAAGTGCAACAATACTCGGGTTGTAACGCAATATAAAGTGAATAATAATTTATGAATTTTTCTTTTATTTTGCATAAATTATTATTCACTTTCTGTATTTATGTATTTTGAATAACTGTTAACGGTACAAATCCCAAATCTCTCCTATTATGAAATATTGTTCCTTAAACCAGCCACCTCCCAAGAGGGTAAGTGCGTGTTAAGCGTCAAAGCTACTAAGGCAATAAGGCGTCAGTATATTATGTCTGCAATTGCCTGTATTCTACACTCGATTTCTGTTTGATAGAAAATACCATTCAACCCATGCCTGAGCCCGAATAACTCAGCCACATTGTGAAAAAGAGCATAAAAATTCCTTGCATTATCTTCCTCTAAACTAGTTCGAAACACCTGTAGAAACTAACAATCGTTGTAGAAATTGAGTTCCTTCCAGATGCAGTTCTGTAGGTTTTTCAGAAAACTCTATCTCATTGACGCAAAAAGCCTTTTAACACGATCTGCCAATACACTATGCTAAGGAAAATGCTCTTCCAACTTCCATTTCCCCCTGTCCACCAATTCAATTTATCTTAACTATTGTACACAGGCATTGGCCAAATAAAACTCTGAAGTGGGTTGATGACGTGTTGCCTGGTTGAATATAAATGCTGCACAGACTGTTCGACTGCAGTAATCTGAAACCAGAATGGGGAAAACGCATGACCTGTTAGACTTTGAAAAGGTCTCATCATAAGTGCATGTTTATCGGAATCCACGATTCAAGAAACGGTAGGAAAACCAGTTATTTGGAGGTGGCATCATGGTATGGGGAATATTTTGTTGACACGAACTGGGTAGGTTGATACCGGTGAAAGGTCAAATATCATCCAGGGAGTACATGGATTTTGTATCGGATCTACTGCTCCCTAAAATGTTAAACTTTTATCCCGCAAGTGATGGCCACTTTATGGATGACAATGAACAGTGTATCGTGCCAGAATCGTGCAAGAATGGTTCCGAGAACATGAGACGGATTTCCACGATCCTCCCCACATTCACCTGATCTCAATCCTGTTAAGAATGTGTGAGGTATGCTGGAAAGAGCTATTCGGCAACGAAGTCCTCTTCCTTCAACTTTGTCGCAGCTACGCGATATTTTGATGGAAGAATGGTTATAATAAGACCAAACCGCACTAAAACGCCTTATAGGATCCATGCCACACTGCACACTTGTTATTTGAAACAAAGGTCGCCCGATTCGATGCTGAATAAAAGTTCGAATGTTTTGGGCAGTGTGTGTATAACCTGGTGTTCTAAAAATTCAATTGTAACCATAAAATCTGAATATCAAAAGAAAAAAGTGTACTTGATTGAAATCAAATCTTTTGTGAAAGCATACTGCCATTGAGGCTTGTAATTATGACCTCATATTAAGTTCAGTTATTATCAATTTCAAAAAAGAAAAATGCGACCTATTTTCATTAAACTTAGGATCAGGACTACCCATGACTGAAAAAAACAGTCAGTTCTGTGTAATTAAGCTTAATAGAAAGTGTGATCACTCCTGACAACCAAGCAATTTGAATAACTCTGGATACAAACTCTCATCCATCGCTTGGTCCATACTGTGAATGTGGAACTTAAATTCAAATTTACAACTAATATTTATTGATCTTAGTTTACTCGCATAATTGACCCTTGTATGGCCAAAATGTCTGAATTGTATGTTATTTTAGAACTTAGTTATACCAGTTGCTAGTATTGCGCACATTTTCAAATGGATACCAATTTCATAAAGAGCTACTAGAGATTAATTACATAACAGATGACTGGCCTCTTACATCGAAACACAAAGTAAATTAATTTTTATAATATTATTTTTAACAGTTTAACTACTAGTTAAGTTCCATTTACAATTTTGTACAGTTCTGAACAGATGTTCGCCGTCTTCAGAAAGACAGAGTTATGGAGGTTTCCTCAACTACAGAACCTTTAGTATAAGGAAGATCCAAAATCCTTTTTATAGATTTCTGTCATCACCGTGTTTCTGTATTTCTTCTCAGTGTTTCACTCAGTGTTTCATTCGAGGGTAAATGAGCTTCATCTAGAACATGGGATACATCTGGTGAATCAACTTGACTGGAAAAGATAAGATGTGGAGTGTTTATAAAGAACACTGACTGCAAGGTGGTAACGGAATCCTTGGTAGCTCTATTAATCCATCTGAGGATCCCAATACTCCATAATAAGGAATCTTCTAATGTAGGATTGGGGAATCGACGAACAGATGGCAGATGCATACGAAACAACCGAAGTAAGGCGTCTCTTCATGTAGTGGACTACCAGTTGTATGCTTACGGTATCCAGCAGTTTTTTTCGAATGCTCCATAAGGCATTTGTAGCACTTAAATGATTTTGAAATGTACGATTTGGATTTTCATCCTGTCAGACCAGTCGCTGTATATTTATGCTTTCTTAATGGAAGTATTCTGTATGGAGGTCTTAGTGCCATTCTTCAACCTTATTCTTGTAAAAGTTATTTGAACAGATTTGTCAATGTTGATCTCTAGCACAATCGTGCATAGATAGCTTTTATAGCTTTATTTACCTCTTGTTGGATTTTAGGAAAGCTGTCCGCACCATCTGATATAGCACAAAGTTTAAGGTAATCAGCATAAAAAAAAACCGCGATATTAGGGACACCCAAGACCAAACTTATAAGCCTATGTGTATTATGTCCATAAATTGTGTGTTCTCTAGTCGATTTGTCTCTTTTGCTGGACAAAAAACCGAAGTATTTTTTTTTGGGGGGGGGAGAACCTTGATAACCACGCCTGACACCGACTAACTCAGTC
Source organism: Mastigoproctus giganteus (assembly GCF_048544385.1). Lineage (NCBI taxonomy): Eukaryota > Metazoa > Arthropoda > Arachnida > Uropygi > Thelyphonidae > Mastigoproctus > Mastigoproctus giganteus. The sequence continues at coordinate 25,588,200 of NC_143584.1, read as the reverse complement.
GTGGAGTGAAAAAATCCCATGAAAGTACCTTGCGTCATTGACGGGATTCGAACTCGGGCTTTTTCTACCTAGTGTGCGGAGGATGGTGATTATACGTGGACACGGATCTTTGCGTGCCAAACTTTGCCAACTGATCCTCGAAAATGACCACACGTCTTTGTGGTGAACAGGAAACATGTAATCATATTCTTTACCAGTGTCCAATTTTTGTTGAGAAACGTGAATATTTACTAGTATTAACCGTGGTCTGCAGCTGTCAGAGGGACATGAAAACTGTGCTTCTAGTGAATTCAATAAACTTTTCAGAATTCCAACATTCCATTCAAATTTTTTAGTAGAAGGAAGCAAGTAATCTTATCTGCTTAATTGCGTGCTGGACTTTACTTTGAGACGTCTTTTCGAATGAGTTAAACTTTGTTATAGCTTGGACCAAGAATTTTATTCTGGATTTGTTGTATCTTCGTTGAATCTTCTATTCGATTCTTCGTTGTCATGTGGAAAAACCTGATATATAAGAAGAAATCTGTATTTGAAATTAACTGTTCTCTATTTAAAACAACCGATCTACAGAAACCTTGTTGGTTTTTGAAAATAGCTTGTAAATGTGCAAATAATAGGACAAATCTCTATCCAAAAGATCTTGTTTTGAATGAATATCTTCTGGACTGTGAAGTTGTCGTGTATATATGTAAATACTGAGAGTCTTCATCTATGTGGTTCGAGTCTTCATATATCCTTTACTTCGAAGAATGCTTTTTGGATCCCTCACTGATTCGTGAAAATATGTAAATAATTGGAACGTCTCCATCCCAAAGTTCTGCACTTCATTGATGCCTTCAGGACACCTTACTGGTCTATTAAGACGTCATGCAAATACCAGGATAAGTCTCCATCCATTAGTTCTGGTCTTAAAATTGTATATTATATTTTACCATCTCTACTCTCTCTTTCTTCTTTATTTTCCCCTGTCTTGGGCCACCAGGGATCTCCCTGCACCCACCCGTTTCTCATTACTTCCAGTGGGTTCGTCTCTCTGTACATCAAAAGTTTATCTACCGGACCTGGCCCACCTTCCAGTGGTCATGGTCGAGTACCCTGAATTACCCGTCCAGGTGATTACTATTTTGGGGTAGCTAAGAGGCCAGAACAATACAACAACAACATAACACGCATAACTTGCACACATCTTTCCTTTTTGGCAGATAACTGTTTCTTCACAGTGACATGAGGCGAAGTTAAAACAAACATTCTGTTTGTTTTAACAAACAAAATACAGACAGATGACATCGGCACAGGATGAGAAGTCAGAATTGGTTAATAAGACGGGTTCACCGAATAATTCAGTCGTGGAGTGTGGCTACGAAGTGCAATGTAAACAACCCACCTTCTTGTGGACGCCACTATGTATATTTCGTTTAATTTGAATTTTAGTTTTAGTGTAGTCATATGGTGCCAGGAAGCCACAGGCTTTTGCTGCACCGGCAAAAAAAAAGTAGAAAGAAAATAAAAAAATATGTACTTCTCATGTAGGTAATTATGCAATTGACCTTTGAATTTCTTCAAAATGTCAGCGTCAATTATCTCCGGAGGCAACTTGTTCCAGCAATCAACAACTCATTGGCTAAAAGAATATTTCCTATAATCTAGTCTAAGCCTCCTCCCTCCCCAGTAATTTTAATTTATGCCCGCTGGTTTTGTAATGAATTCTGTATAACAGTGAAAATTGCGCTTTCATTCATTTTACCAATCCCTCTCAGAGCCTTATAAACCTCAATCATGTCTTCTCTGAGGTGCCTCGTTGCCAAGCTCTGTAGTCCACATAATCGAAGTCTTTCCTCGTGCGTCGCCCAATCGCCTTTCTCATCATGCGAGTTGTCCATCTTTTGTCTCTTTCAAGAAGCTCAATGTCTTTTTTTCAGATGAGGTCTCAATACAAGATACCAAATGTGGTCTCACAATTCCCTTATACAATGAGATTGTGACAGGATAACCTTCGATAAATCATCGATTGGACACCATGGGCTTTCCTGGCTGCCTGTTTACGCTGTCAGAAAACTTCATATCTGCCGTTATTTTAACTCCCACATCCCTTTCTTCCTCCACTGTTTTTAATTCAACCCCACCAAGTGTATAATGTATTTTAGATCGCTATTTTCCGTGTGTAAGACTTTGCATTTTGCTGCATTAAAACACTGCCACTTTTTTTGACCATTCTGGAATTCTGAAACCATCCAGAAGGATGGTTTCGCTGGTTGGCACTGTTTATTAATGACTCTCCCAATCTTTACGTCGTTTGCAAGTTTTGACATCACGCCCTTTATCGCTTTGTAGACGTCGTTTATGAAAATCCGGCTGTAGCCTATTGCTAAACAACCCACCGCAGTTGGAGAACGACTTTGATGATTTCTAGATTTCCTTGGATGTTGAAATACTATTGCAGAATGGATAAAATTGCAGATATCATACGGAATGCGGGTTTCAGGTCAAAAAACCAACGTCCAGCTTAACTCATAAAGGGCATGTTTAATTTTAAATTAGGTGTCCAGTAGGTTGGAGATTTGTCGACATTTTATTGATAACTATTGATCTGAGGTCAATGACTAAAACAGTAATCAACAATGTCGGAATAAAGATACAAACTCTGCCTTTATTCGGTTCGAATAAATGCAGAGTTTGTATCCAATATTTCTTATGAAAATAATTGACATTCAAATCAGAAGAGGCTTTCTCGGAAAATTAAATGTAAAATAGATCGCTATTGAAAGAACCACGAAATCCTGATGTAACTTTTAATCAAACTGGTTTTCAATTCTTAATTCCAAACATTACATATAAATCTCAGTTGATTTGTTAAAGAAATCGTCACAAAGCATCCCTCTAGGCTTGAAAATCATTGCTATTATTTCACTAGAGGTATCCCCACCTCCCTTATTAGCGTCACCATAAATCAAGATTTATATTATCCGGAAGGATCCGTGTCTAATTGATGACTATCAATAAGAACCTGTTCTTAACTATGAAGAACGTGTTCCTTACTAGAAGGTGCTTCATCACTCACTCATCCACTAAACACCGCGAAGATTTCTCCTCTTAACTGGTCCCTACAGCCAAACCACGTCTTTCAGTACATAAACGAAAGGAAGTTTTCCATCTTAATGAGGCAGTCAAATTAATCATTTTAAGCTTGCATACACTTTGTACAAATTGTAGCAATGTTACCATAATTCAAGAAGACTGTCTTGTCAAATTTTTATAGTCTCTAACAGTGTGACGTTTCTTTCGGATCACGAGAAGTGCTGTTTATTCATAATGCCAGTTTGAGGTAACATGAGAGCCGTGTAAAACGAAAGATCAGTACTACTGTGAAAAGAAACTTTCCTTTCACAGTATTAGTGAGCGCTTTATACTTATTAATGTTTAATGAAAATATATAAACATATTGAAACAATTCTTTATCTTATTTTCATATTTATTTCACCGATGTTAATTTGACTCGTTTCTTCTTGATGAATTTCATCTATCTGAAGAAGGTGTGAAATCTTATTAGAGTTCTTTATCATACACACAAAAGATGCTATGAACACCGGTTTTCATTCACCTCCTCGTGTTCTACCCATCTCTCTTTCAAGTACATAATATCAGTTATTTTGTTAAAAGCCAACTGCATCTTTTGAGGAATAATAGAGGACTCTAATTCTTGTGGAAAACAACTGACTAAATACGCTCATATGTGCAAAACTATTTATTCAGAAACAAGGGAGAGGGAACAGTGGAATACAGAGCATCGATGTCTGCAGGTGAAGGATGAAACTTCAGTAAGGACGTCCTCATAGAGAAAGATAGGAAAAGTGGTAGTCTACGATCCATCCTAATAAAGAGAAAATAAAACGTAATTATCACGCTTTAAAATAAAGCAAATATTGTTAACTCTGTATAATCAGTTTACAAAATCATTTTTGTCTTTTTAGATTTGTAAAATCACTTCAGTTCATGAAAACAATATAATTTTCGATACTTACTACTTATAATAGTAGCCAGCGTAGGGGTAGTATCCACTATAGTAAGAACCATAGTGAGCAGGGGCATAGCCGTAGTTGTATCCATAGCTGTAGGGATAGACAGCCATAGCTACAGCCACGAGGGCCAGGAGAAGAAGAACGAACTAAACAAGGAACAGAAACACAGAAATATCAGACTCGCTCAAAGCTAAACAGTCATTCTAATTTATAATACAGAAAAAATCACACTGGGCAATGAATTTATATCGAAAAGTGGTTCACTATATTCTTCCCTCCCTTTTAGTTTTCATTAGTAAAGTTAAATCTCCTAAATCCATGGTAAAGAAAGCCATTTCTTTGCTGAATTAAGGTACTCTTCACCATTTTGCACCGTACATAATATGTCTGTTAATTGCGAGTGTTCTGTGGTCAATTTGCTTCTTCTTGGATGAAAAACCCGAGTTTTCGAGAGAAAGAAACCACGCTACTCTCACCTCAGGCCGACTAATTCAGTCACGTCGTGAAAATGGCACATAATATTTCCTCCCATCATTGACGAGACTCGAACTCAGGTCTATTCCACCCGGTGGGGGAAAGACGGCTATTCTGCCAACTCTGCTACCCACAAGGACCCATTTAATATACACTACTGGGCATAAATTAGAATGACTAGTACATATAACAGAACAGAAAGAAGTTGTAAGACTATACTTACATAGATCTGCATGGTGGTAAGTTGCTAGTCTTTCGGCTGAAGATTAACAGGTGCCATCCTCCAGTCTTGTACCCATTATATACTCTATCAGAAGGCGGAAATTACCAGGCAATGTAGGGGAATTTTCAATATCAAGGCCATCTTCTCCATACATCCATCCCATTAGAAACATCTCAGAATCAGGAAGTTCTAATTAGCATAACTGCTCCACCCATCAGATGATTCGCTTTGTTTTAGAATTCTGCTTGAATGCCATCGAGGCTAGCAGAGAGAGAGAAATCTGATTCGTCACCCGATCACGTGGGTAATGTTAACGATGCTGATTGTGTTTCTGTTTGGTTTAAGAGATAACCAACATTTCATTGGATGATATCAACATTCCCTTTTTGTTTGCGTATCTGCCAGTGGCTGTTCTCAGTATTTCACGGTAAAATACTGGTAAAGTGCAAACACGAGCTCATCCGTGGCTTTCGATGCCATTATTGAATCTAATAGAAATAAAAGATGCCTCTGACTTAGTACTTGATGAAGATCAACTGAAATTCTACTCTAAGTCAAGTACTTTTTGTTGACTTAAAACGAAAGCCCACAGCATATATTCGCACAGATTTTACTAAAATACAGAGCTGACGAGAAAGAAAATAAAATTTGCTGTATATAAGATGAAATTCTGTTAAGGTCCTTCGCAAAGAACCTTAATAGAATGTCCTCTTGACTTGATTACTAATATTATTAAACATAATATCTCAGAAGGGGATGCTATATCTTTCACTATGATGGTGTGTTTAAAAGAAAGGAAGTTTTAAATAGCGTTATTTATCTAAATCCTTGAAATTAATTACGCGATTAGCCAGAAATTCAATTTAATTATGTTTTATCGAGCCCTCGTGGGTAGCACTGTTGGTAGGATCGCCGTCCTCCCCGACTGGAGGAAATTTTATGGGCATTTTTCACAACATGGCATGAGTTAGTCAGTCTCAGGCGATGGTAGCATGGTTTTTTCTCCCAGAAACTCGGATTTTTCGTCCAACAAATAGAAAATCGACCTCAGAACACGCAATTTACAGGCAGTGTATGCGGAGCAATATGGCCTTAGTCGCTGATGATCCTTAAACCATACTCCAAGAACACATGTTTGCCGAAGATGAGTACATGGAACTTTCTACTAGAAATTTGATAAAAAGTCTTCCACAGTAGAAGAAAAACATGTATTGATTAGTTTCTATTATATGCATGTTTTGTTCATAACCATAAGTGTCCCATGAGTTCTCGTTGTATTGTGTAAGTCCTATTTTTATTATAAATTACATTATTGGTAACATTAAAATCTTTGAGACACAGGCGATGCTGTTAAAGAATGTAAACAAAAAAACCCGAGTTTTCTGGAGAATGAAACATGCTATCTTCACCATACAATTAATTTATGCCATTATTATTAACAATTTGGAATTAGCAGCTCAGAATATGGGTAAGTCCCCATATTAAATATGTTTATGCGTAGTACAAAAAGAAATTATGTTTCAGGTTTGAAATCCAGATGAGTCCCAGATAAGAAGCATTGTAAGTAGATGAAGAGTTCACGAATCTGTGGCCTGCCATAAAAGAACATTACATTTCCTTGGAGTACATTATAATATCCTGAAGGTATTCAAATAGAGTACACTCTATCACAGTTCTTTTATTACTTGGCTCATGAATATTAATAAACTTAGCAAGTTTAATCACGTTTCATATGTCATCAAACAATAACTACCTAAAGCATTTAAAACGAAAATTACTTTAAAATATGGACGCTTTAATTTAATAGCTACAATATAATTTATAAAACGTTATTTGAAACCTGGATGCACAGTTTATGATTCAGTAAATTGTTCGATTTATGGTTGGTGGGCATATATTATTCATCTGATTATTTGAAAGAAATGTCGTGGAATTGCATCAAGTATTGTAACCACTAGGTGGCTCGAATGAAAAAGCTCAATCTCAAAATGGCGTCCCTGCAAAGCGATGTTTGTGTGTGGTATATGAAGTTTAAGTGTCCTATTGAAGTGCAAAGACTTTTCCAGTTGGAATTTGGATAAGACAGTCAATCCAGTAGTGGTTTAAAATTTTAAAGAGACAGGTAGTGTTCTTTATACCAGAAAATGGCAGGCATGTCTTTTGTTGAGGGATGAAAAATCCTTCGAGCCACAAATGAGAGCACGCTGAAATCTGCAAATGTATGTACGAAAACTTTTTATACCAGAATTTTATACTTAAGAAACTCAGTTAGTGCAAAATATAATCACAATTATACTTATTTTAATTGGTATTATATTTTTAAATTGGTATCGCGAATTGATTCCATGATGACTCGGATGTTAGAAGTTCGGGGCCATCTGCGAATAAACCCGTAATTTCATCTTAATAGGCACGTACCAGCGAAACAACTAGGATTCATTTGCCTATAGAAAAATATCTTTAATTTCTACAGCAGTTATTTCAGAAAAGAACCCTTTCTGCCCGAATTTGGATTTAGGACGTTCATACAGAAACAGAATTCCATAAAAACCAGCAAAAGACTCGTACTAAACCTATCATGCCTAAACGACAAGGGTCAGTTCTAAAACTCAGAGGATCCTGGTACGATAATTAGGGGAGGAAAGATAGCAAGGAGGAGTTCTTCATGATGAGATTGAAGGACCCTTCCTCAATGATCAGTCCTATGAAGGACTGTTAATCAAAAATAATTTAAGAAAGAGGTAGATTAAATGACTCTCTTTTTGAGGCAATGTTACATCATGATGAAAACAGGCCCCTGTGTGCTGAACACCATCTTAATTTCCTGCTTACACTGCTCATGACCGTTTATAGTTTTTGAAGTTATCAATAGATGGCAAAGCCATAACAGAATAAAGGATTTCATGAATTTCATGTCTCCAGCACTCTTTTACTCGAAACTATTCGCATTTTCATGGGTTTACATTTAAAATGACCACCCTGTAGTATAATATAATAATAATTCTCATAAATATAGTATGTGGTTTATAAAACAGAGGTTTATGATTAGCCGATAGGCAAGGACGATTTTGCGTATTGCCACCATGAATATGACCAACAATGGCTAGATTATATTTTATGGTTTGACCAGTCCACCCTAATCTTGGTGATTCTGCCAATTTGCATAACAATGTTGTTTGGGTCGAAGAATTAAGAGCACCACCCGAAGATTGTTTGTTATTTGGTTTTTAGGAGCATTAGCAACTAAGGCCATATTGCTCTAGGAATATGCGGTGGTCATTCACTGACCTTTCCGCATCCTCCGTATTTGGTGGTGACGGGCTCGAACCCTGGACTAATTAAGAAGCGGGTGCTACGCACTGCTGCTCCTGCCCTCCCGGCTTCGGAGCCTCCACCACCCGAAGATAGGGCATAAAATTAAACATATAATCAAACATAAAAGTTCATTAAAAAAATACAAAACTAGTAATATTAAATACTGCTGAATATTACCAAATTGCCAATTTGAATTCCTTTGGTGGAATAAATGGATTTTCGACATCCAACAACGATAACAGTATGAATAATGAACTATATTTCCCACGATTACTTCGGTATTTTACATAATGCTTTAGGATTTCAGGTATTAAAGGGTGAACCTTTTAAAGAGATGTAATGAAATAATTCTATGTTTAAGCAGTAACTGTTTATGATTTTATGCATACATTTTAATGCAGGTACAGGACGCCTATTGTCATCATCATATCCGTCCTTCTGCTTGTTCCCAGCAGATGGATTTTCATGAAATTTTATATTTGGCTCTTTTAAAAAAATTGTCGAACCGTTCCAAATTTCATTAAAATCGGACCAATATATATCCGGCAATTATTATTTCTTTGTCGGTTGGTCAGTCTGTCCGCATGTAATAACCCAACTCCCAGTGGATGGATTTACATGAAATTTTATATTTCACTAAAACGACTTGTCCAGAATTTCTAAATTTCATTAAAATTGGACCAATAGAAATCCGACAAAACTATATTTATTTGAAATGAGAATAATAAGAGAGAATAATCTTTCGAAGTAGCCTCTTTGAAACCATATACACCGATTCCAACGCTCCTGCAATTTCTAGAAGAATTTCTACAGGTTCTTTTGGCTCCATGACAGTATGGAGGTTTTTTCGCTACTTGTCACCAGTTTATAGTGGATTCCCATCTATGACTGGAGGAATTTCTAGATGATCACAAAACAATTGGCATTTGGAGAAAAGATGTGAAAAAATATTCTTTTACTCAAAGAGCAATCGATTTATGGAATAAAGTTCTACTTAGTCTTTTGGGGGTAAACGGTTTATCTAAATTGAGAGATGGATCGAACGAATATTCAAAACAAATAGTTAAATGAAGTGAGTGAAGGGTTTATTAGATGATGTCAAACAGGCGCCACCAGTCTCTGATTACAACGGTTGGGGAACAGACCTCAATATCAAAATCTTAAATGATTTTGAGAAAGAATTTCTTTCTATTTGTTTTAAATTTTGTAAATAGCTACAAGTTTCTATCGTATATTCTCTTGAGAACATAAAACAAACTTTTTGTAAAAAGTGAAAACTTCAAAGTACAAAAAACGAAGTCGTTTAGAAAATTTTACCACCCAATGTCACTCCATCTTTTGAACACGTAGTGTACGAAAAAAACTTTCCACAAATTTTATTGTCAAGGTCTCGCAAACACAAGCTTCGGAGAGGAAGGCCAAGGCGATGAAATGACCCTGAATTTTCTCTTATCGACCACACCCTGGCATCAATGAGTACAGGGAAGGATAGTCCAAAGTCGCAGTGGAACCTGTGCTACGAAATTGTCCTTCACTTCTGGGAGCGTGTGAAGTTGGACCAAATTATACAGAAAACAAGATGAAACAAGGCCAGGGGATACGCCTACTCATAGATGGAAATAATGACAAAAAGTACACCGAAGATCTAATGTAAGACACATCGGGTTTCGAATTTCGAAAATTTTTTACTAACAACGCCATTATTATTCTAGTAGCTGTATTGCATATTTATTTCTAAAACTTTAAAAATTATAAGTAAATTAGCCATTTTTGTGCATCTTTTCATTAATTAAATTTTCGTTAGTTTAAAAGGTTTTAATTTTAATAAAATTACAAAATACACTTTTATCTTATCATCATGTTTGAGACCACTGCCCGTTATCAGTTACCACTCTACCAGCAAGTGTTATCAGTTTGTCTTACAAACGTCTATCAACATATGATGAATGTGGTGCGTGCAATTCACCCTTACGCTTCCGTATCCGGTGTTTAAGAGGGTTCTTCACAACCGGATAGCGGCACTCAGCCATTCAACAGAGAAAACTCTGTCAACCATTTGCCTCGTTGTAACCAGACTCGTTTCTGAAGCAAAGTCATCTCTCTTAAACATGTCTACTCGAAATACGAAACCAATGCAATTCTATTTCTTAACATCTACTACGTATATAAAGGATGTAAAGCAAACAAGGCCTTCATGGGTAGTAAAGTTGGTAGAATCACCATCCTCCCCACACTGGGTGGAAAAGACCTGAGTTCGAGTCCCGTCGATGACAAGAGGAATTTTTATAGGCATTTTTCCCAATGTGGATGAGTTCGGTCTCAGGCGAGAGTAGCGTGGTTTTTTATCCCGGAAACTCGGGTTTTTCTTCCAGAAAACGGCAAATTGACAAAAAAACACATGCAATTTACATACATATTATATATGGCGCAATATGGTGAACATATAATAATATATTCGGTTCTGCCTTAAGTCTCTGTGTTTCGTTTTATTTCTTCCACCTTTTTCATGCTTTTGAGTATGAAGGGTGAGAATTCAAGTGTTTTATTACTGAACGCAATGTTATTTCGTGGTCTTTTGCAGCACATCGAAAGGTTCACAAGCCATTTGCGAATGGCCATATTTCTGGCACTTAGAGCACGCACTGAACAGTTAATATAGCCAGCGTTTATCTCATTAGGAGACACTGGTGAATTCACGAGAATCGTGTTTCTTGCGGTAACATGAATCTCATCCCAAAAAGAATATTCGTTTCTTAACTGTCACTTCTTGATATTTTAACTCGGAACAGATTTCCGCTTCGGACCCTTCAAGGAGATCTCACTCTGACATTACTTCTTGGGATGAAGTTGTCTTGTGAGGTATACCTATGAGTTGCATTTCGCCAATACATGTGGCTCGGAAAAGCTTCTGAATGTTTGTCACTTTGGTCTCTATGAAGATATCACTTAAGTGAAGCTGTTTGACTGAATTAAGAGAGCGTGCCAACCCTTCTGGATAAAGAAGGATGACATTTTTCCTATAAGCTATTGTAGCTGTAGGATTTTAAAAGCATAGACAACTAAGGCCATATTGCTCCGTGTATATTGTCTGTAAATTGCGTGTTCTGTGGTCGATTTTCTGTTTTACTACTACGAGAAACCCGAGTGCTTGTGAGCATGCACTCGGATTTAAAGTAAACCGTGCTATCTTCGTCTGAGTCCGACTAACTGAGCCACGTTGTGAAAAAGGCCCATAATCCCTCACGTTATCGACGGGACTCGAACTGAGGTCTTTCCCACCCGGTGTGGGAAGGACGGAGATTCTATCAACTGTGCTACCCAGGAGTGCCTTTACTATAAACATTTCACCTGAAGGGTATTATTAGTAACGAGGTGTTAGACCTACTATAATGTCCAGTGAGTCGATTATAGGAAAAATTGGGTAACTATTCAATTTTTCTTGTAGGGATTGTGTTGGGGTCTCAGAAGAAGAGTATGATGTTAGGATTCGTTGAGGGTTTTTTTTCCCTTCGGTGCCCGGGCTCCCCGTCACACTGAGACCAAGTGGGACGCCCACTACCCGGCAAGCACTAAATGCACTTAGGAATGAGAGACCAGGAATGAGAATTCTGCCTCTTCGACCATGAGAGTAGTGGCATGGCTTTGACACTGTTTACCCTTGCAGGTGAACCCATTAGCCTATTGATCCTGGGTAAGCCATCCCAGTACTAACCCTCTTGTCGAGGTAGGGGCGAAAGTGGTCTGTTGAAGCTGAGTCTCTCAACCACCGGGATCCTCTTTTAGAATTTCCATGGGTCGCAGTGCATACCATACACGTCATATGGTGATATCTTGGAGTCAAGGCTGTGTGCATTGGATCCCAGTGATGCTAATCTGCAGGACCAGCAGCATCACTGGGAGGTCTCTTCACCACATAGGTACCCCCATCGAGGGGTAATGAGATATAAATAAAAGAATATAAATAAAGGTCTGGATCGGAATAAAAGTTGTTTTAGCCGAAATGGACTGCAGTTGTCTCTGGATTAGAAAGTCATTGTTTTTATCCCAAGAGACTGATATTTTTGATGATGTTTTGTAGTTGCCTTTCGTTTATTCGCACATTGTCAAAATGATCGCAAAATCATCCACAGACAAATATGTATCAATTGTGTCTGATATACACTAAGTTACGGAGTCGATCCTGATGGCAGAGTGTGGCGCTCAGGGCAGAACTCCATCTTCTTTTAAACATGTTCAAGAAAGAATGTGAACATACTTGAAAGAATCTATATCTCTGAAATTTCTTAATTTCGAGAAATTAATCTAAAGGTTTCGTTTACGGAGATTTTTGAAGAATCTGACAACCATTTTATCTTCTTAAATTGGGATTGAATTCCTTTGTGGGAATTCTACCACAATTTAAGTCCTTTCGTATATCTGTACTCAGCTGTCTACTAGTAAATCTCCATATCTTACCAGCCGGTCCAGTTTTATAGGACCATAGAGACAGCTTTTCCAATTGATTGGTCAGTGGAGGAGCGTAATATTGATAGGGCGATATGAGGTATGGTGTGATCTGTTCCTTCTTTTTCTTTTGTCTCGGTTGAAGTTCATTTAAAAAAAAAAAGGAAAGAAATGTCTTTCCTTTTTTTTTAAATGAACTTCTTTATTTCAGATGCCGAATTAATAATGAACAAACCGATCGAAAATGCAAGTAACTACAGACATAATTACACCTCATAGCCTTAGTTGTCTTGGACAGAAGCGCACACAAGCATGCAGACAGATTACGATCGTGAGAAGCTAAATACAAAAATCAAGCATTTCTACTGGATTAAACGAATCTTATACAAAGATATAATCCATGGCAGCAAAGTGTATTTAACTGTCTAAGGTTTAAAAACGGATATGTTAAAATCCGCGGCTGTAGCCTTCAGATAAAGATTTATGAGTTAATAAACAAGGATTATTTGATGAAATCGTAATCAAATAATTCTTGTAAATCATTGCTTGCAGTCAAGAATAAATTTTAAAGTGAAATAAATATTTAGTGTAGTACAAGAAAACCCTGGAAGAAAATCAGGCTACTGATTTCAAAGTACTTAAGTTTGAGAGCTGGAAAAGTACACTTTCGTTTAAATGAGACTTCTAGAAAAGGGAAGAAAAGATTTAGTTCTTTAAGTATTTCATACTCTGTCAAATGATATCACAAATGTGTTGCGCAACTTCATCTCAGAAGAAAATTATTTCAGAATTATGACAAATTGATTATTCTTCACTCAAGTATGCAGAATGGCTAGCGGTGAAGTCTTCGTTTGAATTTCATAAGCATTTGGCACAAGCATCCGATACCGATTTCAAACTTCGTGAATAACTAGTCCCACACCCATATCATCTGTAGCGAATCAGAAACAATCTCAGAAGACAAAACAAATGGAGTATCATCAATTTTGAGACACACCCAATTAGCTAACGATTGGCTCATAATTACTCCAGGAAAGAAATCACGTGAGGACCAACCTTTTCTGTAACTTCACATTTTGGTATAAATACGGGATAATTCACATTTCTAAACGTTAATCTTCAACAAAGACTAGCAATCGATAATCATGCAGGCTCTGGTAAGACAACGAATTTATTTCATAGCTGATTAAGAAACTAGTTTAAAAATCAAATGCTGTCTAAGAATTATTTGGAATTTATAACGATCCTTTTAACAACCATCTATTTCTAGTAAATTCTTTTTTTAAATTTCTCCTTTTAGTATGCCCTTCTTTTCTTGGCCCTTGTGGTCTGCGCCCTTGGGCAATATGCTTACCCCTACGGGTACGGCTATGCCTATAATACTCCAGGAGGATACTCCTATTCTTCTGTAGCCGGCCATCCCTGGTACAACTGGCGTTAAATCATCACCCGCTAGGTAAGTTGTTATATTAACACCTACATGTATTCCGAGTGCCTTTTCTTAAATTAAAAATTGAGAATTTTGTAAGTAGTAGTTTCTTAGAATATCGTAAATACCTCGAAGTATTATCCATAAATGATAATCTTCAATGAATATAAATAGAGCAAATTGTCCTTTCAATCTTTTAATATTTCTCACAGCAGAACAATTGCTTTTGCAACGAGTTTCCTTGGTATTGCACTACTTTCAAACAGGTGGCCTCTATAAAAGATTAACTGGCCATTCGTTTAAGATCTCATCAGGTGGTCTCTAGTGACAACACAGGTGTAAAAAACTGTAGGATAGTTAAAGCTATCTGTTGAAGTAGTGCAATACCAAGGAAACTTGGTAGAAAGGCAAAGTTGGTTCTGCTGTGAGAATTAAGATCATCACTCACGTTGTTGCAAGAGCAGGACGTCAAATATGTCCTCTCAAACTGCTCAATCACCAGGTATACCTCTCTAAATTCTAGCAACTCTCAACCCACAAGGGTGGCAGATTTTAAAGAGTTTACTGTATCACCAAATTTCTTCTCAGATTAATATAGATCAACTTCTATATTGTCACGAAAAGAAATACAATTTTTAAGAAGTTTCTATAATTTTGATAGTATGGAATCTGTAGTTAAATATTAAAGTTTACGCTTTAAAATATTAAGTTCTCTTAAAACTGTTCAAAAATTTTAATTCAAACATTGCTATTTATAAATTGTTTTCTCAGTTGCAGAAGCTGGCTACCCTGATGTGTTTACTCAACGGAACCCTGACTATTTCAACATCTTTTTACTTCCTGGAATTTTCTACTCAGCTTTGATTTCTTTCTCACATCTGTACAACAGCCTCTTTTCAGAATAAACTGTCCTAGCTTTTTATTTTATCAAGTTTCAGGTTTATTTTATACAACTAACACATTACCAAACAGTTCACAAATCATTTCCAATATAAGAAATCATGAAGCATGTTTCGTTACATTACATGAAACAAAGATCCTTAAACAAGGAAGATTCCACCCAATGACATTTGTTGATACAGTATTTTTAACAAATCGATAAATTTTTCAAACTGTTTTGATGGGGAATTTTAACAGCTGATAGATAAAGATTATTTTTAACTCTTCGAAATGTGTTGTAAATCCAGTTATACACGATGAGCCAAAAGTCAGGACACACTTATTTTAAAATAAACTTAAAAAAGTGTCTGCAAACGAATTTGTTTTAGAATTACAAGAAAATATGTAATTTGAGAAGCTTTAAAAGAAATATGATGCTTCTCGGTTATCTGGAATCAATTCTGTATATTGAACTTTGGTATTTAAAACTGTTTTCCTGAAGTGGCTATTCGTTGAGACGAATAGCCAACACGAGATTAAAGAAAGAAGGAAAGACCAAGACAACTGTACATAACTGGTTTAATAGCTACTGATAAATTCATTTCGTTTTCCTTCAAAGACAACCAACCAAGTACACATGTGCAAATGTACCTATCAAAGTAAATGAAAGAGCCTTATAATTTTATCCCACTCAGGATCACGATCCACAGATTGTGAACTTCTATCAGAAGCTGTTTATGTTATTAGCCTGGCAAACGTTTCAGTAGTTTATTCAGTTTGTGTAGACAACTCATTTACATAACATGTTATCTAGGTGGCACTGGTTTGGCCAGTGCCGGAAATCGAAAACATCTCATTTCCACTACGAATTGCAAAATCTGTTTCACTCATTTATTTTTCAATAATCATGAAAACGTCAGACTAACTTATCGATAGAAAATGCTAGTGACTTTAATCCTCGTAGCAGTCAGTTAAAATATCAATTTACAGAGTTGTATTTTGTTCTTCCAACCGAATGGAAACTATCAAATTAAACAGTAATTAAAGACAATAATAGGATATTAACTGAACATGACCCGTTCACTAATAATCTATGAAATACGATGTACTTACGAATTTATCATGGAATTATATCACGTACATAAAGTATACCATAATGGAATAAAACTTATCCAAATTCGAAACTCCTGTATTTTATTCCTTTGAATCTTCAGAAAAGAGCACCAAATAATCTCACAAATAGTTTGCACAATATTTGAAGCAATAAAATCCTTAATAGAACGCACATAACTGTTCTCACCGATGCAAAGTTGTCAACTGGTACATCTTCGCAGCGGGTGACGTCACGATTCAGGAAGCTGATGAAATTGTTGAACTGGGTGTCATCAACCGTAAGAAACAGCCAAAAATCTACGTTAAAGATATGTTAATGTATTCAGAAAACCAGAAATGAGGGACAAATGGATAAACAGAGGAAGCAAAAGAGAATGCGAATATAAAAAATTCGAAGAATGTGTTTTGAAAGCTTTAAGATCAGATTTTTAATTGGCACAGTAGTCACTTTTAAAACTGAAGCTGTGCGATCTGTTAATGGGGCATGACATTGAAAAACCATGAAATATTTTCTCGTTCATGGTCAAAGAATAACTGCAAACTTCTTTATCTCTTATGCTGTGAAAATGCATATAAGTAAAAAATGTAGAATTTTACCCGGATCATTCCAGTCACAGTAGTTACATCCACTATGACCATAAACTGCAAAGTTATTTTATGTGCAACGAACATTTCAATAGGAGTAGTTGGAGATCATTTATAAGTAAAATAAAACATCTCCTGCCGCTTGAAGTTGCTGAAGAAATTCCAACAGAACTGAATCGAAGCAAATTTAGATTACCTACTCCAAGATGTTCTCCGTGGAAGTTGAGTGGGTACGGTGTTTCGACTGGAGGAATTCTTTCAGGTCTCTTCAATCGAAGCTGTAGTTAGCTTCTTTCAGAGTTTTCAGAGTTTTCCCAGTGAAACACACGTATAGTCAAAAGATACGGTGGGACTAGAGTCGCCAATATAATTACTCCAAGATATCGTGTCCAACAGGATTACAATCTTTTGCTCAATATACCAACAACCGCAGTGGACAAATCACACAGATAATCATCTAGGTTACAGCGAAAACAAATATCTCTATAAAAAGAAATTAAAATGCAAATTTTATTGCATGGTGGAGGTGCCCTGTGTGTAATATGAAAATATGAGTTACTGAAAGAAAAAAAGTAGAACTTGCTCGAAATGGGAAAAAATTAATATTAGGGGTTTGGTCTAAGCTCATTACATCAGCAATAAGTTGCATGTTCTTTGGATGCTCTGCCTAATTTTCTGCATGAAAGAACCAAGTTTCTGGGGAGAAATAAACCATTGCGCCCTCGCCCTACGAATTCTGTCAATATGTAAAAAACCTATAAAACTTCCTCACGTCTCTGACGGAAAATGATCGTAATCAGGGGACTAATCCAAACCTTTTTCACAGTAGTTATATCCACTCTTTTTGCACAGTGCATGGAATTATGGCGCAATAATTAACGATTATTATTACGAGTGTAATCATAATTGTAATTTTACACTTAAATTGGAAAATAAACTATTTAATAACATAACTATTAGATTAAAAATATCTCACAAAATATAAAATTTCTTTATGAAACTATTCTTGGTAATTTTATGGACTGCAGAGTTCACAAAAAAAAAAAAACTAAATCTCCCCATGTTTTAATTTGCATTTACAGAAAAATCGCGAATTCGATTTATATTATTTGGTGTAATTTTGAGCAATATATGTATCACCTAAATCAAATATTACCGGTATTTGCAATGATATATTTCAGATTTAAAATAACCAGTAGCTTTGATCTTACACCAGAGCTTTTTGGAATATGATGGGGGGAAAAGGTTGCTCATCACTATCCGACGATAAAAATAAAAAAACAAGTACACTCGTACATGCCTATACCATGAATTTGATCTCATACATTAAAAGTTTGATTATTTTGATCACATTGCACTATCACTTACAAAATAACTGAAACATCTTTTCAGAGTCTTGGTTAACTGTCGCAGGTTTTGTCTCCTACTGTTTATTTTGAATAGTTTCTAGGCTTTATTTAGTATATAATATTTTTCCCTTGAAATATTGAGTTCTTAGTTTCTTCAACATTTTTTCTTTGAACAGTACCCGTCAAAAGCGAAGTACACCTTTCATTAATATTCATTGTAACCACTTGAAATATAACGAAACCACTTCATAGTGAATTGTACGTTTCATATGTTGATCCCAACGATTAGAACAGCTCAAGTACCTTCTTAAGACTGGTAAAGATTCTGCAGAACAGTAGTCTCAAGAATGTGCTTGAAGCTCCTCGAGTTGTTCGGTGACCGAGGAAGGCAACCACGACACGCTCTTCCAGCATTCTCCACAGGTGTCAGATAACATAAGAGGCTTGGAGAGCGAGCACACCATACACTAACGACATGCTTACTGGATGAAGACTGTTTCAACACTATCCTTGTCTTTTCAGTCAAGGTGAACCTATTATTATAGGTTTATAATAACTGCAGCAATATTAGCAGTTTATTAGCATTTTTAATGAAGAAAAAGGTCGCAGAGAGCTGTTATTATTACATATAAAATTGTAGGTTCGTCACTTTTCGCTCGCTTGGGAAGGTCTGGCTTCAAATTGTTTGGGGAGTTTAACGCCTCTTCAATTAGGCTGCATTTGGTCAGCATCTGTATTGAGAGTGGTGTTTCCCCCCCCAAGTTATTCTAAGTTTTCCACGAGCGCATTGTGAAAATCAACATGCAAAAAGAAACAAACTACCCTCCTTTTCAGTCCAAATCTGAATCTATAAATATGATTACGGCGCTACCCGTCCCGATTTTAGTTTTGATTTTTTTACCTACATTTCGACTGTTAATTTGTCTGTATTAAATGTCCAATTAAGTGATTTCTAATTTGTTTTTGCGTTATTTGTCGATATTTCATGAAATATGTTCAATGCAGCTGTTATCTCTCACAGCAGTACTACGGTACACAATTTGTTTTCTGTACCAAGGGCATTACACAGATATGAAGTTTTTTGAGCAGTGCAGACTGTCTGCGAGAGTAGCTCATGGTGTCTTATCAATGATATACAGGAATTTTTCTAGTAGGGAAAGGATGTGATTATCCTCTTGTATAAGGCAATGGTCGGGCCACACCTTGAGTACTGTATACAGGTCTGGGGGCCACATTTTAGGAAGGGTGTAGAGTTGCTGGAACGAGTACAGAGAAGGGCAACAAGATTAGTGAATGGAACAAAGGGTTGCTCTTACGAAGAAGGGCTTAAGTTTTGCAAATTACAGTGTCTGGAGGCGAGGTGATCTGATTGAGGTGTTAAGGTCTTGAATGGTTTAAGCATGCTCAATGCTGATGGAATTCTTCCTCTTGCCCAGATTAATAGTC
The DNA here is from genome assembly GCF_048544385.1 of Mastigoproctus giganteus. Taxonomy (NCBI): domain Eukaryota; kingdom Metazoa; phylum Arthropoda; class Arachnida; order Uropygi; family Thelyphonidae; genus Mastigoproctus; species Mastigoproctus giganteus. Next base: position 25,568,928 of record NC_143584.1, on the reverse strand, counting down.
TGTGGGGGCATAAATTCGGATTGAGGAAAGACAGTTGTAGAAAGATGTGCAGAAATTTGCCTTTAGCCAGCGGGTGGTGGATTGCTGGAACAAGCGTCTTCCATCTGTCGTTGGAGAAGTTGACAGCTTAAATAAATTCAAGACAGTACTAGACACATTTGGAGCGAAAGTTTTTTTTTTTGTTTTTTTGGCTGATGCTGTATAAGCTTGTTTTTTTTGCATCATATGCCTGTACTAATGCTAATGACTTCATCTGAAGACACTCGTGTAACAACAGACTACAAAGTCTGATTTTACGCGAGTAGAACTGGAAACAAGAGACCACTAAGAATGTATTTCTATTTAGATATGCAAGTGCATCAAGGTACTGGAGATGTTTTTCCCCGTGCCTTTCCAGTCAAATTCAGGCAGCTTGTGCATCCATTGGTTAATGAAAGAAATAATCTATTCACCGAGTGTTTAAATTAACGTCGCATAAGAATGTACCAAAAAATACTTCGCACATTTATGAGAAATTAATCTCCATCGCAGCCTACACCGAGTAAAAGAACATACTTTCTTGTTTGTAGATTTAATACGCGACCACTTGTGTTCACTTCATTTGTTAGTAGTTATTTCGTCCAAAATGTGATGCCATTTTATCTGTATTGGGGAAGTGTTTTGTAATTAATTTGTAACAATGACAAAAAAAACCAATCCTAAACAAACTTGACTCAATACACACATATGTAATTGAAATTATTTATTCACGAACGGGTGGGGGAAAGAAGACATTGGGTGGAAACATCGAAGTATCTCGGGAGGAAGGATGAAGCTTCAGTAAGGACGTCCTCGTAGAGAAAGTTGGAAAGAATGGGTAATTTCTATATTTCATCCTAAAAGAAAAGAGAAAAAAAAATCATAAGTAAAAAGATTTATAAAAATAATTTAATATTTAAATACACCGATTAACATTATATGAAACGGAAAATTTCAGATTGTTACACTTCAGATACTTACTACTTATAATAGTAGCTGGAGTAAGGGTAAGATCCACCATAGTAACCACCATAGTGGGCATAAGGAGCATAACCGTAGTTGTATCCATAGCTATAGTATGGATAGACAGCCAAAGTTGTCACCACAAGGGCGAGAAGAAGCAGGGCAATCTAAAGTAAACGCAGAGAACAAAAGCATTAAATAATGCTTGCAATGCTCTATTCATAAATAATGATTGTTATCAGATACTATAATCTACTTAAATGAAAATTTAAGTGAGGCGAATGAGCTCTAGGTAAATAATTGCTTTGTTTATATTTAATCAGAGCATACGATACAATACTTGTGTCCTAGCGGCGAATTTTGGCAACTATTCCTTAATATTTAAATATTAATTCTTTAAAATTCAATAAGAATAATTTATGAAAAGTCAATTCAGTATTGAAAATATATAAAATTTATAAATTTAAAAAAATTAAATATTTTATAGAAGACTGTATATAAAATTCAATAACAATAATTTATGAAATTTAGATTTCAATGTCTGTTGCTTAGAGTATTTTGGAACCCTAGCGGCGAATTATTTACTGCTAATCGTTGAAATAACTGAAATTTCATTAACTAATCATATTTTATACGAGTTTTATTTAAAAAAATAAATAGAATATATAGGAAAGATAAGTTCTTGCTAAACGAAATTAAGTTCAAATCAGTTAAGAAAATTAATTGGTGGTGGAAAGCAATATTCACAGCGTACTTTGGACCTCTAGCGGTGAATTAGATATGTTTTCTAAATATTATGTCAAATTAAAAAATAAATATCGATTGTTGCTAAAATTCGACAATCCTTATTTTAAACTGAAATTAATTATATAAATTAAAACTACTACGCACATAAAAACATCCACGTTCCTGTTTGTATTAAAAAAATATTTAATTAAAGAAATTCCTGCATTTGCCCTTTCTTTTTAAGTGAAAAAGGAATTTATTTTCCTCTTATCATTAAAAAACAAAATACTACCCAAAGCTTATATATCCGAAGACCTAAAGGTGATTAGTATTAGGTGATTATCAAATGGAAAAATAATTCCATTGACCTCCAGGATTAACTAGTTTAGCAGTACGATCTAAAGAACAGTTAAGCTTCTGGTTTTAAATGTTTTCTACTGGACAGAAAATAACTATGTTGGAAACCTAAAACAAAATGTTTTTCCAGAATTTTATTCTTAAAATCTACTTTAGCTTATAGAAATATAAAGATGAAACTATACTTACGAGGAACTGCATGGTGATAAGTTGCTAGTCTTACGGCTGAAGATTAACAGTGCCATCTTCTAATTTTTCTGCCATTATATACTTTATCGAAAGGCGGAAATTATCTGCCTGTAAGGGCGTTTAGAATACCAAGGCCATTTACGTCGTCAGCTATCATCTGATTAGGAATATCTCCAAGTGAGGAAACCGTTCTAATTAACATAACTGCTCCACCCATCGGCTGTTTTCCTTTGTTTTCCAACTTTGATGGAATGTCATCGAGGTTAGCTAGTGGATGTAATTTGATTCACTATCATTCCACAGGAGTGGTGGTCAATATTAATGAGAATCGGGCGCTCACAGTTAGAACCGATGACATTTAATTTCTATTTTGGTAAATTCAAAAAGGCCATTCTTAATGATTATAATTTCCAACCATAAGAGAAAAAAAAATTAAAATTACATAAAAGATGTGAAAATATAAAAATTATACTGATTTGTTTATTCATTATTAAAATGGAAATCACGAACTCAATTCCAGCTGTTTATAGCACCTTGCAGGGAGCTCATGAGGGAATCAACACAAGGCATATCACGATACGCAACCCCTTCAGTGATCTCAGATATTTAATACTACCATTATATTCAAGAGGCATCAAAGATCTTTGATATGTAGCATATTAATAAAGTCAAGTCGTCTACTTGATTTACAGCAAATTATTTAAAGATTTAAAACAGCTACATATAACACATAACGGAAGTTTAATAGAGACCCACCCAAATATTGAATTAGTACTAAAACACCTAAATAATTTTAGTGAAATTTAAATATTTCAGATTAGCCAATTCCCAAAAACTCATAACATCCTATAATAAATTAACTAAAAAAGTATTCGAAGTTTGATAATTTATTTTGAACTCAGCATAAGAATAGAAATAAGGCTTCCTACCTAAAAAAAAATTAAAAAAAAAACACTTTCAGTTCCTGTCAAACCTAAATAATTTTAATTATGACTATGTGAAACACTATTCGGAATTTTGGTTTTAGATCTAATGTTTTGCACGAAAAGCGTCTTTGGAATGTATTTCGCATTGTGTTATGTCTCAGTACGCTTCATATCGTAATTTGAGGCTTATAGTCCTAAAACTTCGAAGCCTAACGCCTTTCACATTAAGCAATACTTTTGGTGCCTGTCCACCAACGGATGAGGAGATAGTCTTCCCCAAAATGGTGTCATTTCTGGGTTGTGACACTCAACTGAGAATCAACAATATACTTCTCTAATGTGGAAGTGTTACTTATTCAAAGTGCGAGATTAGGCAACTCGCGGTGAAATTTTTCACAGCGAAATCTATTGTAAGCTTAATTATGGCAGTCTGGGTTCTAGGTGACTTCTCAGAGGCATTGTTCCCATGCCACCAAGCGCGTCCACAGGTGGGGGCTGGCGGAACGGTCCCTGGAGAGGGTTTTGTTGTGAATAAACAATCGCGGACAATGGGACGGCATTCACAATCAGTAAGTGGTGGAGTAGACTGTAGCAAGTCTACCTCTATAAAAAGCTACATTATTCCGATAACGATGGGTGTGACATGGCCGCTATCAAATAAGCTCACAACCAGCTGGATGCTAGGCCGCAAGAAAATTCTTCCTGATCAGTGGAAGATCACAGAAGTTTTTTTTTTTTTTTTTTATTATTATTATGTAAACCCCAAACACGAGGTGTTAGAACCTATAGTACTAGTACCCTGCTTGAGTTGGAAGTTGATAAGACGAAAGAAGATATTTGTTGACATTAGACTTGAACTTCTGTAGACTGTAATTTTCAGGAAATACGTATGAAGGAAGGTTGTTTCGGAAAACGGCAAATGAATGAATAAACGAGGAAGATGAAAAGTTGGTTCTGTGAGTTTGAAGTTGGACAGTAAATGGATGTTGGCTGTTGGTGGCACGTGTTCGGACTGTTTTGAAAGAGAGAGCGGGAATTATAGAAGCCAATGCAGAAGAACAGTGCCCATGGAAGTATCTGTAGAAGAGGCATGCAGCAGAAACAGTACGTCTATGAGACAGCGAGTGGAGAGACTCTGTTAGAGATGAATCATTAATTAACCTAACTGCCCTCTTCTGAATGGAATCAAGAAGCCTGAGAGAGGTTTTGGGGGCACCACCCCAGATGTGGGAACAATATTCCATGGCAGGGCGGATTTTCGATTTATACAGAGTGAGCAACTGTTTGGAAGAAACGTAACGCCGAGAGCGAAAGAGAAAACCAAGTTTCTTAGATGCAGAGGAAGCAATATTTGTAATGTGCTTGTGCCAAGAGAGGTTAGAAGTCAGGGTAATCCCCAAAAGAGATATATCATTTTGCCTAGAAATCGGAGTGTCACCAAAGATAAGCATAGGGGGAGAAGAATCCTTTTTGAGAGATATAAGACAAGACTGAGTTTTAGAAGGGTTGAATTCAACTAAGTTGTCTTTGCCCCACTGGAGAATTACCTGTAGATCGGCATTTCAGGAATTGGTAGCGATTTTCGAGAAGTTGAAGCTGATTGAGCAGGACAAGGTTTCTCAAAATGGAAAGTTGAATGCAATGTGCTATCATCGGCAAAACTATGGATAGGATTTCCAGTCAATGGAAGAAGGTCATTAATATACAAGAGGAAAAGAATGGGGGAAAGAACTGAACCTTGGGGGACACCGGCATTAGTGGAGAAGTTAGAAGACAGAGAGCCATCTACCATCACCCTCAGTGAGCGATCAGAGAGAAAACTGGATAACCAATTATTAAAAACAGTTGGCAAACCATAAGATGGAAGCTTGTTTAGAAGACCTCTATGTCAAACACGATCAAAAGCCTTTGAGATGCAAGAGCAACTGCTTGTGTTTCACCGAAACTTTCCATTGAATCAGTCCATAAATGGGTGACGTAAGCCAGAATATCATCAGTGGATCGATACTGATGGAATCCATACTGGCAATCATTGATCAGACGGAAGGTTTCTAGGTAGTTTAAGAATTTGCGGTTAACTGATTTCTCCATTACTTTAGAAAGAGTACAAGTAATTGCAATGGGACGATAATTGGATGGGAGGGATTTGTCACCCTTTTTACGAACTGGCTGGATGTGAGCAAATATCCAAGCAGAAGGAAAAACACCTTTGGAATAAGAAAGTGAAAAAGGCGGCAAAGAATAGGAGTAAGTTCATGAGCACAGGTTTTGAGAACAAGTGGAGAAATACCATCGGGACCTGGAGCTTTCTTAGCATCAAGATTCGTCAAAGTCCTTCTGACATCCTTTTGACGGAAGACCACAGGAGGCATTGAATGGAGTGTGTTGGGAATGGTGGGAGGTGTTTTACCAAGATCATTAATACACGAGTTGAAAGAAAAATGGAATGCTAGCAAGTCAGCTTTATCCTTGGCTAAAGTGACAACAGAACCATTTGGTTTGGACAGAGGTGAACCTATAGTACTAGTACCCTGCTTGAGTTGGAGGTTGATAAGACGAAAGAAGATATTTGTTGACATTAGACTTGAACTTGCGGCCAATAGCTTTGGCAAGAGACCAGAATGCTCGGCTACGATTAGGGCAAAAAGCAAGTTTTCTACTCTTAGCATGTTCAAACTCTAGTTTGGAATGATTAATAACTGCTTTACAAGTGTTGCGAGCTTTGGTGTAGACAGAAAATGAAACTGAAGAATTAGAAACAAGCCAATTACGATATGCAACATTCTTCTCTTGAACAGCCTTAGCACATTTATTGGAAAACCAAGGTTTAGATAAAGGACGAGATTTTAAAGTGGAGTGTGGGATAAAGGATTCCATTCCTGCAAGAATAATTTCACTGACACGATCTGAGCAAACGTTGACATCAGAAGTTTTGAAACAGTAATCCGACCAAGGAAAAGAAGAAAAGAAGTCTCGCAGGTCATCCCATTTTGCATTCATGTAATGCCAAACAACACAAAGTTGGGATTAGCCATGAGATAAAGGTTCCATTGGAGAAGAGACAATCACCAAGTTGTGATCTGAAGTGCTTAAAGGACCTTTCACTTCAACCGTGTACTTAGAAGGGTTGTTTGTGAGAAAAAGATCAAACGTGTGGGCTGTGTGGTTAGGGTTGTCCGGTATTCTTGTAGGTAAATGAACGATCTGTGCAAGGTCATTAGAAATTGCAAAAGCCTCAGCATCTCGACTAGCTGGGTCGGTGTGACTAGAAAACGGAAGCCAGCTGGAGTTGTGAACATTAAAATCACCAAGGAAAATTACCTCACTGATAGGAAAGTTGGACTGGAGAAAGTCAAGTTGCAAAGAGAGGAAGTGAAAGAGCTCCAAGTGATTAGTGGAGTTGGGAGAACGGTAGAGACAACAGATGAATTTGACACAATGAGGTAGAGAGATTTTAAGCCAGAGAAGATCAAAGAGAGGAGATTCCAAATTGCCAAGTCTCTGACAGGGAATATCAGAACGGACATATGCACAAGTACCACCTTTGAGGCGAAAGGAATCATACAGCGAATAATTTGGGCATCTGAGATGAGCAGTAGTTGAATCAACCGATAACTGAGATTCTGTCAGAAAAAGTACATGGGGTTTGGCAGACTGCAAGTGGAAATGGACATCGTTGAGATTAGAATTGAGACCACGTATATTTGTGAAATGAATTAGGAAGTGCTTGGGAGGTTTAGATCTTTTCGATGATAAGCTTGCTCTAGTAGTTTGACAATTCATGGTGTATTCAATAGTAAGAAAAAGTGGGTTGGACATGCTGTATGAAGTAATGAAATTTTTGGATATGGCGTACACATGATAAGAATATACCCAGATCCTTGACATAACGTGGCCTCGACCATTCTCCCCATACACACACTACTCGGACTCCCTCCAGTCACTATTTGGCAGAGTAGAGGTAGCACGATTATACACTAGCTGATCCGGAAGCCTTCTAGAGAGTTACCAATAGGTTCGGTCCGGTGTACTAACTACCGGTCGACCTGCGAACACCGTTTTAGAGTTCTACCCTCGAAAGGTAAGGAAGATTGGATCTCGCCACAACGTTAATCATAACCTCAAAAGTCATCAATCATACTGCACGATGGAAGAGTTGACCGGAACTTAGCTCTAGAGACTAAACATGGGTTCCATCACTTCAAGCCTCCAATAAGCAAAGTGGTGGTATTGCACCAGTTGATGAGAGTCATCTACCACATAGTACTGCCTGGTAACATAGAGGGGCGGCGTTCCTCCATGTGGTGTGGGCGCCACATCTCGACCTCTGCTTACGTTGGTTCACACCTGGGTGGTCACCCGCCATGTACTTGTGCATGGAGGTTATACCCAGGATTACTAACAGTCCCACCATCGTGAAGGTGCAAGCAGAGGATTTGGCTGTCACAGACGTCCGGACGTCGCCGAAATTGGGTCCACCTAACTTGAGTGTCACCCGAATATTAGTTCCATCAGAGTTTTAGACTCCCAGGTAGCAAGTACAGCTTGTCTGGCATATCTGAGAGAATGTCTGTGACAGCCTCAAGGACCAAGTGACAACGGAGGAATGGAAAAGAGAGGATCAAAAGTCTGAGAAACGGCTGATGCACCCGACCTCATAGAGGGCCATTGCTGACAAGGAAGGCAACGGGAAACCACCTTGTACATTTATCCCTAGTAGCACCATGATGTCTGAATCAAATTTTAGTAGAAACGGGACTCAGCAGGTAAAAGCTGAGAGTGTCGTATTTGGCAGAAGATGAGACAAATCTTCTCAGGTCGTATGCCAGCGAAATTCTTGTAATAATTATCCTTTTATGAAGATTGACATAGAATATAAGAGCAATGAAAGGGAAACTCGAAAATGTGAAGAGAAATCAAGAAAAATAGTCTGAATATTTTAGGAATTGCAGAGACTAGATGGAAAGATGAGACTTCATAAGTAAAGATATAAGGATAATATACAAAGGAGGGAATGACAGCCAGCGAGGAGTAGCTATACTTCTAGATAAAAATGGACAGAAAAGCCTCAAAAAAGTGATACAAGTCAGTGAGAGGATTATTGCTGTAAGATTAAAGATTTATTGATAATGCAAGTATGTTTACCAACGAGCAGTAGCACTGAGAACGAAGTGGACGAAGTATATGAACAGACAGAGGAAATAATGGAACTGGGAAGTGACAGAAGCACGGACATTGTGATGGGAGATTGGAATACTGTCCTCGGTGAAGGAAGAGAAGGAGGTGAGGTTGGAGACTTTATTGGGACAAGGAATGAGAGAGGCAAGAAGATGATAGCTATTCGGGTGCAGATGCTGAATCGGACCACAATTTTGTAGCGACGAAAATGAAGATAACGCTAGATAATAAGGTTTTAAGAAAAAGAAGGAAATGCAATTTAATTGTACTGAAGACTGCACTCGCTGGAGATTGCAGAGGCAATTGATAGGCAGATAGTGGATGGAGAGGAAATAGAAGTGGTGAAGAGATGGAAAAGGTTTAAAAAGATTGTTGTGGGAATAGCAGAACGTAAATTAGGTATAGTAGATCAGAAAAGGATAAGGAAACTAAGTATTACAGAAGGAGTGATGGACAAAATGGAGAAGAGAAGAAAATGGAAGCGCCAAAATTCAGAAGAGGCAAGGATTAAATATAGGAGTTTGAATAATGAACTTCGAAGGGCAACATATGAAGCAAGAGTAAAATGGTGGTAAGAACAGTGCAGAGAACTAGAGGACATGGCAAAAAGAGGAAGTGACCTAATGTATGAAAAAAAAAAAACTTAAACGAACAGGAAGAATAAGACTAATGGAAAGATAAAAGAAAAGAACGGAAAAATTCTATATGACAAAGAACACAAAAGGAGAAGATGGAAGGAATATATAGAAGAGCTATATGATCAAATAAACCAAAGGTCTGGCCTGTGACAGCAGAAGGTGAAGAGACCTTAGGACCAAAACTAATCAGAAGAATTTGAAAAGGGAGTGGCCTCTTTAAAAAGAGGGAAGGCAGCTGGACTGGACGATATACCAGCAAAAATTATAAAAGGACTTGGAGAAGAAACAAAGAAAGAAATGTTTGGGATTTCCGGGAAAATCTATAAATGTGGATGCTGGCCCAAAGTCTTCTAAAATACATAATCATCCCATTAGAAAACAAGAAGAATGCAACAAATTGTATCGACTATAGGACAATCAGTTTAATTTCCCACTACTCAAAAATATTATTAAATTCTCAGAACGAATTAAAGCAAAAACGAGGGATTGTGAATTCATAGTTCAATTTGGGACCAGAGAGACAATAGTAATATTAAGAACACTAGCAGAAAGAAGCGTGGAACTAGGAAAAGATCTGACAATTTGTTTTTTTGATCTCGAAAAGACTTTTGATAGAGTGAATTGGGTTAAACCGATGGAAGTTCTAGGAAAGAACTTAAACTAATTTGGGAATTTTACATGGGACAGACAGATGTGGTTCGGATTGATGGAGAGGAATCAGAAGTAGACATTGATAGGGGTGTAAGGCAAGAATGTTCCATGTCCCCATTACTATTTCATTTATATGCAGAGAACTAGAGGACATGCCAAGAAGAGGAAAAAGTGACCTAATGTATGAAAAAAAAAAAAAAAAACCAAGCACTTGACCAAAAGGAAGAATAAGACTAGTGGAAAGATAATGGAAAGTTAAATTTATAAAAATAAGATAATGATGAAAGAGTATAAAGAAGAACTTAAAGGAGGTGTAAAAGTAGGAGGGGAGAAGATAAAAATAAGATTTGCGGACTACCGGTTAATGATTGCTAATAATGAGGAAGAATTACAGAGCCCACTGAATACCTTGAACAGCAAAGTAAATAAGTACAATATGAATATTAACAGCAAGAAAACCAAGATAAAGTTAATTTCAAAGTGACCAGGAAGAAGAATCAAAGTAACATTAGATGGAATAATATTGGAACACGTGGACAGATACTTTGGAAACAACGACAGAAAATGTAAAAAAGCCTGGAGGAAATAAAAACAAGAATTGCAATGGGCAAAGAGGCATTTAGTAATAGAAAAGAACTTGAGAAGAAATTACAAAAGGAATTAAGTAAATGGTGAAAACATTAATATGGACTGTTGTACTGTATGGCTCAGAGACAAGGACACTGGGAAGAGATTAGATGGCTAGAAGCATTCGAGATGTGGGTGTGGATAAGAATGGAAAAGGTGAAATTGGTGGACAGGGCGAGTAACGAGGAAAGTAAGTGAAGAGAGAACGTTAGTAAAAGAACTAAGATGACAAAAGAACATGTCATATTTTCTTTCATAGGACATGTATTAAGAAGAGAAAGCATGTTGAGGAAAGTGATTGAGGGAAGATGTGTGGGAAGAGAGCAGTTGGGAGAAGGAGAATCGGAATGATTGCCTGGATGGGAAGAGGAAATTATACAGGAATTAAAAGGAAAGTACAAGATAGAGAAGCATGGCGTCAATGGAGTGCTAAATCTCCTGAGGGCAGAGAACTAGAAGAATTACGGCGATGGCCCTTAATGAAAACTGACGTTCTTGACATGATTTTGCTAAGCATATAGTAATAAAGCTCCCCACCGATGGTATCTCTATCTTGACGTGGTGGTGGTGGTGCTTGTTTGCTCTAATTATTCTGAGAGCTATGTCGGTGGTAGCTTAGTTACTGATAGGGCTACCCAAGCCTGACGGGTCAACGGTGAAGAGAAAGACGAAAAGAGATACCCTGGTCCTCCAGGTTGGGCGCAAGACTGAAAACTCTGCCCTGTAAAAGTTTAACCGTTCCGTGTAATTTGACGAATGAAACCGGACAGCCCTTACAGAAACAAACCAGGCCTCGAAATAAGGACATGAATTTGGTATTGAGATTTGGAACTTCGAATGCGCGTACCCTGTTGCAAGTAGGAGCTATGAACAGCATAGCAGAGGAAGCTGAAAAGTTTAAGATGGATATCGTTGCCCTTCAGGAAGAGAGATGTAAAGGTGTGATTAAATTAATTAGCCGAAATTTACAGTATATTACTGTGCAATTGATGAAAGACGGATTATGATTTCTAAGAGAATGCGCAGATTAGTGATTGACTTCACACCAGTGTCTAGGAGAATTTGCAGACTTAGAATTAAAGGAAAATTCCATAATGTGACCTTTATTAATGTGTACGCCCCAACTGAAGGTGCACATGATGTTGCATGCGGATTTTACGATGAACTCCAGGCTGAGTGCGAAAGAATTCAAAAGGCATGATGCAATTATAACGGTCGGTAACTTAAACACTAAACTAAGCAGGTAGGAAGGAAGTTTTCATGGATCTTTTGGGGGAGACGGCCTCCATAAAGAAAAAACAATGGTCTTAGAGTAGCACAATTTGCTGCTGCCAACAACTTTAAGGTCATGAGTAACTGGTTTTCAAGAAAGAATATTCATAAAGGTACGTGGAAAATCCCAGGTACAAATCAAATTAATCAGATCTATCGTGTACTGGTCCCCGAGGTGGGCTACTTCAGCTGAAAATTTACGTTCTTTTCGGAGCTCCAGCTCTGATTATTTTCTAGTGGGAGCCAGACTAAAGTATAAAAGAGCCCTAGTAGCAAGAGGAAAGGCTGAGAAAACTAAGCATTGGAACGTAGAAAAATTGGAAGAGACTTGTCTAAACGAAATACCAGGCAAAGTTGGCCCGAACACTGCATGAACAGGAAAACAGTGACAAGACTGAAGATGAATGGACTTGCATAAAGGAAGTAGTTCTGGCTGCAGTAGCGTAACCTTGGATGAGATCTCAGGATCGAGAAATGAGCTAATGATGAGTGCCAAGAAGCAGTGTTTTGTAGAAGGAGCCACCAGTGGTACTTTCTGAAGAGGTACAGAATCTATTTGTAAAAGCCAGAAAAAGTGTAAGGAGCAGTAGAAGTTTGAAGAGACAAGCCAGGGTGAAATGTTTGCAGCGGAATAGCAGAGCGAATAGAGACCACTACAAGGAAAAACGGATCGCAGCAGCTAGGATGTGTAGAAAGAAGAGGCTTTGAGGAGGAGGTGGGCGAAATGGTGGAACATTACAACAAGGAAAGTAACAAGTTTCATAAGAAGATTAAAGAAAGTACACAGGAATTCCAATCGAAAATTATTGCATGTAGAGATAGCGAAGGAAACTTGCTGACAGAGAAAAGAAGGTTCTGAATGGTGGAAAGAGTATTTTGAGAGCATCTTGATAGGAGATGAGAATGAAACAAAACAGCTATTGTACTATACGGTAGAACCGTATATTAAAGCCTTTAGCTTCGAAGAAATTCAAAAAGTTAAGTGCTTAAAGAACTTTAAAGCGCCGGTGGGTGCTGACGGAATAACTGCAGAGTTGCTCAAGAACGGTGGAGTGGAAAATATTACATAATCTGATACAATATTGTCTGAAGTAAAAAATCCCGAATGAATGGACACTTGGAATCGTACAGCCGATTCACAAGAAGGGCGATAAACTGCTTTGTTCGAACTATAGAGGTATTAGATTACTGAGAGTAACTTACAAGGTTGTCGGGAGTTATTTATAACAGACTGGTAGCGTATTCGGAGACTCAGTGTGCATTTAAACCCAATCGCTCAACACTTAACAGATTTTCATTTTGAGGCAGATACAATTACACTTATATAACCTACATGTAGGTGTCAAAACAAGCTTTTGATTACCTCAACAGAGAGGAAATGACAAATGATTTCCTACTGGGCATACCTCCAAAAGTTTTTAGGCTCGTAAAAGCAACCCTGGCTGGCTTTTAAGTAGTGGAGAGAATTGACAAGTTGACGACTCCCTTTGACATTTACGCTGATGTGAAGGCAAGGCGATGATGTCTTTTCCACTGTCTTTCTGGGATGTCTATCCAGCCTGGAAAACCAGGTTAGATAACCAAAGCTCGAACGGACCATTCCACAGCATCCCAAAGATGCTCCACAGGGCTTATGTACGGTGAACGAGGAGGCCATTCCATGGTGGTAAAATCTGCCGAGTGCACTTCAAACCATGTTCTAGTCACCACAGCTCTGTAGGGAGGCGACTGTGCTGCTGGAAGAGTCCATTGCCCTGTGGGTGCACGATGACCATGAAGGAATGCAGATGGTCTGCAGGAATGGACACGTAACTTGGACCGTTCAGAGATGCATCTAGACGTACTAGAGGTCCCAATGTGTGCCAGTTGAACACGTACCACATCATTACCGGCCCTCCACTTGCCTGAAGAATTCCTTGTTTACATGACGCTTACCCGATTTTTCGGAATACTGCAAACTGCCTGAGGAAAAGCAAAGTAATGTCGACAAACCAACCCCTCGCGTCTAGTTGGCCACAACAATAGAATCAGAGGAACTCAATTATGTAAGGCCCACTCCGGCCGTTGAACGTAATAAAAATTCACAATCCCCAAATCTGACAGGATGATGTCAGATCAGCAGGAAATTAAGGATTTCTAGCATGCCCACTGCTCAGGTTGCAAAACTAGAAGAGGCTACTGATCCCCGTGACCCTTCCCTCCTGGAAGGAACCGTCCTGGAAAAAAGGCTAAATTAAGAACTGACTTAGAAAACCTATTCAAAGATCCAAGTAGTAGGATAACAACTGAACTCAGTGGACGAATCGTCTCTTTTGAACGAAACTGGAGACTCAACGTACACTGCGAAAGAGCCACAGCGAAATGGAGGTCCTCATTGAGGGAGGAATAAATCAAATGCAACAGCGCACCCACTCCTATGCTGACGTGCTGAGGATGACACAAGCTAAGACCCGTAAAAAAACATACCGCTACCCAAGGAAGAAAATTTTCTCCAGTAGCCCAACCTTATGGTCCTGCGACCAAAAAATCCAGAAAAGCGACCAAATTAAGAACCAAGTTATGACAAAACTGAACGAGGATTTTAAAACATCCAAAAATTAAATCTATAAGGAAAACCAGGAATACTGACATAATAGAGATCGAGACACGTGAGGAGGCTCATGAAATAATGAACAATCCGAAGATCCCCAGACTCGGTCTTACTGCGTCGACACCCAGGAAAAAGGGACCGTCGATCATTATCTACGACCTCGACAAAGATCTAACACAGGACCAACTAATTCAGGAAATGTACTGTAGAAACCGCCTACCAAATCAAGGTATGACAAAAATTAATCCATCAAAAATACTCGACCAAGTCTAGAATAGGGAGTAACAAACTGAATAGTCGAACTCGCTCCACCTGCCTGGCAGGTGCTCACCAACCAGAACAGAGCGTACATCAATTGGAGTAGCCACAGACTCAGGGAACATGTGGCTGTCCCGAAATGCTACAGATACTGTAAGTTTGGACACACCACCCATACCTGCGACCAATGTGCCGAGAAAGGACAGTAGTTTAACGCCTGCCCCAACAAGTTCCGAGTCTCTGTGAGAACTGTAAGGCGCCTACCAAAGTGCGAACTGTAAGGCAAACAAAATTGACCACAACCACTCTATCAGGGACAACAAGTACCCCACATACATGAAAGCCAAGTCTACCAAATCAGAATCGGCTATGGGGACACGCCCTAAGCAATTTAATTACAGAGTCAACAAATTCTTATAAGTGCATAGTGGACCCGGGCCGTTGCCAAGTAGATTAGGACCCGAGCTGAGGAGGAAAAGGCAGCTATATTAATCATTCAAGAACCCTACGCCTACAGGAACCGGGTTAAGGGTTATCCCCTGGCGTACACAGTTGTCCAGACGGGTGTCGACACGCTGGGCCAACCTTCATTGTCAAGAATCCGAGTATCACAGTTACTAAAATTTTAACCCTTTGTCTGACATGGGCGGTATGCGTCCACATGATAAGCACTCTGGGCCCCTTTTTCGTTGTCTCCCTGTACTGCCATCCAGGCGAAGACAATCTCTGCAATCAGATACCTGCAAGGCGTACTTAATACCGTGCCAATTTCTTGTTTCTCGTCGGTCAGGGGTCCGACTGAGTCACCGATGTGACCCAGTTGGACCCCTGACCGACGAGAAACAAGAAATTGGCAACGATTGGAGAACTTCTTGGCCAATTCCACCTTGACAACTCTTAACCAACCAAACAATCTTTCCACATTCTGCAACAATGTGGGAATCAACAATAGACATCACTATAGCCACTCAGAACGTAGCAGGAAATATAACGGACTGGAGGGTGAATGACGCGTGGAACACATCTGACCACTCGGTTATATCATTCCAACTGGGCAAGATCCCTCCTCAGGGTCCCTTATAATAGAACTGAAAACAGATAATCCGTGGAAACGGCAAACTGGGATGCATTCAAAAGGGTACTGATGGACTCGATACCGACTACGCTCCATCCGGACGAAGAAAAAAAAAATTCTATAAAAGGCACATAACCAACCACATAATAATGGCCTCAAATCAGGCCATCAGACGGAAGACCCCTGCCCCGGATGCAGTCCCTTGGTGGTGCCCAGAGCTCCAGCAACTTAGGAGAGATGTTATGACTGCGAGAAAGCGATTCCAACGTGCACGCCGATCTTGGTCCTCAGGCAAACCTACAGAAACGTAAGGAACTTACTATACCACTGAAATTACTGCAGCACCTCATCGCCACAACTGGAAACGCCGACTCCTGGGAAGTGGGATACAAAATCGCCATTAGAGACTTTTGAAGTGAGACTATCACTTCAAAAGTCTCTGCACAGGGAGTGGCAGCCACAACGTGGCAACAGTCAATGGATAACATCCTCAAAAAAGGATGTTATCCATCATAACATCCCTAAAGGACTGGTCACTCCTGCCAGCCCGGAACAGCACCAGTTTTGTAGGGATAATCATAATTACATCACACAAGACCTGGAACCATCCTTCAGCTTGGAACTCCATGCAGCGGCTGCACACAGGAACCTTCCCAGCTGACTGGAAGAGAGCCAACACCAAACTCATTCTGCAAAATCTGCTCAACCAAGTTCCTTCTGCCCGATAGCATTGCCCCAGGGGCTAATCTGGGGAATCTTTGTGTAAAATTTTGGTAAAACAACTGAATTTTGACTGAAGATTAAATTTTTTAGTTGATTTAGTTTGTGTTATAGATTTTTTGCACTTGCATAGGCTTCGAAAACCTAAATTAGCTACCCTACGTCCCCGACGTCTGGGGCGGGCAGCTGAGGGTGAATCCCTCAGCTGGCTAAACGGGTTTATCGGTAGTTGGTGCAGAGGGCTTTTGTGTTTTCCTGTTTTAGAGTGTTTTGTTAGATTTTTTAAGGGAACATTTTCGTGCCCTTTTAAGTGATTCCAGTTCCTGGGAACTCCACTCGTTTAACTTGAGTGGGGTACCGTTTTTTAAAAAAGTTTTTTGAGTTAGATTACTTGATTAACTGTTTGTGTTCTAACATTGTTTGTGTTTTAACACTGGTTGTTGACTAGGTCCTTTGGACTAGTATAGGATTTGCTGATTTGAAGTCTGATTTTTTATATTCTAAAAGTATTTAAAGTTTTGAAGTATTAAAAAGTTTAAAATGGGGCCAAAGCGAGCTCTGCAAAAGTCTCTTGGGGTTGTCTCTCAAGAAGTGAGTGAAGATGAGGATGATAGCAGTGCGGAATCAATATTGGATGTGAGTTCTGATTTTTCATCTGGAGAAAAAGCAGAAATGCAGGAGGGGTTGTTGACCCTGGCTAAAGATGTGGCGGATGATGTAAAAACATTGAAAAAGAATAAGGGGAAAAAGAAGATAAGTGACAAAAAGGATAGTCTGGGTAAGAAAAAGAATAAAAGCAAAACCAAGATTTCAAGTAAAAAGGAGAAGGCAAAAACCACCCAGACAGTGTTTGATGAGGGGACTTCCTCACAAACTGGTCTGAGGCAGGTTGATAATTTACTAACTGATGACTGTATGAGTTCCGTGGATGAAGCTGAGATTGATCTCTCAAACTTAAGTGATCTAAAGAAAGCTAAAGTAAGACTCAGAAGAATTTTATATAGTGATAAAGTAAAGATACCAGGTAACATATGTATTGAAATTTTGGACATATGGGACGAACTGGAGGAGGCCTATTTACGGCTAGAAACTGAAAAACAGTTGTTGATAAATAAAGAAAAGGAATTTGTGTCAGAAAAACCGCAATATGCAGCGGTCGTGGCAATTCCTACTGTAAGCATTAAACCGAGAGTTGCAGTTATCACAACTAAAAGTGATAAATATAAATCAAGCGATCAAATGAAGGCAGATCTGCTGATGAAGGTGAGACCAGTTTTAAGTAATGTAAAAGTCAAGAGTCTTAGAGCAATTAAAGACAATAGAGTTATCATCGAAGCAGACACGGATAAAGACATGGATTCAATTATAAAATGCCCTGAATTTCAAGAATTGGGCATGAAAATAAATAAATTTCAAAGACAAAATCCTAAGTTACTTATCTATGATGTGGAGCAGGATATAGATAAAACTCTGTTACTTGAAGAATTGTGGGTGAAAAATTTAAAAGATCATGGAGTTGACCTAAAAACATTTCAAGAAAATGTGAACATAGTGTCCATTAACAAAGTCAAAAATAAGAATGTGTCTAATTGGATCCTGCAGGTTCCTGCAGTTATTCACAGGAAATTGTTATCTTTTGGCAGAGTATATGTGAACTGGTCTTCATGTCGCGTGAGGGACATTGTAACAGTGACTCAATGCTACAAATGTATGGCCTTTGGGCATATAGCTAAATATTGTAAGAATGATATTTTCTGTGGTCATTGTTCTGTAAAGGGCCATTCTTTTAAGGAATGCCCTGCAGTAAATGAGGCCCCAAAATGTATCAATTGCTGGAGACAGCATAACTCCAATGAGCACTCGGCTGTTAACAAGTCTTGTCCGGAGTACAAAAAAGCTATGGAGCAAAATAAAAGAAAAATAGATTATGAATCGTGAAGGTCTATCTTTGCTTAAAATAGCTCAAATAAATGCGCAAAGATCAAAAGATGTGGCTTCCCAGTTGGTGAGGGAGGTGGAAGACAAGGCTTATGATGTGGTGTTGGTTCAGGAGCCTTACTCGTACTTGGGTAAAGTAAGGGGATACCCGAATGTGTATAGGGTTCTAGAGTGTGGAGACGTCCCATATGCAGCCATAGTGGTTGTCAACCCCAATTTGGGGGTGACAATGATTACATCGCTATGCTACGAGTACGGCATATGTTGTGAAATCGTTGGCCCCTTTGGATCCTTGTACTTGGTGTCCCTTTATTGTAAGTACAATGACTATTTAGAACCTTACCTAAGATATTTGGATAGGGTCGAGTGTAGGTTGAGAGCCAAACCCATAATCATAGCTGCTGACACAAATGCGGGTTCCACCCTTTGGGGTGCGGGAATGTCTGATGATAGAGGTATTGATCTAGAAGACTTCCTGGCCTCAAAGGGTTGGGATGTGATAAATGACCCGACGCAGCTGCCGACATTTTCCTCAGTTTCTGGGGAGTCTTATATAGACGTCACGATCTGCTCATGTACTTCAATAGCTAGAGTGCGGAATTGGAAGGTACAAGCTGAAGTAACAACAAGTGACCATAGATTAATATCATATGAGTACACTGTGAGCGATGTTCGTCGCGAATGGATGGAGACCAGTAGGTACTCAGTCAAAAATGCCAACTGGGACAAATTTCATAGTGTAATTGACCAATTAATGGATGCTAATGTGAACTGGATTGAAATGAGTGCCGAAGATAAAGTGAATAAGGTGACACAAATTATTCAAGCAGGATGTGCTAAAGCTATGAAAAGGAAAAAGAAATGTGTCCGGAAGGTCCCATGGTGGAATTTTGAACTAAATAGTTTAAGAAGACGTGTTCGTGCAGCTCGAAAAAGGTTCCAGTTTGAACGTAGAAACTATGGAAATGCTCAAGAAAGTAAGGAGTACTACTTACAAATACGGAGAGAATATTCAAGTAAAATTAATAAGTTTAAAATCTTGGCTTGGCAAGATTTTGTAAGTACCGTGGGTAATGCAGATCCTTGGAACCCCGTGTACAAGATTATTACAGATAAAGTTTATGTGGCGGAAATCTCACATAGTGTGATGGGAGAGGATCACCAAGAGACTATAACTTGGGGTCAGACTTTAAATCAGATTTTAAAGGTACTCTTTCCTAGTGAAGGAGATATTTTAGAAGTTCATAATAAAGTTTTAAATGAAAATGACCAATATAGAAATGAATCAATCGAGAGTCCTTTCACTAATGATGAATTAGCAATGGCTATGAGCCAGATGAAGGATGGAGGTGCTCCTGGTTTAGATTTCCTAGAGACCCATGCGATAAAGCAGTTCTTCTCCAAGCATCATGATATTCTATTGGACATGTATAATACTTGTCTAATGGAAGGAACTTTTCCTAAGTCTTGGAGAACGGCGGTCCTGAGAGTAATTCTGAAGAGTCCGGAGAAGCCCATGAATGAACCTGCTTCGTATCGGCCGATTGCACTTCTACCCATCCTGGGGAAAGTCTATGAACGTTTATTGATTTATAGATTAGTACCCAGGTATGAGGCTCAGGGTTTGAGCTCTAAGAAACAGTTTGGATTTAAAAAGGGCTCCTCAACTGAGGACGCCATAAGAACTGTAATGAATATAGTGGAATGTGCAGAAGCTAGATATGTTCTGGGTTTGTTCGTGGACTTTAGGGGTGCATTCGATGCCTTGTGGTGGGGTAGCATCCTCCGCAGGGCTAGAATGGCACTCTGTCCTGGAAATCTCTATAAGACCATGCAGAGTTACTTCTCGGATCGTTGTATCATTGTAAGAACGAGCTTTGAAGAACAAAATTACATAGTTGAGCGTGGATGTCCTCAGGGCTCTATTCTGGGGCCCTTTGTTTGGAATATGGTTCTTGACGAATTTTTAGAGCGTAACATGGGGGATACCCATGCCATAGCGTATGCCGACGATCTGGTTTTTGTTGTACAAGGTAACTCCAGAAAGGAGCTAGAAGATAAATCTAGTATTGTCCTTGGTGAGTTATTACAGTGGAGTTGTCTCCACAAATTGAGTATCTCACCTACTAAGACAGTTACTATGCTCCTGAAAGGTAGGCTGAGCTTGAATAGGCCTCCATTAGTAAGAAGTGGGGATGTCTCTCTGAGATATGTCAAGAACGTTAGATACCTTGGGTTGCTTTTGGAGGAGCGACTGTTCTTTACAGAACATGCCAAGTACCTGAAGCAGAAAGTTAAGCTCCTTTATGCCAAGCTTCGGCGTGTTGTGAGGGTAAAGTGGGGTATTAAGGGCCGAGCCTTAAATATGTTATACGAATGTGTATTCGTCCCTATACTGACTTACGCTGCTGGAGCTTGGTGTGATCGAGCTGTATACTCTGCAGTGAAGAAGCAATTATTAATGGCTCAAAGGTTTGCTCTTCTGGGGGTAACCCGTGTGTGTCGTACTGTTTCGACAGATGCCGCGCAAGTAATTGCAGGCAAGATGCCGGCGGACCTCATGGTGATCCGTTCTGGCTTATTTTACTGTTTAAAGAGAGGCATTCAAAAAGAGCTTCTTGGTGTTCATTCGTGCTCTGAAGGCATGAGTGTGCTGGAGAGAAGATTGCATATGGCTGAACGGAAAAGGATTGAGAATGAACTTATCGGAGTTTGGCAGACTCGTTGGTCGAACTCTGATAAGGGACGTGAAACTTTTCATTTTCTCCCTTCTGTTGAACTTATAAATTATAAGAAACGGCCCTGGTTGCAATTCGGATTAAAGGCATGCTTTGTGTTGACAGGACATGGGTTGAGTGCCAGGCTGAACGAGCTCGGCTTATCTGATTCGGGGCTATGTGCATGTGGGGAACATGAAACTGGACTCCATGTTATGCTATATTGTCCAATTTATGCTGATTTGAGACTCAATCTTGAGGTGGCTCTCGGTTTGAATCTTAATGTTCTATATACTTTATTTGAAAGTAGGAACAGTTTTAATCTTTTTAATGTGTATATTGATAATGTTTTTAGGAGAAGACAAACTCTCTAAATGTAGTGGTCATCCTCCCCGAGGAAGGGGCGGTAACTGGAACCACAGGAAATACTAATCTATTTTCTGTGGCGACAGGCCAATGACCGAAGTTTGTGAATTATACACTACTAGAGTCTTTTAAATTATATTGTTTGATTTTTTAGTCAAAATTTTAGTTGACTACATTCCAATATTGGAATGTTATTCTTTTATAATAAAGTTAAATGTGCATATGGGCATATTTGCCTAGGAGGCACTAGATGGCTCTGGTATTATATGATGATGCCCGATAGCATTGCCCCGCGAGTAAGTAGAATACCCCGGGTGCACAGCGACTTAACAAACGTTCTATAAAAGTGTGACTATTGGTGGTAAGTGATAGAACTACTATCAACTTTTGGTTGTGTTTGTTTGGTGATTTGTGCGGGTTATTGTACAGGGCTCCCACATCCGAGGTGTGCGGGGTGGGCGCCCAGGCAAAGCCTGGACGGCGAAGAGGAGCCTGACTGCCGGCTGGTGGTCAAATCAAGCGTGGATAGGTGATTTTGGGAAAAAGGTTTTCCTGTATTTCCGTGCCCTTTCTGAAAGGGTGGACTTGATCTATACCAAGCAGTAGAACTTGTTGTTGTGATTACGACGAGCTTTGTGTTTGTTTTGTAAATACAGTGTGGTGTTTTGTTTGTATAGTGAGTATTTCTTTTTATTGTGAGTGTTTCACTTTGTGTAATTCAAAGATTGTTTCTCATGGCTGCGCGTCCGGAGGGGGAGCAGCCTGGTAGATCTGGAGGTGTGGCGGAGGAGGTGCAAGATGGGTCCTCTTCCCCTGTGCAGCTACGACAATTAGCAGTGAGATTGCAAAGGTATGATGTGGAGTCAGGATCCTCCATAGAAGAACCATCTGAGATGGAAGTGACTGTGGCCACTGATGTATCGCAGCGCTCAAGTGTAAAGCGCTCTAGGGTAGAGAGTGATAATGAAGCAGACGGTGAATGTTCCATGACGTTCGATGAGATCAAAGCAGCTAGGAAGCAGTTGCACGAGTTCCTTTTTAAAGATTCGAACAAAGTGAATCGTACAGCAATGAACTCAATTATGGACATGTGGGATGCTCTGGAGACGAAGGCGTTACGGGTTCATGAAGCGAATAAAGTTCTGAGGGCAAGACTTCAAGAAAGGGACAAAATGGGTCCAGTGAAACAAACTTTTGCGGAGGTGGCAAGAAGAAGTGAGATTAATGTGCCTCTAAAAGAAAGAGAGCGACATGTAATATTTATAAAGGCAGACAGTGATAGACTAAGAACAAGTGAAGAGGTGAAGAATGAAGTATTGAAAACGATTAGGCCCGAGCTGAAAGATATGAAAGTAAGAAGTTTCAGAACTATCCGGGATAAGGGAGTAGTCCTAGAGCTTGATACGAAGGAGGATCTCACAAGGGTGATGACTTGTGCTAAAGTTCAGTTGGCAGGACTGAAAACTGAAATTCCTCGGACCAAGGGGAATCGGATCATTGTGTACGACGTGGAAGGAACGGTAGAAGAAAAGGAATTGCTAGAACAGATTTTCTCGAAGAATGTCATTGAAATGGGGATAAGCAAAGAGAATTTTATGAAGGGCGTAGTGGTGCGTTCAGTGGCCAAGGTGTATGATCGAGAAGCTAAGAATTGGATTTTGGAGGTGTCAAAAGATATTCAACAGTTTTTGGTGGGCAGGGGAAGAGTATTTGTGAATTGGAGTTCCCATCGTGTTAAGGACATTGTGTTTTTGACAAAATGTTTTAGATGTTTGGCCTTCGGCCACACCTCTAGGAATTGTAAAGCGAAAGTAACTTGTGGGCATTGCGCTGGAGAAGATCATCTCTTCAAAGACTGTCCTAAGAAGCAAGATTCGCCAAAATGTGCTAATTGCAAAAGGAAAAATGCAAGCGCTGACCATTCGATTAGGAGCAGAGACTGTCCTGAGTACAAAAGGTATATCGAAATTTTAAAGCGAAAACCAGTGAATGGATAGTACGTCTATAAATATTATAAATACCAAAATAAAAGTATTACAAATAAATGGTCAGCGCTCGTATCAAGTGGCGTTACAACTTGCTCAAAGGACACGAGAGGAGAATATTGATCTTCTCCTTGTGCAGGAGCCCTATACGATAGGTGGATTTGTTAAAGGCTACCCAATGAGTTACCGGATTGCGCAGCGTGAGAATTGTAAAGCAGCAGTAATTGTGTGCAACCCTGACCTGGTAATAACTCAGATGCAGAGCTTGTCTTTCACGCATGGAATGTGTGTGGAAGTAATCGGCCCTATGGGGCGAGTGTACATAGGAAGTATGTACTGCCAGTTCGGCGAGACCTTAGACACATATCTACGGTTTGTGGATATGGTTGCCAACGAGGTTGGAGGAAAGCCTATGGTGTTGGGTGTTGACTCAAATGCTAATTCTAGACTGTGGTACAGTTCTGAAACTGATGTGAAAGGTATTCAGTTTGAAGATTGTCTTATTAGCAATGGTCTGGAGATTGCGAATCGTCCGCGTAACCCAAGCACCTTCTCCACTATAAATGGAGAAGCCAATATTGATATTACCATATGTAGTTTCTCTGCCATTGATATAGTTAAGGAGTGGTGTGTGAGGGAAGGGTGGACGACGAGTGATCACCGGGCCATAACATTTAATATTGAAGGGAAATCTCGGAGTCAGATAATAGAGACACCCAGCAGGTTAGTACGGAGGTCGGTGAACTGGCAACGATTTCAAGCTAGTATCCACGAACGATTACAGGAAGGGAATGATGCACTTTTAAATGGTAATGCTTTGGTTAAGGCGGAAGTTTTGACAAGAGTCTTGCGAGGGGCCTCGTGCGGATCAATGACCAGAAGGAAGAAATATGCTCGATCGGTTCCCTGGTGGAGCGAAGAGCTGAGTCGGCTGAGGCGGAAGGTAAACTCAGTTAGACGTAAATGGAGCAGGGCCAGAAGATTAGGGTATGGAGATGTACTGATTTATGAACGGATTTATAAGGACACTAAAAACAGCTATGTGGGGAAAATCCGCGAAATGAAGAAAAAGTCGTGGGAGGACTTTGTGCGGATGGAGGGAGATCGAGACCCTTGGGGTCTTCCCTACAAAATAGTGATGGAAAAGCTCAAATTAGAATCAGTTACATTTTCCATATGCGTTGCTGATGTGATGACCACGACATGGGAGCAATCAGTAAGCGCAGTACTGGATTCCCTGTTTCCATTGGATAATAAGCTCGAAGATACTGCTTACCAGGCCCGAGTGCGGGAAGAAAATAGGGACTATGTCAGTTTGGAGACCGAAGAGGTGTTCACTCTTGATGAATTGAATGAAGCTATTAAAGAGACTAAGGGAAATAGAGCACCAGGTGGAGACGAGATCTTCGCCGAGGTAGTGAAGGTGTTCTTTAAACACCATAGCCACTTATTATTGACAATATATAATTCTTGTTTAAGTGAGGGAGTTTTCCCGGACTGTTGGAAGACTGCGCTTTTGCGACTTCTGTTGAAACACAGGGATAAAGATGTCACTGATCCGAGGTCATATAGGCCCATTGCGCTATTGTCGGTGTTGGGAAAGATTTTTGAACGGCTGATTATAGCTCGAGTAAAAAGCAGATATGTAGCCATGGGGCTTGCCTCGCCTAAACAGTATGGTTTTCGAAAAGGGAGGTCTACGGAAGATGCCATCTCTGAAGCCTTGAGTAGAGCACGGCAAAGCACTAAGAAATATGTGCTAGGAGTGTTTGTAGATTTCAGGGGGGCTTTCGACTCTCTCTGGTGGGATAGCATATTGGCAAGATTGAGGCAGATGAACTGCCCGCAGAATCTCTATAGGCTGATGCAAAGCTATTTTACGGACAGAAAGGTTATCGTCAGGAATAAGTATGCTTTCGTGGAACGAGAGGTACAACGAGGAGCACCACAGGGTTCGATTTTTGGCCCTGTGGTGTGGAATATGGTTCTGGACGATATCCTTAATGATGACTGGAGCGATACGGTGATATTAGCTTATGCAGATGATGTGCTCATGTTGACAGAAGGAGACTCCAGACTTGAGCTGGAGCAAAAAGCGGAAAGAGCAGTAGAGAAGTTAAGTCTGTGGGCAGATAGTAATAAGTTGGGAATTTCGACACAGAAAACTGTGTTAATGTTGCTAAAAGGTAAGCTGAGTGCCAGTAGGCATCCCGTCGTGAGATTGAAGGAAGATACCCTGAAGTACCGGACACAGGTAAAGTACTTAGGAGTCGTGCTGGATGAACGATTGAGCTTCGTCCCACATGCTAAATATATTAGAGACAAAGTGAAAAAGGTATATGGTCGAGTAAGAAGAATGGTTCGGCATGATTGGGGTCTGAGGGGGAAATCTCTTAGGCTCCTGTATCATTGTGTGTTTGAGCCGATGGTAACATATGCCTGTGGTGCGTGGGGCGGAGCGATTACACATTGTTTTGTACGCAGACATTTGTTTGCAGCTCAGAGATCGGCTATTTTAGCCCTATCAAGGGCATGTAGAACAGTGTCCAGTGATGCCCTGCAGGTGTTATCAGGGAAACTTCCTATAGATCTGGTTGTGGCAAAGCGATACCTATTATATAGAACAAAATGTAATCAGTCAATGGAAATATTTGGGTTGAAGTCGTGCCCTGACGCGACTCACGAGTACAGTAGAGTAGATGTGAGGAGAGAAGATCGACGGCTGACAAATGAAATATTCCAGATCTGGCAGGCTCGGTGGACGTGTTCTGAGGCGGGGCGAGTGACATACGGATTTATTCCCTGTGTGGAGACAAGGGCAAAGCAGGAATCGTGGCCAATGCTGGGGGTATCCCAGACAATGCTGGTGACGGGTCATGGTCTTGGGGTCCGATTGCGACAGTTCGGGTTGACCGAAAATGAATATTGTCGATGTGGAGCTGCAGAAGATTCAGATCATGTGCTCTCAGTGTGCCCGTTATATTCTAGTCCTAGGAATGATTTACGGATTAAGATGGGTGGAATTATTGATCGGCACGAGGTCTTTCGGGACTTGACAGTGTATAGAGCATTTTTAAAATTTGTAGCAGATGTCTTTAGAATAAGGAATGCCTAGTTGGTAGTGCTGTAAATAGTGTTTTTAAAATGGTAAATTTTAGATGAAAAAGTTTTATTGATTTAAGGTTTACTGGCTTTTTGGCTGAAGTTTATTGTACATAGAGATTTTAAATGCTAGATATTAGTGGACCCACCTCCACGCGGTTAGGGGCGGAAACCCCTACCACGAAGGCTAACTGTGTTAGCTGTGGTAGGGGGCTAAGAGGTCCAAAGTATGTACAGTAAAATAAGAGTATTATGTTGATGAGCTTTTGCTCGGAAAACATTTTAGAATAATATGATGATGATGATGATGCCCGATAGCATTGCCCCAGGGGCTAATCTGGGGAATCTTTGTGTAAAATTTTGGTAATACAACTGAATTTTGACTGAAGATTAAATTTTTTAGTTGATTTAGTTTGTGTTTAAAACTTTTTGCATTTGTATAGGCTTCGTAAACCTAAATTAGCTACCCTACGTCCCCGACGTCTGGGGCGGGCAGCTGGGGGGTGAATCCCTCAGCTGGCTAAACGGGTTTATTAGTAGTCGGTACAGAGGGCTTTTGTGTTTTCCTGTTTTAGTTGTTTGTTTGTTTTTTTTAAGGGAGCATTTCTGTGCCCTTTTAAGTGATTCCAGTTCCTGGGAACTCCACTCGTTTAACTTGAGTGGAGTACCTTTTTTAAGTTTTTTCGAGTTAGATTACTTGGATTAACTGTTATTGTATTATATTAACTTTGTTTGTGATTAACATTGTTGTGACTAGGTCCTTTGGACTTATTATTGAAGTTGCTGGTTTGAAGTCTGACTTCTTTTATTGAAACATTTTGAAGTATTTAAAAGTTTTTAAGTTTAAAGTTATAAAACTTATTTTAATATGGGGCCAAAGCGTGCTCAGAAAAAGTCTCTTGCGGTTCTCTCTCAAGATGTGAGTGATGAAGAAGAGAGTAGTGTAGAATCGTTATTAAACATGAGTTCTGACTTTTCTTCTGGAGAAAAGGTAGAGATGCAGGAGGGTTTGTTGACCCTTGCTAAGGATGTGTCAGATGATGTAAAGTCAATGAAGAAGTACAAGGAAAAAAGGAAGATAAGTAATAAAAAGGATAGTATGGGCAAGAAAAAGAGGAAGGTAAAAACCAAGATGTCATCCAAAAAGGGCGAGGCTAAATCTACTCAGATGGGTATAGGTGAGGGGACTTCCTCACAGACTAGTCTGAGGAAGGTTGACGACTTAATGACTGAAGACTCTATGGATTCTGAAGATGAAGTAGAGATAGACCTTTCAAAGTTAAGTGATTTAAAGAAAGCCAAGATAAGACTCAGAAAGATTTTATATTGTGATAAAGCAAAGATACCAAGTAGCATATGTATTGAAATATTAGACATATGGGACGAACTGGAGGAGGCCTATCTACGGCTTCAGACAGAAAAACAGTTGCTATTGGATAAAGAAAAGGAATCCAAGTCTGAAAGGACACAATACGCTGCAGTCGTGGCAACTCCTGCTGTGAGCATAAAACCAAGAGTGGCAGTTATCACAACTAAAAGTGATAAATATAAATCAAGTGACCAAATGAAGGAAGATCTGTTAAAGAAGGTCAGGCCAGTTCTAAGTACTGTAAAAGTTAAAAGTCTTAAAGCAATTAAAGATAATAGAGTTATTATTGAAGCGGACACAGATAAAGACATGGATTCTATTATAAAATGCCCTGAATTTCAAGAACTAGGAATGAAAATAAACAAATTTCAAAGACAAAATCCTAAGCTACTTATCTACGATGTTGAGCAAGATATAGATAAAACTTTACTGCTTGAAGAACTGTGGTTAAAGAATTTAAAGGATCATGGAGTTGATCAGAAAGTATTTCAAGAAAATGTGAACATAGTGTCTATTAATAAAGCCAAAAATAAGAATGTGTCTAATTGGATCCTGCAGGTTCCTGCAGTTATTCACAAGAAACTGTTATCGTTTGGTAGAGTATATGTAAACTGGTCCTCATGTCGAGTGAGGGACATAGTTACTGTGACACAATGCTATAAATGTATGGCCTTCGGGCATATAGCAAAATATTGCAAGAATGATGTATTCTGTGGTCATTGTTCTGTAAAGGGGCATTCTTATAAGGATTGTCCCTCAGTAAATGAGGCCGCAAGGTGTATCAACTGCTGGAGACAGCATAATTCCAATGAGCACTCAGCTGTTGACAAGTCTTGTCCGGAGTACAAAAAAGCTATGGA
The DNA here is from genome assembly GCF_048544385.1 of Mastigoproctus giganteus. NCBI lineage: Eukaryota > Metazoa > Arthropoda > Arachnida > Uropygi > Thelyphonidae > Mastigoproctus > Mastigoproctus giganteus. The sequence goes on along the minus strand of NC_143584.1, from coordinate 25,540,403 downwards.
GCAAAATAAAAGAAAAATAGATTATGAATCGTGAAGGTCTATCTTTGCTTAAAATAGCTCAAATAAATGCGCAAAGATCAAAAGATGTGGCTTCCCAGTTGGTGAGGGAGATGGAAGATAAGGCTTATGATGTGGTGTTGGTTCAAGAGCCTTACTCGTACCTAGGAAAAGTAAGGGGTTACCCGAATGTGTACAGGGTTCTGGAGTGTGGAGACGAACCATATGCAGCCATAATGGTTGTCAACCCCAATTTGGGGGTGACAATGATTACATCGCTATGCTACGAGTTTGGCATATGTTGTGAAATCGTTGGCCCTTTTGGATCCTTGTACTTGGTATCTCTTTACTGTAAGTACAATGACTATTTAGAACCCTATCTAAGTTATTTGGATAGGGTTGAGTGTAGGCTAAGAACTAAACCCATAATCATAGCTGCAGACACAAATGCGGGTTCCACCTTGTGGGGTGCAGGAATGTCTGATGATAGAGGCACAGATCTGGAAGACCTCCTGGCCTCTAAAGGTTGGGATGTAATTAATGACCCGTTGCAGCTGCCAACATTTTCCTCAGTTTCTGGAGAGTCTTATATAGACGTCACGATTTGCTCATGTACTTCAATAGCTAGAGTGCGGAATTGGAAGGTACACGCTGAAGTTACAACAAGTGATCACAGATTGATATCATATGAGTACACAGTGAACGGTGTTCGTCGCGAGTGGATGGAGACCAGTAGATACTCTGTCAAAAATGCCAAATGGGACAAGTTTCATAATGTAATTGATCAATTAATAGATGCTAATGTGAACTGGTTTGAAATGAGTGCTGAAGAAAAGGTAAATACGGTGACACAAATAATTCAAGAAGGATGTGAGAAAGCCATGAGAAGGAAAAAGAAATGTGTAAGAAAGGTCCCATGGTGGAATATGGAATTGAATGTTCTAAGAAGACGTGTACGTTGTGCACGAAAACGTTTTCAGCTTGTACGTAGAAATTATGGAAACGCTCAAGAAAGTAAGGAGTATTATCTACAAATACGAAGAGAATACTCAAATAAAATCAACAAGTTTAAAATCTTGGCTTGGCGAGATTTTGTGAGCACGGCTGGAAATGCAGATCCTTGGAACCCTGTGTATAAGGTAATAACGGACAAAGTTTATGTAGCTGAAATTACCCATAGTGTGATGGGAGAGAACCAGCAAGAGACTATATCCTGGGGTCAGACTTTAAATCAGATTTTAAGAGTTCTCTTTCCTAGTGAGGGAGATATTTTAGATGTCCATAATATAGTTTTAAATGAAAATGACCAATATAGAAATGAATCAAACGAGAGTCCTTTCACTAATGATGAATTAGCAATGACCGTGAGCCAGATGAAGGATGGTGGGGCTCCCGGTTTAGATTTCCTAGAGACCCATGCGATGAAGCAGTTCTTCTCTAAGCACCATGATATTCTACTGGACATGTATAATGCATGTCTGATGGAAGGAACTTTTCCTAAGTCTTGGAGAACAGCGGTCCTGAGGGTGATTCTGAAGAGCCCGGAGAAGCCCATGAATGAACCTGCTTCGTATCGGCCGATTGCACTTCTACCCATCCTGGGGAAAGTCTATGAGCGTTTATTGACTTATAGATTAGTACCCAGGTATGAGGCTCAGGGATTGAGCTCAAAGAAACAATTTGGGTTTAAGAAGGGCGCCTCTACGGAGGATGCCATACGAACAGTAATGAATATTGTGGAATGTGCAGAGGCTAGATATGTTTTGGGTTTGTTCGTGGACTTTAGAGGTGCATTCGATGCCTTGTGGTGGGGTAGCATCCTCCGCAGGGCTAGAATAGCACTCTGTCCCGGAAATCTCTATAAGACCATGCAGAGTTACTTCTCGGATCGTTGTATCATTGTAAGAACGAGCTTTGAAGAATAAAAATATACAGTGGAGCGTGGATGTCCGCAGGGCTCTATTCTGGGGCCCTTCGTCTGGAATATGGTTCTTGATGAATTTTTAGAGCGTAACATGGGGGATACCCATGCCATAGCGTATGCCGATGATTTAGTGTTTGTTGTACAAGGAAATTCCAGAAAGGAATTGGAAGAAAAGTCTAGCATTGTCCTTGGTGAGTTATTAGAGTGGAGTTGTCTCCATAAACTAAGTATCTCACCAACTAAGACAGTTACCATGCTATTGAAAGGTAGGCTAAGTTTGAGTAGGCCTCCATTAGTAAGAAGTGGGGATGTCTCTCTTAGATATGTCAAGAGTGTTAGATACCGTGGGTTGTTTCTGGAGGAGCGACTGTTCTTTACAGAACATGCCAAGTATCTGAAGCAGAAGATCAAGCTCCTCTACGCCAAGCTTCGGCGTGTTGTGAGAGTAAAGTGGGGTATAAAGGGACGAGCCTTCAATATGCTCTATGAATGCGTGTTTGTCCCTATACTGACTTACGCTGCTGTAGCTTGGTGTGGTCGAGCTGTGAACTCTGCAGTGAAGAAGCAATTGTTAATGGCTCAAAGGTTTGCTCTTCTGGGGATAACTCGAGTGTGTCGCACTGTTTCGACAGATGCCGTGCAAGTAATTGCTGGTAAGATGCCGGCGGATCTAATGGTGATTCGTTCTGGTTTATTTTATTGTCTGAAGAGAGGCATTCATAAAGAGCTTCTTGGTATTCACTCGTGTTCTGAAGGCGCGGGTGTGCTGGAGAGAAGATTGCAGATGGCCGAACGGAAAAGGATTGAGAGTGAACTTATTGGAGTTTGGCAGACTCGCTGGTTGAACTCCGATAAGGGGCGTGAAACATTTCACTTTCTCCCTTCCGTTGAACTTATAAACTACAAGAAAAGGCCTTGGTTGCAATTCGGATTGAAGGCATGTTTTGTGTTGACGGGACATGGGTTGAGTGCCAGACTGAACGAACTTGGCTTATCTGATTCGGGGCTATGTGCATGTGGTGAACATGAAACAGGACTTCATGTTATGCTATATTGTCCAAATTATGCTGATTTAAGACTCAATCTTGAGGTGGCTCTCGGTTTGAATCTAAATGTTCTATATACTTTATTTGAAAGTAGGAACAATTTTAAAAGTTTTAATGAATATATTGATAAAGTTTTTAGGAGAAGACAAACTCTCTAAATGTAGTGGTCATCCTCCCCGAGGAAGGGGCGGCAACTGGAACCACAGGAAATACTCATCTATTTTCTGTGGCAACAGGCTAATGACCGAAGTTTGTGAATTATACACTACTAGAGTCTTTTAATATATGTAAAAATTTTTAGTCAAAATTTTAGTCGACTACATTACCAAATATTGGAATGTTATTCTTTTAATTAGTAAGATAATTGTGCATATGGGCATATTTGCCCAGGTGGCACTAGATGACTCTGGTATGATATGATGATGCCCGATAGCATTGCCCCAGGGGCTAATCTTGGGGAATAGTGAAAATTGGTGATTATCTTGAGTGATTGTTTAATTTGATTGAATTAAATTTTAGTTGATTGTTACCATTTTGCTGTTTCTATTGTTGCACGAGTTGTAACCTGATTAGCTGCCCTACGTCCTCGGCGTCTGGGGTGGGCATTTGGGGGTTTACCCCTAGCCGGCTGAACGGGTGTTTTGAGGTAGGAGGTGCAGAGTTGGTCAGGAGTTAATTGCATTTTGTGCCCCCAGGATTGTATTTAAAAGTTTCCTGGGACCCTAACTCGTTTGACTTGAGTAGGGAAAGATTTTAAATTGGTTTGGATAGATTTCCAGACTCTGTTATTAGTTTAATATTTTGTGAGTTAATATTTTTGAGTTCGGGTCTGTTTAAAACTTTTGGCCGCCAGACTCCTTTATTAAGAGTTGTATATAGTTGGCTAAATTGCCATTTAAAAATTTTAATATGGCTAGTAAGAAGTCGAGCGCTGGCTCTCTTCCTTGCGATAGAACAGAAACAGATTCAGGAAGTGAAGACTCAGTTGATAGCTCTGAGTATGAACTTGATGAAGAACAGGATAAAAGTGCTGTTGCTAATAAAGGGAAGTCTAAGGATTCTGTTTCTAAGAAGCAAAAGCAAGTTATGAGAGCAGAGTCAACAAAAACTAAGGTGACTAAGAGCAGTCAGGTGGTTGATTCACCTAGAAGTGACAAGAGAACTATGTCTTTGGATAATAAGGAGCAGTTGTTTCAAAATATGAAGGTTATACTAGGAAGTATAAAAGAAAGTTCTGAAGATGTAAGTGCTGCAAAACGACTGAAAAAAATAGCTGAATCTCGTTCTAATTTGAGAGATATCCTTTTTCAACGGGAGAATCGAATAACTAGTAAAGTATCAGCTCGAATTTTGGAGTTATGGGATGATCTAGAGATGGTTGTCTTAGACCTTGATATTAATGCTCGAATAAAGAAGGTTAAAAAGGACACTCAAGGAATTCCTAGAGAATATGCAACTGTAGTAAAAGATAAAGTGGAGAATAAACCGAAAGTTGCTATTATCTCAACCAAAAATGAGAAACATAAGAGCAGCGAAGATGTGAGAAATTATCTAATAAAGAATGTAAGACCGGTACTTCAGGATGTCAAAGTGAGAAATTTAAGGGCTGTTCGTGATAAGAAAGTGGTGATTGAAGTTGAAACAGAAAAAGATCTAGACTTGATTACAAAATGTGTGAAGTTTAAAGAACTTAAATTGAATGCTGAAAAAGTGAAGAAGCAGAATCCGAAGATTTTGATATATGATGTCGAAAAAGACATTGATAGGAAGGAGTTATTAGAACAGCTATGGTTAAAGAACTTGAAAGATTATGGAATAGAAGAAGACCTGTTTCAGGAAAATCTGGCAGTTATATCTGTGAATAAAGCCAAGAAGAAGAATGTTAATAACTGGATTCTTCAAGTCTCTAGTCCTGTTCATAAGCATTTAACAAGTGTGGGCAGAGTATTTTTGAATTGGTCCGCTTGTCGAGTTCGTGACATTGTCACAGTAACTCAATGTTATAAGTGCATGATTTATGGCCACATTGCCAAATTCTGTAGGAATGAGGTTTTTTGTGGCTATTGTGCAGCACATGGGCATTCTTTTAAAGATTGCCCGAATAAAGATAAAGTCCCTTGTTGCGTAAATTGCAAGCGCAAGAAAATTGTAAGTGATCATGTTGCAGTAGACCATGCATGTCCAGAGTTTAATATTGCAATGGAATTAAATAAGAAGCGTACTGATTATTATTAGAAGTTAATGACATTATTTTTGTCGATAATATATCTGGATGTCTTGATGTTGAGGTGCTGTGGCAGTGTCGTGGACTTGGCGAGTGTGGGACTAGTGTATGGATGTTCTATGTGTTGGGAAGAGACCTAGTGTGAGATTTGAGTTAGACAGCCAAATTTGTATAATATGATTTTAGAATTTTAGTTAACCTTCTGAGCGAGTAGAGGTCTTCCTCCTCGAGGAAGGGGCGGCAACTGGAGTCGCATGAGATACTAAACTATCTTCATGCGATGACAGGCTAATGACCGAAAATTTGTAAGTCATTTAAACAATGGAATGGTTAAATGTATAATTAGGACATAGTTTGATTTGAGATTATAACACCAAAAAATTTTTAAAAGTACAAAATTCTCTTTAGACTTCTGTGCATATGGGCATATTTGCCTAGGTGGCACGTTGAGGTTCCGTTGTTTACATGATGATGCCCGATAGCATTATTATCAGTAGTCAACAAGCTCTTTGAGCGTTTACTACTCGCCCGTCTGCAGAAGCATTATAGCGAGGCCAACCTATAATGCACATCAGACAACCAATATGGATTCAAACCAGGGTGTTCCACTGTGGACACTTCACAGCCTACTTAAAGCTGCCAGTACGACTAACAAAAAATTTTAGTCATTACAGTGGACTTTGCCGGGGCATTCGATTCCCTTTGGTGGCCGAGCATCCTCGGCAAACCCAAGCTACCTGCAAACCTCTACAAGGTCATCTAAAGTTCTCTCTCCAACAGATTCATGACAGTAAATGCTCCCTACCAAAGGGCAACAAGACAGGTCTACAATGGTTGCCTGCAGGTCTCGGTCCTGGTCCCTTCCACTGGAACCTCGGCGCCTCCGTAGCCAGGTGGGAAGGAGCAGCAGTGCATAACACACGCTTCTTGATTAGACCGGGGTTCGATCCCGTCACCACCAAGTATGGAGGATGCAGAAAGGTCAGGGAATGAGCACCGCATATCCCCGGAGCAATATGGCCTTAGTTGCTAATGCTCCTAAAAACCAAATAACAAACAAACAGGAACCTCATCTTGGATGAGACTTTCCACCGACTTGAGGGAGGAGGCCTTGTCGCAAGCCTTCGCGGACGACCTGATCATCACAGTGGTTGGGGACTCTTGGGCATGCCTTGAGACTTTGGCAAAAAGTGCTTTTCACAAGCTCCAAGATTGGGCAAATCACTTCATTCAAATCTCACCAACAAAAACGGACTTCATCCTGCTTAGTGGAACCCTTAATGCGGCTAGACCGCCACAGATTAAAATCAACGACAGGATAAAGTTTTCACAGGAACAAAAATATCTAGGATTAATTCTGGACAACAAACAACTTCCAGCCACACTTAAAAAGTATAAAGGTAAAATCCGAAGCTACACCACTCTTGTTGCCACGGTCTCGAAACGGGACTGAGGGCTTAATAGTCACATTTTATCCCTGTTCTACAAGGATAAAGTTCTAATTATCACCTACGCTGCCGGGGTGTGGCACCCAAAGGCCATCACAGTTACGGGAAGAAGCCTCCTTGAAACGATACAAAGATCAGTCTTGCTAGCCATCACCCGAGCAAATTGCACGACCAGTACGCACGCCTTACAGATTCTGGTCGGAGCACTGCCGCTGGACCTTGAGGTTGTCAGGTGCGGCGTCCTCCGCCACCTCTCAAAAGGAACTGCGAGAACCATCATGGGTATTACGACTAACCCAGCAAATTGTATAACTCTGGAGAAGAGGCTCCTCGCCCACTTGAAGCAGTTTTGGCAGGACAGGTGGTCACACATTACAAGTTAGTTAAATATGTTGTCAAGCAAAGGAGAAGTAACAGGCAAGTTCCTACCTAACGTCGACAGGATCTTCTCCAAGCCTCCCCCGGACCCACCAGTCACGGACCAATAAATGGAAAACATACCTCACTCGGCATCATCGATGATCCCACGTGTGCCTGTAGTGGCCTGGAATCCTGGGGCCACCTCATACACGACTGAACATTGTACGACGACCTACGCAATAGACTCATCACCACAATAGCGTACTTACCAAAAGGGCAAGAACGCCACCTTTTAGATAACAAGGAATAATACGAAGCTTTGCCAAGCAACTGAACTCTTTGCAAGAAGATCATTCCCACGCAACAACGGCAGACAACCGCAAGGGAATAATGTCCAAGTCAACCATTAGACATCATGACAAGGGATGAGAAAATATCAAGAGCCAAGGATTACTTGAACTAAAACACAGTATCCTGGAACTCCAAGCTGAGCAGAGCTAGGTCCGCTACTGGATAGAGCCACACTCCATGAACGACAACACTGGACTTCACCTCAAACTGGACATTGATGCACCAATATAGAGACAACATGCAAATTGGATAACTAACCTGACTTGACTGCGCCATCGGCGATCTATACTGGGTACCCTGACCTCGTACACTTTGAAACCCCACTCCCAACAGGGAGAGGGAGGAACTGGCTTCTTCTGGTGGAGCCCATCTACACTGACATTCTGGAGTTGCCTTCGCTATCGTCCCCATATTTCTATCTCCCCGCCCAAGCCTTCAGTGTTTCCCCCACTATGACTTCCACCGCGTATGACCCTGACCTAAACATAACCTAACTTAACTTAACTAACATCCAAATTTCTTAACTCCACACCTTAACTTAAACTCTAATTCGGCTTAACTTAAACCCCAAAGCTAAATCTTTTTTTTTCTTCTCTCTATATCCTAGCCACTGAAATCTCAGGAAATTAGGTGGCAAGTCTTGCCAGAGTAAAACTTCAATCTACTGGGTACCTGGTCTGCTATTTGTTGTTGTTGTTGTTTGGTTTTTAGGAGCATTAGTAACTAAGACCATATTGCTCTGGGGATATGCGGTGGTCATTCCCTGACCTTTCCGCATCCTCCGTATTTGGTGGTCACGGGCTCGAACTCCGGCGTAATCAAGAAGCGTGTGCTACGCACTGCTGCTCCTCCCCACCTGGCTACGGAGGGGCCACCTGGTCCGACTCCACGGGACCCAGTGTGCGCAACGTTGGGCCTCAGCAGGGGTCCAGCGGCTAAATGGCCAGATGAACAATAGAACACTACACATACAAAATTCACACTTGAAATCTCTGACCTTGACGGTGAACTGTTACACCAACAATGAAAGCAACGCAGAGATGGGGGAAACCCTGGTGCGCGAGACATCGATATTCTTTACTTTGCTTTCTCCGGTTGGCTGAAGCAATGCGAGACAGACGTCGATGGCTACGTTCATCCACCACCTTTCCCCGCCCAAAGCGCTGTCCACAATAAGATGATCCCACGTGTGCCTGCGGTGTTATTCCGGAGATGGCGTATTCCCGATACACCCTTGATACTGTCGAACAGGGATAGTGCAATTTCTTTACCACCTCCGCAATGGTGACCCATGCGTCGGGCACCCACTATCCACCCTTTTTCAAAGTCGGTTGGCTCACAACGTTTATACATACTGACATCGAATTACCGTCTACGTGAATTCAGTGCTCCTATATAACTGCCAAGTGGTGGGTTCGTCCACTAACGAGATGGTTGACAGCGTCGACTTTCCCCGGAACCAGGTGTCCCAAGAATTCAGTCCCTTTCAGTGTATAAGGAAATGGAAACCTACAAGGAGAAGAATACCACGAAAAAAAAAAAAAAAAAAAAAATGGATCAGTGACATAAAGGGACTTAAAGGCCACGTGAATAAGAAGTTGGAGAAGTTTGACTTCTGGGAGGGATTTTTGGTGAAACATCGTCGAGAAAGCCCATCCTGGATTATAACGCCAAAGAAGAATAGTAATGCGGCTTAAGCACTGTTTGTTTGGTTTTTACAGCGCAAGGGCAACGAGACCATAATGCATATAACTATGGCAAAGTCCTTTGAGGATAGCAAAAATTTGGCCAAGTGGGGTATCTGCTAGGAGGTGAGCAATAATCAAAGAGAAGTTAAGCACTACCTTACAAGTTAGTTAAATATTTTGCGACTCGAGACTCGTAGGCTTAACTGCTTAGTACTATAAATTTATTGGAAACTTTTCTCAAAATGCTCAGATTTATTTTCAAGTTCAAAGCGGAACATTTTGTTCTAACACGGTAGAAGACGTTATAAGGATAATTTAAAGGTTTTTAATAATTGCCATGGTAGCAATAAAACAAATTCGTGTCCAAAGTCAGCATACTCGTTTGACAATCAAACGAGTATGCCTGGTTTCCAAAGGTAGTCACGATGACCTCTGGAAACCAGGCGAAAGCCAGCTGCAATAAGCGGGGCTCTGTGTAGTCAACTTTCTCTTCCCAAGCATCTCGTGAGATGCATGATGACTCTTCCTATGATTAAAGCCGGCCCCTTTCAAAATCGGCCACGTTGTAGGCAATGGCATACCACCACATTATCTGATGCCACAGAGACCACAACAAAAACAACTCCAAAGACTGCTGTTAACCAGATCCCGGATGCCACTGCGCTCTGCAAAATTAAATTCACCCTTTTTCAAGAGTGTGATCATGAAGGAAGAAGTCGAAAAAGCAATCGGAGAACTAACGTGTGGCAAGTCACCTGGAATTGATGAAATCCCAGCGGAATTCATTAAAGCTACAGGTGTGAAGGGGGCCGAGTTTTTTTCATAAAATGATTGTAAACATTTGGGAAACGGGACAGTGGCCATCACATTGGAAGAAATCAATTTTCATCCCCTTCACAAAAAAAGGAGATCTGAAAATTTGCTCAAATTACAGGACTATTAGCCTAATTTCTCACACTAGCAAGATTCTTCTGAAAATCATATTAAACAGAATCTTAAGAAAACTTGAAATGCCAGAAGAGCAAGCAGGTTTCAGAAGGGGTAGAGGAACCAGAGATAAGATCTCAAGTCTACGACTAATTATTGAAAAATGCAAAGAATTCAAATGTTCCAGTCGTTTTGTGTTTTATAGACTATGCAAAAGCATTTGATTGTGTTCAGCACGAGAAACGATGACTATTATGGGTTTCCCAATCCACATAATTCAGCTGATTGAGCTACTGTACCAGGAAGGAACTGTGAAAACAAACATGGTAAATACGGACTTTTTCACAATAGGTAACGGTGGCTGGCAGGGCTGTATTTTGTCATCTCACATTTTTAATCTTTATGTTGAAGACATCATGCGTGAAGCTTTGGAAGATTTAGAGACTGGCATCAAAATTGGAGGGGCACAGATAAACAACCTTCGTTATGCAGATGATAACGTACTGATTTGTAATTCTGAAGACCATCTTAAAGAAACTCTGAGAGTATGTGAAGCAAGTAAGAAAAAAAAAAGGATTGTTTCTGAATGTGTGTAAAACTAAGATTATGGTGATTGGTAATAATCTCGGTTCCAGTAAAGTGAAGGTTAATGGGAAAGATATCGGAGAAGTTGATGTATTTGATTGCTTAGGGTCAAGAATAAATAAAAATAGTAACCGCTCAAACGATGTAAAGAGACGACAGGCAATTGCTAAAACGTTGGTCGCTGATCTGATAAAATCATGGAGAGATCATGATCTACCCCTAAAGATGAAACTGAGAATCATTGATTCATTAATTTTTCCAGTTCCCACTTATGGATGTGAAGGATGGAATCTGAAGAGTTGACAGGAAGAAAATTGAGGCATTTGAAATGTGGTGTTTCAGGAGAATACTGCGTATTTCTTATTTGGATCGAAGAACAAATGAGTGGGTATTGAACAAAAATTGGCAAGCTTAAAATTCTTCATAGCATAAACAAAAGAAAACAAGTGTTTTGGTCATATAGCAAGAAGGGAAAACTTTCTGTTGAAGAATATAATGAAAGGAAAAACCGAGGGGAAGAGGTGCAGAGGAAGACCTGCAACTAGGTTGAAGGACGCGATCAGTGAACTTCTGGGCATGACACTTTGCGATGCTGCTCGTATAGCACACGATCGATGCAGCTGGAGGAATTTGTTGGTTGCCACAACAGCTCCTCAGGGAGCATGTGACTGGAAGAAGAAGCACAGTGAATTAGACAAGGTACAGCAGTAACAAAGCAAGGCTATATGAATATAATTATATTGGGTGAAGTTACTGAAAAGGTATATTCACGAGGCAATCTACCTAGCCCAGTGGTGTAGTTAACGCTAGAGCGTAATAACACAAGTGTTTAAGTAATTGAGCAGTGAAGAGCCCACGCGACTGTTAAATACGGTTAATGATTGTTTTTACTGTCAAAATGACTTGCTTAACTCCTCTGACCAAGAAGTACTCTTGGAGTATAAGTGTATGACTCTCAGTAACGTTTCGCAGAGCGGAATAGAAGTTTTGTTCTCGACGTCTGGTCGCTTTATCAAAAAGAATTTCCGACTGTCGAAGTGAAAAATTAATCGGCTGCGTACTTTGTACTGAAAGAGTTCGCAGAGGATCTGGAAATTCTAACAAAATCGTTGGATTCATTGAGTAAGGTTTCAACGAGAACTACTTAGGAGTTGACAGTAGGAAAACTCTAGGAATTGACCTCCCGGAACCAGAGATAATCAAAAAAGGCTGTAGAATATATACCACAGACAATACTCAATTTGTTCAACAATTGCCTACAATTGGGCGCTTTTTTTCTACAGACTGGAAAACTGCCAGTATCTGCCTCATCCTCAAAAACCCTAGGAACACCCAACACCTCCCGGACTCTTACAGGCTCATTGCCTTATCAGTACTGAGCAAATTGTACGAGCACTTTCTACACCAAAGTGTTTGGAGTTGACAATATGAAATTTCCGATAAGTATCATTATTAAAATTGAAACCCAGTAACCTTTTAATCGCGTCCCATAAAATAAAGAATAGCAGATAAGCCGTATTATAATTGTGCACCATTCTCTCAATGAATCCATTTAATATCCACAAGTTAAACAAAAAACACGAGTTCACTCAGATTTTAAATTTAACAAGTAATCGGCTCCAACTACTATCGCTAAGATTTTACCATTCAGTTTGCACAGTGAAACTTTTTTAAGTCATGTATTATGAATGCCTGAATTTTAAGAGCTTTAAGGTTTTACTGCATTGCTGCTGCAGTAAAGATAGACGATAATAAACGAACTGGAAGAATTTTCTACACCATTTAAGCGAAATCCTGATTAACACCACCAGGAAAAACAAAATGACTTTTCCAGCAACACGAATATGAATTTAAGACAGAATAAGTAAACTTTTCTTTCACTCAACAACCCACTACGATGTTAGAAATATTTGGCCTGCTTTAAGAAATTGGACCCGATTCATGAAATTAGTCTGGATAGATTCCCATAAATCTATTTATTACAAAGAGGCATTTGCAGTATTCTACTGGAATAAATAATTATATGAAGATATATAAAACGCAATGCTATGGCGTACCCCAGAAGCAACGCGCTGCAAGCTTGCCCCATCTGTAGCAGGAAACAATCAAGGGCAAAAACGCAATGATAAAAGAAGGACGAAATATAAGAGGACAAAGGTCAGAGTGAGATCCATTAATGTAGGAACAATGACCGGGAAAGGAATAGAACATTAAGTTATGAAGAAAAGGAAAAATCAACATATTGTGTGTCCAGGAAACCAAATGGAGAGGGATGAGGAGTAAAAAGAATTGGCTGAGGGCTACAAATGAATATACTACGGCACGGAGAACATGAGGAATGGAGTAGGGGTTGTGGTTGAAGATAGCCTTAAGGATGCAGTAGTGGAAATGTGCAGGAAAAGTGACCGCTAATTAAAATTAAACAGTTAATGACTGACAAATGTGCTGAATATCATTAGCGGTTACACCCCACAGGCAGAATGTGATGTAGAAAAGAAGGATGCCTTGTATCAGGACCTGAATGAGGTGATCAACAGCATGCCTGATGAAGGAATGGTCATCGGAGCAGACCTCAATGGACATATGGGCCGGAGAATTCTAGGCCACCCTAGTCCATGGCATCTTTGGATTGGATGAGCGCTATGCAGATGGAGAAAGGATCCTGTAGATGGCTATGGATAGATAATACCAGGTACAATAAGAGAACAACACCTTGTTACATACGATAGTGGTGGGCATAGTACTCATGTCGACTACATGATTTTGATGATTTCTAATGCAAGCAAAAAAACGTCACATTCAGACTATTCAATTTAAATCTCGATTATCCAATATCACACCAAACAAATAACAATGGACAATTTACGTGAACTCGGCTGACCTCACTTCAAATTCAAAAAAGACCATTAAATAATGGGTAACAGACCATCCAAAACCACAATGATGACTCACAAACTATAGAACAAAACTGAGTTGGTCACAACAGCAACCAAAAAGAAGACAGTTTCGCTGTCCCGAAATCTGAGCGGAAGACAAGATCAGAGTGAAATGGAGCCCCATGGAAAAGCATGCATCCAACTAGAGAATATCAAAGATGCTACCAAACAACCGGAATCGCCAAACAGACTCCACTCACTGAAAGAACATTCCTGGACCAGGTCCTAACCCTCCGGGTTGAATTAGAAAACAAAATAAAAGAACCAACAAGCAGGATTACTGTTGTCCTACGAGCAGAAATTGTTGGTATATAGACCAAGCTGGAGATAGTCCTTCACAACTGTCCACGTCGAGTCAGAAACGAATGGAGCCAAACATACCTAGACAGCAGGGACACTCAAATGCAACAGCGCATCCCAACAGACTCTGAAGCGCTGAGGAAAACCAATTCAAAACCACCAACTACGGTACAACCCGAAAAGAGGAAAACACTCCAACCAAAACCGCACCTAGTGTTGCTCAAGCCGGCTGCACCTGAAGCAGTTCTGGCTGCGCCGAACCCAAGTGAAGAAATAAAGAAAGCGGTCATAGCAACCGTCTCAGAAGACCTCAGAAATACGAGAATAAAATCAATCCTTAAGACCCGCAATACAGGAGTCATAATTGAAACCGAATCAAAGGAAGATGCTCACAAGATCCCAACCAACACCAAGATCCCAACCATGGAACTCCTTCCTAAACCACCCCGCAAAAAAGGACCGTCAATAAAAATCTTCGACGTTGAAAACTACATCAATCACACCACCCTCCGAGAAGAAATCTACCACCAAAACCTGCAGCAATACCTCTCGGATGGAAAGCCGGATGAACTCATCACACCAAAATACCACACCAAATCCTGGACTGGGAATGCCACAAGCTGGATTGTGGAGCTTGCGCCGCAAGCCTGGCAGGCACTCACTCATCGTACAAGAGTGAGTGCCTGCCCATATAAATTGGGGCTCACACCGTTTTAGGGAACACGTGGCTGTCACCAAGTGCTTCAAGTTGCCGCTTCAGCCACACAACGCATACATGTACACGGGCGGGGCAGACCTGCAGCCACTATGCGACAAAGAGTCATAGCTATGATACATGTCCTAATAAAACCAGTGACCAAATCTGTGCAAACTGCCGAAGCCTTAAAATTATCACACACCCACTCAATCCGTGACAACAAATACCCTGTATATGTTAAGGCAAAGAGCACACAGAAAAACTGAACATGGGGACTATGCCTAGACACTAATAATACCAGGCTTAAATTTTTCCAAGTTAACGCACAGCGAACTAAGGCAGTAGCTGGCCAAATCAGACAGAAGATCGAAGAAAATATAGATGTTCTCCTAACCCAGGAGCCCTTGCCAATGGAATAAAAGGCTGTCCTCTATCCTACAGGGCGGTCTAGGTGGAAGGAGAGATGCCCTGGACGGCCATAGTCGTGCGAAATTCTAACCTCACGGTCACAAAAATTTCCCATCTCTGCTTGGCTTGGGTGGTGTGTGCCCACATAGTTACAATGCTCGGGGATTTCTACGCGGTTTCCCTCTACTGTCGGCTAGGAGAGGATATCCTGCCAGCTATACAATATCTTCAACACCTTCTCACTGAGCTATGAGCAAAAATCCTAATCTCTGCGGATGTAAATTGTCGCTCTCCACTCTGGCACAGCGAACCCTGGAACGCAAGAAACGGCCAGCGTCTAGAAGACTTCATAATAAACAGCAACTTGGTCGTCCATAATCGTCCTAACAATCTGCCAACCTTTTCCAGCACCCTCTGGGAAACCATCATAAATGTAACTTCAACAAGACCCTTTGCAGGCTACATCACCAATTGGACTGTGCAGGAGGAGTGGACCACTTCCGACCATCGTGCCATTACCTTCAACATGAACAGAACATTAACCCGTACCCAGGACACAGACTCCAACGCTACGCCACGGACAACGCAAATTGGAACCTATTTAAGATGCTAACTGAAAAAGAACAATTACTGGCTAAGAACCCCCAAGATCAAGACACTAGCTGGCACCAACGGGCAGTAACGGATGCAATCGTGAGTGCAGCTAATGAAGCCATCAGGAAAAGAAATCCCCTTCCACGAGCTGTCCCCTGGTGGTCCAGAGAACTTCTTGCACTGAGGTAAGAGGTAAATCGGAAACGATGTGCCTTCCAGAGGCAGAGGATCTGGCAACCTACAGAAGTTGAATACCTGTGGCAACAATACTGTTAGACCAGGAATGATTGCACAGCAATTATCAGGCAACACAAAAAGCAGTCCTGAAAGCAACTTGTCTCAACAATAGGAAACACTGACCCCTGGAGAGTTGTTTATAAAGGGGCAAGAAACAAGCTCCTCAGAGGTGAGACAACACAGTCAACGAGACCCCCACAAGGGCTAATGACCACCACCTGGAGTGACTCAGTAATATTCTCAACACCTTATTCAAACAACTAGACGAACAAGATTCTCCTGACCAACAGCAGATTTGCCTGGACAATTAAAACTACCACTCTACCTGTACAGAGGATCCTCTCACCATAACTGACCTCCATCTCGCAGTCAACAAGTTAAGAAACAGAAAACCCCCCGGACTCGACCTGATAGAACCGGAAATCGTGAAAAAAAGTAACAGAATACACCCCAAACCTCCTTCTAAACCTCTATAACCACTGCCTACAACGAGGGTGGTTCCCATCAGACTGGCGGACGACAGATTTCCGCCTAATTCGGAAGAATCCTTCTAAACCTCAAGAACTTCCTGACTCCCCCCACTGTCCTACTCTTGGTGTTGAATAAGGTGTTTGAACATTTACTCCCTCAAAAAATAGAGAACCACTACAGTGCTACACGGATGCCTGCTCCGAATCAATATGGCTTCAAGCCAGGAAGATCAACTATCGACGCATTGGAAAATCTTATCAACGCAGCCAACAGCTGTGACACGAAATACCTCCTAGTTATCCCAGTCGACTTCGCCGGGAAGTTCGACACCTTTCAGTGGCCGAGCTTCCTCGGCCAAAAAAAAAAAAAAAAAAAAAAAAACACTACCTAACAAACAAGTGCAGTAGTCCAGGCATCTTATTGCCAAGTGAAGAGAAAAATCTACCGAGGTTGGCCCCAGTGCTCGGTTCTTGGCCCGATGTCCTGGATGAGTTCTGGTTATGGACCTTGCGGAAGACCGCACTCAGGCCTATGCAGATGATCTGTCACTAATATTGTCCGCTGACTCAAGGGCTCAACTTAAAACCTATGCAAATCGCGCCCTCACCACCATTATGGACTAGGTACGACTCCACCACCTCACAATATCACCCACAAAATTTCAATCCATCCTGCTAAAAGGCTCCCTGGCGCCAACAAGACCACCACAGATCAAGATCCATGGCATTACAGTCAAACTTGTCACTGAATTAAAGCACCTAGGAATAATTAGCATAGGCACATAATGCAAGAAAGCAAGTTTATACAGCATCAGCCAAAAAAAAAAAAAACACCCTTATTTCACCCATCCACTCACTCCAAATATTTCTCAAGCTAGAGCTAAATTGAAAAGATGGACTTTTTTGATGTCCCTTGTTGCACTTTGCACTAGTCCAGTGAAATGACTCAAAAGATTGTAAATCTTCATTTAAGCTATCAACTTCTATCACGAAAGATGGCAGTTTGTTCCAGCAATCAACCACCCGCTGGCTAAACGCAAACTTCCGCACATCTATCCTACAACAATCTTTCCTCAATTTGAATTTATGCCCTCTCAGGTGATTATTCTGAGCAGGACGAAGGATTCCATCAGTATTGAGCATGCTCAAACCATGCAAGGCTTTATGCACCTCAATCAGATCACCTCCCAGGTGCCTAGTCTCCAGACACTATTGCAAAACTTTCTTCGTAAGAGCAACCCTTTGTTCCATTCACTAATCTTGTTGCCTTTCTCTGTACTCGTTCCAGCAGCTCTACATCCTTCTTGAAATGAGGCCTCCATACCTGTATACAGTACTCAAGGTGTGGTCTGACCATTGCCTTATACAAGGGGATAATCACCTCCTTATCCCTGCTAGAAAAATTCTTGTATATCATTGACAACACACACCATGAGCTACACATGCAGACCGTCTGCACTGCTCAGAAAATTTCATATCTGCTTGCACAATTACCTCCAGGTTCTTTTCATTCTCTACCACTGTCACTGTAGTACCACAGAGTTGATACGTTGCTCTGGGGTTGCTGTTTCCCATATGTAGTACTTTACATTTGTCAATGTTAAACTTCATTGAACCTCTCAGCCCAACTTTTCTAGATCCTGTTGCAGCAGTGTACTGTCATTAGCGTCATTAACAACCCTGCCAACCATCGTATCGTCTGCAAACTTGGACATTAAGCCTGATATACCATCATCAATATCATTTATAAATACAGAAAACAACAATGGACCCAACACTGAACCCTGAGGGACTCCACTAATAACATTAGTCCACGATGAGCAGTGTTCATTGATTACCACTCTATCTTCTCCTACTCAACCATCCCTTTATCCATAGCATCAATTTGCCTCCAATGCCACACTGCTCCAATTTGTTCAGCAGTCTTTCATGTGCAACGGTATCAAAAGCCTTTCTAAGATCCAAGTATATAATATCAAAGTTATTCCCTGCATCCAGTTCCTTTGTGACCACATCATAGTATCCAATCAAATTGGTCAGGCAAGACTTCCCCCTTAACAAACCCATACTGTGTCCGAGCTATAACTGAAGTCTTGTCTAGATGATCCTGCGGTGCTTCTTTAACCAGTGCCATCATTAATTTTCCTGGAACAGAAGTTAAACTAACAGGTCTAATTACCTGTGTCTCCCTTTGATCCTCCTTTGTGGATTGGGGTCACATTTGCACTTCTCCAGTCCATGGGTACCTCTGCTGAGTCCAGGGAAGCTCTTATAATTATGGCTAAGGGTTTGCTTACTTCTTTTGCTGCCTCCTTTAATATAACTGGATAGATCCCATCCATAATAATAGATAAGAACCTATTCTTCCTCCCACACCTGAACTACATACAAAGAAAGATCAGGACCTACACGGCAATGGTGGCCAGAGTGAACCGCCAAGATTGAGGTTTGAAAAAACGCATGCTGGCTCTTTTATAAAACCGTATTTATTCCCGCAATCACTTACGTCTCTGAGGCGTGGTTTCTCATGGCCTCCACCGTAGTCAATAAGAGAAAATTGGAGTCCATTCACAGGCCAATTCTTCTTAACATGACCAGGGCGTGTAACAGCGGTTAGCACGCATGCACTGCAGGTACTGGCAGGGGTGCTACCTCTTGACCTGGAGGCCATGCGTGTTGGAATGCTCTACCAACTAAGTAGGGACAAACCCGCTACCTATATCGACCATACAACAGATCCATTAAGCAACAGACCCAGCGAGAAAAGAAGACTTCTGTCCTACCTACAACAAATTTGGCAGTAAAGGTGGACAACTTCCACCAAAGGAGAAATAACTCTAAAATTTATACCGGACATCGACAGAGTATTTCCCAAGTCCCCAACCTGGTTTTCACCAGGACTACAAACTACTTCTAAATGGACATGGCGGCATCCGCAGAAATTTCACTATGCTAGGCATCGAAAACAACCCTCTATGTGCATGTGACTCCCAAGAAACCTGAGACCACTTGATGTTCGACTGCCGACTGTACGAAGATCTCCTAGCCCTTCTCATCACTCAGCTCTAGTACAATCCCAGGAACCAGAAACACTGCCTACTTGATGACGAACAGAACTACAAATCATTCACAAAGTTTGCCCAAGACTTGGTCACAAGGCGCAGAACCCTACCACAACCAAGAAACTTGGCAACCACTTAGCATGACCAGAACAACCTCATCACTACGAACCCTGCACTCAACCTCAGCCTGAACAGCAACACTGGCAAAACTGAATAAGAAACAACCACTATCCTGTTATCGAAAAAAAAAACTCTGATCACAAAACTGAACAGACTCTTCGCTTCCTCTACATAGATCTGATGTACGAACATTAAACTAGACACTCTCCCATCACGACCAAAACTGCATGTAATTAACTGTGCTGGTTGAAGCCAAAACTGCTGTCTCATCTTCCTCTTATCACGATAAGACAAGACAAACACCAAAACTAACTCTCCAATCAGACCACAGCTATGCTGCAACCTTGTCAGTTGGCAGCCCTGGCTGGACACCTTGTGAAAACCAAGATTTTGAATGCAGCTAAGCTGCCACCTCGCCAGTTGGAGAACTGGGTAGGGCACCTAGCCTCACCCACTTTCTTTCCCTATCCTGGTGGGGGAGGGGACGATCTGTTGACTCCTTCCTTCCCCCACCCCCACTTTCTCCTAGTGGGGCATGGGCATGCCCCACTGGAAATCATTGGAGTCGCCTTCTCTTTCGTCTCCATACTTCTGACTTTCACCCCACCCTTTAGTCTCTCTCTCTCTACTGGTGTACAGACCCTACTCTGTCTGTACACTAGTGCACGTCCCACATGTCCAAATTTAACAAAATTAAACTGCGTTCACCAGGTTTTTCTAATTCTAGCGTTATCTCCCCATTATTATTTTAGGCCCTAGCCACTGAAATCTCAGGAAATTAGGTGACAGGACCTGCCAGAGTAAAACAAATTACTGGTGTACCTGATCTGCCTCCACGGGGCTTAGTGTGGGCAACATTGGGACCCACCAGGATCCCAGCGGCTAAATGGCCAGAACAACGGTACGCGACACTATGCACTACAATATCCATACACTTAAATCTCTGGTCTGTACAGTGTACTGTATCACACGACAATATAAACTACGCGGAGATGGGAGAAACCCCTGGTGCCGTTAGAGCTTAAACACACTATACATGGTTTTGCGAGCCAAAAATAAGAAATGGTGCCAAGACTGCAAAGTCATCCCAGGAGAAAGCTTATTCAGTCAGACTTCTGTTATGTGATCTCATTATTGAAGGAACTTGCCAAAGCTATCACAAGAAGTTGAGGAGCGCATCAAATGGTTTAGGCTACAAGAACATGAGTCTAAACAGACCGCAGGAGCTGCGCCAACCCGGAGTTTAGAGAAATCGAGGAGGATCGAAACTTGATGACTGTGGAACAAGGCCCAGATAGGCTATGAAGGGAGGGGAAGAAATTCTAGGGAATACCAAAAGAGAAAAGAAATTTCATAGAGAAACCTGGTGGTGGAGTGAACATGTTCAGAAGGCATTGAAGGACGAGGAGAAAGCTTTTAAAGAATGGCAGAGACAGAACTGATGAAAACTAGAATAAGTACAAGGAAAATAAAAGACAAGCTAAAGCCAGAGCTGTGGAAGGATAGTGTTATAGTATGAACACTAAGGAAGGGGAATTGAAGATACTCAAGACTTCCAGAACACGGTTCAACAAACAGCAGGATTTAAGAGCGATAAGAGCATCAGACTGGTAAGATTACGAAAACAGAAGATGGAAAGAATTTTTCGAAGGTATCATGAATAGTGAAACATTCGCTGGAGAACAACAGGAGCTAGACTTGGGATGTTGAGGATTTAAAGCAGGAAGTTCTGCTAGCATTGCATAGTATGAAGTCAAGGCAGCAGGGTCTGACATGATACCCATTGAAATTTAAGGGTTTAGGACAGAGAGGAGTCCCATTTATGACGATGCTAATGAAGAAAATAACGAGAGAAGCCAAGACACCAGATGCTTGGAGGAAGAGTCTTAGATATATAAAAGGAAAGGATAAGTACATGACTGCAACAACTATAGAACTAATCAAACTAATGAGCCACACAATGAAGTGGTTGGAGTGGATTATCGAAAGAAGACAGTTAAACTGCAAGACCAGATTACCAAGAACCAGCTTGGCTTTATGAAGGGGAGAGAAACACTACCGATGGAATATTTATAGCAATGGTCCCGCAAGAGAAGTGTAGGGAGAAAGAACAAGCTCTCCACTTAGCCTTCATAGACCTAGTAAAGGCTTATGAAAAAATACCTAGGAGTCTTCTGTGGAAGTGTTTGAGAAAGACGTGTGTTCCTGAGATCTATGTCAAGCTTATCCAGGATATGTACCAGGATAGTAGATCTAGAGTACGTAGTGCAGCTGGAGTTAGTGATGCCCTCACTGTTAACGTCGGCTAACACCACGGCTCTGCCCTTGGCCCGTTTCTGTTCATCATCATAACGGACAAACTAACCAGAGACATTCAGAGCAATGGCTCTGATAGTTTACTCTTTGCAGATGCCATCATGCTTAGTGGCGAATCGCGAGCGCAGGAGAAGCTGGAGAGATGGGTAACAGTTCTAAAGCGGGAACAAGACAGCAAACATTAAGCGTTTTGGCAAACAGAGGCAGCTCTCTCAGCATTGGCAAAGTATAGCTTAGAGTTAATAATTACCTGTAGACGTCCGCAGCTGCTATTTGTCTAGCGCTGATCCAGGATATTTTATTCGACTTCGGACGCACGAAGTCGATTAAAATCTGGATGGGCCAAGCGGCGGGAAATTTCTGGTGTTTTGAAATACAAGAAGATGCCAACTAAATTGAAATCAAAAAAGTTACAAACAGGTGGTAAGGCCATGTATGATATATGGTTCGGAGTGCTAGGCTGTAAGAAGAAAGGAAAAACGAGCTTTAATATCTGCAGAAATGAAATTGCTATGGTGGGGTTTTGGAATAATCCTAAGAGATAAAAAGCGGAATGAAGATGCGAGACAAGAGATGCAAACTACACCCATCAACTTGAAGATTAGGGAGAACAGACTTCGATAGTGGGGGCGCGTCCACGTCCAGCGCCGCGAATTTACTCACATTCCCAAGCATGTGCTTAGCTTCACAAGTTCCAGATCGAAAGAGGAGAGGCAGGTCGAAGATTACAATAGCGAGAGGAGTGCGGCAAGATATGCAGGAACCAGGGTTCACTTCACCAGACTGTGCTACCCATATGCAAAGTACTGCATATGGGTAGCAGTAACCCAAGATAAACGTACCAACTGTGGGGTACTACACTCAGGGAAGTGGAGAATGAAAAGACCTGGAGGCAATTGTGCAGTCAGATATGAAGTTCTCTGAACAGTGCAGATGGGCTGCCACAGCAGGTCATGGAGTTTTGTCAATGATATACAGGAATTCTGTTAGCAGAGACAAGGAGGTGATTATCCCGTTATACAAAGGCAATGGTCAGTCCACACGTTGCGTACAGTTGTTGTTATTTGGCGTTTAGGAGCATTAGCAACTAAGGCCATATTGCTCCGGGGATATGCGGTGGTCATTCCCTGACCTTTCCGCATCCTCCGTATTTGGTGGTGACGAGCTCGAACCCAGGTCTAATCAAGAAGCGTGTGCTACGCACTGTTGCTCCTGCCCACCCGGCTACGGAGGCGCCAACGTACTGCATACAGGTCTGAAGGCCTCATTTTATGAAAGGTGTAGAGCTGCTAGAACGAGTAAAAAGGAGGGCAACAAGATTGGTGAGAGGAACAAAGGGATGTGCTTATAAAGAAAGGGTTAAGTTCTGAAAATTGCAGCGGCTGGAGACTAGGCACCTGCGAGTTGCTCTGATTGAGGTGTATAAGGCTAGAATGGTTTGAGCAGGCTCAATACTGATGAGATTCTTCCGCTTGCTCAGATTAGGAACCTAAGGGGGGCATAGATTCAAATTGAGGAAAGAGATGTGTGGAAGTTTGCCTTTAGCCAGCGGGTGGTTAATTGCTGGAACCAACTTCCATCTGTCGTTGTGGAAGTTGATAGCTTGAATAAATTAAAGCTGAACTAGACAAACATTTGGAGTGACCGGATGGGGGAAGGTTTTTTTTTTTTTTTTGGTGATGCTGTATAAGCTTGTTTTCTTGCATCTTTTGCCTCAACTAATGCTAAAAACCGTACTAAGTGGAAGCGTTCCATTCATGTCGCTGACTCCGAACAGGGACAAACAGCGCAGATAAAGTAAACTATGGAGATATATGGGGTTTGTACTTCTCCCCGAATAGATATGCACCACCCCAACTCAAAGTTTGGAATGACGTTTCATTTTTCTTACTTCTCCAAGTTTTTAATAAATAGTACCAGCTTGTTTACCAATTTATTAAAATATGTTCCATTATGTATAAAAATCATAACTTAATAGTTAAAGTTTTGGACTATTCCAGAAAGGTGTACGAAT
Source organism: Mastigoproctus giganteus (assembly GCF_048544385.1). Classification (NCBI taxonomy): domain Eukaryota; kingdom Metazoa; phylum Arthropoda; class Arachnida; order Uropygi; family Thelyphonidae; genus Mastigoproctus; species Mastigoproctus giganteus. The sequence continues at coordinate 25,516,699 of NC_143584.1, read as the reverse complement.
CCTGAATGTGGTAAAGCATCGTAGATGATTCTGGACTATTTTGAAATAATATTCACTGTGCTGCCACTGTAATAGGTACATCCCTGCTGTGCACACAAGTGGTTTGTCCCACAACGTTACAAGTCACATGACCACAGTTGTAGATATAAATGCAGCAGAACAACCTTTATAGTATCAGTTAAGCGTGTACAAACCGTAGCAAGAACGGGGAAAAGGAGTAATTTAACGGACTTCGAACGCGGCATGGTAGTAGATGCTGGACAAAGCATCTCTGAAACGGCAGTTCTCCTCAACTTTTCACGCACCACAGTTTCAAGGGTGTATCGAGAATGGTGCAGCGAACAGAAAACATCCTGTCAAAGGAACTCATGTGGAAGAAAATCGCTTGTTGATGAGAGAAGTCAGAGGAGGATGGCTAGAATTGTGGTCAAATATACAACCTTGGTGCGAAAACAAAATATCGCACCACCTTGCACATTAGTGGTCATGTCTGACCACTAATGTGCAAGGTGGTGCGGACAGTGTTGTGGTGTGGGGAATTCTTGCCACGCGTTGGGTCCATTGGTACCCATAGATTCACGTCGGAATGCCACATCGTACCTAAACATCGTTGCTGACCAAGTGCATCCGTTCATGTTGACAGTTTATCCTCAGTCAGATGGTTATTTCCAGCAGGATAATGCGCCGGTGCACAAAGCCCGAATCACTATGAAATGGCTCCAAGAACGTGACAATGACCTTTCTTTGCTGCAGTGGCTCGCGAATCTCAATCCGATTGAACATCTTTGGTATGAGCTGGAAAGGGCTGTTCGCTGCAGGCTTACACCTCAGTCGAATTTCAAGGAACTGCGTGACACACTCATGTCTGCATGGTACTCCATTCCTGCACAACGTTTTCAGCATCTTAAATCCATGCCTAGACGAATTCAGGCTGTTTTAAAGTCTAAATGAGGCTCAACACGATAAGTAGGTGTACCTAATAAAGTGGCAGCAGTGTAAATTGAGCGCTAAGAGGTGTAACTTACAAAATCGAAAACCAGTCATTCAGAAAGCGTTTGGTGCTAGTTTTGTAATAAAAATGGCAAGAAATAAGGAACCGAATGTTGAAAAAAGAAGCACTATTATAACTCTTTATAAAGTTATTCCATGAGAAGTATTGGCAAAAAGCTAAGCGTTTCATTTAAAAGATTACCATTCAACAATAGTTGAATGGTAGTTTAAAGGAAAAACCACAATCAGAACGACCACGAGTAACAACGGAAGCACAAGATAAGACGGTTACACTGATTTCTAAACGCAATCGACGACTTATTGCACCTGAAATTCAAGCTAAGTTCAATAGGAACAGAGAAACTCCCCTGTCTACATCCCCTGTAATACTTGGTCGTAAACAAGCAGGACTTCATGGTCGTGTAGAGGCCCGACAACCTTTATCAAAACGGGAACATCAAAATAAACCGTTAACTTGGGCTAAGAACCATAAACATTGGACAATTGAAGGGTGGAAAAACGTACTGTGGATGGATGAATCCAAATTTGAATTTTTGGATCCAAGCATAGTTATATTGTATTATTAACTAAAGAAAAAAAAATAATGGTACCGCATTTGTGAAGTGGGTGATATCGTGAAAATTGAAAGAATTATAAGAAAAGAAGGCTATAAAATCATTCTTGAACATAATACAATATCCTGGAGACTTTGGGGAAGAAATTTTATATTACAAAGGGGGTAATGACCCGAAGCACAACTAACTTATCATGGACTTTCTAACAACTAAATAACAGTAGTGGTATTGCAAAGATGTATCCATCCAATCCGCCTGACTTAAACCCAATAGTTTTTATGGGATCATCTGGACCGTCAAGTCCACGAAGTCTGCCCATCTTCACAAAATTTAAAGGAAACTTTTGCAGATCGTTGGAGTAATGTCAGTCAAGACATAAAATTAATCGCCAGAACACTAGGTCTGTGTAAAGCAGTGAAAATCTCATGAAGGATATTTTCATGAAAAAAAAAAATCAGTATAGTTGTTAATATTAATCACCTCAATATTTTTTGCTGTAAAGTTTTTCAATGCTTAATAAAAAAAATCTTAAAATAATTTGTCGTTTTTTTCTTTTGGATTAACCCTTACATTGTCATAGCTAATTTAAAAAAAAAAAAAAAACTGTTGTCACACGCTGTAATTCCAAACTTTTAGGCGGGGGTGTTCAATCCGATAAAACTGAAATTAATGAAAAAAGAAAGATTTTGTCAGGGTATAAATAGCATATCGCAAATTCAAAACAACCTGATCGTTTTATAGTATCCTAGAAAAATTAAGGCATCCCAATGACTATAAAAAATTGGATGCCACTACGAAATATTCAAATACTTTAGCCTACAAATGTAGGCCCTTGGAGATAGCCTGTAGTTATAATCGATGTCCTCCCTATCCGGATGGAAAAGACCGGGCTTCCAATCTAGTTAATGACGAGAGGAATTTATGGGCTTCCTTCACAACACTGCCGAGTTATTTGGTCTAAGGCGATGGTTGCACGGCTTGCCTTCTAGAAAGTAGTTTCTTGTGGCAAAACGATTGAAAAAAAAAATATTCTCAGTTAAAGACAATATTCTGATGCTTCATAGCCATTGGCTCTGCATATAAACGCACCTAATCAATTGGCCGGAAGTGGGATTCTCGCGTAAAAACCAAGTCCACTGATCGCAGTGCATGGAAAAAAACACTGCATGAGTCGTAAATAATTCTAGGAGTATTGGCATATTCTGTGCATATTTCTCAAAATGGAATACACAGAAGAAAGTCATGTTTTGGTTAAAATCAGAAGTGTTCTTTGATGTTTGGCAAGACATTGAATCTGTTTGCGGAGCGCTTACCTGGTTTTTGGTGTATGATTTTAGGCGCATCAGAAACTTAGGCCATATATTATATATTTGTAAATTGTGTGTTCTGTGATCAATTTGTCGCTTGCTGGACGAAAATCCCGAGTTTCCAGGAGGAAAAAACCCATGCTGTTCTCGCCTGAGACAGACTAACTGGGCCACGTTTTTGAAAAATGCACATAAATCGCGTAACCGACGGGATTCGAACTCAGATCTTTTCCAGCGGATATGGAAAAGGCAGCGATTCTACCAACTGTGCTACCCAGGAGGGCAAGAGCGCTTACCTCCAATGCTTCTGCTATCCTATTTTCGCTGACGTATGGTATACTGGTTTCAAACTGTAAAGTCTTTTTGAAATTAGCTTTAATGGCGATTCTCAATGAACTTCCTGTATTATTTAGTTGTACATATATAAATAAATTGAGTAACACCACACCCACACAAAGAATTTAAAGATTTAAATTAATTATCAGAGATGGGCGAAATTTGTCTAGAAAGATGCGAGCACATGCTGTGGCAAATCAACCATCCATCTAAGGTCATCAATATATCATTAAGATATGACTTAAGAATCTTAAATGACACACTAATGAGTCTCCAGACATAATCCATCCCCTAATGTATCACTGCAACCCCAGTGGTATTTGCAAACCTAATCCCATAAATCATCCAATAAACTGCCAAAAAAGTAGATAAGACAAGGACGGGTTAGTACGGAGACAAGGAAGATCAAGATAAAGCCTGCAAAGAATGGGACCAAGACTGTGGCATCCCTCACAATACGGAATGGGCACTCTCTCAGCTGACCACGTCCCAGATATTGGGGGCAGAGATCTTTCCAGCAAGCATTTTTACAGTAAAATGTCGAACGTCTCTTTTATCTGCAACTCAATTTTTATTCTCAATTTTACAAAGTTTCCATTTATTCCATATATCCTTAAGTAAATCTCAAAATACTAAGTCTTTCATTTTCCTTAATGTACAGAGAATGGCCACTTTATTAGGTACGCTACTTAATAGTAGCGACACCCTCCCCCTTCCCTCTTTAGTGCTCTTCACGCGGTTGTTGTAAATTGGATGGTTATGGATTTCTATTCCGAAGAGAATATTCTACAGACTCATAATTAGATTGAGGTGTGGTGACTGAAGAAGGCTACTGCAGTAGGTCGAATTAACTTATTTATTAGAAGGGTTGAAAACATTGAATAAATGTTAATATCCAAATCAACGAGTACCAAATCATAAAGCATTTGTTGCTGCGGAAAGCCGACTTAGAAAAACAAGTACTTAATGCATTTATACATTGGGCACATCCTAGTGTCTGATACCCACACATAAATAGGGAAACCAAGTAATCCAGGATTACTCCCCATAAAACCGTTTCGGACCAGTGTCCTCTTCAATGAGGAGCTTAGGCAGAACAGAAAACCAAAATGACCAAACTCAAACATCCCTTTTTGTATTAACTCAGAAGAGCAATTTAATTCCAGGTAAACCACGTTATTACAGTTGAAGGAGGAGGGGAAACAGGAATAAGATACTCCGATTCATCTGTACTTTGACATGGTTTACAATTTTCCTGAAACTATAAAATGGAATTTAGAGGCATCAACACTTAGTGCGGTTTTGTCTAAGGAGCAAATCCATACTTCTTGCTGTTCAAGTATCTCCTGCCACAAGTACCAGAATGTTGACCGGTCGAGTAAATGTTTCCCATGGAAGCATATGTTCAGTACGCACGTGTACAAGAATTGTTGCCACAAGATATGAATGACTTTTATCAGTAAGCTCATTTTTCCAAATACAGGTGATCTCCAAAAAGGCCGCAGTAGCTGAGTGGCCAAGCACGAGAGTATAGAAGTTCACAACACCTGGTTGTATGAAGCCCTCGCGATTACTAAATACTGTAATATTCTTGTATTTCTCTATCTCATAAATTCGTATTACCATGAGTGGTCATCTTGCACTATAAAGAGGAACTTGTTTAATTAAATAATTATTTAAAAAATTGCTTGTGGTCGATTGGGAGGTTGCAGTAGACAAATTAGGAAATGTTCAAGACAGAGGGAGAAAAGAAAAAAAAAAAATGGTGGAGATTGAAACAGGAGGGTTTGACGAAAGAGTTTAGGGAAAAGGTGCTAAAAAGAATAAAGTTACCGGAAGACGTGCAGGAGTGGTGGAAGTTAAACAGTTGTATCATAAGGAAAGTTGGAGAAGAGTTGTTGGGAAAAATATCAGGAAAGGGGATGCCGGAGGGAAAGGAGGCTTGGTGGTAGAATGAGGAAGTGCAATCGGTGATAAAACTTCTGTGCAATCGAAGAAAACATGGGAGGATGGAGACGAGACGAATGAAAGAGTAGTGGAAGGCATAAGAAGGAAAGAAGTGGAAAGCGCACTCAGAAAAATGAAGAGGTGGAAAGGAGTAGGTGTTGATCAGATACTAGTATAGGTATGGAGAAGTCTGGGAGAAGAAGGGATCGATATCCTATGGGACTTTATGGAAAAACTGTGGCAGCAGGAGAGGATACCCGATGAGTGGAGGGAAAGTATACTTGTGCCAATCTATAAAGGAAAGGGGGATGTGCAGGAATGTGGGAACTACAGGGGAATAAAGTTAATGTCTCATTCAATGAAGATCTGGGAAAGAATTGAGGAAGGAAGGATAAGGCAGGAGACGGAAATAGGAGAAACAGTTTGGTTTCATGCCGGGAACAGATGCGGTCTTTGCTTTAAGGCAAGTGAGGGAAAGATACAGGGAGATGTAAGTACAGTTGCACATGGTGTTCATAGACCTGGAAAACGCATATGATAGAGTGCCCAGACAAGAGGTATGGAGACGCATGAGGGAGAAGGGTGCATCAGAAAAGTACGTAAGGCTTGTGAAGGAAATGTACGAGGGAGCGGTGACTCAGGCTAAGAGTAGTGTAGGTATGACTGAGGGATTCTCTGTAGAAGTTGGACTGCACCAGGGATCAGCTCTTAGCCCATATCTGTTTGATCTGGTAATGGATGTGTTGGTGAGAGAAGGGAAGAGTAGAGCACAATGGAGTATGCTGTTCGCGGATGATATCGTACTGCGCGAACCATCCCAAGGAAAGGCAGAGAAGTTGGAGGAATGGAGGAAAGCGTTGGAAGAGAAAGGCATGAGAATAAGTAGAACGAAGACAGAATATATGGTATTGAATGGAGAAGACGAGAGTTCTATAAGACTGCAGGAGGAAAAGCTACCATCAGTTTCGAAATTTAAGTATCTGGCGTCGAACGTTGAGAGGGATGGAGGATTGAGTGCAGAAATACAGCACAGAGTGCAATGTGGATGGCTGAACTGGAGAAAGATGAGTGGGGTGCTGTGTGATAAGAAAGTAAATTGTAGAATGAAAGGAAGTGTATAATACTGTGGTTAGATCCGCATTGATGTAGGGTGCTGAGACATGGGCGATTACAAGGGCCCAGGAGAAGAAGATGGAAGTGGCGGAGATGAAGATGCCAAGATGGATGTGTGGTGTGACGAGGAAAGACATGTTAAGAAATGACTACATTAGAGGTACGGTTAAGGTGGGCCTCTGAGTAAAAAAAAATGCAGGAATCTAGGTTGAGTGGCTTGGACATGTGAACGAAGAAGTGAGGAGTATGTGGGGAAGACGTGTGAAAAGTTGGAGGTGATAGGGAAGAGGGGAGACCTAAGCTGAGATGGAAAGACAAGGTGGCAAAGGATTTAAAAGAGGATGGAGGAGACAGGAAGCCCAGGATAGGGAGGAATGAAGGAAAAGAATTAAGGACGGAAATGCCGACCCCATATAAACGTGGGAAGAAGGTGAAGATAAAGATTTTAAAAATTAATTTAAAAAATTACTGATGTAATTATTTGTCTCCAAGCTTTGTTCCCCCCTCCTGGAAAATTATGTGGACGCCCATGGACAGAAATGAAGATTATCACTGTGAAAGTTGTTAAAGCAATTGAAGAGTGGAAAAACGTACTGTGGATGGATGAATCCAAATTTGAATTTTTTGGATCTAAGCATAGAGTTATATATTATTAACTAAAGAAAAAAAATGGTATCGCATTGTTGAGCAACTTCAGATTTCTGAAGTGGGTGACATCGTGAGAATTGAAGGAATTAGAAAAGAAGGCTGTAAAAATCGTTCTTGAACATAATACAATATCCTCCAGACTGACTTTGTGGGTCAGTGCGCTTTCCCATGTATGGGACTGACTCAAATTCCGAACCCTACACAATCCCAAGGACCATTACCTGCTTACCCTTAACTCATCCATGGTACTAGCTCATTACTAACTTCTTTCAATAAAAACTATAGAAGGAGTTGAAAATTGAACGTCAGAAGATGCACATTACCCAGCTACATCCATGAATGATCCCTGCTTTTGGTCTATGGAAAAAAGTCCCACCCCCGTGTGTATTTCCTAAATAATGCAACTTGTAGAAGTGAAAGTAAAGTGCGAACAAGGTTCATTTGTTTTCCAATCTCTAACCTATCCACGGTACTTTTTAATAGGACCTCCTAAAAAAAAAAAAAAAAAAAAAAAAAGAGAATTTGCATAAAAAAAAAAAAAGGGTGGATAGCACGCTCCATCAAAAATAAAAATTCTGTTTATACTCCGAGACGACCACAAGGTAAGCAGTTTACAAGATAGAAAGAATACAAGAAACAGCACCGTATTTAGTAGTCACGGGCTTGAACCCCAGTCACTCACAGCACATGTACTTATGTATCCTCGCGCCTGATATCGCTAAATTCATCATTTGCAATTGTTTAAAGTTTGCATTTTCTTTTCGCAATACATCGAATCTCCTAAAGAATTCTGCGAATTGCTGTTGTCTTTCCCCGAATTGTTGTGCAGCTAACTGACTTGTGTTATTTGGGATCACCCCAAATAACGCAAGTTATTTTGAACAATTTCTTTAAATATTTTACTTTTAGAGGTTCATTTCAAGAACTTGTTTTTTTTAATTTAGGATCTCCTAAAAAAAGAAAAGAGAATCGTTTAATATCTCGGAAACTTGATTTCTCTCTTTTAATTTTGAGATATATTTATAAGAACTTTATCATCTTATTCTGAGCTGTAGAACACTATCCTGAATTTGTTCCGTGTAATTCTAAAACACCCCGTAGAATTGCCATCTTGTAATTTATTTTTCAACGAATGCCACTCAATTGAAAATTGTTCAATTTTCAATTGAAATTTGTTCCTGCTTGTGAGTCAACTGGCCAAGCGTAAAAAGTTTTCATCAGCGTTTACTTTACTCAGCCTTCTAAGGCCTTAAAACACATTGACGAGGTCACCCTGCCTGGTGTCCAAACTATAACTTGGAAAACTCGTCGCTGTTTTCTATACTCACTCCAATAGGTTCTCATCCTTTCTAAAATGAGTTCTTCAAGGCTGTGTACGATATTCAAGTGCAGCATAACCATTTATTTATATAACTGAATAATCTCCATCACCACTGGAAAATTCATAAATATATTTGACAGAACCCTATGAGCCCTGTTCTGACAGCCTACTCAGAAATACTTTATTACATTTTCACACTCACTTGATATATTAACATTTGACATCTTTTTTCGGTTCTAGTATTGCAAAATAATTTACCAACTTCATACTTTTGAAACGATTTTTAATTTGTATTATAATTTTGTCTAAAACAGTAAAAAACATTGATTTAAAAAAAAACAATAATTATCAAACAAAAAAAGAATCTAATTCATCGTACTGTCTTTTAGTTTTACGTTGTCCTTTGTCTTAAAATTTGGGATCTACCCCGAAATCCTTGGCAATTTGCTCGGATTCGTATTTAATTTGTTCGCATGAATTTCGAATGTTTTGTAAATTTTTACTAACTCGATCCAATACAGAAGTACATTCATCAAGGTCTATACTCTTATATCATTCTTCTGTAGTTTTTGAAGCATAATTTCGCACATCACGTTATTCAAAAATATACAGATGAAAATAAAATCAAATATCATCATTTGATTCAAGATTTTCAGTTGATTTAAGATTAATTTCTGTCAAAGCTTTTATAATATCCACAAAACGAACTTTCGCAGTGGTTATAGACCATAATCTACCAGACCAGCGAGTAGGGTTGAGTTTTTTTTATGTAACTTCAGATTCCCCAGTAAATTTAGAAAAAAGATCCTCTTTTTGTACTATTTCCAAAACTAAAATATTTTAAGAATGTCGAAAAATGATGAAACGTTATTACAACAAATTACGCTATCATTAATAACTAAATTTAAATTGCGACTTGCACAATGAATTTATTCTGCATTTGATTGCATCCTTTTATTGCGTGACTGCGCATCATTATAAACCCCACTCGTGGCATATCTCTGACCATAACATTTTTCGATGGGAATATTTAGTTTTTGTAATATTTTCATTATATTATCCGTCATCATTTCTGCCGAATGGTCTTCATGTCATAGAATCCTAAAAACGTTTCACAAATTTCAAAATCTTTGGATTTCATTTTCGTCGCGAATTGATCTTTTTTTTGTGAGATCTTGAGAAGTATCCAAAATTAGTGAATAGTGCTGAATTAATTTTGAGTGTAACACTTCTTTTGCTAATTTGGTACCTAACCATTCCATTAACTCATTTTGGATAGTGGGGCTTAAATAAGTTACCATTTTCCAAAATGAAGATCTGTATCTTACTTTTTCCTCAATATCTTTATCAATCGTTGCGTTCTTTGCCACATTTCATGTATAGCAACATGCCTCGATATGATGTTGAGAAACAGAGTTTTTATCCGAAAAGAGAAATTTTTCCAATCTTAGTTCGAAATAGCACAGCCACAAACGAGGAACTGGACTATGCGTTGAAGTAGAATGGTAGAACGTGTAGCTAAAACTTCTATTTTGTTGTTCAGGATCCCTTGGAAATGGTCCTTTAGGTCTCTGAGGTGACAAACTCAAATGTTTCTTTTTGTTACATCGGAAATGTTGATGTCCACGTATTCTCCAAGATCACTTGAGGGAATAAACGTTGCAGGTGTGTTCTTGTCAAAAGGCACCTGGGATTTCTCCCAACTCCGCTCGTTGGAGTGCGTTCAACACTAATGTCCGACGAAAGCATATCTATGATTTAAATTGTTTTCGTTTGATGACCCTGCTTGATTTAAATGATCCGCAGATATATTTACACCAACAGCATTCTTTTCCGCATTTTCCAGTACAATGCTGGTCTTTTTCTTTACCTTCTGCACTAAATTCATTACTGTGTTTTGTAAAGAAATGATCTAATTTAAGTAATTTATTGACTGCTTGTTCTTTTGCTTTCTTCATTGTTCTTTTTTGGGCTCCACTCTTTCCCTTTTTGTTTTCATCTATTTTTAACTAAAATTTATTAATTTTAAACTTTATATTTTAAATACAAATAGCAATAATAAAACAAATACATTTCTGTATGTTAACTGCTGTTTTGATAATGACTTGAACAAACTTGAATTGAAATTAATCAACTAACAACTTTTGACCACCATATATGGCTAAATGTTCGTATACGGTGGGGGCTATCCTCCCCTGTCAAGTTGGGGAATCCCGAACACCATACGATATGACGCATACACAGAGTAACCAAACAGGTGTCTGATCACTATACAAAGTTGCATTTGTAAAAGCAAAATAAAGACTGCCGCTGCCTGGGTTTGTTATGTGTTTGAGATAAGATAAGAATTCCTTGCTCATTCTAGATGTATAACATTGTTGAGGAGCTCAGTGAGAAAAATATTTTCATTACATATTGCGTCCATCTACTTGCATCTGTTTATGGGCCCTGGTGAAGTAGGGCCTCGAATTCACTAGGGGCCCCTAGGCTTTGCCTACTTTTGCTATACGGTAGCTACGCCCCTGTTCCATCAGCAATACAGAGTATGACAGCAAAGGTTCCCCTCAAGGAACATCAGTACGCCTTTTAACGTCAATTCGAAATCTGTAGGCAACGAAAATATCAAATATTTTAAAATCTAATTATGCTGTGGTTGTTACCATGTATTTAGAGAAGGTTATAGTCCCAAATGATCAGTTACAGTGCATTAAACTGCAATATGTATAGAATACAACAGGCTGAAATTTCATTTGGTGAATCGTATCGTTTGAATTTAGATTCCTACTCAGTTACTAACAGGGTTAGTTATCACATCACGGAAGATTATCAGATAAAAACATTAGCCTGTTCAACTGATGTTGATTTAAAATTCTATGGTAAAATTCTACCGATATAAGATTGGACAGGAATTGAATTTCAAAAGGGATAACCCCTATTCTCTACTCTGAGAATAAATTTCGTTGATATGAATAAAGAAATCAGCTGGCCATCAGAAAAAGGTTAGTGATGATAGGTGCCGCTAGCCTATATATCAACGCATATTTTTAATATAACTGTCCTATCTTTTTGGAGTCGGTGTGTATACAAGAGCCTTCTACTAATTTTATTGCGAAGGCCATAAAGCTTATGAAGGCCAAGGCAATAAGGTAACCCTGAATTTTCTTGTTGACCACACCTTTATAATCAATGGTTCTAAGAAGGGACAGAGTCACTTATATTCGCACTGACACCTGTTAGTTGGGAGACAAAAAGATGTCCTTCTGTCATGAGCGCGTGTAAAACAAGGCCAGAAGAAACGCCTTCTCATATTCAGATCATAAAAAATATTAAGGATCGCACCCAGAACGATCGTAATAATTTTAAACAAAAGAAATAAATATTTCCTTTTAAACTCTGCAATATTTATTTTTATATAAAAGTTTTGTAGTCCAGGAAACGAATACATTGGGTAGATTCACTTTATCTTCGGGATGGTATTGGTTTACTAAGTTTTCCATTCTCTCTTTTCAAACAGAAAATTTCTGCTTTATATATTTTTGAAAAACAAATAAAATAATAAAAGAAGCTTTTGTTTTTGCGATAAGGATCGTCACAAAAAACCTAATGTCAAAAAAACTTACGAAATCGCTGCTATTTTGTAATGTAAGTTAATTTATTCATTAAAACTATTTTAAAATGGAGGATCATATTTCTCAGTCATTCCATTTACTAAAATGTCGGACTTTGTCCAATATTTACAGCTTGTTTCCCAAAAGAAGATTGACTGTCTGTAGAAAAAGTAAATTAGATAGGAAAAGAGAAATGTATACAGTCCGGGATGAAATTCTCTCAACAGTACAATTGGGTACTGTTGGTGATACATTTCTGTAATAGGAGGTATAAAAGTAAATATCACACTGTAGAAATCAATGGTCAGATCATATTCAGAGAAGTAAACAGTTCTGGAAACCTAATTCAGCAGTGGAAACTTAACAGTTGTGGAAAACAATTTCTGCCAATTCAGACTTCCACTTGCTTGAAAGGGGCAAAGAATGGTAACAAAATTAGTTGTGAATACGAAGAGAGCTCATACAAGAAGAGACTCCAAATTTGCAAAGTAGGCATTATTGGTACATGGGAGTCTTGTTGAGATTTAAGACCTTAAAATTATTGAGTAAGCCTAAGGATGGGAGGCTTATTTTCTCTTTCTAGGACGACGCAAAGGAGACATTAAAATTAAGGAAAATTTTAGATTGGGTGTAAGGAAATTTTACTTTAGTCAAAGACTAAAGAACTACTGGAACAAGTTACCACTTAGTCTTGTAGAGGCGAACAGTTTATATAGATTTAAAGAGTTATTTAATAAATATTTGAAAGAAACAAAAAAGAAATGAAACATGGAAGCCATTTCTCATTTTAAATTTCATTTTATTATTTTTTTAAGGCAGATGCTACACAAACTTTGCTTCCCTGCATCTTTCTGCCTTTTTAGTATCAATATGCTTGGAGTGGAGATCATAAGATTCATTTAATGATCAATGATGAAATAAATTGAATTTCCACTGTTCATTCAAAGTGAAACAAAATTGAGTTCGTTTCGAAGCATGAACTTAAGGTTATTTTAAGAAGTCCTTACTTTTAAAAGTTTTATAAGAATCGGGGAATAGAATAGATCATGCTATTTAGGAGTTTCATTATTTCTGTTAATATAATACCCTTTTATACAAAAATAGTCATCATGGCATCAATATTTCAATGAATTATTTTTTGCTTACAGAAATGTTGGGTTTATTCAAGCGTTAGACTTTTTTTTTTTTAAATTCAAGGTCACCAACATCTGATAGTAATTTTCAGTACCATTCTGATCGGTTACTTATCAGGCACCTTTATGGTCGCAGCCAATCCGAGACCGGATTCATATTTTTAACTGCGTTATCAAAAAAACAATAGTATAATCTTAATTACATTAGATTGATACATTGTCTTCGATTTCGAGACACACCCCTACTATCCAATGATTGGCTCATAATTACCAACTAACACAAACACGTGGTAGTATAAATTTTTTTCATTACGTATACTTTTTGATATAAATACGGGTGATAATTCATCTTTTAAAGCGTTAATCTTCAGAAAGACTAGCAATTTATAACCATGCAGGCTCTGGTAAGACGAGGAATTCTTAGTTTTTCTCAAATGCTTAAAAATATCGTAAAAAATAAAACTAACTACCTTTAACTTGTTTAACATAATTAAATAAATGAATTGTTGTTTATTTTTCTTGCAGTTTGCACTCCTTTTCTTGGCCCTTGTGGTCTGCACCCTTGGGGTCTATGTACACCCCTATGGGTACAACTACGCTAACCCAATATCATACTCGTACAGTACTGGAAATCTCCATCCCTGGTCCTATTGGCGTTAAGAAAACATCACTAGTAGGTAAGTTAAAAATACATTTACACGCTGTAAATAACGTTAAGACCTTTACTCAGTCCAATATCCCAACATCAGTAAATATACCATCTAATTTAATTTACAGTCAAAAAAGGACTAATCCATGTTGAAACCTCACTTAGTTCTTTCAATCTCTGGATTAAAATTTCGAATTTCATTATCTAAATGAATTATTTCATTCTAAAATTCCGTTTTTATTTAAGAAATGTGAAATTTATCCTTAGGAGTTTCTTGTAATATTGATTTTGAAATGAATGATTTTCTTCTCATTTACAGAATCCAGCTACTGTGATGTCTGCTTGATCACACCGGATGTTGAACTCTTTTGAAACTTTTCTCTATGGCATCTTCTACTGAGCTTTGATTTCTTAAATTTCATATCTCTGTACAGCTGGCTCTCTGATAATAAACTATCCTGCCTTCTTAAGAATTTGTAGCCATTTTCTTAGAACGAACGCATTACAAACAATTTATAATGGATGTACGCATAATAGAAACATTACTGCAGTAAATGAACAGATCTTAAAACCAATGGCAAAGGGTGCTTCATTCTGCATTGGACTAATACTATATTCCATTGGGGATCAGATCCTAACAAAAAATAAATTCATAAGTGGACTACTTTGTGGGGGAAGCATTAAAACACCGAATGAACTGGGTTACATGTCCTAAGAAGTTTGTTTACCAGCAGAGTCTAAAATGTCAGTCATCAGCGCAAATCGTGAATTCGATTTGCACTGATGACAACAGCTTTCATGGACAGTGTGTAATGTTGCCACTGAGTCCTAAATGTTGTTTATAATATGTACAGCATCATATATTTCTGTTTTCAATTCGATATCAAAGAGATTGCGGGACTTCCCATCAATACCCCTGGGAGATTGAACGATTCCCTGCCTCCTCTACTTTTTAAAAATCTCATCTTATTGCTTTAAAAATCAATGGTGCATTAAGTCCAAGATTTTCAGGTGAATTGTACGAAGGTATTTACAGAATGTAAGCAACTTCGTAAAATTTCGATTGAACAGACAGAAGTAATACATCAATTGTATAAAGAGATTATAGCATAATAAGAAAACCTTTCTGTTGTTGATAATCACATATCATTATCAAATTGGAAACTTGTAGTACCATTCCTCAATTTTCTATCCCCCATAGGCCTGAAGACTGGAACCAGCGAGTTCCCGAAACGCAGCCATAATAATTTAAAATGTTTGGCATTGAGGTGGTACAATTCCTTTAAAATTGTATTATTTCCATAATGAATTACTTAATCTACCGCGTGATATAATATTGTAGTGGCTATAAATTAACAAATCACGTAAACCCCCTCATTCAAGTAATTAGGGACCGAAGTAAGTTTTCTTCACAAAAATAAAAAATACTGAAATTATCTCAAATTTAAAGGCAATGATCAAAACAGGAAAGGTGGGAAATGCTGTAGTCAGATTCGATCCTTAAATTTAGTATTTAATGTCTAGCTTTTAAATTACTAGTTATGTAATGGACACATTTAACTAGGATAACCGATATGGTTTTTTCATCCCACACAACGAGCAAAATGTCAACGAACGCTTCTACAGACATAAAACACGACGAACCAAGCTGGAGTACCATGTAAACTTGCCCACTATGACCAAAGTACTCAACTTACAAAAAGATCTTCAACAATTTGATTCTTTATGAGCAGGTGCGCGATATTAATACTTCCAATACATACAATTGGTAGGTAATTATGTTTGAAGAGTTTTTTCCATGTAGATGACAACCTTTTAATGGTTCAGAGCTAAAGTATTTTCAATAATCAGTTTGAGATGCAATATGGATTACACAATTTCTATTATTTCATTACCACCTTAACTCTTTGTATAATCAGAGCTGCTCATAACAGGTTTGTTGACGTCTGACGCTTAGGTGACCTATATTTTAATCTAGAATCGCTTGAAGAACTTTAAATCATTACTGGGGTTTTGCTTCGAAGTGCTTTTGTAGAAGAATTTTCATTAATGTAATTTGAAAATTTCATTAATGGAGGAATGATAATGAATGGTGGGTATAGAAGATTATGGTAGTCTGTACGAAATAAATTACTGACAAGGTACAATGTTATAAATTCGTCTATTAGGCATGTTTGTTTTGTTAAAAATCATGGATAAAAATGGGAAAAACTAGTTTCTCTCTATTGTTCTTAATAAGCCAGCTGTAATTCTTTAAAATAAACATTAAGAGTACTACAAACCGACATTCTAAAAGGACTTCATCTTAAAGTTCGTACTTACGAATAAAACTATAAGGAATAAATAGTTTATCCTCATTGGAAACTTATTTTATCCCATGTAAACTTATACTCCTTCGCTTCTTCCAAGAACACTATTCCACAAATTTTAACATTTTCAGATTTTGAAGCACAAACATACACATCTGTACCCACTAAAGAAAGGCGTTCTTCTGTTATTTCGAGATCTTCGCAGGGTGAGTGACGTCATGATTCAGACTCAGGAAGCTGATGAAATTGTCGGCTCGAGTGTCATCAACCACAAGAAGCAGCTAAAATCTGTATTAAAATATGTTAATATAATCCGAAAACCAGAAATGAGAGGTAACGAATGAATGTGAAAAAATATTGTTTTATTTTCAGTATTATTCTCAGTGTTTTGTTTAAGAGTAAATAAAATTTACAGAAGGCAATCTCGTTGTTTTTTAGTATTACAAAAAGATCAAAATAGAAAAACTAAGAAAATGTAAAGAACAATGGTCAGTTCGGTCACTGAAATAAGAATCTAATTCAAAACCCATCACGGCTATAAGCCCACGGTTTTAATACGCTCTATACAAATATCAAGTTTTAGTATTAATACACTGCTCGACAAAATTAACAGAACACGTAGAAAACGTGGTGTAGCTCGTGCAGCTTGCCATGAAGAGGGAAAAAATTTGGTCTGGTGGTGTGCTATAGAATAACGATGAAATAAGGAGACAAACTTAGGACAGGTATAAATGACATTTAAAGGGATTTCATAAGGATTAACAAAAAAGGTCACATTACATAAGGCGATACAAGATGCTCAAAACTATGATCACGTGATATCAGTATGATCCTCTCCAACGGCTAAACAGGCCTGACAGCAGTGATCCATACTCGATATAAGATACGAAGACATCAGATGTCAAATGATCACGAAAATTAAATACATCCCTAACACCCAGGAACATCATCTCCTGGACACACCAGAAGAATTTGCGGCCTTTAGTCGCTTTGCCCAGGACGTCTTCTCCAGAAGAAAACTACAAATAGCCATCCACCAAGGCCAACAGGAGTAATGAAACCAAATATGGACACCAAGGAATACGGGAAACTAAGGACGGGGATATCAACCAATGATCGATGACCATTGGAATATGCATCAGAGAAGGATGCTGAACCAATGAAAGAGGAACACAAGGATGCAGCTTGCCCCATGAGTGACAATGAAGAGAAACAGACGTGAGACAAAGGCCATATTGGAGACCTGAAGAGGGCACTCTAGCCCTCTTCACCTATAATTCCTAACTCCCCGGGAGGAGGGGACGGCCACACGGTCCCCCCTTCTCGCCATCCCCTGTTTCCTTTCTGGTGGGGCATGGGCATGCCCCACTGAAACTGGGGCCGCCTTCTCTATTGGCTCCATACTTCTGCCTTTTCCCCCCAGTCTTCTGCCTCCTTCCCCTCTATCTTCACGCTAGCGAAGTCCCACACATCAAAATTAATACATCAAAACCGCCATACGCCCAGCATTCGGCCTAAAAAATTAAAGCGATAATATCCCCACGTCAACGCAAATAATAAAAATCACTTTATTTTATTTTCTTGATGACCATTGGAATATGCCACCCAAAGTTTTTTTTTTTTTTTTTTTTTGGTCCTAGCCGCCGAAATCTCAGGAAACTAAGCGGCAGGACCTGCCAGAGTAAGCTAAGTCTACGGAGTTCCTGGCCTGCCTCCACGGGGCGTAAGTGGGGCAACGTTGGATCCCAACAGGGGTCCAGCGGCTAAATGGCCAGAAGAACAACGGTACACGACATTACACGATCCAAGATCCATACACTTTTAAATCTCTGGCATTTACAGTGTACTGTAATACACCACAACGTAAACTACGCGGAGATGGGGGGAACCCCAGGTGCCGCTTGACCCTAAAAACACTTACTTACACTTACTACTTACTCGATATAAGGGTGGCTATAAGATCCTGTGGCAACAACTTCCATTCTTCTATCACAGAGACCTTAGCTCACCAAGTGACCAACGAGTTTGCTTATCTGCATGCAATGCCGACCGTCCCATATATATGTTCGAACGGATTTAAACCTGGTGATCTTGCTGGCCACGGCAGTCATTGGATATCTTCAGTTTCAAGATATTCCTCCACCACTTGAGCTTTATGTGCAGTGGCGTTGTCGTGCATGAAAAGAATATCCGGGCTAACCGCACCTCTAAAAAGTTGCATAGGTTCGAGGATCTGTTCTCGGTACTTCTGCTCAGTTACGGTACCCCTATCAAAGCATGGAGGGGGTGAAGCCGTTATTATCCCCCCCACATGACAACACCGCCTCCACCATAAGTGTCCCTTTCTGATGTTGGAGGGATGGTACCGCAGTCCTCGTCTCCGGATGAAATAACTTCAAGAATCTGCTTGTAGGCTAAAACAGTATTCATCGGAGAACAGAACTACACCACGTTTTCTGTTATTTTTTTAAATAATGTATATGATTGTAATTTTATTATAATTTATATTGCAATTTTTACAACATAAATTACAATTTGTGTGTATTATTAATAACAAAACCTGACACTTGTATAAACCATATCGAAATCCGCTTCTTAGGAATATTAATTGTTCCTAAAAAGGTGGATCTAGGTGGAGAATAAGACCTACCAAAATACTGTACACCGTTCCAAAGCAGCAGATGATGCTCACATCCCGAATGCTGCTCTTTTAATAAACGTACCAATGTTTCACGCCTCACATACAGTAGGTGCTGATTCAGCTGACTTTTGAATTTTCTGAAGCTCTCAATCTCAACTACAGATGGATGTAATTTATTTCGCCAACTTACAACTCGTAGCTAAAAGACAACTGGATGTAAATCCAGTCAATTTTCCTAATCAGGACTCATTTAAAACAGTAAAAAAGTTTTGGCGTCATTCATTTTACTTTACTATCACTTCTCAAAACCTTATACCTTAATCAGGTACCTGTAATGTGCCTGGCTGCCAAGCTCTGCAGCCCGTATATTCAAAGTCGTTCTTTATAAAGACGCATATCTCTCCCGAGAGGGTTGACAGTCTTTGTGCCCTTTAAAGTAGCTCGATGTCTTTTTTTAGATGAGCTCTCCATACTTGCACACAGTATTCCAAGTGAAATACTCATCACTGACCTCCCTATGCATTATCACCGCCCTATCTGCTCATGCAAATTCGACAGGACACTATGGATTCTCTTTGTTGCCTGTCTATATTGCATGGATAACATGTTTTACCTGGACCCTGAACTCCCATCGTTCTCCTCCTAATTCTAATGTATAACTTATTAGGTACTGTCATTTACCAAGTGTAAAACCATACACGTTGCAGCGTTAAAAAACATCTCTTAGGAGCTCTGATTAGCACTAGTCATTAAAGTCATTAACCAGTCTCCAGATCTAATTAGGAAATTTCGATATCATGCCCCATACTCATTTCCAATGTCATTTAAAAAAAAAAATCAAAAACACAGCTGACGCAGTACTAATCCTGACAAACCCCCACTTTTAGTACCAGACCAATATAAGGGTCCTATCCTGCAATAAGAAACAACGGATAAAAATTGGATAATCAAGAATTCAATGATTTCGGACATACAGTATTTTATAAGAAAGATAAGATGATCATTGCCTGTTCTTCGCAATTAACCCACTGACATCAGATGGCCGAATGTGATTCAACTCCTTCCTTCTATTGTTAATATAAGCGCAGAAATCTTTGCTGTTCTTTGCAAGAAAAATCTTGTCTTAGCTTGCCTAACCGCCTTTGGCAACTTGATTACAGACTAATTTATCTCTACCATAGACTCCTGTATCACCTTTATATGCACCCCACGCACTTTTCTTCTCTGCCACAAGTCTCATTAGTTCATGTGAGATCCATTTAGGTCTCAGTCTTGAACAGTATTTCTGAGTTGGTATTAAAAGCCTTGTAGCTTCTACGATTACTTAGAATATTTATTTACATACAGACATCTCATCCACAGGGCACACAGACCCTAGATAATGGTGAGAACGCTGAGAATTACAGAATCAATATAAAATAGTATAAATCAATACAAGCAAAATTAATTTATATTGTGCATTATAAGAATTTGCTCCTTAAAATTAAGGAGCAAATTCTTATACATTGACGGATCCATCAATGTATGAGAAATCAATCGATGATCAATCATTGTAAAACCAATGTTTTGTGCACTTAATCAGTCAAAGAATTTGCTCCTTTGTTTTGTTAATCTAAATTTTCTCTGAATGCTTCTGATGTGCCTCCTGTTAACAAGGATATTTACAATACGATATGAAGAGAACATATGATTTACACCATTACGGGTTTCATTTTGGTACTACTGGAGGCTTTGCTGTTCTTTATAGAAAGTGAAACTTTTCACTCCTATGGACTTCCGGTGTATTAATTGCGAGGACGAATTTAACAGAAATATTTGGATTTCTTCATTCGTGATGTTTTATGGACTGTATGCTATTGGGATCTGTAGTACAGTTTTGGACTTTTTTCGGTTTAGATGTACAGCTGCTTTAGGTCTGTTATGGACCCTTTAATGGGACTGAGTCTTAAAGCTGCAAGAAAAACCGATGAAGAACCTGTTTTATCTACAAAAACCACCTGCCACTCGTGTGGAGAAATCTGGGTTCAAGTGAGGGCACAACAGCCTGGACAGTTTGTCCTTGAGTTGGCCACGGAGGCGTGGGTCACCCAGATGGATGTATTTTCTTCTTAGCAAAAGACTTCGCAAATGCAGCGTATCATTTTTGTTCTCTGATCTGTAGTTCCACAAAAGTGCTGTTTTAAGCAGTTACCTGCAAGTGATTTCCATATATCTTTCACTCCCTGAGAGGTGGAGTTCGAATTCAGTAAGCCTGGATGACCTTAGAAGAGCGTTAGAGTTTCGGGGTTGGGAGAAACTGAAGAAGGAAAAATTGCCTCGTTCTCTTGACCTTACGATTGCAGTGTCATGTAGCCTTCTGTGCTGAGGAAGCGCTTTTAGATTTGCGTTGCTGCTTGAAAAAACTTCCACGAAACTCTGTGCACGTATAATCTAGAAATTGGCAATTTGCAGACAAATAAGGTCTCGGAAGTTCGTTAGCATTTACGCTTTGCGCTTCATTTGGTATCGTATACTAAGACTGGTAGGGTTGAAAGAAGAAAAAAGGTACAGTTCGCTTAAGATTGCTCTGTGGTGGGATCAGGTTAGTAAAGTAGATCGGTGTCAGACGCCCAACTAAGTGGCTCTTCTAGTTTTTGTGCAAATAGCGTTCATTGGCCAGTTTCTTTCGCTAAAGAATGGACAAAAATTCTCCAGAAAAGTGCCATATTGGACAGTTATGACAGTTGAATATAAACTAGTGATTTATTTGCAGGAATGAGATCATTTAAACACGCCTGGTACGCACTTTCGCGTTATGATGATTGTATTGCGGGATGAAGAGTTCCTAGAAAGAGCCACGCACACCAAGACAGACTAATTCCTCAACAGCAGCCGCTAATTCGTTAGCAACTGCTGTTGACAATGATTCCACAGGTGGAATCGCCGCAAAATAAGAGTGAAACTATCTTCGGGAGATAGATATGGCCATGCGGTTTAAGTTAGTTTTAAAAAATCGCCTTGCACGCAACGTACATGTTCCTTAACCTTTCTTCCTTTTTATTTTGCGAATAACTTAAGTCTTTAGCTCCAGTCATTAATATACGATTGCCAGTGACCACAGGAAGCAACGAATTGCTGTATTTAATGAAAGTTAGTAACTGTTAGTAAATTTTCTTAGGTTATTAGCCACTGGAGGTTATCTTTACATCTTGAAAACAGTAGTCCTGATTCTTTGAGATAATCAGATTGACTGCACATTGATATTACTGTAATTCTTTTCCAAGTTTAGCAGGAATATATATATTTTTTATTATTATAAGTATCTATAAACAAAATGTATTAATTGAGAACATGCCACCAGAAAGTAATTTTTTCTACAACGCCCTAAGAAAAGAGGATCACTGGGAACAAAACCTGACAAGATTTTCCAGTCAACTGTTAAAGATGCAATGGATTCGGTGTGAAAAAAAGTCGTCCTTTTGATATTCTTTTGAGGAGACCCTTTAAATTCTATAGATTTTTGAATTTAAATACGATGGTGGTGCAAGTCATTTATACCATTCAGAAACTACATTTAATTTTAATAATTTTCTATGGCATCAACTCTTTTACTGTAAGAATGGTGGTTACTCAGAGATTATCACAATTTCCTTGATTTTTGTGTGAAGTGATACAAAAACAAGTACTCGAAAGAGGGTAAATTTGACTTGTATCCTCTGATTCTCACTGGCTCAGATATTTCATTGCTCCATGGTTTAATTGGTGGAATAATGGCTTAATTTTTATATTTTCAACGACCCCTAATACAGAAGCTCTTAATGCCACCAATCATTTTATAACCCCGACGTACTGCATATGCTTTCTTCCTTGCATTATTTTACAAAAACGAGGGACGTCCGAAGAGTAAGGTACAGAAGAACGCCGTCCTGTTTAGCCAGTAGTCCTGACAGGACACCAGAGTATCGAAGTCCTTCACAAAGGAATTCCGGACAAACACCTGTAACAAATGGTCCAAATCGCAATAACATGACCCACAAGCCGTAGACTAGACTGAAGTTTCAAGGTGGGGGAGGGTAGTCCACGTGGCAAAATGCAGTGAAGAGAATCCATATGCATTGTTATCGTCGCTCTTATCAAATATTAATTATCCATCGAGATGGATTTCACCGTGTCCAAGCAGATCATGGAAGTTCACTCTTTGGTGTAAAGCCCAGATATTCGTTCTTGCTGCCATTTTGTTTTGCAAGTCACGTGCACATGCGCAGACGTAGCTTCTACCTATTCAAATAAATTATACCCCCCCCTCAACAATGGAAAACGCTTCCAATGGTATTTACCACGCGCTACCCATGTTTGAATCAACCGTGTAGAACATCCCCTTGTATTCAATCAAAATCGCTAATTCTTCAATAGAATCGGCGATTTTGTTCAAGTCCAGCAGCTCTTTGACCAGTCAAAATGCATTCTTTATGCTGAAAGCCGGATTGCATATCAAAGTTAAGACTAATTTATAATATGTTATTAAAAGCCTCTTAAATTTTCTGTTTCATTTCAAGATCTCGAAATCCATCGCGTAAAATGGAACCAATATCGAGATATGCGTGCAGAATGTAATGCGCAGCTCTTCACTGAATTCCTAAATTATAATTTCATTTGATTCCCCCGTCTTCATCGTGCACTCTTTATCATACTCTCTCGCATAAGAAACTAGTTCGAACACTTGATAAATAACCTAGTTCCAGATATCATCCTATCACGGCCAATTAAAACAAGGATGACATGAGTCTTATACAATTCGCAGTCACTGCGCGCTGGTTTCTCTTCGGGCCAAACACGTTGAGCTTGTTAAAATAACAGTTGTTAATATACTTTTTACAAGGCACGGGTAAGTACGCGCAGGAAGGTTGGCTCGTTTAAAGGTTCCCTAGAAGGCTAGAACAGTTATGGTCAAGGACGGCCGGGTACCTGTCCCCAAAGGATGGTCTTGGCGGCCCTGAATTCGCCGCGTGACACGCCTAGCAGATGTCTTTCGTCCCGGAAGTTATTCACACTTGCGAAATCTGGAACAGTTCCTCAAACGTGAAATTTGTGGCGAAATCGGCTTAATTAATCACCCGAGGAGAATATAGTTCTTTTTTATTACAGGAAACATCTTGGTCGAATTTTATCTGATATTTAGCGAATGGTTGAGTTAATTTGTACCACACATGCTTAATGGAGCTGTATCACTGTTTTGTTTTTTGACATTTTGAAAGTGTTAGTGAATTTAAAACAGGTTTAAACCAGTTGTAAGTGGAAAAAATAAGGCGCGAATTAGCTTGATTATTAATAAAACTCGATACTAAACGTGAATATTAATAAAGCAGTTCTTCTAAGTTCATTAAAGTAAATCTCTTTGACATGAACACAATATTTATAAAACATATGGCGATAATATCAGGAATCCAACAACAGAAAGGGGAAATACTGACACTCGTGTATAAAATCCAATCTATACACAATATACTGTGTAAACTACTATTTTTTAAAAGTACTGGGTCACCAAGAG
Organism: Mastigoproctus giganteus; assembly: GCF_048544385.1. Classification (NCBI taxonomy): domain Eukaryota; kingdom Metazoa; phylum Arthropoda; class Arachnida; order Uropygi; family Thelyphonidae; genus Mastigoproctus; species Mastigoproctus giganteus. Next base: position 25,492,595 of record NC_143584.1, on the reverse strand, counting down.
ACATCACAATATCATTTTGCTTTGCTCTTCTCAACCGCTTCTTCAATGTACGATTTCTGTACTTGGTTTTAGTAGCATTAGAAAGTTAGACAATGTTGCTTATTAAATGCTAGTTGTGTGTGTGTTCACAGGCTGATTTGTGTGCTGTACAGGCCGAAAAACTCAATAACTCGCAGGGGAAACCTTACTCTTTCTGCTTAATCCCGATCAAAAGGGTCATTCAGAATTCCTGCAGTCTGCAAAAGACTTGAATCTCGACCTCTCAAAACGAATGAAAAGTGGTGAAACTACTGTACTTTCACGGGAAGATCCAGTTTCTGTGAGAACTTCGGTAACTTCGCTAGCCATAGGCTTTTGTGGCCAAGAATTTGTATCCTCAGCTTGTCAATGAAAAAGTTACCCAGATTCAATGCTTTGTACAGTCACCACAGGTCTCTGCAGTGATTCTACCACATCTATACCGAATATATGGGGACTTTCTGACAAATCCACCTCCTTTCCCCCCACACACTAAAAGAAAGAATTTGAAATTTACTTTGCTCAGATGGTAAATTGAAGAATGCCCAATTGTTTACTTGTTTTTCTCCAAAGCAACTAAGGTTACGACGTGTCAGTGTATCGATTCGTTCTGTAAACTGCTTACATTCTATGATAAGTTCTATTATTCAAATAACTAAGAAATGGATCTTAGTACTAATACCCTTAACTTATAAGCCTAAAGCTGGGCAACCATACTACAATACTAATCATTTTTACAACATAACCAGTATAGCCGCATTGGTATGTACTTCTAAAAAAAACGCAAACACTCAATGCACCCAACATAATTAGCTATTAACGTAAGGAGATGTTGCCACATACCTGAAGAGCTTGCCACACAACGATCCACAGCAATAGTGATGACGAGTACCAGTCCAATATACAGATATAAGATAGTTCCTCCCTCTTGGGTATACACTTACAGTTCCTTTACTGACGATGCACATTAGGCCCGGAAAGGTAGATGCCCTCACTAGTATGTGACATACACGATTCAGTTCCTTGTTATACTGAAGTCCACACAGTCTCAGAAACGAACAGTTCACATACTTCAAGAAACCTCCACCAACCGTTCCAAAAATAACATTTATTGCAAATACTTCGAACAAAATAATTAACCACCATGAAAAAAACCATGAAGAAAATTGAAGAAACTCACAAAGAAAATTAAAGAAACCCAGAGAGAAAATTGAAGAAATCCACAGATTCTTTAAGAAAATTGAAGAACCCCACAGATTCTTTCCGGCCACATTTCATATAATAAGAATTCCAAATTAGTACGAGTTATTGCAAAACCAGATCGAAATCAGTATGTATTTAAGTAGCACAAATAGAACGTAGAAAATACTGAATTCTTTGGGGATCAAAAACGCCGAGAAATTTCAATGAAACAATAATGGAAGATTGCACTTAGAACCATATATCGGATTTAGTTCCCACTTCAACTTCAGAACCGTATGCAAATTAGAGACAAAGTAAGTTAAATACAGCCATCATTACAAATGCTGTCGACTTCCACATAAAATTTTCTGGGAAAATGAACTCCTCTTTCATCAAACACTGCAATTTAAGCTGTCGAACTCTTACTAAAGCCTTCCGCGAATAGTCCACCATCACCTGTGCACTTCTGGAACCTTCTTCCCCGATATTATCGGTGTAACCAAATGTAAAACCTATGAATAGCAAGCAGACCGCTTTTTAATGCAGAAAATTATTTTTTTTAACGACAATGAGCACGTTTTACTTTCAGATCTCTCAAAAATTAATGGACGTATTGGAAGTGAGCTGATGGGGGGAAGGACCAAGCTACAGTTTAGAAAATGTTTTCATCTCAAAAGGTACAAAACCCATTTATGGGCCAGATCCATTTAGAAACTTTGAGGTCCAGAAAGCGGGTTTAATGGAACTCATGTCTAAATGCTAAAGATGATTTTCACTTTCGAAATACTGCAATGATTGAAGCTGCATTGATACTGTGGTGACTAATCTCACTCCAGCCGCCCCACGATGCTGTTTACTACTCAGAACGCAATTCTACGGTTGGGAGGCATAAGCTGTGTATTACTCACTAAAATATGTTTTATATTTTTAAATAACTATTTTTCCTAAATGTTAAACCCCTAACATTACTGCTGTTACGCTTGTTGCACAAATCATCAATGTCACTTCATTTATATTACCGATGGCAATAAAGTATACACACTGGCCAGTCAAAATATTATGACCACTTACTTAACAGTGGATGTTTCATCCTCTTGCTGCCAGTACCGCCGCCACACGGCGAAGCATGGACACTGTGAGGCCTCTAAACGTTGCAGGAAGTATGTTGTTCCATGTCGCCAGTAATACGTCCTGAACATCTGCGATAATCCGTGGGTGGAGGATCCAAACGCCAGATCTGTAGAAATAATCCCAGAAGTGTTCTATGGAGACCATATCCGGTGAATTCGGCAGCCAAGATAGTAGCATCTGTAAACCACTTTCGAACAATACTGCCTAAGTGGCAAAGCTCGTTATCCTGCAGGAACACATCTGTACCATCCGGGAAGACATTCACTATGAAGGGATGTACCTGATCAGCCACAATGGACATGTAGTTTTTAACATTCAGAGTGCAGTTTAGAGGTATGAAGACTCCAAGAGATTCTTCGGAAAACATCCCCCATACCAAACACTATCACTCCCTGCATATTTCTGTTGGACCAGAACATCGGGGTGATACCACACCGCAGTTTGTCGCCATACCCTTCATTTATTTTACACGCGGCATAGCGGGGAATGTGATTCATCGGCAAAGGCCACTTTTTCCAGTAGTCAAAGGTCTAATGACGTCGTTCAGATGCAAACTTTAGGCGTCGTTGGAAACGGGTGACCGTAAGCATGGATAACTTGAACGAGCGCCTACTCCGAAGGCCCATACAGCGGAGGAAGGTTCGGTAGATCATGGTTTTGGACACAGCGCTAGTCATTCCCTGGTTAAATTCCATAGTCAGTCGTTCCACTCTTTTCTGTCTTTCGACTCGCACAAGGAGGAACAGCCTACGTTCACCACCACCATCCCTGAGACGTTGGCGTCCATCCTTAGCCCTTCGATTGCTACGTTCTCCACTGCCCGTCTGTCCACTCTTGGAACGACTGACAATTATCAATCGTCCTTTTTTGCGAAGTCCGTCAGATCACGTCCTTTCCCCATGTCGATAAATTACTTCGTATGGATTGTCCATTTTGATTGCTTAAATAAGGGATTGGTCATTATGTTTTGACAGCACAATATATATATATATAAATAAAACTTTACGTCTTAAGCGTTCTTTAATTGAACAATATTCGTAACATATGAAGTATAATATCCTTCAGAATAACAAAGTCAAGAATAGTGCAAAGTCAATGCAAATAAACTTAATGGTAAGGATGGAGAATTGTTGTTATTGTCGGATTTTTCTTTTAGACGCATTTGGCACTTAAAACATATTGTGCCATATACATTATGTTTGTAAATTGTGTTTTGTGGTCGATTTGCCTGTTTGCTGGACGGAAAACTTAGTTTCCGGGAGGATAAACCATACAACCCTTGCCTGAGACCGACTAACTCAGACACGTTTTGAACTTGACCCATAGAAACTGATTCCTATTTGGGAATAACGAAAGAAGAGTTCTCCGACTGAAGGACACAGTCTGCTGTTTCCTTCTTGGAAATCGGAAATTAGCTGCGTAAGTTGGATCAATAAGAGGCTGTTGCTGCCCTCCAGAAATAAAAGTGAAGTCGCTAATGATTGGTTGTAAGACTCTGACAGCAAGGTATTACAACCAATCATTATTGATGCGCACTCTTCAGATATTTTAACCTTAAACAATTTAAAAAATGGTGTCTGCATTGCCCTCTGTTCTGAATGGGCAGTGAAACAAACTTATACACAAGCTTATTTACTGTGTATAAGCTCGTGTTCTGATGCTCCTAAAACTCCACTACAACAACATGACACTACTGAGTGAGTCGGTTTCACAAAAAAATGCTCACAAACTTTCTTGAAGGATTTCAGAGCTTCCGACTCCAAAGGATTTATAACTTTTTCAAAAATGTTCCTCTTTGAGTAACTCTGATCAGATGAATATACCTTTGATTTTCGCATCACTGATGCGTGGAAACTTTAGTTTTAAATATTGAAAATCATCGGCATTACTGTCCATCGCTTATATGAAGCCCTCTTAGGCAGCATAGTTGGTAGAATCGCCGTCCTCCCCACACCGGGTGGAAAAGATATGAGGTCAAATCCCGTCAATGATGCGAGGAATTTTTATGGGTCTTTTCACAACGTGGCTGAGTTAGTTGATCTCAGGCGAAGGCAGCATGGTTATCTATTCCCGGAAACTTGGGTTTTTCGTCCAGCAAACAGCAAATCAACCAAAGGACACATGCAATTTTCAAACATTACATACGGCCCAACATGGCCTAAGCTGATGCGCCTAAAACCCTACACCAGGCTTATATAAAATTCCTAATTATATCAAACTTTTTTGATCAACAAGAAGACATTTGTTGGTAGCAAAGGTGAACCTTCCATAGCAAATATGAAGAAAATTCTTTTTTGTCGTTTAAAAAATACAGATACAATTTTAACTTTAAGTAGCAAGTCCCATTCCTTCAGCCTAGATATCAAAAGCCCTACCTGGGCCTTAGATTTAAATCACCCACAAGATCGTTTAATTCGCTTTGAGTTATACGATGAGGCTGTCTTTTGGCTGGGCATTCGTATTCTGAATCAGAGCTCGTAAGGGCTATTTCCATTGGAACTCTGACTGATTGATCTGCCTGAGGAGTGGTCTGAGTTGTATATCTGGCATACAGGAAGCAGATGAAAACCGGAAACTGACCACTGCAGCAACATCCAAAAAGCTCCTCACTTCAGAACTTCTCAATCAGCGGTGCGACTAATATGAACCATCAGACCACAATCTAAGTACGTGAAAACTATAATATGAATCATCTTGGAAACTGATGGTTTCCAAGGAAACCTTCAGTTTAATAAGGAAAAATGAGCTGTACATTCGAAATTCGAGTTAGAAAATATGTATTTGATTCGGGTTGATAACAGGCAATTGGATTTTGCGCACAAACCTGACCACTACATAACTAATGTATCATTTCTGTCCATCTGTTAATGTACAAATCTGTCCAGCATAGATTTGCTGCCTTATAAGATTCCATCTTATCTTTACTCCTAAAACAGGTCTCAAATAAATTGGAGACGTTATTTATCATTTAGGCTATCGAAGACAGGAAGCTCTGAGAATTATAGAATATAATAAGATTAACACTGGTTTCTACATTGCGGTCAAGGCTACTCCAATGATCGATTCAATTGATCTCGGCTTTATTTGCAGCTATCCTCCATCAATATGTACGAGAAATCAAAATAAATTGTATATTTTATAGAATCCATCAATTGAAATACTGTTCTGGATTCAGATCGAAAAAAAAATCTTATTCACGAAATTCCTTTGTCAATTTATAATAAAAAAATTAAAATGGACAGAAAGTGGTTTATAATCAAGAACACAATGCTGTCCTTGTTATCCGATTACAATGGGATTGCATTACCATCTTATTTGCATCCCCGAAGACCTTGTTAAATGCCGTTTTAACAGTGGGAGTTGACCCATATTTTTATCGATCACAGATTGGTTCTGACTTTGACCTTCATTTATAAATTTTAAAAATCTGCATTTGTGATTTCGTATATAAAGGGCATTCCTTTTCACGATCTGCACGTTAATCTTTATCAGAAGACTAGCATCTTATCATCATGCAGGCTCTGGTAAGTTTGCCTCATAGTTATAATGTTCATTGAAAGTCGATTATTCTTGTTCTCACATTTCCTAAAGACAGTCGATGGCAGATTTTAAAAATTGAATTTAACATTTAATATTATGCAATTTAATTTCTTTTTCATATAATGTTATTTACAAACTACCGTATTTACACGTGAAATTCTCTTCTTTATTCGCCATAATTCTATTATCGAAATTTATACAAAAGAAGTGGAATTATCTGTAAACTGCAGGAACAGTTTAGATCAACTTCATATAAGGAAGTTCAGCCTATAAATCTAGTTTCTCACAGATTGTGTTAAAACACCTTATCATGCCAGGACATGTTTCGTTTCGAATATGCAATAATAAGTGCTACCACTCCTTCTTAATCTCAATAATTTACCCCAAAAAGTACTTTCAAGAGTTGTCGAAATTATCACACAATAAAGGAAAATTCTGCGGGTAAATACGGTAGATTTTATAACCAGAAAATAAATTTATCTCCCATAAATTTACTCTTATGTGAGTTTATATGGATTAATATTTCACACCTAATTCTTGACTTTTTTTAATAGTTTGCCCTTCTTCTCCTTGCTCTGGTGGTGTGCACCCTCGGTGTATACGTCAGCCCTTTCTATAACAACTATTATGGTGCGTACAACCCAACTGCTCACTATGGCTATGGCTTCTACAACCCCTACAACTACTACATCAAGTAAATTCAGTTAAGGTGAGTTCATTCTCTTTTATACATCAATCTTACGTTCTTCTGAAGTTAAGTTTTTCTTAATGTGTAATTTGGCTTGTCCTTAGCCTCAGTATAAAAATTAAATCTATTGATAATCTGTCTTCAATCTATTGTTTATTTTATACTGTAATTATTAATATTTTATGTAAATTTTCTCAGTGTAACATGTTTTACCTTTTTTTTCCTGACAGAAACGACTGGAAAGAAGGTATTTTGACTGAGCCAGCCAGAATGCAAGATGCCTAGCTTCTGCATGATGTCTTGTGATCTTTCACATACTTCTCCTAAATTACTTAAATAAATCTTTTCAATAAGAACAATATTTGTGTGTTTATTCAAACAGCAGTTTATACAATAATACATTAAAAATATATATATTTACACTAATTCCAGACTACAGGTTTGTCTTCTACTTTATCGCCACCTAACTGAAAAATTATGTACTATTATTGGTCACATTGCGGGGCACCATTTTCATAAGTTTTCATAATTTTTTTATATACATCTTCCTCTTAATCGAGAGTGTCTTCAAAAGAATGAATCTTCCAGTTAATAATGCATAATACATAAAAATACAGAGATGAAAGGGGGATGAAATTCATATTTTTGAGCGTGGTGTTATTTATGGCCTTTTTCCCAAAGTGGCTGAGTTAGTCAGTCTCAGGAAAGGGTTGTTGTCGTTGCAGTAGGGTTTTAGGAGTATCAGCGACTGAGGCCATATTGTTCCTGTATATTGTCGGTAAACTGAGTGTGTTCTGAGGCCGATTTTCGGTTTTAATGGACGAAAAACCCGAGTTTCCGGGAGAAAAAACCATGCTACCCTAGCTTGAGACCAACTAACTCGGCCATGTTGTGAAAAAGTGCCATAAAAATTCCTCCCGTCATCGACGAGACTCGAACTCAGGTTTTTTCCACCCGATGTGGGGAGGACGGCGATCCAACCAACTGTGTTACCCACGAGGGCACAGTGGCATAGTATTTAGGGTAAGACGCCACCGGTGCTCTCCCACAACTGCACCATTAGTACTCTTGTGAAGTATACAGAACTCTGTAAATGCCAAAAGTGAAAACTGGGACTTTCCGTCCAGCCAACCGACAGAAGAACACTCGCCCACAGTTACAGACACAATATACTGACACCTCATAGCCTTATTTACTTGGGCGCTTACAACACACCTGATTTAACCTAACTTTTTCGTATAGCAAGCCTCAAAGTATGGCGAAATAGGAATATACAATCTTCCTACCTGGCTGAATTCAATATGGTGGTGGTGATACACCGGCAACTGGAAGCCGGTAACTGCTGGAAGACCTAAGATATTGGGATATAGACCAGACCAGAACCTAATTAGACTATCAGACCAGAACCAAATTAGCCTAATGTGGTTCGGGTACAATCGATTGCAGTTCTGTCAAACAATGTTGCAGACGTAGAACAACAGCGGATTTTTCGACACTTTGGAGGTGATGTTTAATAGTGTGAGATCACTGCCAATGGCCATATCGACCTCCATATGAACACGCACTACTTTAAGGTATTGAGATGAGATCCGTGATCTTCACAATCGCTGTTCTACAGGATCAATTTGTCCGCATTTCTTTCAGTGAACGATAACGCATGTCCTCACAGAACTTTGCTAACGAACCAATGCCTTCTAAGAGAATTTAGCTCGTATGAAATAGCCAGCCAGATCCTCCAACCTCATTCCAACAGAGCCTGCCTTGGATTCTCTAGGCATGAGAAATAAAAGAGTGATCTAATAAGAAGTCTTCATTTGTTTACATTTTTGTTATTGTTCCTTAACTTTTCATCACCAGTGTAATTTAGTAATGGAATTATTTGGTGAAATTGAATTATACGCTTTACTGTTAGATTTAGACGAACTAATCATTTTCAAAAACATCCTGAAAATAACTGGAAGCTGTTGGAAACAGGTGTTTTCTCTGCTTTAATGAGAATTCTGCCCAAACTCACTATACAGTAGTTTTCGATTATTTCTTCTAAATGGATTGCTACAAGCAATAGAAATTTCAAAACATCCATTAAAGCCTTCTGGAGAATACAAAATATGGATATATTGCCTTTTCGTTAGCCGCTAATGTCTGTAAAAGTTTTTTTTTTTCTTGAGTATGGAACAGATGAGAATTAGATGAAGCAATCTTTGGGATATGCGGTGGATGATTCAGTAAATTCTACTCAAGATTTCCCAATAGTTCATATTTTGGTCTGACATTGACATTCTACCACAAACGTGTACAATTTCTACCAGTGGACTATGTTTTGCCCATAAAACTCGAAAGGCTTCATCAAATTTAGTCTGATCGCCATTTGAAACTGTTAGTGTTGACGTGTCCTCGCTGTTAGCTAGTGGTTATAATCACCATCTAGGATTCGAATCCTGTCAATGATGCGAGTAACCTGATGGGCTTTTTTTACTCCATGATGAGTGAGTTAGTCTGTTTCAAGCTAAGATAGCAAGGTTCTCCCCTGCCAAAACTCGTGGGGGGAGGAGTTTCTCTCAGGTAACCCTAAGGTGATAGTTTTGTTAACGTTGAGTACACACTCTCTAACGGAAATAAATTTGAGGTTCTGTCAGTACAGCGAAAACAAATATAGCTATAATATTTAGTTATTTAAATGTCTCAAAATAGGAATTTTGAAACATGTATCCGATTCTCAACGGTTAGGGCACAAATAAGCAGATACGTGCCTACATTAGCATCAATAAATGTTTTATAGGTACACGTCTCTTTATTTACATCTACAAGCGAACATATCAAAAAGAAATGTTGTTAGCACCATCTGCTAACAAGAAATGGAACTTATCTTCTTCCCAAGAATTTAAAAGATGATGTTCATGGCCGGACAGACCTTCAGATGTTAAAATAAGAAAAAAGTGCTGATGGTATCAATTACTGCCACTTTAATAACAGATTGAACAGGTGTGGCACGCCCTCCTGAGACAGATACAGCAAACAGTAACCTGATTGTCTAAAGACCTGACATCATAAACAAATGCTACACACGTAGAGAATCTTTTCTTATAACCAATTAAGTAGGTTCTCCCTGGAAGTAAAGGGGAAGAGAAAAAGAAAACGAAATTCGATTTTTATTAACGCATAAAACGTTTACAGAGCTATCAGGTCCAAAAATCCACTTTGTGACATCTGTTGGTGTAAGTAACCAACAAACAAACCAATCGGGTAGGAAACCACTAATGAAAATATGAAACAACATTAAGGTTTCATAACATTAAAACAAAGAGAATAAAATACAGGAAATGTAAAATGATCTGTTCACTTTTATCTGTTAGTCCAGTTCCTCCCTCTTCCAAAAACTAAATTTAAAAAATTGCAAAATGTGCCCATATTCAGAACGATTTAGTTATCCAACAAATAACATAACAAATTTTCCACTTCTTGTTCCCATCATGCAATTCGCACGATAGGTTTGTAAAAAAATATGTATTATAACTAGACACTACTACTCTTCAAGAGAATGGTTGTTTTTTCAAAAAAAAAAAAAAACAAAAATTGAAGGTGTGGGTCACACATTCATCTTAAATGACAATTATGATGCTCTTTGTTGATTTTTATACCAAAGGAACTAAAGTTATGAGGGATGGTTCATTGTGGCTGAATGTTCTAGGATTGGTTTACCTATTTCGCTGGATGAAAAATCAAAATTATCAGACGGAACGCTTTGTAACCCTCGCTCGTGACTGCCTAACAAGGTCACGGTAATTTATGATGCCTCTAGAGATATTTCCCCAGTAATTTTTATAGAGGGAAGCTAATATATTTTATCAATCCTCTTTCAAAGTGATTATCAGCTACAGTCGAAGAGAAAGACCTTACCCGTGCTCTGATTCGGCGTACTTGTTATCTATTCCAAAGATGTTCTATGGGATTGGAATCAGCACTCTGGGGATCAGACCATTTCTACAATATCATTATCCCCAGACAACTGAAAGTCTCCCTTTGCAACAGCGTCTAACAGGATGGGGGAAAAAAAACGGAGTTTCCGAAGGAGAAAATCTGCAACTCTTCTGAGACCAACTAACTGAGCCACTTCTGAATAAAGCACATAAATATTCCTTCCTCCGGTCTAATGGTTGTTCATCCCAGTCCTTTTCTACATGGTGTGGAACGCTAGCTGGACTAGTTTTTCTGGAGTCGGGTGCTATCCAGTTGGTGAATGCACGATCCATTTCGATAGAATTTTTACGATATAGTTGATATGAAATTATCTAAAATGTCAAGGTAGGATATGCTCAGGTTTCTTTTAACCTCCTATCCCTCCAACTTGGTTTTTGGCGCATTATAGCCTTAGTTGCTAATGCGCCAATAAAACCCAACAACCAACCAACCCTCCAACTCATCCACAGTATTAGAGTACTAAATATCGGTTGCAATGACTTTTTATGTTCGGAATCTGTAAAGAAAATTCTCCAAATCCACGTTCGATCTGATTATTTATACTCTACTTTTCATATGCTTCTGAGGCCCTCGTGGGTAAACACAGTTGGTAAAATCGTCGTCTCAGGTCTTCTCCAGCGGGAGTGGAGAAGACCTGAGACGACGAATACCACCAATAATGGAATGGTTATTAATTGTTATGGTTCTTTTTCACAATGTTAGTGAGTTAGTCGATCTCAAGCGAGGGTAATGGTTTTTTCTCCCAGAAAATTGTGTTCTTCGTCCATCAATATAGAAAATCGATCACAGAACACACGCAATTTACAGACATATTATATATTATATATTCAATCTAGAATTCATCTCGTGAAGTTTATGCCAAGACGAACAGCTACTATTTTCAAGGTTATAGAAAGCTCCATATAATATTAATATGGTGCTAGCATTCCTAAAAATTTGTTCGTTGAGCGTACAATGCTTCAAATAATACATATGAGGGGAGCAAAGAAAGGGAGCGAGAGAGTACATCAGGAACTTGTCATAGCAATAGTAGTCATCAGCCTTCACAAGTACAGATTTCGTAAACTGAAGGTTAATATACCTTGTTTCCACCTCTGTGACAACCCGTTTCATCTATTCTCTATGTACAGAAGAATGTTGAGGTCACGGTACACCCATCCACCCATTTTTTTCCAAGCAGAAAAAGCCGAGGCAGGTACACATAACAGGTACAAATGTCGATTGTCTGGAGTAGGGTGGGAGAAGTGTTTCACATCAGATTTAAGGCTATTTGGCGTTTGATTCGGCCTACAAAAACGAGTCTACGTCTCTTTCTTTGATTGAAGAGGTGAAACCAGTCGTATATAGGTTTTTTGTATGGGCAAAAGAGGCGTCTCTGATGTCCTTCAGATAAAAATCATTCCGTTATACTCTATTTTAATTTCAAAATGATGCCGTAATTAGTTTCAGAGTACCAATTTAGTCCACTGCATGAGAGACAAAACAAGTGAACCATCTTTGTGTCACACGAAATAAAAATTTCCATGTTTCTATAAATGTCTCGATTTTCTAATGGAACAGTCCATAAACGCTTACTTTTATTCATCGCAAAAATATATTAATTGGAAAAAGTGGATTTAATACATTTTTTTCAGAGTATCAATGAGATAATAAAAAGATATTTTTTTAATGAAAACCCCAAACACCTACAAATCTCTAAAACTTAGATTTGCTCTAAACGTAGAATCTTTTTAAGATAGGAAAAAAAAAAAAAAAAAAAAAAAGAAGTAATTTTCACGAGAAATATGTTTAAGAAAATTAATTCGAATTATATAATCGTTCCAAACAAGCAATCACATAAAAAGGATAATTTTTGAATATTATTAATTAATGTAGTAATAATTTTTATACGCTGTACAATCTTTGTAAATCAGAAAGTATGATAGGTGCTAATATTTTAAAATAAATAGAATTAACCATCAAGACAGTGTATAATTAAAGGGACAGATGTATAATTTTTAGCTCTAAATCCTGGTTATTTCACTAGAAAGAAAGAGAAGAAATAGAGGTGAAGAAAACTCAGTCAATGATATTTAAATTTAACGCTTAGTGCCATAAGCGATTAGTTTTGTGGCTCCATCTAGTGACGGAATGAGCAATACATAATATTAATAATTATGTTTCTTGGTTATTTTTCACTGAGATCATTGAAAATAATGAAACAGATTTGTTATTTCTATATTAGTCTAGTGGTTATAATCATGGCCCACCCATACTGATTTTAAAAGGCCTAATTTTGAATTCTTATCGGTTTTTTCATAACGTGGCTGAGTTATTGGTTTCAGGCGAGGTTTATATTTTTTTCTCTTCTCCAGGAGACTTTTTCAAGATAGTGTTTTGTCCAGACAACAGCAAACCGATGTAGAACACATAATTACAGACACCGTGCATTAAAGCTTCATAGCCTTAGTTGCTTTGGCGCTTAACACACACCTAACCACCCTTGTGTCTTGTGGAACGAGCAATCAACAGTTTATGACTGGATAAACCATTCTGATGTGTTGTCCCGGGTGTGGCACAATACAAACAAAAAAAAAATATTAAAATAAAAATAGCTGGGCGTGTACCACTGTTTGGGAAAAAGCGAAAAGCCGCTGACGTCAGTTGTCATTGACATATGTAGATGTTCAACCCAGCCTGTTTATATTGACAAAAAAAGAAACAAACTTTTGATAAAAATAACAACACTCGTCCACACATCAAATAGCTGGGAAATTATGATTCATTCTCCTTTTCTAGTTAACGATTGGATATTAATGGCTGTCCTTGACTTACATTGTATTTTCGCAGGGTTATAGGACCTATAAATATAGCCCGGTGTCAGTAATCTTTAAGTTATTCTTCTGGTAAGAACAGCAAACAACAGTCAACCATGCAGGCTTTGGTAAGTTTTGATTAGAGATTCTCCTTAAATTACTGTTAGTTTCCTTCTTTGTAACTTCAATTTCTGTAAAGATCTATTTATGTCTAATATAAAATAGCATTTAAAACCTCTGTTTTACTTTAGACCGACTTGTTTTGTTGGCCAGGCATCAGAGGGTAGAACTGGCTTTGGCAATTATCGACTGTTTTCCCTATCTAACTAACTATTGCAAAATAAATATTGCGTTTACTTATATAAGTAATATACAGAATAAAAGTCTATTGATTTAACAATATAAATGAGTGAATGATAGCTGAAAGGTAGAAAACAAGACTGTTTTCTGTCTTTCATCAAGTAGGAGGGAAGTACAGAGTATCCGAAAAGTCTGGAACTAATGGGATTCCCACTACATATGCTTACTCTCATCAATAATATGTATTCAACGTGTCCACCCTGACTCTTCACGCATTTTCTCAGCCGGTGTACCATGTTTGGATTCTTCTCGGCATATTGGGATCGACAGCAGCACAAGCCTTGGTAATTCTCTCCCTAAGATGACGAAGATCTCGGATTTTTCAGCATACAACTGTGTCTTCAGGAATCCCCAAAATGCAAATCAAGAAACCCCAAAATCCGCCACTTTCTTCTAGATCCATCCCTGACGACCACTAAGAAGGACTCTCTCCACCCTTTCATCCAGTGTTTTTCACCCGTAAAGAAAACATATTTTTACCATTGGTTCCAGGCTTTTCGGACACACTGTATAATGATTTTCATGTTCAGTCAGAACACGAGCGAAACACCTAACTGTATTTTCTCTTTTGTTTTTCCAGATCGCTCTCCTTGTTCTTGCTTTGGTGGTGTGCACCCTGGCCGTATATCCTTACTACTACGGCGGTTATGGTGGTGCATATGGCTATGGAGTACACACCCCCTTTGCTTATTCTTCCTATTATGATGGGGGCTATGGCTATCCTTATGGCTTCTACTTTAAGAAGTAAAGATTAGCAGGTAAGCGAATCCTTAATTTATATTTGGCCTTTTAAATTTCTACTACTCAACCATAATATTACCGGAAATATTTAAGAAAAAGCTTCTGAGCAACTAAGGCCATGAAGAGTGAATAAATGGTATCTGTAAATTGCAAACAATGAATGTCCTATGGTCAACGCTTTCCATCTGACCCAGGGTTGGTCACACTGACGTTAGTTTCGTTGGATGTGACTTCAGATGAAAGGTGTATGAATTTTCCAACTGGAGAAATCCCCCCCCCCAAAATAGACAAACCACCCTTCAGAATACGCAATTTACAGTAAACAGAAGATTCGTCATGATCTAAGTTGTCTTTTTTTTCATCTAACTAACCCAGATTAAAATGTGCAAAATATTGCTTCAATGCTATTACTTCAGTGAATTGAATCTTGAAGAATATTTATTTTATTTTTGTTTTTTTCTAGATGCCCTAATGGATGTGGGAATTGAAGCCGAAGTCTGGATGTCCTCACTATCTTCTAAATGAATCATATCACTTGATATTGCTTCCTTCACTTATGTATTTCTTTCAACCTAGAATAAAGTTATATCTTAACAATAATTCTTGTGTCATCTTTCATTTATCTAAAAGACAGACAGGATAAAAGTTAGAAAGCAATTCGATTTTTGTCTAAATATACAGCTTGAAGTACACTTGATATAAATAAAGAAATGGTTTTCTAATTTTTGGAGTTCGACTTTTGTTGTTGATTTTAATATGTAAGCAACAAACAGTAAAAATGGAAAGCCAATAAAGGGATATTTATTTATGGATGTTAATTAGTGATTTTTTAATATTCAATAATTTGTACTAGTTGGGGAGATCATTAATAAATTAAAACTCAATTTTGGAAAATCCAGTAGTATACAACTTGCCGCCATCTTTTTATATCTGATGAATGTGTTGCTCTTAATTTTCCTTTGATCATGATTCTTGTAAGATCCTTTAGAAAATAATAGGCCCTCTTGGTTAGCTGTTTCATCGAAAGGATTTTTACCAAGGTTTACCAAGATCATCATATTCCGAACTGGCCTAAAATTACACAGATACAAAAACGCCAATGACTATACAAAAATTGTTCGACCATTACATTTCAATAAAGATAGAGCTAGGATCAATATTCCACTTAAAGCAAAAATATCGAGAAGAGCTAAAAAGACCAATTAGCACATTTCTTATTTCGTACATTCACTAAACCCAGAGAAGGCTTACAGCGTAAAGACTGGTCCGGTATTCGCCAGAAGATGAGATCATACTCCCATGACCACCGGATAATACATTGAGCGCATATCCTTCCGCAACAAGAAAGTCACAAACATCTATCAAGGCAGGAAGTCGAGATTGTTCAGAAGGGCCGTTCTGGATGGTACATTAGCAAAATTGAGTTTCTTGGACAGCCATTTCAGCATCCAGAATTCCAGTCTAAAAATAGCTCTTAGATTGGATCGTGCAGCCACCGACGAAAATCTTGCCCATGCCCACCTTAAAGTTCTAATATATCTTCAAAAGTTTAACCCTCATAGGGCGAGGTGATCTTTAAATGTAGGTTTTGGATACAAAACGATGTCTAGAAACTTCACGATATAAGATTTCCCAGTTCTTGATCACTAATAACAAGATTCGAGGTGGTGTACGAGATAATCTGGAGATCACATACTTTGACTTTCTTGGGTTAAATTAAATCCAAAATAACCTAAATAAATTAATTGATCAGAAACAGAGCTCTGAACCTCGGAATTAAGGGAGGAAATTGCAGAATTGAGTAGCAGGAGACTCGACCAACATAACTAAATTATTTTCATATAAAATAAACTCGTATGCTGTAACAAAAAAAGGACAGAGCAAGTAGGAAATAAAAGGGTCGAAAACTCACTGCCTGCAGATTTCGCGAGAAGACCAGCGGTATGATGTTTGGAATAAACCAAAATAACACTTAAATAAGATATTTTTCCCACCTGTACAACGAATCCACTGTCCAAAATAAGCTTACAAATCACGGCTAAGGGGATCCACGAACGGAATACACTCATAATGCAGGGTCAAAATCGAAAACCAACACGTCTCACATGATGCGAAAAGAATTTCAATACAACTCTTTCAAGTTCTTTCAAATGAAATTACTGAAATTGGCGCCGAAAGTCAGATGCATTGCTAGAAATGGATTTTCTGTGGAAAGGAAAAGACTTTATAGGTTTTCCAAGCCGTTGGAACAATACTTGAAGCTTAAAAATTATATAAATGCAACAAAATATCCAGCATAAAGAAAGAAACAAATCTAAAACAGAAACTGGGAATGGAATCAAATTGGCACTGACAGCAGGAATATTTGGCATATTCTTAATAATGGTCTTAGGTTACTCTCTCGAGCATGCAATTAACGATAACTGGTCCGGTGAAATGTCAACTAAGTTTTCCTCTAAAGCCACCAAGAATATCATTTCAGGCCAAATTGCGCTTTGAGTGATTATTTGTGATGCTTGTTCACGGAATTTGCTTGTTGTGCAGGGTGAAAAATCCCAAAATAAATTACGGGATAAAACTGTGTGATAGGTGTTCGATTTTATAAGTTGCAGCTCTTACTCCTCAATTTGTATTATCGCAAGACACTGTAGAATCATCTACAATCTTCCATAAGATTTAAACAATACTCCCACCTTCTAGAATATTCTAGAATCATTCTACACCGTTCTACCGCATTTAGGATTCTTCTACACCTTTCTGGAGCCCTCGTGGGTAGCACAGTTGTTGGATCGCTGTCTCTTTCCCACACCGGGTTGAGACCTGAGTTCGAATCCAGTCGATGACGTGAGGAATTTTTATGGCCTTTATCACAACGTCGCTGAGTTAGTCGGTCTCAGGCGAGGGTAGCATTTTCACCAGGATACTCGGGTTTTCGTCGAGCAAACAGAAAATCGACCTCAGAACAGACGCAATTTACAGATAATATACAGGGAGCAGTGTGATCTCAGTCACTGATGCCCCTAAAAACTCTACTACAATAGCAACCTTTCTGGAATATTCCTATTTTAATAAACACTTTGAAAATTATGAAAAATGACACGATTACAAACTTTTAGGTGGGAATGTATGTGTATGTGTGTATATTGGATTTGTGAATTAGTGTGTTCTGTGGTCGATTTTCCTGTTTGCTTGAGGAAAAACTCGAGTTTCCGAGATAAAAAAAAAACGTGCCACTATCGCCCAGACCGATTTATTTAGCAGTTGTGAAAAAAGCCCATAAAAATTCCTCACGTCAGTGCAGGGATTTCAAACCTGGCATTTTACTGCGATGGCGTATATTTGTGCTGATATTAACTACTTTACCCCCTTTGAACCATCAGTAAACTTAAACATTAAATTTTAAATATTACATCTGTGCCATTAATTCAAGTGTCAGAAACAGCGACGAACCAAACAATAAACTTCGCGAAATCCCACTCGTGTCATTAGGCGATGAAAAGCAGTGGCCATCTACAACTACTCTCCCTTCCGCTTAACTATCTTATTATTCAAGTAGTAACTTAATCCGAATAAGGTTGAGAAGCCTATAATAGATATAAGCTAGTCTGTAATTAAGTAACAAAGGAGGTTAGGCAAGCGAAGGCAGATTATGATAAATCTTTGGCAAAGGATGCAAAGAAAAACAGCAAAGACTTCTTTACTTATATAAACTCTAAAAGCAAGGGGGTGAATCAGATTGGTTCACGTGATATCAATTGGTTGACTGTAGATGATCATGCTCAGATAGCTGCAAAATTGAATGAGTATTTTGAATCATTCACACATGAGGAGTTATTCAAGGAGGAAATGACCAGATATTTGTCAAACTCTAACAAGGAATTAAATGATTTTGTAATAACGAAGACCAAAGTCGAGGAAAAATTGCTGAAGTTAAACATCAGAAAGGCACCTGTGGTGGATGGGATCCATCCAGTTATATTAAAGGAAGTGACAAAGGGAGGAAGCAAACCCTTGGCCATAATTATGAGAGCATACTTGGATTCAGGGGAAATCCCGGCTGACTGGAGATATTGATATTGGAGATATATTTTTGCAAATATATCTCCAATTCACAAAGGGGGTTCAAAGGATGACATGAGTAATTACAGATCTGTTACCATTAGCATTAGCATTAGTAGAGGCATATGATACAAGAAAGCAAGCTTATGCAGCATCAAACAAAAAATAAAATAAAATAAAATAAAATAAAAACTTCCACTTCACCCCTCCGTTCGTTCGAAATACCTGTCCAGCTGAGCCTTAAATTTATTTAGACTATCAACTTCCACAACAACGGATGGAAGTCTGTTTCACCAACCAACCACCCGCTGGCTAAAGGCAAATTTCCGCACATCTATCCTACATCTGTCTTTCCTCAATTTGAATTTATGCCCTCTCAGGTAATTATTCTGAGCAAGAGGAAGAATCCCATCAGCATTGAGCATGCTCAAACCATTCAAGGCTTTATACACCTCTATCAGATCACCTCGCTGGTGCCTAGTCTCCAGACACTGTAATTTGCAAAACTTAAGCCTTTCTTCGTAAGAGCACCCCTTTGTTCCATTCACTAATCTTGTTGCCCTCCTCTGTACTCGTTCCAGCAGCTCTACATCCTTCTTGAAATGAGGCTTCCAGACCTGTATACAGTACTCAAGGTGTGGCATGACCATTGCCTTATACAAGGGAATAATCACCTCCTTTATCCCTGCTAGAAAAATTCCTGTATATCATTGACAAGACAACATGAGCTACTCTTGCAGCCCGTCTGCACTGCTCAGAGAACTTCATATCTGCCTGCACAATTACCCCCAGGTCCATTTCATTCTCTACCACTGTCAGTGTAGTACCACAGAGTTGATACGTTGCTCTGGGGTTGCTGTTTCCCCATATGTAATACTTTACATTTGTCAATGTTAAACTTCATTTGCCACCTCTCAGCCCATCTGCTCAACCTTTCCAGATCCTGTTGCAGCAGCATAGCGTCAGTAGTATCCTTAACCACCCTGCCAACCTTTGTATCGTCTGCAAACTTGGACATTAAGCTTGATATACCATCATCAATATCATTTATAAATACAGAAAACAATAATGGACCCAACATTGAACCCTGAGGGACTCCACTAATAACATTGGTCCACGATGAGCAGTGTCCATTGATTACCACCCTCTGTCTTCTCCCCCTCAACCACCCCTTTATCCATAGCAGCAATTTTCCTCCAATGCCACACTGCTCCAATTTGTGCAGCAGTCTTCCATGTGCAACAGTATCAAAAGCCTTTCTAAGATCCAAGTATATAATATCAAAGTTATTCCCTGCATCCAGTTCTTTTGTGACTGCATCATAGTATCCAATTAAATTGGTCAGGCAGGACTTCCCCTTAACAAAACCATGGTGTGTCCGAGCTATAACTGAAGTCTTTTTCTAGATGTTCCTGCAGTGCTTCTTTAACCAGTGCCTCCATTAATTTTCTGGAACAGAAGTTAAACTCATAGGTCTATAATTACTTGTGTCAGCCTTTGATCCTCCTTTGTGAATTGGGGTCACATTTGCACTTCTCCCGTCAATGGGTACCTCCCCGGAGTCCAAGCAAGCTCTCATAATTATGGCTAGGGGTTTCCTTACTTCCTTTGCTGCCTCCTTTAATATAACTGGATAGATCCCATCCACCCCAGGTGCCTTTCTTGTGTTTATCTTCAACAATTTCTCCTCCACTTTACTCTCAGTTATTACAAGATTATCTAACTTACTGCCAGAGTTGAATACACCTCTGGCATTCTCCTCGCTCAATAACTTCTCATGTGTGAATGTTGATGCAAAATATTCATTTAGTTTGTTAGCTACCTGAGCAGGATCATCAACAGTTGAACCATCGATATGAAGTGGACCAATCTGATTCATCCCCTTCCTTCTAGAGTTTACATAGGTAAAGAACTCTTTGCTGTTTTTCTTTGCATCCCTTGCCAAAGATTTCTCGTAATCTGCCTTCGCCTGCCTAACCTCCTTTGTAACTCGGTTACAGATCAACTTATATCTATCATAGGCTTCTGTGTCACGTGTTAATTTATATGTATCCCATGCATTTTTCTTCTCTGCCATATGTCCCATTAGTTCACCTGACATCCACTTAGGTCTAAACCATGAACAATATTTCTTAGTTGGTATGTAAAGCCTAGTAGCTTCCAAGATAAGTTCTTTGAATGCTTCCCATTTTGAATTTGCTGTTGGTAACATCATCAGTTGGTCCCACTGTATAGAATTTAAATACTGCCTCAGACCATCGTAGTTGCCTTTACGAAAGCAATAACCCTTCCCTTTACCCCTGATGGTAGTTACCTCTTTGAGTAAATCCCACTTCAGAACAGTGTGATCACTGCCACTTAGTGGTTCCTTTATATGCAGATTCTTAATGCATGAAGAATCACTACTGATAATCAAATCAAGAGTATTACTCTTGATTTGATTATCAGTAGTGATAATCAAATCCTTCTAGTTGCCTCTCGAACATGCTGCTGTAGAAAACAATCATCTAATAAATCCACAAAAGCCTTGCTCGTGTGAGTGACCAATACACAAATTCTACTCAATATCTGGGAAATTAAAATCCTCCATTATAAGACTCTCTGATTTACTGGTCCACTCTATTTCCCTGTACAGTTCCCTATTATACTCATCAGAGTCATTAGGCCTATAGCATACTCCTACTCTCAATTTTGATCTCCCAATGCTTATGTCACACCAAACGGACTCGACACTGCACTGTCCAGCGATGTCGATTGGCTTCATTTCCTTGGATTGTATGTGTTTCTTAACTAATAGCATAACCCCTCCTCCCTTCCTATTCTACCTATTCTTTTTTGTACACATTGTCCTCCCCAAATTCCAGTTCTGCATTCCTGATATCTGTGACACTACATCTCTGTTATTCCAACAATATCTGTCTTTGAAGTTTTTACCAACACCTCAAATTCATCAAATTTATTTACTAAACTCCTAGCATATGTGTACACACAAGTATACATGAGCCTGTTTCTATTCTTAGCTACCCTAACACATCCTTTGTATTTACTTGTTCCGCAATGACTCCCAGCAGTCCCTGGAATCCCCTGCTCCATGTTTTCCAGGCTGCTGCTCATTTCAATAGAAGCAGTGCAAGAATCACTTTTACCTCTGCCAGCGGCTACTGTTAATCTATTAGTCCGTGTATCCCCCCCCAAGCTAGCAGTTTTCCGACCCACCTATTTCTGCCTCAATAACATCAGCAAATATTCTTGCACCCTTTCTATTTAAGTGTATCCCATCCCTGTAGAAGCAGTCTCTCCTGTTAACAAGCACAGATCAGGCTAAGAAAAATTCTACCCCTTTGAACCTTGCACAATCTCTCTAGGGCCGAATTGATCGACAAGGATCTCATCATATACTCCCTCCTAATTGCAGACGCTTTCAAATTCCGCCCTAACGCATGGTTTTTTTAAAAACTGATCTGTACTTGTTAAGTAATTCTGCCAGTCTCCTACTCTTAATATCATTAGTGCCAACGTGTACAACTATATCACCTTTCGTGCCCTTAAAAGACGATATCCGCTCTACAACGTCATCAACCTTTGCCCTTGGCAGACATACCCTGGTCCTGTTCCACCATGCTTTTGGGAAACATGCTTTTGACAAAGCATGTTCCCCGTTTCCCTGAAAAATAGAGTCACCAACAACTACTAGTTCTTGTGGGACCAGCGCATTCTGCCTTGGGGGTTGCCGCTGTGTTGCGTGATGACCAAGTGCAAGCTCTGGCCTTGATGTGGGCAGCTGAGAGCTTGATGGGCCCCTCAATTTAGATCGTTCGAGGGCATCCACCCTGTCCTTCAAGCTCTCATATAAGCCCATAACAACGCTGAGTTGTCGCCTGATTTCGTTACACTCCTAGCATCGCGCACACACAAAGACATCCCCCATGGCAATATCATGTCCCGTACCCGATTGCTCCACAAACATCATGCAAGCAGTGCATTTTAAAAGGCTGTGATTTAGAGGGCAACTGCCCTCCCCCCTCAGTTATCCTCTGAGCCACAGCACTCCCTTTAGCTTGAGCCTTTTGCTTTGCTGCTCTGGTCTGAGTCATGATTTCGATTTAATTTCAATAAAATTTCAATTTCAGTACAAAATTATAACCCTAAACTTGTATCCCAACACAGTTATGACGTTATATATATTTTTCAGTATCAAGTATTTTCTACGAGTTCCGTTTATATAACTTCCGTATCAAGTTATGTATTAATTAATTATGTTACGTTTGTAAAATCTAAGTCGTTATATGTATTTAGTTAAAAAGTACAATTTAATTGACAATGAAATTTAACAAAATTAATAGATTTTACTGATTAATTGACAATATTATAATCTTTAGGGCCAGGATCGTTTGTTTATTCAGAATAAACTAACGATCCTGACAAGGTCAATAAGCTACTTATAGAAAATAATTTGATGTAACAATTGGTCAATAAAGCGGCTAAATATGGCTAAAAAACTTCTCGTTCAGGGTGGCTGCAACTTGTAACACGTGGATTTGATACCCTTACCGATACTTTTATGCAATTACAAGGCCGAGTAAAGAATAAACCCACTAGATTAATCAGAAAATCACAAAATAATGCTATACTACTACTAAATTTAAATCAAAAGTTTTAGAAAAACAATAATTTCAAATCAATAAATAAGAAAATCCACTTAGCGGTTTTGAACACGTCTGGCTCCCACTAGGCTCGTCAGCAGACTCGTTAGTTTGACCTCTGTTCCAGGAAAATTAATGGAGGCACTGGTTAAAGAAACATTGCAGGATCATCTAGACAAGACTTCAGTTATAGCTCGGACACATGGGTTTGTTAAGGGGAAGTCTTGTCTGACTAATTTGATTGGATACTATGACGTAATCACAAAGGAACTAGATGCAAAGGATAACTTTAATATCTTATACTTGGATTTCAAGAAAGCTTTTGATACTGTTGCACATGGAACCCTCTGAACAAATTGGAGCAGTATGGCATTAAGGGCAAGTTGCTACAATGGATAAAAGGATGGTTAAGTGGGAGAAGACAGAGAGTGGTAATCGATGGACACTGCTCTTCGTGGTGAAACGTTATTAGTGGACTTCCCCAGGGTTCGATGTTGGGCCCATTGTTGTTTTGTGATTTATAAATGATATTGATGATGGTATATCAAGCTTAATGTCCAAGTTTGCATATGATACAAAGGTTGGCAGGGTTGTTAATAACAGTAATGACAGTATGCTGCTGCAGCTGGATCTGGAAAAGTTGGGCAGATGAGCTGAGAAGAGGAAACTGAAGTTTAACATTGACAAATGTAAAGTACTGCGTATAAGTAGCAGAACCTCAGAGAAATGTACCAACTGCGTGGTGTTACACTCAGGCTAGTGGAGAATGAAAGAGATCCGGGGGTAACTGTGCAGTCAGATATGAAGTTTTCTGAGAGTGCAGACAGGCTGCCAGAGTAGGTGATGAGATCTTATCAATGATATACAGGAATTTTTCTAACAGGTATAAGAAGGTGATTATCCACTTTTATAAGGCAATGGTCGGGCTACACTTTGAGTACTGCGTACTGGTCTGCAAGCATCATATTAGGAAGTATATAGAGTTGCTAGAACGAGTACAGAGAAGGGCAACAAAACTGACAAGGAGAACAAAGGGGTGCTCTTACGAAGAAAGGCTTAAGTTCTGCAAATTGCAGCGTCTGCAGACTAGATACCTGCGAAGTGATATGATTGAGGTGTGTATAATGCCTTTAGTGGATTGAGCAAGCTCAAGACTGATGGGATTCTTCCTCTTGCTCAGATTACAAACCTTAGGGGACATAAACAGAAATTGAGGAAAGACAGTTGTCGAATAGATGTGTGGAAATTTGCTTTTAGCCAGCGTGTAATTGATTACTGGAACAAACTTCCATCTGTCGTTGTGGAAGTTGATAGCTTAAATAAATTCAATGAAGAAATGGACAAACTTTTGGAGCAAATGGACGATGAAATGGGAAGATTTTTTTTTTTTTTTTTTTTTTTTTTTGGTTGATGCTGTATAAACTTGCTTTCTTGCATCAAGGTATTGCTTCAACTTATAGGTGATTAGAGCCGATGAAACGGAAATTCTTGAACTATATAGAATGACTTTGGGCAATATTTTGTGCTTAGTTGAAGAGTGAAATTATGTCTAAAATAACTTACCATTATAGGATTAATATCGTTATCAGTAAATAAGGAAAATAATAACAGGTTATCTAAATTCTGTTTTTTCAACGAGGACTTTGATAACCATGGCCGAGTTAGTCGGTTTAGATTTGTATTGAAAAAATCCATACAACTATAAACACGTACAAATTTACACACAATTTACAGGTAAAATAAGTTGACTCCTTATGTTATTAGTTGCGTATGCGCAAAATCTAAGTGAACCACCTATCTGATTTACGTATAACGAGAACAATACAATATATGAATTTGTTTCTTTAGCGCTGTCTCTCTCTTTCTCTCTCTATCTATCTATTTCTCATTTTTTACTTTAGAGTTTCGCCTGTTTATCTTCCGTGTTGTGTCTGTAATCTTTTCCTGGTCGTTTATAACTTAATTCACCAACAATCAGCTTTTTCTTTTTTTCAAAGACGGGTCCGTTTATTGCATGACCTTCGTCTTTTCGCTACGAACGTGACCGAAAACTTTAAACTCTTTTCAAATTAGGGGAAAAAAGGATAAAACCGTGCATTGATTGATGAACCGAGACAGTGGTCAGATTACCAGTTGATCGATTGAATATTGCCATTCGATTAAGTTACTATGGTGACAATTTCAAGTGAAATGGTACGAGTGTCGAGGTCGCATATTTACAGCCTACTTTTCCCCCTCATTCCCAGAAAGATGGCATGGAGAAAAAAGTCAGAGCGAAATAAATGTCAGGGTTATGCCACTCCCTGAGCACCACTTTCTAGTCCAGGGTGTGGTGCATAAATATTTTCAGGGTCAGGATCTATATGCAACCTTGAATATTCTTTAGTATGAAGATTAAGTCCCCTCAATGCAAGTGTTGAGAAAATTTTGAAAAAAGATTTTCTCAACACTTTGTCTCTTGATATCAATAATAAGTTCCAGAACTCGAAATACTGTATGTTCAATGAAATAGTGAAAGTGCTCCTTTGAGGGAAACCCACTGATTGCAATCAACGTCCTCCCACGCCTTTTGGAAAAGGTCTAAGTTCAAATTTCGTCAATGACGCAAGGAAATGTTATGGGCTTTTGTCACAATATGGCTGAGTTAGTCTTTCCAAGGCGATGGTTGCATGTTTTTTCTCCCGGAAACTGGTTTTTGTCCAGCAAACAGTAAAATTACTAAGGAGTAAACTAAATTACTGAAGAACAATATATTGATGTCTCATAATCTTTGTTTCTTTGGCTTAACACGAATCAAATCTAACGAAGCATCTAATTGAAAAGGCCATGCACCAAATATGATCTTGTTGTAAGTTTCTTTCATGGTAATTATATAACAAAGCTGAAGCTGATACTGTTCTTTCTTTCTTTCTTTTTTTTTTTTTTTTTTTTTAGTTTTTAGGACAAATAACTAAGTCTATTTAGGTGTCAGATACTATGTCTGTAAATTGTTTGCATATTCTTTGGCCGGATTTCCTTTTGTTGGATGAAAAGCTCAAGTTAGCTGGAGAAACTAATATTGCTACTGGAGAAACTGATACTTTTTGAACTCACAAATGTTTGGAAATTTTATATTGCCAAACCATAAAATATCAGTTCCTAGAATATATTAAAATTCAGAAGTCTCTGATATCTTTAATATTTTAGAATATCATATACGTGGATTACAGGAAGGCTTTTGATATGTTGCACATAAAAGATTGCTGTACAAAGTGATTGTGGCATTAAGGGCAAGTTACTGCTATGGATAAAGGAAAGGTTACATGGAAGAAGATAGAGAGTGTTTATCAATGTTCTCTGCTCTTCTTGGACTAATGTTAGTAGTGGAGTTCCCCAGGGTTCAGTGCTGGGCACATTGTTGTTTTCAATACTTATCAATGATATTGATGAAGGTATATCAGGCTTAATGTCATAAGTTCACAGATGATAAAATGTTGCCAGGGTGTTAACAACAGTCATCAGGGTGAGGTACAATAATAAGATCTAGAAAAATTAGGTCGATGGGCTGAGAAATAGCAATTGAACTTTACTGCATAATGATAGCAGTAACCCCAGAGTAACTTATCAACTGTGTGGTACTACACTCATGGTAGGGGTGAATGAAAAAGACCTAGGGGTAATTGTGCAGTCAGATATGACATTTCTGGACAGTGCAGACATACTGCCAGGACTGCTCATGGGGTTTTGTCAATAATATACAGAAACTTTGCTAGCAGGGATAAGGAGGTGATTACCTCTTTGTACAATGGCTTGGTCAGACCGCATGTTGAGTAATGTATACAAGTCTGGAGGACTCACTTTAGGAAGGATGTAGATCTGCTGGAACGGATGCAGAAAGGGCAACCAGACTTGTGAATTGAATTAAAAGGTGCTCTTTCCTAGAAAGACTTCAGCCAGCTGGTGGTTGATTGTTGAAACAGGCTTTCATCTTCTGTTGTGGAAGTGGATGGGTTGATTAAATTAAAGGAAGAACTGAACAAATTCTTGGAGGGTGTACAAATGGGTTAACTGTATGGATTTTTTTTTTTTTTTTTTTTTTTGACTGATGCTGCAGCTTGCTTTCTTGCATCATTTGCCATTACTACTACACTACTACTATTGCCCTTGTGGATAGCCGTTCTTCCCACACCGAGTGGAAAAGACCTGAGTTCGAGTCCCGTCGATGATGTTAGGAATTTTTATGGGCCTTTTTCACAATGGCTAGGTTAGTCGGTCTGAGGCGACGGTAGCATGTTTTTTTTTTTCTCGGAAACACGGGTCTTTCGTCCAGTAAACAGCAAATCTACCTCAGAACACACCCAATTTTCAGGCAGTCTATACGGAGCAATATGGCCTTAGTCGCTAGTGCTCCTAAAACCCAATAATAACAACCACTACTACTATATACACACTGAGTGATCACTGAATTATGACCACCTACCTAATACTTCGTAAGTCCTCATTTTGCCTTCAGTACAGCAGCTATCTGACGTGGCATTGATTCAACAAGATGTCGGCAGCGTTCTGGAGGTATGGCCAACCAAGCTGTGTGTAATGCGGTCAGTCAGTAATGCAGGTATGGAGGTGATTGGTGTATCCAGACGCCTGATATTCCTTTCCATAGTGTCCTACAAGTGCTCTATGGGATTGATATCGGGGGAGTTCGGAGGCCAATCGATATGCTGGAAGTCAGAACTGTGTTCCTCAAATCATTCCTTCACATCCAGTGCCCGATGACTCGGCGCATTGTCATCTTGGAAGACACCATCGCCATTCGGGAAAAAGTGTAACATAGCGGGATGTACACAGTCAGCAAGCATTTGACGATAGTGGAGACCACTGATACGTTGTTCCGCATGCACCAGGGGTCTTAGTTGCTGCCAGTGAAGCATGCCCCACACCATACAACCGCCTCCATTGGTCTGCACTTTTGACACCATACATGATGGATGAAGAGCCTCATGTTGTTGACGCCAAATCCGTACACGACCATCCACGGCGTGGAGTAAATAACGTGACTCATCCGACCAGCGCACCGTCTTCCAGTCTTCTAACGTCCAACTTGCAAGCTCTTTGCACCTGGCGAGTCTTTTACGCCGATGAACCTTGGTTAGGAGAGGATGCCGTAGGGGTCGTCTGCTGGTATAGCCCATACGTGTGACGCATGGTCATGCTAGATATTGTTCCGGGTTGGCCCATGTTGTATTAGGTAGTCAACTCGTCAACAGTGCTGCGCCTGTTCGCCAGTACGAGTCGTCAGACCCGGCGCTCACATTTAACATCAATCTTTCGCTGACCTTTGCAGTTTTGCCGTCGGGTCATTGTTTGACCATTTTGACGCCAGTCCTGGTACACTTTAACTACGGCGTCTCTCGAACACCCCACCAGTTCAGCCGTTTGGGAAATCGAGGCATCAGCTCGTCGAGCACCCACAATCTGTCCTTCATCAAAGTCCGATAAATCCTTCCTTTTACCCATCACGCTCGGAATTTTACTACCTACTGAACCATTGACACCTTATCTATGCTACGTAGGTCGACTAACTCCGCACTCTCGTACTCCACGTGGTCAACGGGTCGCATTCAGTTTTCATAGTGGTGGTCACAATTCAGTGTATATGTTGTATTACTTTTTAACGTATACGCCTTCACAACACATTCGGGCACTCCTCCAATGATAGTGACTGGTTAAAGCCGTATATGTGAAAATGGAAAACAGGTATAACAGTGAGCAGAAAACATCAGAAATGAAAATGGCATTAGAAAAAATGGATCGCAATAAGGTGTTTATGGTGTTACATAAAGTTCTTTGAATGCCTGCTTCCAAATAAGTAATTTGTCTGTAAACGCTACAACAGACTATTTGAGCTTTCAAAGTTTTAAGGGATGAAAATCACAGGTTACAGGGGGTAAAGCACCATGAAATTTTCCTCCAAGACCCATTAGCTCTTACGGATCAGCAAACCCCAAAGAGAATGATTATACCACCTGTGAAGACTTCCTTACAAACCTGATATCGAAGCTTCGGATTACAATAGGCCTGTTCGTAAGGGCTTGTATTTTCAAAAATATATTCTAATGATTATATTCCTTGCATTATCTCTTTTATATTTGAATTTTTCGATTACTGAGCAGATGGTTGGAGTTCTATAAGTCAATTAACGCAAAACATAAATTTTGCTGTATACAAATCTAAGAAAACTGATGTTCCTACCCGAAACCAACTAAATATCTCTCAACTGGTCTTTAAGGAGTAAAATTGTTTCTGAAATTATTTGGCTGACTTCCATTTTTTTTCAACACGAGATCACTTTGTTACTCCCACCAATAATCTGTTGTGTGTTCCTTCCTGGAGACACCACGAGTTCCAAAGAAACAGAAAGGGGCGGGAAAAAATCAAGGGGGTAAAAAGAAATAATAATGACAAGGGCATCTTCCTTTGAAATATGAAAAAAAAAGAATATATCATTGATTTGTGGGCGACGAATGATTGTTCATGACCTTCGTCTGCAGCTTCAGAGCAGATTTTGAAGGTTACAATTTACTATATAAACGGGGGCTTTTCAAGGGACGCCTTACGTTGGTATTCTACAGAAAACTAGCAGCTCCTCAATCATGAAGGCTTTTGTAAGTCTCTCTCTCTCTCTCTCTCTGATATTTTTACCCATTTAAAATATTTGATGATTTATGTTTTATCTTTCTTTTATCTTTCCAGTTTGCTCTCTTTTTGCTGGCCCTTGTGGTGTGCACCTTAGGGGTGTACGTCCATCCTTTCGGGAACAGCTATAGCTATGGCTTTGCTAACCCAGCGGCCTATTCTCATACATACAAAAACGACTACATGCCTTACCTCCATCGTTAAACCGGACTTCCAGGTGAGTTTGTTAAATCTATCATTAATAGAGCAAAAAATGTATCTATAAAAAAGAAATATCTCGGAAAGATTTTTATTGTTATTATTTTCATATTGAACGTGGAAATATTTCTAGCATGCGTATTAGGAGTTCTTTAATTTCAATGTACGCTTTGAAATTTTCTTCTTAAAAGATTATTTATTTTAGATTAACTTTGTTTTGGTGGATGAAAAACCAGAGTTTTTTTATTTATTATTATTATTATTTTGTTTATTTATTTATTTATTATTTTTTTTTTTTTTTTTGTCTAAAAGCATGCAACCTTCTCCAGAGATCAGCCAGTTTGGCCAGAGTGGGAAAAGGTCCCATTGAAATATGTGCCATTCGCACGGGATTACAACCCACACGTTGATGAGAACACAGCGATCGTAGCCACTGTGTTAACCACGGAGGTTGTTGTTGTTCTTGGATTATCATCTACTAAGGCCATATTGCTCCGTGTATATTGTCTGTAAATTGCGTGTGTTCTGAGGGCAATTTTCTGTTTGCTGGTCGAAAAACCTGTTTTCGGGAGAAAAAACTAAGCTATCTTCGCTTGAGATCGACAAACTCAACCACATTATGAAAAAGGCCCATAAAAATTCCTCGTGTCATCAACGGGACTCGAACTCAGGTCTTTTCCACCAGGTGTGGGGAGGACGGCGATTCCACCAACTGTACTACCCACGGGGGACTGTTTTAAAACAACAAAGGGCTGTTACTTGAAATGCATATACTCTAATATTAAATGCAAATAATTATTTAAAATCCTTGTATCGAATTAAACTGTAATTTATATTAAAGTTTAATTCAATTATTTAATTTAGTTTATATTTATAAATTTTATTTCTAGATATAATTTTATTTTATTATATTTATTTTTATTCCATTAAATTTAAGTTTATTTTTCTTTCATTTAGCCTGAATGACACAGTGATGGGACTTAGCGAAAGGCTGGATTTTGATCTCTGGCATCCGATTGCTTCCAAAAGTGTCTCTCTCTCTCTCTCTCTCTCTCTCTGCCTCTGATGTTTTTGATTTTGTATTTCTGTTTCAATAAATAATATTTGCTTTTAACAAAATTCCTTCATTTGTTCGTTTTTTTAAAACATTATGATGCAATAACACGCAAATATACTCACTGAATGAATAATTGGAAGAATTTTATTAAGGAAAAAAAAAAACAGTAAAAATAATTGCAAAAAACAGAAGTAATACTCTTTTAAGATTCAAGTACTATATACTTTCAATTGAAGGTATATATTAGAGCATATTTCATATTAGTTTCGTTTAAATGAAATAAACACTTTGTAATAAACAGTTGGGACATGCACAACGGTCAGGAGAGTAGATAACAACGCCCTCTAGGACCTGTTTGTAAGTACAGATGTGGGATACCCAACGCGAGGCGGTTTGGTGGCTGCAGTTTGCATTCAACACTCAGACACACCCAAATATTATAATACAATGTTTAAGTGCAAAGGATAAACACGCAGTGAAAATTTATCTCCATATGATAGCTCTGTACAGGACGAACTGTTTGAAAAGCATCTCGGTCTCCTAATGGAACTTCTGTGAACTTCTGACTTTTAAAGGGCATATGAAGTTCACACAACCATTGACGTCCAGGCTCAAGTGGCGCAGTACAGAAGTGCTGCAACACCCAACTGCAGCCTCGACCTGTCGCGCTGTTACTACTGTATATTCATCCTTAAGCTCATTGCTATCACTTGAGTGATAAGGTAAAGGAGACCGTTGAATATAGTTCAAATATTGATCCAAACATTACAAAATAATATACATAAATAATAATTTCAATGAATAATATGCATAAATAATAACTGTAATAAATAATATACAATATAAATAATTGTATAAAAAACGAAACAACAGTAAGTTTCATTTATTAACGTGTTTGTTCCATACTTTTCTCTATAATTTATATATACTGTCTTGTTTTAATTTTAGTTTTAAAAAAATCGGAGGGGAGGGCACATTCATATTTTAATACATCAAGTGTACATAAGAGCAAAGGATTCGATTTAAACAACGTCAATATAATAGAAGGTCTGCGAGTACTCATATGTTACATAAAGTGACGACTCCATGGTGCTTTTCTACAATATTTTATTCGAAATGTATTGTGCTGCCATCTATCGACCTTTTTATTTACTTCGTCTAACTTTATAGTTCCTTTAACTTTATCTGTACAGTATTATTTTAAATCTTATGGATTAAGGTATTGAGTAAAAAAAAAACACATCTCGTACCTAATAATATCTAATAATAATGCTGTTATATATATATACCCTGCTCGACAAAATTATTAGAAAACGTAGTGTAACTCGTGCAGTTTGCCATGAAGCTGGACAAAATTTGATATGGTGGTGTACCACAGAATAACGATGAAATCAGGAGACAGCGAGAAACTTCGAGAGAAAATTTAAAGGGGTTGTGTAAGAATTACCAAAAAAGGTCATATTACAGAAGTCGATACAAGATGCTCTAAAATATGGTTATATGATATCAGTACAGCGTATGATCCCCTTCAACAACTAAAGAGGCCTGACAGCAGTGAATCATGTTCAATATAAGGGTGCCTATAAAATTCTGTGGCAACAAATTTTATTCTTCCACCACCGCAGACCTTAGCTCACCAAATGACCGAGGAGTTGGCTATCGCCGTGCATGATGCCCAAGGTCGTCCCACACATGTTCGACAGGATTTAAGTATGTGATTGTGCTAGCCACGGCAGTCGTTGTAATCTTCAGTTTCACGATAGTCCCCCACCACTTCAGCTCTATGTGCACTGGCGTTGTCGTGCATGAAAATAAAACCTGGGCTACCCCTAAAAAGTCGCGTATAGGGTTCGAGGATCTGTTATCGGTACCTCTGCGCAATTATGGTACCCCTGTCAAAAACATGAAGGCCGTTGATCATTATTGCGGTCCACTAGTGGTCTCCACGGGCCTATATTATTTTTAATGTTACCCGGTCCGGTTCGAAGTCTAGACGGTCCGACCCGACTCGAGCCTGAATTTGTTTTTCAAATTCATTATTCATATCCGACCCACACCAACCGATTTGCATCCTAGCTCTATTGAAACTTTTTATATAAACAAAATCGCTAGCATTAGTTTTTGAAGTCTCATAATAATAATAAAAAATAAACTTTCAGATTCAAAATTCAATATTAATAATTATATAACAATAATAATTATCCAAAATAATTATCAATATTAATTATAAAAAAAGAAATGTAATAATTTGCAATTTACCATATTTTATGTAATTCCAAAACGAATATCGATGTCCATCTCTACCAGCCACCTTCTCTTCTTTTTATTGCAAATTATTGTGCAGAAATAAAATAGAGTCAACATTGTCGCTACTTAAATTGGTTCGAGGCTGTTGCACTGCTAATCCGGGTGCATTAAAATTTCTTTCGGAGCTTGCACTGCTGGCAGGAACACAGAGTACATGCCAAGCCACTTTCGACAAATATATGAATTCACTTTCATGATTTTTCCACCACTCCAATAGTTGGAGTGGTTGAACACGGCCCATCACATCAACATGCATATATTTATCAACTTCTTCATCTTCACTTATCGTGGCTTCAACAGTGTCTTGGAACATACTGAAATCTAGAATTTTCGATTTCTTTGTAACAGGTTCCTCGTTGTCGTTGCTAAACTCGTCTAAATGTACTGGTGTTATTTTTGGCACTGTTATAATTGAGGGCAGGACTGTTCGTCACGTTTATATTCTTCTATTAAATCTCGTACGTCCTCTATTGTTTCTCCTTTTTCTTGATTTGACATCTTTAACTGGCGGGAATTTGGCCATAGGAGCGACGCCATTCGATATAATTTATGTATGGTAAATTGTTCATTTTAAAGTTGACGAGCTTTATTTTTTAGTTCAATGAGATCACAAGGTTCAGAAACCGAAACTGTCAGGTGATTCAACGGGCTAAATCTTATTGGCAAAACAAGTTGGATAATGCATCACCATCAAGTTGCATTGAAGCTTCTTTAAATGGTTTCAGAAAACAAATCAGCATTTTAAGGCTCTCTTGTTGGACATGGACCATTCTCTCTTCTTCCTGGCGTTCGATGAGAATATTTTAATGGCGTCATAATTGACATCAAAAGATTCATATATGTCAATTCTACTATTCATCTGGCTTTATTCCCCTATCTTATATTCCTTGTCTGAGAATAGTTTACGAAACCAGTACCACTTACAACGTCAAAAGATCTGACATCCTTGGAACACAATAAAACCTACGATTTAGTTACCTCTTCTTTTATTTTTTTCAGATATATTTGAAGATGGCGGTTGTAGATGCAAATGTTTCTCGATAGAACTTTGGCCAACACACTGGAAATTTGCAAGAATGGCGATTTAAATGGAAACTTCTCGTTTTTGTCGCAGAATAACTTAAAATTGATTGAACACTGAACAGCACATTTTTTCATTTCGTAGATGCATCTTGTACTTCTGTAAATTTTTTCCATACCTCACTTTTAGCATGTTTTATTTCTACTTAACTAAATTGTCTGCTTTTCAATTTCGCTTTGATCTCATCAATATGCAATATGAGGACTACACCTAGTGCTATTAATAATTAAATTTAAAAAAATAAAACCCTCACTTCTGTCACTGGAAAAGTCTCACTGTATGAATGATGTGTAAAGCGTTCAGCTTACCTGTATTGCTAAATTATAAGTCAGTATTGGATACGACAAAGAAGCGGTTAGAAAATGTTACAAGTGAATGTTCTTAGAATTGAAAATAGGCCAACCCAAAATCTCGGATACAGTAGAACTAGGGATTAACGGTGTCAGACTAAAAATCACTGTATAGTATACTGTACACATACAACTAAAAAGGGGGCGCAGTGCCGGGGGACATAATGACTCATATCATACTCTTGATGTAACATAAATTACAACTTCATACCCGCTTAAGGGCTACTTTACTCAGAAAAAATACAGACAGCATAATTTCCACGAAAGAGTACAAATTTCGGTGAGTTTTGGAGAAGTTTGCGAAGTGCACCTTATTGGTCACTTAAAAGTGTTAACAGACAAATAATGCAATATTTTTTTCTAAAAAAACTTTAAGAATTTAAATACATAAAAAAAAGAAAAAAATATATATATATATATTATATATATGTAAGAAATAGCCCGAAAGGGTCCTAGATTTTTGAAATAACAATTCATTACGATTATTTGTACCAGATCCGAGGCAGAACATCGTTCGTGTTACCCGTACCGGGCCCGTGCAGACCTCTGCGGCCCACACGTGAACACCGCCTCCAACGTAAGTGTCCCTTTCTCTGATGTTGGAGGGAACGTTGAGATACCGCATTCTTCGTCTCTTCGGATGAAATAACGTCAAGAATCGTGTATGTAAGCTAAATCGGGACTCATCAGAGAACAGAATTGTACTCCATTTTTCAGGGCTGCAAGTCAAATGATCATGTCATCAGTTTCGACGAGCTTTGCGGTGGTTTGGGGTTAATGGGATACAAACCACTGGCTCCTTTAGGTAGAGTCTACTTGAATTGGGCCTTCTTAACAGAGTCCGTTTGAAAATGTCTTCACCTGTGGCCACAGCAACCTCATGAAACAGTTGATGGCAAGATCATCGTTCAGTTTCATCTTGCTGTTAGAGCCATATAGCGGTCTGTTGTGGTTGACCTTTGGCAACGTTGGCCAGCATTTCTTGTAATGGTTCCTGTCTCCTGAAACTGCTTCCATAGTGCCGAGACGACACATTAAGTTCTAGGGTTACCAGATCTAGAATTCAAAAACTGGGATAAAATAGGAAAAAACTAGGACATTTTTAGTTTTAAAAACTAAACGAGGACATTTTAAAAATTATATTTATTATAAAAATTACAATACATATTTATCGTTACTACCAATCATTTGCAGCAAATCTGGATTACAAAGTAAGTAGGCGCCTCCGTAGCCAGGTGGGAAGGAGCAGCAGTGCGTAGCACACGCTTCTTGATTAGACCGGGGTTCGAGCCCGTCACCAGCGAATACGGAGGATGCGGAAAGGTCAGGGAATGACCACCGCATATTCCCGGAGCAATATGGCCTTAGTTGCTAATGCTCCTAAAAACCAAAAAAACAAAAACAACAACAAAGTAAGTAATCATAAAATGCTTTACAATCCATTTTCAAATTATAAGTAACTAACAAAATACTATCCGCAGTATTTGTTTCCATTTTATTTCTAATGTTGCTCCATTTATTGCTAATTAATTAAAATACACGCTCTACGTTCCCATTGTGGGCAAAAATAGAAAATGTATGTTGAGCAATTTTTAAAAGCTCGGAACTATTGCATTGATTAAAATATTCAGCCCACTTTCCATGGTCTAATAAGTTTTCCCAATTATCATCTTTCTTTTTCTCAGAAACAAATTCCTTAAATTCATAAATTGGTCAAACTGTCATCAATTTTTAATCCTTTTCATAAAAAAAAAAAAAAAAATCCAAAGAACTCTATATCATCCTATTTTGGAACATCTTTTGATTCCATGAATTGTAAGATTTTAAACTGTTCCAAATTTTTTGTGCAATTTTTATTATTATTATTATCAGCCATATGGTGCAAAGAAGCCTGAGGCTTATGCTGCACCAGCAAAAAAAAAAAACCTCACAGTTACCCTGAGAGAGAGAGAGAGAGAGAGAGAGATTATTCAAAACGAGTCACGAAGAAAGACAAGAATGATGATATCCAGCTCAGGAAGTTGGGTGTACCAAGCCCATAGTCTGGAAGCCCCTGGGGTTGTTATATATGCTAATTATTGGGTATAAATATTTTTCCATTTCATTTTTAAACTTGCCAATGTCGATCTTTTCTTTAAAAGCTTCTTTAAATTTCCTTCTGTTGTTTTGGTTGTCTGTAGAGAGGATTCTAGTGTTGTTGAAATGCACAGAGAAGGGCAACAAGATTGGTGTGAGGAACAAAGGGATGCGCTTACGAAGAAAGGCTTAAGTTCTGCAAGTTGCAGCATCTGGAGACTAGGCACCTGCGAGGTGATCTGATTGAGGTGTATAAGGCCTTGGATGGTTTGAGCAGGCTCAATGCTGACGGGATACTTCCGCTTGCTCAGGTTAAGAACCTGAGGGAGCATAGATTCAAATTGAGGAAAGACAGTTGTAGAATAAATGTGTGGAGGTTTGCCTTTAGCCAGCGGGTAGTTGATTGCTGGAACAGACTTCCATTTGTTGTTGTGGAAGTTGATAGCTTAAATAAATTTAAGGCTGAACTAAACAAACGTTTGGAGTGACCGGATGGGTGAAATGGGTAGGTGTTTTTTGTGCTTTTAGCTAGCACAAGCTTGCTTGTGCTAGCTAAAAGCACAAATGTCCTAGCTAAAAGCAAAAAATGTACAATATGGAAGAGTCCTGAAGTGCAACATGCATTCCAATGTGGTGGCACATGGGATTTAGCATTAGCTAGCACAAGCTTGCTTGTGCTAGCTAATGCTAAATCCCATGTGCTAGCTAATGCTAAATCCCATGTGCTAGCTAATGCTAAATCCCATGTGCTAGCTAATGCTAAATCCCATGTGCTAATGCTAAATCCCATGTGCTAGCTAATGCTAAATCCCATGTGCTAGCTAATGCTAAATCCCATGTGCCACCACATTGGAATGCATGTTGCACTTCAGGACTCTTCCATATTGTACATTTTTTTTTTTTTATGTTCAATGTAGGGGTGTGAAAGCGTAGCGAGACAACTTGTCTCTCGGACGCGTCAGTGTGTTTCTGAAGTTCCCGGAGTGCAGTTGGGTTCGATAGAGAAGCAGAGGTTTCTGATCTCGTCGGAGTGTCGATGAGTTCGAGAGAGGCTTGGTAGCGACGTCATAACTCGATTTGTGTAATTTTGAAATAATACAGTCCACTTAACGCAACCTGCGTATTGTTTTTATTTATTTCGTTATATTGACCGAAGGTGCAACGCAAAGAATATTTAATCAAAATCCGTTTTCATTAAATGGACGTCCGAGGGAGCCCTAAAAAATAAGACATGTCCTCGGAAACGAAGACGTCTGGTAACCCTACATTAAGCAAATGTGTCCGCTCCGCCTGCGACTGCCAGGCTTCAAGTTGTCCAACGGGCCGCCACCTCAAAGAATCATCTAAACGACGATGACTTGCTGTCCTGTGTACTGGAGATGTGACTGTCCCACTGAGCAAGCCAAAACTGGGAATGAAGTGATGTGGTCGCAACATGTGTTTTTGAAGACATCAATAATGTGCATAATGTGCTGCTCTGTAAGGTGGTAGATCGATTTCGATTGGATACTCGGAATTTGCATGCCAGGATGCGTATTATATCAAATATTGCCTTCGGCGACACTCTTTACTGTAAAATATTCAGGAAAAACATTTCGCTCTGTTAATTTTGTCGAGAAGTGTATTAAGCAAATATTTAACACATTAAATATTATATTAAATATTAAATACTGTATAACATACACTTACCACTGGCTATAAATAAAATAGAATAAAAGGAAATGTTTCTGGCCAACACCATTGATGTCTCCTAACTCATTTCGAATAGATCTTAATGCAGTATGCAAAGATTCAGATGTAACTTCTTGGACAGATGTTTAACTGATTACTTTACTTGAAGAATATATCAGCAGTTACTTTTATGTAATTAAAATTTAACTTATTCATGATATAGTGTTTCCTGTTTAATAATATAATAAAAAATTATGTCATTATAATGTAACTCGATTTCTGGAAGCATCATCTATTTTAAATGAATTTTAATACGAAAAATTACATATATACACACAACCGAAATAATGAGCAACGAATAAAGTCTGGTTATGAACTAACATGTCCCAGTGTTAGTTTAAGCATATGCCATCTTTTCTCCCCAATTTTTTGAGAGCTCTCATGTGTCGAACGAGTTATAATTGAATGATCCTTACATAAAAGTAAAATATATAATAAAAGGTAGTATTTCCTCATCGTGAATACACAGTATTATTTTGAATGTCCACAAGGAAGCCAAATCCAGTATATAGTTAAGTGAATGTCGTTTGACGCGCCATCATCAGAAAAGAATTATTCGCCACATGGGTTCCCTGTTAAACGTGTACGAACAGGAAACGTTAGCATTAATTTCGCTATTAGTTGTACCACAATCAGCATAGGAGCAAGGGAGCAAGAAACAGAACCAGTCAAGTGCATTACAATAAGTACCTACTACAGTAATTTCCTCCTGTAAATATGGTTTCACATATTCGCAGGAGGAACTGAGAAGAAAATAGGAAGAGGCAGCAGTGAATGCGTGGAAGCTATCTAGAATTGTGCACTGCAGAAATTAACAGTGGCGAACACCTCTGGAAGATAAGGCATTTCATATATCTAAACATGCCAGGATGCGTATCCAGAAGTTGAATCTCTTCAATGATGAGAGAAGCTTTTATGGGCATTTTTCACTCTGTGTCCAAGTTAGCTAGTCTCAGGCAAGGAAACAAAGTTTTTTCTCCCAGAAACTCAGAAAATCTGGAATTTTTGTAGTAGAAAAATAGTCAGACCTAACGAAGACACGTAATTTATCGACATAATACACACGAGTGTATGAAGCTATTCTCAGGTAACCTTATTATGACAATTTTTATGACAAGATCCCTATATTCAGCAACATAAACTACTGCGACGATCAACTGAGATAATAGCCGGATAATTAACCAGCAGTTCAAAACAACAGCAAGAAAGCAGAAGAAGTACCGGAAGATTTTGAAAATCTTCCCCATCTCCATGAGGAGAAGACCCTCAGAATGATATACCAAAGGAAAGGGAAGTCTTGCTCACGGTCGTACAAACTAAACACAATTAAGTCCGCAGATCCTGGAAGAGGCTCTCTCTTCTGTTTATCAAAGTTTCCAGTTGAGACCAAGCCTTGTGAATAACATCTTCCAGTTCTGAAAAGAGACTAACTTTATTTTCAAATAGGTGATATTCATTTTTGAATTTTACGATTGTACATTTTCTAAATTTTGATGTAGATTTATAGTTCCAAAGTACTCTATAATGTAAGAGGACATTTAAATACATTATTTATCCATTGAATAACTGTGGGAATCAAAGTCCAGGACGAAATATTTACAAGAACCAAAATCTAGAGGATTATAGTGGATTATGTTTCAAATAAAATGTACTCCAAAACAATACTTTGAGAAATATGTTACAAATATTTCTCTGCACACTGTTCACTAACAAAAGTTATAGTTGGCATTTTCTACTGTCTTATTTACTTATATTAAAAATGAATAATAAATCCGAAAATTAACAAACACTATAAGATAAAAAGTACAAATTTGAGAACAAGAGGAACTAAGGAACTGTTTAAAGTTTTGTTTGTCTATAAAGATTCCGATTCTTTACCCTTTATTGGTGTACCAGGATGTGGATACACCACCGCCCTAATATATAGTTGACTTCGGCCATAAAAGTTGGTTATAAACAATATCCTTCAGCAAGGACTGGTCATTATAGAGAAAGAAGGATCCTACAGTCAATGTTCAAGCATGTTTTATGTATGTGAATGTTAGCACACGAATGACGTAATTCGAATGCTATCAACTCAAGCTCCTCTTATAAAGATTCCGGTTTTAATTTTAATGCTGGCCAAAAATAATTTTTAATGACTTTGTAAAGAAAGTCAAGGTAAGAATACTTAAAAAAATTGCTGTTGCGCAATATTTTTCACTTACTTGCTTTTATACATCCGGTTAGTTAATACAGACTTCTAATTACACTCTTAAAAATTTTATACAGCCATATGATTTGCATTTTCGATAACGGAATCTATGCTAAAATGTTATTTTTGTCAGTAAAAATATTTATTCTGTTGATAAACTGTCTTCTCTTTAACGCGTTCGAATTTTATTTTTTACATTAATTTTTTTTTCTTTTTCTGAGATTAATATAAGTGAAAAGTAAATAGCTAATTACCTTTTACCAATTAATAAATTAATAATTAATAACTATTGATTACCTAATAATACATAAAAATAATTAATTTCACTTCACATACCTCAAAATATAATATTCACTCAACGTTTTTTTAATAATTACTCATTTGTCCTGTGATTTTTAATAAAAATTGAAACACAACACGTATTTCACAGATCTGTGATTTCACAAAATCAGCAAATAGCAACACGTACCTCAGATCGTAGTATGTAGTCAACTTTTTTTGCAATATACTGTACTTACTCCTTTCTGGTCTTTCTGGAATTCTAATAACAAGGTAGTAAGCGCACCCTGAAAGATATCAACTACGATTACTATAATAATCAAACAGCAACAATTAATGATTTATATATTTAGTAAACTGATAACAAAAAAACAAGCTCATCAAAAAATCAATAATTTCATATGCGCGAACCGAGAACATTTCTGCGCATTCGTCATATTGTCTCTTCATTTTTCCAATAAGCTCACCTCAAAAGACAATGCCCAATGCTTCGGCTGCAATACGTGGTACTTGGATAGTCTACATGATATGTATGAAAAAATAAATAGCAAAAAGCATGAGCAAAAAGTTGTTCAAGTTCAAAGATGATGGAGAATAAACACAGCAGAAGTACCGTCCATACCCATTTTGCCATAAAAAAAAACTACGATATAAAATTAATAAATATAAGTTCGTTTCAGAATGTAATCCGATCTGGAAAAACATCAACATCAGTTAGTAATATAATACAAGTAAACAAATATAAACTCCTTTAGGCACAACTATCTTTTCAATCCCCTGACGGTAATGCCAGAGAGTGTATCGCTGTTTCACACTATACGGGGAAGACTTGGATGAATTAGGTGAATATAAGTTTCTACCTGCTCACCATTCATGTACGCTATACTACCAAAAGTCTTGGAATCTCTGTAGTTATAAAATCAGTACATCATGAATGGATTTACTTAAATTTTCTGGTAGAGAGCCGATGTTACTGTGCTCCACTCCTCTTTTAAATCATTCGCGAATTCTGCTAAAAAAAAGGTAGTTTTGACTTTGTTCTAATTCTGATTTTCAGTTCATTCCAAAATTATTCAGTTCAGTTGAGGTGATGCTGTGTGCTGGCCACTGTAAGGGTCGTATCCATAAAATTTCCAGAACATCAACGTATTATGCATCATTTATGGTTCCATGTACTGTGAACAGACAACTTAGTCCATACCACGAGAAACACCCCATATCATAACATATCCTCCTTCTCCTCCCAACTGTGAAATTGGGCGAGCACACTCGGGTAGTAAGCTTACCCCAGACAACTACCATGCCCAAACAAGTGCATCAAACAGGAAATTGTGCAGCATGAGTCGTCGCTCACAGGGGCAACTTTCATTGATCCACAATCCAGGTCTGTGTGCCTTGTACCATGCCAATTGACGGTGTGCATTTGTTTTTGCTATCAAAGTTCTGTGGGCCGCAAGCTTTTCGCGAAATTTCATGGCATGCGGCTCTCTACGTGTAATGGGAACAATTAGAAGTTTGCTCATAGTCACACCCAGCTCTAAACTCAGATTCTCTAGGGCAGGAGTTCTTGGAGAGGAAGTCTCACCTGCCTAGGGCAGGTAAAAAAGGGGATCCAGAGGAGACGATCCCAAATCGATTTTTCTGAAAATTGAATAAGGAACTTGAGTTGTTAGAGCAAAATTGGAAGGGCAGTAGCTTACAAAAATGTTAAGAACCCCTCCTCTAGGGTTTGATGGCCAGATGAGGTAACCAATCCTCTGAAGGTACGCTGGTTCCTGTAAGTCAGTATTTTGCTCCTATCCAGTCGCCCTCGCGGTAGTATAGTTGATATAATCACCGTCCAGGGTGGAAAAGACCTAAATTCAAATCCCGTCAATGACACGAGGAATTTTTATGGCCTCTTTCACAACTGGCTGAGTTAGTCGGTCTCAGACCAGGGTAGAACGGTTTTATTTCTGGAAAATTGAATTTTTCGTAGCACAAACAGGCAAATCTACCACAACGCACAGACACCTACATAATATATACTGCGCAATATGATCTAAGTCGCTCATGCGCCTAAAAATCCTATAACAACTCCTGTCCAGGTGTTTTTCGTGCTCTTTATCACTTACAGACCTTTCACTCGGAAACTCGAGTTTCTCGTCCAGCAAAATACATAAAGTGACTAGTGAACACACAATTTATGAACATAATACACACGGGTAGACGAAGTAATTCTCTGGTGGTCCTAATTACGACTTTTTTTTTTTTTGTTGTTGTTACCTGTAGACCTTCTCTTTCTTTATCAGGTTATTAATTGTCGAAGTGGCAATATTTGATTCCTAAGCATGGTGCTATCATTCTTCACTCAAACTCTACTGGCTCTTTTCCGTGTGTTTATCCTTTGGAGTGCATGTTTGAAATTAATTCCGGGCTAACCTCTGATCACCTTTATAAGTCAAAAATCTTTCATTCTTTGTAGTCATTTGTACACTATTAATCTGTTTTGTATATATCTTTAATAAAAAAAAAACAATAAACATGTATCTTATTCTCAATTGTTACTGAGCTATGAGCATTTAAAGTTATGTAGATGGATGTTGCTTAAAAGTAGGAAAAATAAATAGAAATCGAAGAATTCATGAGCATTTCTGATTTTTATTATTTTAATATTCTGTTTATACTTCGACAAGGCCATATAAATCAGGAGAGTTTAAAACTAGTCCTTTTGATAGTGCCTATTATCATAATAATAGTACAGCACATGAAAGTGATTTTTGTTAAGAGCAATTTTTAGATTAATACCACTAAGGTGGCGTGTTTCAGTATATTAGATACTCTTGATAGTGAATGAGTGATGAAAAGATATCCTTATCTCAAATTGTAAAAACAAATGGAAAAAACAAAATTCAATACAGTAAAAGATATTTTGCAATATTACAAGCAACGACAATTTAAAAATAGACAGTTGTTTTTTCATGAACTCTCTCTAAAAATAGTTACTTCCTGATCTGAACAACTGAGAATTCAGC
The DNA here is from genome assembly GCF_048544385.1 of Mastigoproctus giganteus. Lineage (NCBI taxonomy): Eukaryota > Metazoa > Arthropoda > Arachnida > Uropygi > Thelyphonidae > Mastigoproctus > Mastigoproctus giganteus. Next base: position 25,448,498 of record NC_143584.1, on the reverse strand, counting down.
TGTTTAATTTTTTTTTTAATAATTACAGACGTTTATTACCAAAAAAACTACAAATAAATATCATGCTTATTTTGACTTCTTTAAAATACTATCGCATTAACTGTAAGGATATTAATATAGAATAATTTATGACCAAATATTAATTAAATTGCTTTAAAGCAGTCAATCAAATTAGTTAATGTACACAGTACGTTATATTTTACCAAATAGTAAGGTGTAAGGTGTAAGGTGTAAGGTATATTGTTGTCATGCGGCCCCAGGGGTTCCCCCATCTCCGCGTTGCTTTCTTTGTGGGTGTACCAGTTTCCTGGGAATGCCAGAGGTTTAAAAGTGTGTGGGTATTGTACCTGTGTAATGTCGTGTACCGTTGTTCATCTGGTCATTTAGCCGCTGGACCCCTGCTGGAGCCCAGCGTTGCCCCACCTTCGCCTCGTGGAGGCAGACCAGGAAACACCAGTAGACTAAGATTTACTCTGGCAGGTCCTGCCGCTTAATTTCCTGAGATTTCGGCAGCTAGGACCTAAAAAAAAAAAAAAAACTTATGTACACATACACATATATGCACATATACACAACAGTTACCAAATAGTAATAATTCATGATTTTTAACCAAAAAAAAGAGCAAAGAGCAATGACTTTTATGCACGAATCCAGAAAATTTATTTTCTGCGCAACCGCCATTGCCAAATTGTTCCTCAAATGATCATAATATCCAATAATTTAGCAACGATAAACGGATATCATATTATTATTATTATTATTATTATTATTAGCCATATAGTACAAGGAAGCCTGAGGCTTATGCTGTACCAGGCAATAGAGAGAGAGAGAGAGAGAGAGAGAGAGAGAGAGAGAGAGAGAGAGAGAGAGAGAGAGAGAGAAGTAAAAGGGAATCACCAAGAAAGAGAAGAATGATGATATCCAGCTGAGGACCCTAGGTGTGCCAAGCCCATACTCACCAGATGTGAGCCCCCGGGGTTAATATGTGATATGTATGAAAACAAATAATAATAATAAACAAAATCATAATAATTACTGGATTTATATCGTTTAGATTTTAATGACAATTTGGATGGTTCGAAAAATCTTTCTAAAAGAGCTAAATATAAAATATCATTAAAATTCAATCACTGAGAGGCGAGTTATTACAAGAGGACAAACTGAAATAGAAATAATACTGTTAGATTTCTATTGATCCGATTTTAATGAAGTTTGGGTTGGCTCTACGACAAATCTCTCTGTAATGATTAAATACCCCCAGGGGCTCACATCTGGGGAGTATGGGCTTGGCACACCCAGGGTCCTGAGCTGGATATCATCATTCTTCTCTTTCTTGGTGATTCCCTTCTACTTCTAACTGACTGACTCTCTCTCTGGGTAACTCGGGAATTTTTTTTTGGCTGGTGCAGCATAAACCTCAGGCTTCTTTGATGGATTTTCATCAAAATCCATCCATTAGGAGTTTAGTTACTACATGCGAAAGGACTGATGAGGTGAAGACAAGTGCTCCTCGCATATATGATAACAAGCTTAAAAACAGATGATAATGAGAATGGGTTTTCTAGAATTTTCGATGAATCAACTAACACCAAGACGAGTCAGCATATCGTCTCTGTAAACTGAATGTTTTATAATGGAGTGTTTTACGGGATGAAAATCAGACTTCTCGTTAATAAATAAACCCACAAAAATGTCCTTCTTGTTCGGAGAAGAAGGATTTTTGAACTTTTTCTGCAAATGCGAGCTCAGCTCTTTCGAATACGGTATGAGCGTAGGGAGAAACTGTCCACTGTACAACAGCGTTCGCAGGTAATATTTAAATTGGTAGGTTTTTGTAAATAACTTCATTACGTATTTATTAGTATACTGCAAAAGTCAAAAGTTTAAATTTTGAAAACAATTAATCAGGAGAAAGTTAATGCTAGGAAAGGCCCCCCCCCCATACACAGAGAAAGGATGGGTTCTAGTATTTTCTAATGAGGGAATAAAGCAGTGTTCTAGGAAGTCATTAAGATCTAATCATCATGTAGCAGTAGAAAAGAAATCCACATTATTTTGATCATAAGAGGAAGACTATAGCTCCTACCTGGTATAGGTCCTATCCACAGACCCTACCTTGTTAGGGTTGAGCATCCAGACGGAGGGCCTTTTGAATACTTTTATAAATATTATTTAAAATAAAACATTTAAAAAATGCTAAAGAAAATTACCATGTGAAATATATAAGGGTTGTTCAAAATGTAGTAGCAACACTGCAGTTTGTACGCTCTTGTGAACGTGAATCATGTGGCGTAGTGATTACATATAAAGTAAGGTAAGGTAGAAATAGATGCACAATACAACATAGCTGTTGTTATTGTTTGGGTTTTAGGTATATTAGCAACTTAGGCTATATTGCTCTGTATCATGTCAGTAGATTGCGTGTGTTCTGTGGTCGAGTTGCTGTTTTCTGGACGAAAAACACGTTTCCAGGAGAATAAACCATGCTACCATTGCCTGAGACCGACTAACTCAGCCACATTGTGAAAAAGCCCGCTAAAAATTCGTCGCGTCGTTCACAGGATTCGAACTCAAGTTTTTTCCACCCGGTGTGGGGAGACGGTTCTTATACTAACTGTGCTACTCACGAACACAGCACTTTCATTACTTAATGGGAACGTTCTTTGATGAACGAGGACGTGTAAGTGCAGGTTCTCTTAGCTGTGTTTACACAACAACACGAGAGTGAAGCCACACAAGGCTAAAATGAAAAGGAATGATTTTGTGGTTAAGTAACATACGGATATGACGTTTTGTCCTACTGTATTAAGAGCCAGCGCCAATCATGTTACGGGACGATTTGTTGTCATATGACTGGCGCTGAAAAGGCATTATGCATGGATCAGCAATTGGAAATATATAGCAAACCATAGTTGTTACAATCGCTGCTTTAGTGTCTGTAAAATACCAGAGTTCGAATTGTGTCAAGATGAAGGAATTTTTATTGGTGTGTTTTCCACACGGTGGCCGAGTTAATGATTTTGGGAATTGGTCGCATGGATTTTTGCGCAACCGTGTTTCTATTAGTTTTTGAACAATGATGGTAGCAGGTTGTTGTTGTTGTTGCTGTGATTTTTAGAAACATTAGCGACTAAGGCCATATTGCTTCTTGTATACTGTCTGTAAACTGCATGTGTTCTGTGGTCGATTTTCTGTTTTGATGGATGAAAAAATATATATACACTGAGAGATCACTGAATTAGGACCACACTTATGAAAACTGAATGCGACCTGTTGACCACGTGAGGTACAAGAGTGCGGAGTTAGTCGACCTAGATAGCATAGATAAGGTGTCAGTGGTTCAGTAGTTAGTGAAATTCCGAGCGTGATGGGTAAAAGGAAGGATTTATGGAATTTGATAAAGGACAGATTGTTGGTGCTCGAAGAGCTGGTGCCTAGATTTCCCAAACGGTTGAACTGGTGGGGCCGCCGACAGCCGCCGTAGTTAAAGTGTACCAGGACTGGCGTCAAAATGGTCAAACAACGACCCGAAAGCAAAACTGCAAAGATCAGCGAAAGGTTGATGTTAGAGGTGAGCGCCGGGTCCGATGACTCGTACAGGCGCACCACTGTTGAAGAGATGACTACCCATTACAACATGGGCCAACCCGGAACAATATCTGGCATGACCATGCGTCGAACGCTCGTACATGCGGGATATACAAGCAGACGACCTCTACAGCATCCTCTCTTAACCAAGATTCATCGGTGCAAAAGACTCGTGCAAAGAGCTTGCAAGTTGGACGTTAGCAGACTGGAAGAAGGTGTGCTGGTCGGATGAGTCACGTTATTTACTCCACACCGTGGATGGTCGTGTACGGATTTGGCGTCAACAACATGAGCCTCTTCATCCATCATGCATGGTATCAAAGGTGGAGGCGGTTGTATGGTGTGGGGCATGTTTCACTGGCAGGATCGTGGACCCCTGGTGCATGTGGAACAACGTATCAGTGGTCTCCGCTATCGTCAACTGCTTGCGGACTGTGTACATCCCGCTATGTTACCCTTTTTCCCGAATGGCGAAGGTGTCTTCCAAGATGACAATGCACCGAGCACTTGTTGTGCAGGAATGATTTGAGGAACACAGTTCTGACTTCCAGCACATCGATTGGCCTCCGATTTACTCCAATATCAATTCCATAGAGCACTTGCAGAGCAATATGGAAAGGCATATCATCAGGCATCTGGATACACCAATCACCTCCATACCTGCATTGCTGACTGCATTACATACATCTTGGTTGGCCAAACCTCCCGAAAGTTTCCATCTTGTTGAATCAGTGCCACTTCATACAGCTGCTGTACTGAGGGCAAAAGGAGAACCCACGAAGTATTAAGTAAGTGGTCATAATTCAGTGATCATTAGTGTATATATTTATTTCCCCCCCAAAAGAGAACTTCCTGATCAATTAAACTATCAGTTGCCCTCTCATGTACCATAGTGGTTTTAATCACCATCCTCCCACTCTGGGTGGAAAAGGCCCGAGTTAGAATCCCGTCTATGATGAGAGGATTTTTTGTGGTCTTTTGTTACATCGTGGAGTTGGACGGTCTCAGGGGAAGTTCGGATAGCGGTTCTCCCGAACACTCTGGTTTTAAGTCCAGCAAACAACAAACCGACTGAATAATACACGAAATTACACACACAAATATAATGATGCCTCATAGCTTTATTTGCTTCGCCGTTTAATATGCGTCTATCAACCTTCCCTCCCAGAACTGTTGTTAACTGACCACTTCAAATACAAATAATTCTGGATGCATTTTTTTTTTTTTTGGTAAATCCAATGTACACTGAGTGGACCCACCTTTCGCCCGGATAAGGGTAGTGACATGGCGAGGCATTGAGTCCACTAGTTCACGAAAGCGTTCCACGGGTATTTTCATCCATACTTGCTGCACCGCTGTCTATAGTTCCGTCGTATTCCTGGGTGGAGGATCCAAAGCTCGAACTAACCGTTCTACAGCATCCAAAAGATTCTCCACAGGGTTCATGTCAGGTTAACGGGGAGGCCATTCCATGGTGGTAAAATCGGAGGAATTCTCTTCGAACCATGCTGTCACCACGGCTCTGGGAGGAGATGCATTGTCTTGCTGGTAGGGTCCGTTGCCCTGTGGGCGCACAATGACCATAAAGGGATGCAGATGGTCTGCAAGGATGGACACGTAACCTGGACCATTCAGAGATGGGTCTAGACATACCAGAGGTCCCAACGTATGCCAGTTGAATACTCCCCAAAACATTACTGACCGTCACCTGCCTAAACAGTTCCTTGTTGACATGACGGGTGCATAGTTTCGTGCGGTTTCAGCCAGATACACACCCTTCCGTCAGCTCAACATAACTGGAAACGGGAGTCATCGGACCAGGAGACCAGTCTCCAATCATCTACGGTCCAGTGCCGATGTCCTTTCGCCCAGTTGAGGCGAAGAATCCTGTGTTGTGGTGTTAGCAATGGGACTCTGGTGGTTAGGAGGCTCCTATAACCTATTGCGGGCAATGATTGCCTGATAGTCTTGGTGGAGACGTTTCTGGCACCTCTCTAGTTGAAGTCGGCAGTGATTTTGGCACTGTCATTCTCCGGTTGGCTGAAACAATGCGAGACAGACGTCGAAGGCCACGTTCATCCACCACCTTTCTCCACCCACAGTGCTGTCCACGATGAGATGTTTTTCCGGAAATGGCGTATTCCCGATACACTCTTGATACTGTCGTGCTGGGATAGTGCAATTTCTGTGCCATCCCCGCGACGATAGAGTCACCGAAGCGCTGGGCACCCACCATCATCCCTCTTTCAAAGTCGGTTAACTCAGAACGTTTATCCATACTGACTTAGAATTACCGTATATGTGAATGTAGTGTACCTACATACCTGCCAAGCGGTGGGTTCGTCCAATAGCGATAGGGGTGACAGCGTCGCGTTGCCCAGGAACCAGTTATCCCATTAATCCTATCCTTTCAGTGTATTACAAATTTTTATATAATTTTTATACTATATTTTTATAGTATTTGGATACTATCGCCTTTGATGAAAAAAATTAAAAACCTGTCACTACTCATTTGGCCTCAGTGACCGAAGCGGTCTGCCATGGTCTCTTTTTGACCAGGTTCTTATAACAAAAAGCTTGAATTCGTATCCATTCTGTTCCAGAGGAGCATATTGATTGTGCTTCATTCAGATTCCAGTTAACCCCAAAAGCTTTTGATTGGATTCAAATGAAGGCTCTGAACTGGCCAGGCGATGTATTGGATTTTGCTTTCCTCAAACCAGTGTTTAAAGAAAACGAGCCACCAGAAACAGTTCCACACTAAGTCTCGCCTTCTGCGAACTTCTCTATGTGAACAATACCCCCGTGGTAGATGACATTTCTCGAGAATCCTCCATACGTACACTCTACCGTGTGATCTGAAGATTATATGATGCTACTGGTCGCTCCATATTCCACTGTTTAGTTTACTTGGATGCCAGAAGAAAGACCTAAAAATCTGCAGGAGGAAAGGACCTCACCGAAAAAAATCCGGAAACTCACTGAAAAAATTAGGAATTTAAAAAGGTTTCCTTACAGAACAAACTGACCTTGAATTAACTATAACCCTAAAAGAACAGACTGCAGCCTGCAAATATCTCGCCAAGAACTGACTTCAAGCCTTTCAGGATCATTTTGAATTGCTTTTACGACAAATGCTTCATGAAGCACATACCCGGATAACCGACATCAATCACAACTTCCATTATTTGTCTAATTCCCAAAAATGAAAAACCTTCTGAACACTGGTGCCCAATGTCCACAATGGATACAGGTTGCAAAATAATTTCAAAAGCAATAGCCAACAGATTGAAATCCGTCATTCCTGATATCATCAGTCATCACCAAACTTATACCAGGAAGGTCGATACATGGTAACCTATATCTATTCCATAACCTTATTAACAATGCATACGGTCATCAGGAAAATCTGTTGCTAATCGTCCTCAACCAGGAAAAGGCCTTTGACAGAACAGAACACAACTACCTGTTCGAAATGGTCAGCGCCTATGGATATGGTCTCGACATCAAGATGTTCTGCCTTGTATATAAAAAAAAAAAAAAAGATATTAGGGACCCCTGTAAATGATTACATCTACCCATATTTTTTTGTCTGTAAACTGCGTGTGTTCTCTGGTCGATTTGCCTGTTTGCTGGACGAAAAAGCCCAGTCTCTGGGGGGAAAACCTTGCTAGCTACGCCTGAGACCGACTAACTCAGCCACGGAATGAAAAAAAAAAAAAAAAAAAAAACACTAAAGTTCCTCGACGGGATTCGAACCCGATCCTTTTCCACCCAGTGTGGGGACGATAGCAACAATACCACTGTGCTATACGCGCAGAAAGATCTGCCTTTTATTACAAGAGGCAAAATTCTTCCATGAAAGTAAATAATCAGTTCAGTTGCACTTTACTTTATTCTAGGAGAAGTAAACAAGGGTAACCGCTGTTTGAACAGCTGTACACAGTAGTCATAGAACCATTTCTCTAAAAAAAATGGACATCAGCTTAAAATAAAAAAATTGCTATTAGAACCTACAGATAACACACTCTATCTATGCAGACGATATCACCATTGTCACACATAAAGATAAAGAACTCATTCAAACAGTTCATGAGGCGTATGGAGACTCCATGGGGTAAAAATTAAATCACAGCCAAATCAAGTCCCTTCAAAATAATATTCGGATGGAGAATTTATGCCTATTGGATTTTTTGGAGCATCGGCAACTAAGGCCACGTTGTTCAGTGTATATTGTCTGTGTTCTGAGAAGAGTCTCTGTTTGTTGGACGAAAAACACGAGTTTCCAGGAGAATAAACCATGGTACCCTCGCCTGAGACAGACTAACTCAGCGACGTTGTGAAAAAGGCCCATGAAAATTCCTCCCGTCACAGACGGGATTCGAACTCAGGGCTTTTCCATCCGATGTGGGGAGGACGGCGATCCTATCAACTGTGCTACCCACGAGAGCTGATGGAGAATAATGGGTTAGACAGTGTCATTAAGAGAAAGGAGTTGAAACAGATGGCAGCGAGCATATTTTGACTTATTTTCAAAGTGCTAACCCCATTAAACCGACTTCTGCCTTCTTGTAAAAGTAGCAGTCCAGCGTTTCCTATAGAAAAAGACAAACGTTGGAAATTCCTTTGGAAACTTTGTCTTTTTCTCACTCAGAGAGGCCGGGATGTGGTCTCTCTCTCTCTCTCTCGATGACAAAATAACACCATTTCGGGTCGTATAAATCATGACTGTAGATTATCTACTGCAATAGCCACCAAAGGACTCACTCTCCACAGTTTGAAGAATGGCCATAGCACTAAATCTATCACGATTACTCTCTTTCTACAAAGGTGCTCTCAAGTGTTGAAAGAACCACGTATCACAATACTCACTTACTGGTTCATCACTCCCAGGTGAATACTCAGATGCCTAAGGATCAATTCATTTATAACAAAAAGATTACGCATCGTACAACTGCTCATCATTTCTTCTTCTCAAAATGGAATTGAAAAGGAACATGGTCCATTAGACACAATCTGATACCATAACTGGGTTGGAAAACACTACTACCAAGAAAACAGGACCACAAAACCAGTTACTGGCAACAGCCATAAAAAAAGCTCTTTCAGAAATCATAACAGAGCAAAAAATTTGGACACATCGCTGGAAATACACCTGCATTGATTGTTGAACACAAATCGTCAGAAACCACAATTTTAATGCTACCTGTTCACTAAAAAACAACATACAATTCTCTCACATCAAGCCAAACAGCTGAAACTCCGCATCACCCAGGCGCAAAGCGATGCCCATATCTATCTCATGCAGAAATCTGTCATCCCACTTTCATTGGAACTATCGCCAATGGAAACCATAGCACAATATTCTTTCAGATCCAGCCACTCAGAACAAGTTTGGCTTTCATGCCTCAAATCTGTTTCATCCCAGGAACCCCTCGAACAGATGTACCTAGCCTGTGCTGTAAACAAAATTGTCATCAACTATGCTTTGTAAACTTCCAAGCTGCCTTGCAACCATGGACACACTCAGAACAACTACTGGTACCTGCTGCATAGAGAACAGGCAACATACACACAACGTGCAACTGTCTCTTATTGCTGTCATGGCTATCATCTACAACTCTACCTGACATAAACAAGAGGTGGGAAACTACATAACAGAATGGTATTGGAATCCCACCACCACATATACAAAGAAACTCAAGCTCACTTCACTCGAGAGTGGAATAAAGCTGGTCAGCTCTTTGTAATGAGGGAAGCCGCCATAACTCTCAATGTGTAAAGTCTGACAACTGTTTCATTCTCCTTGGGACCAGATCGAAAGTGTTTAAGTGTAAGACACCGAGCACGATATTGTTGTACTGTCACCCACATGTATTTTATGTTTTATTTGCTTTTCCAATGACGTTTATTGCATTGTAATTGTATATGGGAAGTATATAACGTTTTATATTTTGAAAAGGCATTTCAAAATATTCCAGAAATCACAGTTCTGTTCATGTTTTCTAGAAGAGATGGCAAAGCATAATCTGTAAAAACATACCCCCAACCAACAGGGAGCCTGAATAATACTTTCACTCCTGGTTAATAGACCGCCTGTCCCCCTTTGCCACTCCCATGGTAGCAACCTATTGCTGTTTGCTTAATGGATAGCGAAAGTTTACTATTTGCTGTTGTTGATGGTTGTGTAAGAGGACCTAAATTTTTGTTTCTTCTATCATCATTTTAATTTACTTTTTGTCTTTCAGGATTACTGTTTATGCTACACTAAATTTGATATCCTGTTTCGAGCTTACTAACTTAATATTTTCTTCTAACATTTGGCTACAGTTCGAGAAATGACTATAAGTAAGCTAAAATTGAACTTGTCAATTCTTTGTTTTTGTCTCATTCAAAGTAGTTTCCTTCGGATAGTTCTGCCCCAGAGTTATTCTCTTTTTAAATGATTGGAAATATTTATATAACTCGTTTATTGAAAATACTAATAGTATTACTTGGAACTTAATCAAAAACAAACAACCAGTATGTATGCCATATGTACTAGGTGGTTATAAAGTCCTTACCAATTTTCGAAAAATAGAAACTGTAAAACGAAGCTCATAGAAAAAATAACTTTTTATATAGTCAGATATAAAATTTCCTGAAGTTTTTGTTCACGGTAAAGATTTTATTCTAACACAAATATTATTACAGACATAGGTTTATCTTGCTGATCTATACTTTCAGTAGAAAAACATTCTTCATATTTACCTTGCGCAAGTACGCTGAAACCTCGTGTCAAAAGACTTTAAAGAAACAGCATTCTCTCTCTCCACACAGGGAATTTTAAATACACCATACCTAAAATTCTTCAGCAGTGAAGTCTGATGAATGTGTAAGCCATGCATTGAGGATATTTTACGGATTATTTTATCACTTTTAAATGTTCCACACAGTACAGTAGAAACTGATAAGTAGCGGCGATCCACCCGGCATAAAGATTGAGCCTTAAGGCTATTGTTGTGTTCGGGTATATCGGTTACTTAGGCCATACTGAGACGTATATATCATGTCTGTAAAATGCCTGTACCTTTTGGGTCGATTTGCTGGACGAAAAACTCAAGTTTCCGGGAGAAAAAACCATGCTACCCTCGCCTGAGACCGAATAAATCAGCCACGTTGTGAAAAAGACCCATAAAAATTGCTAACGTCATCGACAAGATTCGAACTCAGGTCATTTCCACTCGATGTTGGGAGGACGGCAGTCCAAGCTTGCCCAAGTAAAGAGCCACATTACCCTAACAGCAAAAATTGGAAGATTTAGTAAGGGACTTGGATGTAGCAAAGTATAATGCATAGTTTCTGAAAGTTTGTTAAGAGAAGAAACTAATTGATCCCAGCTGCAAGGAAGAGAAAAATATATGTAATTTGTGCACGTTTTAAAATTGGTACACAATCCCTGAACCGTTCTTTCACTTGATTGGTATTTATGAACAAATTGGTATTAGTCACAATCCAGAAGAGTGGCACATTTTCATAGATATTTCAAATAAAATTTTTAAAACCATGTTTCTTTACAATGTGAATATTTATCCTTCGATTGCTATTGCTCACTCTGTTCAGAGACAATGAAAATGTGAATCATGCATTAGAGAAGATCAAGTATGACCAGTATGAATGGAATGTTTATGGAGACTTCAAAATGATGGGGTTCCTTCTAGGTTTGTAAAGTGGTTTCACAAGGTTGCCTTGTTTTCTCTATTTCTGTCACAGCAAGGCAGTAAATCAGCACTAGAGAAAAAAGAGAACAGTACACCAGAATTGAGTTGCAGCCTGATGCAGTCATTACAGTAAATAATCTCTTGATCTCACGAAACATGGTCTTGCTTTTACCAAGCTGGGACTGGACAAACAATTTGCGCATTGGATCCTTAAGATGGCGCCTTGAACCATATACAATCTATGTTCCCCAAATTGTCTGATGCAAAAGTGAAAGAGGCATATTATTGCTTCCCAAATAAATCACATCTCTGCTGGCTCACAAGATCTGGAGTGGTTTTGCCTTGCAGTGAATGGTTTTCTTGTTAACATTAAGATTGAAAATTACAAAGAACTAGTTGACAAGATGATTTAAAATTACAACAAAAAAAAAAAAAAAAAAAAAAAAAGGGAAGCAGGATGTCCTCTTGCTTGCATTTTTCAGACCAAATCTAGACAATGTTAACGAACAGTACTGAGAGTGAGATTCTACCCGGACATACAGTCAGTGGAAAAGACGCACTAAAGAAGGTGGGAAGAAGTTATGATGGAGGACTACATATAGTTTGGGTTGATCACAATGATTAGAAAACGACAAAAACTTTCAAATGTAGATGTTCAACGAATTTTTTTGATTAAATTAAGGAGGGTTCTACATTTTTGTAATTTACGTTGTTTTTTTGTGTTTTTTTTTTTTTGCTGTTGCAAAAAAAAAATAAAAAAACTTGTAGCAAAGATTGATACTGTTCTGCAAAAATGTGATCCAATATTATTGCAAATTTAGTTTTCTCTAATATCTGAACAAACCATTGATGCTGTCCAAAAACTAGGGTCATATTCGGAATCAGTACACCAAAATTCATGAAGAAATGTAAAGGAATTCAGATAAACAGAACATTTGCAAAATATGCTACATAGTGCAACCATCAGACTGTTGTTAACACAGTCGATCGATTCATAATGATATTTTGTAACAAAAGAATTTGAAGATGTTTCTTCGTAGCTGCTACCATTTATAGGAATTTCAAGAACATTCAAATAAAGGAAAAGGGATGAATTTATAAAAATATATTAAGTAATAGAGGAAGAAGAAAATTTAAAATGATTTCCCTCCTCCCTAGCATTTATAGTTCTTCCAAAACAGTACAACAGCCATGTGCAATTATTGCAGCCAGCCGTATTGCGGATATGACGTCATTTAACACTACGTAACTAAAGTTCGCCATAATCCGAATAGCAAAGTCAGCTTCGAAACTAAGGTTTTTATTTTCGAAAGTGTAAGTACATTATTTTGTTTATTACTTCTGCTTCACACAAGTTTTCTCGAAAATATATTTACCGGAACAATGCATGCGAGAACGCGTAATGAAAGATTTATTCTCCCGTCTTTACTTAAGAAAGTTTGTATATAATGGCTACCGAATACGAAAGCAAAACTGGTCATCTTGTTAAATATGGCCCCCGATTTTGCGTTTATTTTTGGAAGCTAAAAACTAATAATGGTAGTAGTTTTTTAATAGTCATCAAAAATAAATTATTTGATATCTAATTTTATATTCGGGATCGTTTTATATACATATTTAACGATCTTAATGGAAAAATAAGCACCTGTATTTCGTATTTATTTTCGAGTAATTGACATATTACTTCATGCAAAACTGGTTAATTTTTTTATCGAGCCGCGTACTTTCGTACTGAATTTCTGTTTTGGGTTTGAATTGCTTGGCATTAATTTTTGATATTGTATTTATCCATTTTAGTATCACCACTTAAAAAAGTATGATCAGTTTGTAACCTTTCACTGTGGAAGTTATTTGCTATTATACTCTAATTAAAGGAGTCGAAACTTTGCTATTGAGAATCTACACCAAATGGCAAAACATGCTTTTGTTTAGCTCATGTTAGCTTCTATCATATTTGGAAACTAGCTTTCCGTGTGTGCAACTGTATTTTAAAATGTATTAAATACGAACATATTTTAATTCATACCTGCTGTTGTATTTTGTGCATTGACATGCTTCATAGGAGTTTGGATAAAACACTTTTGTTCAGAGGAAAGTACAGGTGAAATGAAAAGCATGAGTAAGTTAAACGCAGTGTAAATGCCGTGTCGTGTTGTGAGACGCATTAAAACAAAGTTTTTGTTTTCCTTCCGTGGTGAATTGTGCATGTTATACAGGAATTTTACAGTTCATAAAAGTTAAAATACAACTGGGAAGCGAGTCATTGGTGAAAAATACATGGTGTATCTATTAACTGCCGTACGATATCAATTTTGTTGTGGAGTAGTCAAGTTAAATTTGTTATTACTGACAAGTATACGGTGTCTATTATATCACTGTTAGTGCATTGAGTTCAGTAGTTGCAGGGATTGTGAACAATGATTGCCTCGAGAAGAAGAATCAGGAAGACCACAAACCAAACTGTTTTGAGTACTGAGGAATATTTATTTTCAATAACTTTCTTCTGTTCATAAGATATCAGTAACAACGTTTCTAATTCATAAAAATAAAATTTTAGAAAATAATGTACCACTGTGTATGTGTGCAGCCCACATTTTATTTTTTGTATCCATAATTTCTCGCATGAGTCCTGGATATATTTAGTTACAACTTAGGCCTGCAGAATAGAGTCTCAACAGTGATTTTGAATCTTGACTAGAGGAAACATTATTTTAGGAATTCTTGCTTGATTCTGCGTTAGTCTATCTCAAGTGGAAGTGTTAGGATGTTTTCGATTATAATACATACAGTTTGGATGCCTAATAAGAGGATCATGGCTTGCATTGTTTTGATGTATATATTTTAACTTTATAAAATGTTTGATGAAATTACCTATTTATTGATTTGCCAAAATTTGAAAGGGTTAGGTATTCCTAATTAAGTAATGGCTGAAATTTAGTTTCCAGTACCCCTCGTGTTACACTACGTGAGGAACAGAAGTACACAAACTGAGAAAAAGTTGTAATTAGATAGAAAGAAAACACTTATAAGAGGAGTCATGTTTTTAATCAGCTTTCATTTTTGTTCAGTGAAAAAAAAGGTTAGGTTTTTACATGACTTAGGGAGGGATGCAAGCAAAAACTGGCCGTTGGCCAGGGGGTACCAGATACTAAAGTTTTAGCCACTTTATAAGCAAAGACTTAAAGGAGTAGTATTATCAGTTTTGGAATATTGTTAAATATATTTTTTGTGCCTTAAATACCATGAAATATTTATTATTAGTTAGTTCCAAGTCAGTATTTTAAAGAACATACTGTGTTTCAAAAAGGTTAGGATTAAACAACGTAATGTGCGATTCAAAAACATGGAAATATCACTTAATTAAAATGACGTTATATCCAGTTCAGAGTTTAAACTCCACCATTTTGCCCAAAAATTCCTCTAGCTTAATGTAGTTAGCTTTTTGGACTCTGCTGTTAGTCTTTATAGTATAGTGTGTGAAAGCAGTGCAAGTTGGCAGCAACCAAAAATCTCAAACAGTGCAAGGGTAATGTGTATCTTAATGTTTTGTAATCTGATAATATTTGGATTTTAGTACTCTCTTCTTCATAGTTCCTAAACCAGAATTATCAGCAAAGAAACTGTAGTGTCTTTTGGATTGGGAGGAGTTTTAACTGGTCTAACATGCCTTGAGAAATAACAACAGACATATAATTTTCTTATTTCATAAATATACTGATAAAATATAAAGCATTATAGTATTTATGTATCAAATGTTGAAAAATTTTAGATATACCGTCAGGAACAGTACGCAATATTTTGTTATTAACCTAAAAAAATTCTGCTGCTTTGCTATCTGAAAAGTAGGAACTGATTCAATGAGCTAAGGTTTTTTTTTTTTTTTTTGGCTGATGCTGCATAAGCTCATACACTTGCTTTCTTGCATCACATGCCACTACTACTACTACTTTAGCACCAGAACTGTGTTCACCATATGATTAGTTATAAATAGTAGAATAAAGTTAGTCAACCTCCTCCTGTTCCCTTTGCTCTGAGGCATGGACAATGAGCAAAGGGGGACAGGAGGAGTTTGACTAGTGCAGAAATGCATTTCATGTGCAGAACCACTGGCTATATCAGACTTGACAGGAAAAGAAATCAAGACAATCCTGTCAGAACTGCAGACAACCTCAGTACTGAATTATATAGACTCATACAGAAACAGATGGATACAACATGTAGAGAGAATGGAGAACAGACATTATCCGAAAGAGATGCTAAACTACAAACCCCAGGGAAGGAGAGACAGAGGCAGACCCTACAAAGATGGAGAGAGACCTTAACAGGCCACTAGGCCTAATACTGGACAGGAAGAAGTTAAACGGTGTAATCTTCTATGGTTCTGGTTGGAGAGGGAAATGGTTACAGTGCACCTGTCTCAGAGCAAAGAACTAAAATTTGTAGTAGCCTTGATTAATGGTTCCCTTAAGAGACAGCCAGGTGGGAAGGAGCAGCAGTGCATAGCACACGCTTCTTGATTAGACCGGGGTTCGAGCCCGTCACCACCAAATACGGAGGATGTGGAAAGGTCAGGGAATGACCACCGCATGTCCCGGAGCAATATGGCTTTAGTTGCTAATGCTCCTAAAAAAAAAAAAAAAAAACCAAATAACAAATAACAACAAAATAACCTTAAGAGACATTTAATAAGGGCCCTTATTAAATTTATTTGAAAAGATTGTAATGCAGGACTCCTGTAGTCTTTTGAAACTGATCTCCCAGGTTGATCCTTGTTAAAATGTGGAATGGTAATTTCTGCAGACCAATAAGGTACCTTATTTACATTATTTCTTGTGCATTTCTCAACCCTTATAATTTATCTTATACTCTCCTTAATATATTTATTGTTCTAGATGATTTTAAATTACCAGGCTCAGTCCATGCTACTGACTTTAATTACCAGAATTTGTCTTATGGTAACCACTATCCACCTGAGCCTCTTTTACAAATCGTAGCCCATAGTTCCTTAAGCTGAGACAGGTCCACTAGTGCCTTGCTGCACTGTAACTTCTTTCTCTCTCCCACCTGAATCCTAGAAATTATCTTATGACTTTGCTATTTTCTTCTTGCATGAGCAATAACTAAAAAAGTATGTATTTTTCAGAGATTATTGACCCTCTTCTCCTGCCATTTTAAATGTTGTCGAAGGTTGGTTCAAAACTTGAATAACATCAAAGAAGGAAAACCTGTATAGTGGTGTTTTGATTTATTTTGAACTTTTATATGACATCTACTCATTTTATGCAAAATTTTGTTGTTATTCCTGGTACTTTCCTACCTTTCTCATTCTTGTTACTATATCAGTTACTTGCCACTGGGCTTTGGTTTAGAAATATACTGATACTTTCTTTGTTGCAGTCTGTGAGACCCAACCTGAAAAGTGACTGTGTACAAGTGAAATTATATTTTGCAATTTCTGTGTGCTTTATTTTGAAGACTCTCCCTTTACTTTAATGCTGCATTTACTAGTAGAAATTTAGCGTGTGGCAAATGGCAGGATAAGTTAGCATATACTGCTTGGAATGCTATCAGTGTGTAAACACTATGAATTGAATGGATATATTTTTTAAGTACTTTGAATTTTGAACAATACTCCAAACAGTTTGAAGGAATTTAAATTTTTTTATGCTTTCCTTAAATCTTTGTTGTAATTTTTTATTTCATTTTTGTGGTATATATTTTTTTCTGTGGGTCTGACAGTCCCAACTTATACAGTGATGGCAGTTTTTTTTGTCCAGTCACTGCAACATTAATGGTCTTGTCAGATGATGCAAGAAAGCAAACTTATACAAATTCATCCAAAAAAGAAAATGTCAACACTTCTCATATCACTTGTCAATGCCTTCTATCAGTTTGTGTAACTCTTCCTTGAATTTATTCAAACTACCCACCTCTACAATCAACCACCTGCTAGCTGAAGGCAAATTTCTGCATGTGTACCCTGCAACTATTCTTCCTTAGTTTGAATTTATACACTCATGTGTAGTTTGAGCAAGAGGGAGGATTCCATCGTCATTGAGCTTACTCAATCTATTCAAAACCCTTAAACACCTCAATCAAATCTCCTTGAAGGTGCTTGATCTCCAGGCACTGCAGTTTGTAGAACTCTCGATCAGGAGTTCCTTCTTTCTCTGAGAGCCTCGGGCCTCGTGCTTCTAACGACTCATCGTCGCAAAGGCTTTCCTGGTAAGAGTTCCCTTTTGTTGCTCTTCTCTGTGACCATCCAACAGATCCATGTCCTTCCTAAATTGAGGATGCCAGACCTGTATGCGGTACTCAAGATGTGGCCTAGCGATTGCCTTATACAATGGGATAATTACCACCTTATCCCTGTTGGCAAAATTCCCATGTAAAATTGACAAAACCTCAGGAGTGTCCTGGCAGCCTCTCTGCACTGCTCTGAGAACTTCATATATGACTGCACCATTACCCCCATGTATTTTTCATTTTCCACTTTCCTGAGTGGTACGATATAATTTGTACACTATTCTGGGATTACTGCACCCCATGTGAAATGTTTCATGCTTAAACTGTTTTGTTCATTTGGGAGGAACACACAGTACTTTTCAGATAAATTTTTCCATTGCATTTAGTTTGAACTCTTATTGATCTTTACGGTAGTGTGGAAAAATGCAATGTTAAGGTTGGCAGTGGCTGAATACTTCAGATCTTTCAGTGTTATGTAAAAGATTTTGTGTTACGGTTTCTCTCCCATTTAAAACTTTGAAATATGTACTGAGTTAAAATGGCAGCACAGTATCATATCTTGTATATGATTTTGTACAGCAGGCTAAAGCCAGCTGTTGTGAACATAAAGACTGAGTGAGAATGAAAGAGAAAACTTTTACTGAAAAGTGTTACAGCTGGGTGAAGAGTTGTTTAGGGAACGTTTAGTCAGAATGACTCCCATGCAGTAGTAATGGATTAAAGATGGTGGTTAAGCTCTTTTAACATCATGATAACAATGAGATGAGACCATGTTGAGAATTGCAACCAGAAACAGGAAAATGTACATTGAGAAATCAAGAATCATGACTGCACAAAGCCAAAGCAAACTGGCTTGTGAGTGAGCATACACACACACATGTCCAGACATAACACCTGATAAATCATAAGTTGGAGTACCATATGAACTGATACACAACAACAACCATAGCCAATGCACCAAAATTCTTAAGCAACTAAGAATCACACAACAGGATTTGTGTACTTAGAAGCATTAGTAGAGGCATATGATGCAAAAAAAGCAAGCTTAAACAGTATCAGACAAAAAAAAAAAAAAAACTTCCCATTTCACTCATCTACTCACTCCAAAAGTTTGTCCAGTTCTTCCTTATTTAAGCTATCAACTACCACAATGACACATGGAAATTTGTCCCAGCAATCAATCACCCACTGGCTAAAGGCAAATTTCTGCACATCTGTTAGCATTAGCAGAGGTATATGATGCAAGAAAACAAGCTTATACAGCATCAGCCAAAAAAAAGATCCCATTTCACATATTCATTTGCTCTAAAAGTTTGTCCAGTTCTTCCTTAAATTTATTTACGCTATCAACTTCCACAACAACACATGGAAGTTTGTTCCAGCAATCAACTACTTGCTGGGTAAAGGCAAATTTTCGCACATCTAATCTACAACTGTCTTTCCTCAATTTGAATTTATGCCACCTCAGGTTTGTAATCTGACCAAGAGGAAGAATCTAATGAGCATTGAGCCTGCTCAAACCTTAGCAGGCCTTATACACCTCAATCAAGTTACCATGCAGGTGCCTAGTCTCCATATGCTGCAGTTTGCAGAACTTAAGCCTTTCTTTGTTAAGACCTTGTTTCCTTCACTAACCCAGTGTTGCCCTTCTCTGTACTTGTTCCAGCAGCTCTACATCTTTCCTAAAATGAGGCCTCCAGACCAGTATGCAATAGTTAAAGGTGTGGCCTGACCAACTCCTTATACAAGGGCATAATCACCTCTTTATCCCTGCTAGCAAAATTCCTCTATATCATTGACAGTACCCCATGAGCTGCTATGGCAGCCTGCCTGCACTGCCCAGAAAACTTCATATCTGACTGCACAATTACCCCAGGTCTTTTTCATTCTCCCCTATCCTGAGTGTAATGCTGCACATTTGGTGTTTTACTCTGGGGTTACTGCTATATTTGCTACCCATATGCAGTACTTTGCATTTGTCAATGTTAAACTTCAGTTGCCACCTCTCGGCCTATCTGCCCAAATTTTTCAGATCCTGTTGCAGTAGTCTACTGTCATTAACAACCCTGACAACCTTCATATCATCTGCAAACTTAGACATTAAGCCTGATATACCTTCATCAATATCATTGATAAATATAGAAAACAACAATGGGTGTGGTGTTGGACCCGTTGCACTAATAATATTAGCCCACAAACAACAGTGTACGTTGATTACCATTCTGTCTTTATTATTATTATTAGCCATATGGTGCAAGGAAGCCTGAGGCTTATGCTGCACCGGACAAAAAAAAAAAAAAAAAAATTTCCCTATTGCCCTGAGAGAGAAAGAGAGAGAGAGAAGTAGAAAGGTATCACCAAGAAAGGGAAGAATGATGATATCCATCTCAGGACCCTGGGTGTGCCAAGCCCATACTCACCAGATGTGAGCCCCTGAGGCTTCTCCCACTCAATCATCCCTTTATCTATAGTAGTAGCTTGCTCTTAATGCCACACTGATCTGTACAGCTGTCTTTTTTGTGCAAGAGTGTCAGAACTTCTAGTTTTCCTGAAATTCAAGTATATGATGATAAAATTATTTTTTGCATATAATTCCTTCATGACCACAGCATAGTATCTAGTCAAAATTGGTCAGACAAGACATCCCCTTAACAAACCCATGCTGTGTCTGAACTATAACTGCAGTCTTATCCAGATGCTCCTGCAATGCTTGTTTAATCAGTGGCTTCATTATTTTCCCCGGAACAGAAGTTAAAATAACAGGTCTCTAATTACTCGTGTCATCCTTAGATCCTCTTTGTGAATTGGGGATACATTTGCACATCTCCAGTCCATGGGAACTCCCCTGAATCCAAGAATGCCCTCATAATTATGGCTAAAGGTTTGCTTACTTCCTTTGCTGCCTCCTTTAATATAACTGGATAGATCCCATCCACCCCAGGTGCCTTTCTTATATTTGGCTTCAACAATTTCTCCTCCACTTCACTCAGTTATTACAAAATCATTTAGTTCCCTGTTAAGAGTTTGATAAACTTCTGTCCTCTACTTCTCCACAGAATTCCTTATCTGTGAATGTAGATGCAAAATACTCATTCAGTATGTCTGCTACCTGAGCAGAATCATCAACAGTCGAACCATCAAATATCAAGAGGACCAATCTGATTCAGTAAAGAAGTCTTTGCACCCTTTGCTAAATATTTCTCGTAATATGCCTTGGCTTCTGATTCAGTAAAGAAGTCTTTGCACCCTTTGCTAAATATTTCTCGTAATATGCCTTGGCTTGCCTAACCTCCTTTGTGACTTGATTACAGACTCATTTATATCTACCATAGGCTTCTGTGTAGTCCGATAATTTATATCATTATAATTATCATTAGCAGCCATATGGTGCAAGGAAGCCTGAGGCTTTTGCTGCACCGTGCAAAAAAAAAAAATTCTGAGTTACCCTGAGAGAGAAGGAAATCACCAAGAAAAAGAAAAATGATGATATCCAGCTCAGGACCCAAGCCCATACTCACCAGATTAGTATTAGTATTAGTAACGGCCGTATGGTGCAAGAAAGCCTATGGCTTATGCTGCACCAGCCAAAAAAAAAAAAAAAAAAAAAAAAAAAATCCGAACAAAACAATGATAAAAACAAAAATTAAATAAATAAATAAATAATAATAATTAATAAATAAATAAAAATAATAAAATGAAATTAAAAATTAAATAAAAATGAAATTAAAAATTAAATAAAAAGGAAATTAATCCTATCATCCTATGCGCTTCCCTTACCGGAAAGTACTATCCAGATGACCTTTGAATTTCCCCAAACTGTCGGCCTCTACCACCCATGAAGGCAACTTATTCCAGTAATTTATAACTCGCTGGCTAAAATAAAACTTCCTACAGTCCAATCTAAACATTTCCCCGCGTAACTTGAATTTATGTCCCCTAGTTCTAGCATCATTTATAACCTTGAAAATTTTGTCCTCATTCATTTTACTGATGCCTCTCAGAGCCTTAAACACCTCAATCAAATCTCCCCTAAGGTGTCTAGTTTCCAAACTCTGCAACCCACATATTCGAAGTCTTTCTTCATACGGACGCCCTTTTGCCGATCTCACCAGGCGAGTTACCCTTCTTTGCACCCTTTCAAGAAGCTCGATGTCTTTCTTTAAGTGCGGTCTCCATACTTGAACACAGTATTCCAAGTGTGGTCTAACATAGGCCTTATATAATGGGATTATCACGTCCCTATCTCTACTTGCAAAAGTTCGATAGATCATCGATAGGACACCATGGGCCTTCCTTGCAACCTGTTTACAATGCTCAGAGAATTTCATGTCTGACCGTATCGTAACACCCAAGTCCCTTTCCTCCAGTACTGGGTTTAGTTGAACTCCACCAAGTGAATAAGTTATTTTGGGATTACTGTTTCCCAGGTGTAATACCTTACACTTTGTTGGATTAAAGCACAGCTGCCATTTTTCTGACCATTCTTGAAGTCTATCTAGGTCTCTCTGAAGAAGCTCAGCTTGACAGTGATCATTAACTACTCTACCAATTTTAACATCATCTGCAAATTTAGACATCACGCCCTCTATCCCTTCATCAATGTCGTTTATGAAAATTAAAAACAACAGTGGTCCTAATACTGGTCCTTGGGGAACCCCACTTCTTACATCAACCCAATCTGAGGAATAGCCATTTATCACAACCCTCTGCCTCCTGCCCTGAAGCCATCCTTCTATCCATCTAAGGATTTTTCCAGTGATTCCAACCTGTTCCAGCTTATAAAGCAACCGCTCATGTGGGACTGAGTCAAAAGCTTTGCTGAAATCTAAATAAACAATGTCGAAATTATTCCCTAAATCCAGCTCGTGAGTGACCCTTTCGAAATAGCGAACCAGATTTGTTAAACATGATTTTCCCTTTACAAAACCATGCTGAGTATCCTTGAGAATTTCAATTCGATCCAAATGATCCTGAATTCCACCCTTGATCAATGCCTCCATGATTTTCCCTACTACTGAAGTCAGACTGACAGGTCGATAATTTCCCACTTCACTTTTAGAGCCACCCTTATGTATGGGAGATACATTTGCACTTTTCCAATCCAAGGGAATCTCCCCAGAGTCTAGTGATGCTCGCATAACCAGCCTCAGTGGTTCAATGCACTCGCTTGCCGCCTCTCTCAAGATTATAGGGTATATTCTATCAACTCCAGGAGCCTTACTAGTCTGTAGGCTTGAAAGTTTTTTCATTAAATAATCTTGCGAAATTTCAATATCATTAATTACATATTTTTTAACTTCGCTCCCACAATTTCCCATTGCCACAAAAGGCTTTTCATTTGTAAATATCGATGCAAAATAACTGTTGAGTTCATCTGCAACGGCAGCTGGTGTATTTATTACTATCCCCTTTCCCTTACGTAAAGGTCCGATCTGGTTTGTCCTGCTCTTCTTGGCATTTATATATGTGAAGAATTCTTTATCCCCCCTCTTTGCTCTGTTTGCTAGTGATTTCTCATAAACTGCCTTTGCCTGTCGAACCTTTTCTGTGGCTCTATTACACATCACCTTCTAGCTGTTATAGGCTTCAGTACTTTTTATTGCTCTGTAACGTTTCCATGCCACCTTTTTCTGCTCAAGTAATGCGGCAACTTCACTATTCATCCAACTTGGAACCCTTCTCGTGGAGTATTTTTTTAATGGTATATACGCATTCAAGGCATCGGTGATTAATGTTTTAAAAGCGTACCACAGTTCAAATGTATTCATTCTCTGCGCGATATCTACCCAGTTAATAGAGGCCATGTAGTACCTTAAGGCATCGTAATTTCCTTTTCTGAAATTAAAACCCATTCCTTTGCCTTTTACTTCTGCTACCTCTCTCGTCATCATCCACCGTAGAACTCCGTGATCACTTCCTGCTACTGGTTCCTCTACTGTCAGCCCTGTTATGTCATCTGATTCATGTGTGATGATGAGGTCTAGGATATTCTTTTCTCTAGTACTTTCCCTGACATGTTGATACAAATAACAGTCATCTAGTTGATTTAAAAATTTTGTTCCCCATGTCGAGTTTCCTTCCCATTTACTCCAATCAATTAGAGGCAAATTGAAATCACCCATAATAAGGCATTGACGCTTACTTGCCCATTCCATTTGCATGTAGAGGCTTTTGTCATAGTCTTCACAATCACCTGGTCTGTAGATTACGCCTACTCGCATTGTACCTTTGTTTCCAACTATCTCACACCATACAGACTCTATACTAGCATGTGAAATGTCTGAATCTGGGAAAGCTATCGTCGCACTCAGGCTGCTTCTGATAAGAAGCATTACCCCACCACCCCTTCTATCTACTCTATCCTTCCTAAATACATTATACAAGCCGTACTGAAACTCATCATCCCCAATTTCCGGGTGGCACCACGTCTCCGTAAGCCCTATTATGTCCGCGTTACTTGTTTTAACCAGCAGTTCGAATTCGCTCATTTTATTGACGACACTTCTAACGTTACTGTATAAACAATTAAGATTTACTGTTCTTGTATATTTAACAACCCTAACACAACCCTTGAAGTTTTTTAGGCTCTCTTCCCTGATATTAGCTACCTGCTCACGTGAAACGTCTTTGGCCCCAGAACATCTAGATAATACGTCCAGTTGGGGTAACAGATAAGAACTCTTAAGGTATGTGCAAGATGTGAGCCCCTGGGGTTTAATATGCACCCCATACATTTTTCTTCTCTGCCACGAGTCTCATTAGTTCATCTGACATCCATTTAGACCTAAACCTTGAACAGTATTTTTGAGTTGGTATGAAAAGCTTAGTAGCTTCCAACATTAATTCCTTGAATGGTTCCCGTTTAGAATTTGCTGTTGGTAACACCATCACTTTGTCCCACAGTATAGAATTTAAGAACTGTCTGAGACCACTGTACTCACCTTTATGAAAACAAAAACCCTTCCCTTTCTCCTGATTGTATTACATCTTTAAGTAAATCCCACAACAGTATGCTGTGATCACTGCCACCAAGTGATTCCTTTATATGCAGATTCTTAATGCATGAATAATTACTGCTTATAAAGGCGCCTCCGTAGCCAGGTGGGAAGGAGCAGCAGTGCGTAGCACACGCTTCTTGATTAGACCGGAGTTCGAGCCCGTCACCACCAAATACGGAGGATGCGGAAAGGTCAGGGAATGGCCACCGCATATCCCGGAGCAATATGGCCTTAGTTGCTAATGCTCCTAAAAACCAAATAACAAACAAACAAACTGCTTATAATCAGATCAAGAAGAGTATTACTCCCTGTAGTTGCTTCTTGAACATGCTACTGTAGAAAACAATCATCCAATAAATCCACAAAAGTCTCACTAGTGTGCGAGTGACCAACCACAAGTTCCATTCAATATCAGGGAAGATAAAACCCCCTATTATAAGACATTCTGCTTTACTGGCCCACTATTTCTCTGTACTCTGATGAGTACAGAGAAGCAGAGTGGGCCAGTAGAGAGGGAAATAGGTTCATTGTAAGCATTAGTCATTAGGCCTATAACACACTTCTACCCTCATTTTTGCTTTCCCAGTGCTTATGTCACACAAAACTGACTCAACATTGCACTGTCTACCAATGTCAACTGGATGCAATGCTTTCGATTTTGTGTGTTTCTTAACTAACATAACGCTTTCTCCCTTCCTATCCTTTCTGTATATGTTGTACTCCCCAAATTCCAATTCTGCATTCCTGGTATCTGTGCGACACCACATCTCTGATATTCCAACCTGCCTTTGATGTCTTTACCAGCACTTCAAATTCATCAAATTTATTTACTATACACCTAGCATTGGTGTACATGCAAGTATACATGCACCATTTCTTACTCTTAGTTACCCTAACACAGCTTATGTATTTACTTTTCCATGATGACTCCCAGCAGTTCCTGAAATCCCCAGCAACTTGCTCTCCAGGCTGCTGGTCGTTTCAGTAGAAGCAGTGCAAGAATCACTTTCACCTCTGCCTGCAGTCACTGTTAATCTATTAGTCTATGATTCTCCCCCCACAAGCTAGCAGGTTTCCGACCCACCTAACACTGCCTCAATAGCATCGGCAAATATTCTTGCACACTTTCTGTTTAAATGTGTCCCATCCTTGTAGAAGCAGTCTCTCCTGTTAACAACTTAATAAAGTGAAAGGAATTCTTTGGGGTGGACTGTCATCAAATATTTACACTGAATTTAATATAAGAAAAATGAAATTAGACAGAAAGTACAGGCAA
Organism: Mastigoproctus giganteus; assembly: GCF_048544385.1. NCBI lineage: Eukaryota > Metazoa > Arthropoda > Arachnida > Uropygi > Thelyphonidae > Mastigoproctus > Mastigoproctus giganteus. The sequence continues at coordinate 25,422,690 of NC_143584.1, read as the reverse complement.
ATAGAAAAAAACAAAGTATTTGTCTTCCTGAAAAATTTCCAAATAGAAGATGTGTTAATATCATGTCACAGGGAGTTCAGCAATGAAGCACTGGTATATGAATGAAATATAAATTTTACCCAATAAGATACAAAAAATTTATCAAATAAAGATTTTATCTTGTACTACAATATGCTGAAATCAAAGAATATTTGGAAGACAAGATATTTGGGACATTATTCACTTTTATAGTTAGTCCATTCTGATGGTATACATTTTTACTTTTTTTTTTTTTTTTTTTTGGAAAATTGAGTATATAAAGAATCAAAACTGAACAGAAATAAAAAAATGAAGAATTTGTCATCCAGGGCATAATCTCATCGGGAATTGCGAGGCTTTTGCAAACAAAACCCAAAGTAGATAGTATTTCAATACCTCCCACACTACCATAGGCCTGGGCTTGAGTGTGTAGTTTTGAAACAAAATTTTTCACAGAGAAACGTGGAGGGGAAGAAAATTCTATGAAAAAATATAGAAATACTGTATTTTCCAGACCATGATGCTCTTTTTTTCTCCAGGAAAATTTTGCTGAAAATTCTCTTGCATCTTATAGCTCGTTATCATCTTATTGCAATGATAAAAGTAAAAGCTTAATTTTACACTGAATTTTTTTTTTTAGTAAGCACCTGTGAATCTTTGTTTCAAATATATTCAGTAAAATATTTTTTCTCAAAATTTACCTTATAAAAATATGGGTGTATCGTATAGTCAGGTGTGCCATATTGTCTGGAAAATATGGGAACTAAAAAGCAAGTGTTCGGTAGAGTAGAATAGGGAAATGTTTTGAAGCCACCTAGATATAATGTTTAGAACTGAAGAAACCTCAAATGGTGAAGGTTTCTTCAGTTTGATAAAGCCTTCCTTAAGGAAGACACTATCAAAATCTTTACTATTTGTTTTTTGTAGTCTGCTAATATGAGACCTCTGGGACTGCCAGGGACAAACTTTAGTAAAAAGTCTACTCAGCTTCTTATATACAGTATTAAGAATTAACAAATAACCAGATATTCACAAGTTTTCCTTGCATTACTAATAACATTTAAAGTTAACTGCACCTAAGGATACTTAATGTGTTAATTGTACCTTAAGTGTAACTACTAGTACACAACATTGAGTTCATTCAAGTATGGGTGTATTGAGCATGGTTTGTAAGTGCAAAATAATTAGGAGGACTTTAACGCTGAATCAAGATAAGTATATTTCACATGGCTTTAGAAATAAATAGCAGAGACCGGGCTGGTTCAAATCATGTAATGAGGGAGCAGTGCACATAAGCATTAAGAATGCCTAGAGCAATAACAGTGCATATTATTTCCTGCTTCTCCTCCCTTTAAGCATTCTGCTTGTTGGGATTTAGGTTAGGTTATCTTTCCATCATCTTAGTCTTCCTTTAATTCATTTGCCTGTGGGTCTCCAGTTCTTTAACCTTCTGTTGCTAACATGATATCTGACAGGCGCCTCCTTTTTAAATTTTTCTGCCTTTTCTTAAATTTGTAAACGAAGTCAGATCCTCCTGTGTAACTTTGCCTACCAGTAATGTTTAAATGGTTATAAAATATTTTTCTGTTTTCTTTTCGATATATTATGAATTACAAAACATTAAATTTTTGTTTGGCTTTTAACACACCAGATGAGCAAAAACATCTTTCTTCTAGGCAACTCCCATTTCCATGTAGTATCTGTGAGATGCTAGTGACAGGTGTTTAATCTTGCCATAAAGGCTTTGATTTTTCCAGTTAAATGAGAAGAGCTGGTGAAGATATAGAAGTTCACATTGCATCTGCCAGATGCCTTGCGAGAGTCTAGGTTTCAATCATGATTGATCAGTAACCTTGAAAATCCTAGAAAAATACAATGGAAATTTTATTATCATCATTGGTTTCTCATTTATTTTAATTTGGTTTATAGCAAATCATAATTAATAGAACACCATTTTCCAGTCAGTAAAAATGCAAAAAATTTAATTTTTATAATTAAAACAAAGACGGGGTATCTCATGGACACCCCTTTTTTGTTTTAATTATAAAACAAAAAGTCTCCACAAGCTGTGTCCTTTTTTTAAAACCATTAACTTTTGTTTCAAAAGCTGACAGCCAAATAAAAGCAAATTGCTTTTATTCGGCTTCAATTTCATTTGCTTCAATTGAAAGAGTAAACATGCTGACAACATTTAAGATCTTAAACATCTCAGTTAGATCCTCACATAGACATTTGTCAACCTGCAAAGCTAGTCTTGTTCTCCTGTAATAACTCTTTGATATTATATACAGCTAGTCTTGTTCTCCCTCTTGTGTACCTTTCAAGTAAGTTTTGGAGACCAAGTGCAATATTCAATACTAATGCATTTGTGGGTGACCTAGGTTTTAAATTTGCTATAATGCTATCTTATAAATGCAAACAGAGTATGTACAAATGCACATGGGTGCCATACTCATTTCTACATTCATACATAAGCAAGTGGTGACCTAGGACTCCTCCTACTTATATTCCACCACCTACACACATATCCATGTACCAATAACTAACAACAAAAGTTTTCAAGAAACTTGGGTCACCTAATATGTATAAATACTCAGTATTTGATGAGTCCAATTTGTAGAGTAGGATACTTACCTTTTATTATTTTTTTTTTTTTTGACAGTTTAATTTTTGATAGAGCTGTAGTTTCAGTGTTAATGCCTGTTTCACCTCCAAGATTTGGCTGTAAGATAATTTGGAAAAGATTTTTTTTTTTGATATAAACATTACTAAAGATATTATTTGTTCATATTATCCAAAATTTAAACTATTACTTGCTTGTTTTCTCTAAAAAAAACAGTTAAAAATATACCAAAGCTCTTGGATTTGAATTTGGCATGACTGCTAGGTGGTTAAAAGGTATGTTGTACAGGAAAGGAATGAAACGGCTCTAATAGTTAAGTACACTTTTACAATTTAATGAAATTCATCTGAAAACAGAAAGGATGGAACTGATATATATGTTGACATTCCATTGATTATATCTAAACAGCTTCCCACAAAATTACAATAGCCACTGTTGTAGTTTTGTGGAAGCCGACTAGAAAGTTAGGCTCTGCACTTTTATCTGTTTTCCTAGTATATTGCAATTCACTGTATGTACAGTTACCCAGTTCTTGGTTAACTAAAATTCCATATCACAACCAAAGAGGGGTGGTGATCCTCCGAAAAAACTTCTTCTTCTAAGCATGCAGATGATCTGATGCTTTTGAATTGAAATAAGTATCACCGTCTTTTGACATCAAGTATCAACATATACACATCCTTCACCATTCCCAAACAGCTGATATCCAGTCGCTTACAAACAACCATTGATCTACAGATATGCTGACAACATAATTTTCATACTTTGTTGAGACTTTTGCTGACCTTTTCCCAAAGACTAAAATCAGGAGGTTTGTTGACTAGTTCTTGTAGCAATCAGTCTTACCCCAGTCAGTATGAATTTCACTTGAAGACATAACTACCTAATCTAACTTAACTTCCACAATCACCAACACTCACAAGCCTCTAAAGTTCTGCTTTCTCTCTGATTATGAACTAATAGTACTCATACCTCCAATGCCAAAGAAAGATAAATTTTGCATTGTTACATTAAGTGACAACCAAAACTGTTGTCATCTATACATGCTTGGAGATATAGAAACTCATTTTTGCACTTCCTTCCTATCAGCTATGCTAGTTAATTATGACTTTTAAAAAGGAAGTTAGGCAGGTGAAGGCAGATTACGACAAATCTTTGGCAAAGGATGCAAAGAGTTCTTTACTTATGTAAACTCTAGAAGGAAAGGGATGAATCAGATTGGACCACTTAACATAGATGGGTTGACTATTGATTATCATGCTCAGGTGGCTGATCAACTGAATGAGTATTTTGCATCTACATTCACACGAGGAGTTATTTAATGAGGGGAGTGCCAAAAGTTTATCAAACTCCAACAGGGAGCTAAGTGATTTTGTAATAACTGAGAGCAAAGTGGAGGAGAAATTGAAGTTAAACATAAAGGCACCTGGAGTGGATGGGGTCTATCCAGTTTTATTAAAGGAGGCAGCAGAGGAAGTAAGCAAACCCTTAGCCATAATTATGAGAGTTTCCTTGGACTCAGGGGAGGACCCAATGGACTGGAGGTGTGCAAATGTATCACCAATTTGCAAAGGGGGGGTTCAAAAGGTGACACAAGTAACTATAGATCTTTAATTGCAGCAATGATAGACATACAATTAGTCCCGTTACGGCATGGTGGTGCCAGGGGTTGTTAGTTTAACTTGTTTTCTAGGGAAAATAATGGAATCACTGGTTAAAGAAGCATTGCAGGATCATCTAGACAAGGCTGCAGTAATAGTTAAGATTAGTGCTTTTTTTGGGACGATACGGCGTACCAGCACATTTATTAACAGTGATGTGTGACATTTGGATGCAGTGCACTTCGAAATTTGTAATATTCTGTAAATTGTTTTTCATATGTTTACCTACTATTCAAATAAACTTAAAATTATTTAACTAAATTTGCATTTTTTCACTGTCTATTGTTAAGATATTTTCTACATAAAACTGTATAACCATTTTTATAATTCTAAATTATTCAGCCGAACCTCTGTTTAATGATGTCCTTTTATAGCGAATTATTTTGAAATCCCTTTGGAAATTACATTTAAAATATTTTCCGTTGAGCAAAGAAAATTTTTATATAGTGAACGGAGAATTAACTCAGTACGCACTGTTTGCATTTCTTCAGGCAATTTTGGCAATTAGTGCTGCTGTACGAATTACAAGAGCTAAAGGGATTACCATTCTACAACTTAGTGGTAGCTGGTAAAACCTATCTGACCACCTGTCCCACATATGGAGAAGTCACGCTGGTCAACAGTGAGCAGATCAAGGGGTATTCCCAATGGGCTCTGGTCCACCTTCTACTGGTGTCTCCGTAGGCAGGAGCAACAGTGCGTAGCACATGCTTCTTGATTAGACTGGGGTTCGAGCCCATGACCACCAAATACGGAGGATGCAGAAAGGTCAGATAATGACCACCACATATCCTCGGAGCAATATGGTCTTGGTTGCTTCTGCTCCTAAAAACCAAAATAACACCTACTGCAGTGGTGTCCAAACTTTTCCCGTACAGGGACCATATTCAAAAAAATTCAAAGTTAGATTTCTTTATGCTGTTTTAGTTCACTTTCCAGGCAGGCTGTAGGTTGGACACCGCTGTGAATCAACTGTAAGTGCCCCGTTCGAGAATTAGGAGAGCATGATTTTCTTTTACCCCAAAAAATAATCTGTTCTTTTGCAGAAGTGCGTTATCTACATTTTTCCGTACATTTTCCCTATCTCTGTTTACATGGTCACAGTATCTGAATGACACTGACATTTTGAACAGTTTCAAAAAGAAAGAAAGAAAAGAAAAAATTCAAATTTAAGAACTAATGACAACATCGATGACGAGAGAAGGAAAACTAGGACAACGAAGGTATTAAACCTTTTAAATATGAATTATTGCCATTTGGTGAAAATGAAGTTAGAAAATTGTCAATTACAGTTAAATGAAAGAGATGCAATTCGTGGATTTCGGGAATACCTAATTGAAAAGATGGTTTCGGAAGAATTGAAGCATTTGATGGATGCTCTGAGTACGATACCAATTTCATCAAGTCAATGTGAACGACGATTTTCACAAATGAACTGATCGCCAGCCCAACAAGAGCTTCGTTGATGACAAAAACAGTTTCTTCACTACTGTTTCTTAAAATTGTAAGCCGCTGCTGACCCGCTTCGATCCAGCAAATATTCGTGGCTGCTTCGGACAACAACCGACACAAAGAGGAAGAAAAGAAGTTGGCATAGGGTGTCGGATGAGAACTTAATAAAAATTTGAATATTCAACAAAAAAACTTTATTATGGAATTATTTTTACTTATTATTTTTAGAGTCCGTAGTCTAACAAAGTACCCTTATAATGTCACTCGGTTGTTTGTCTGTCTGTCCGTCCGTCCGTCCGTCACAGCATTGTATCTCTGGAACCACTCAACCTATTGTCACGAAATTTTGCATAGGTTTGTACATCACAAGGGCCAACATAACACCATATTGATCGTTGTTAACAAAAATTTGTCTGAGAAATGGAGGGGTAAAATGTGGGGGGGACAAAATGTCAACAAGCTACAGCTTATTATACACCATTGGAAGGAGTTCAATGAGTAGGTTTTTAATAATTTTAAAATTAAAAATGGCGGCGCCAGACAGGAAAATGTGACCAAATTTCATGTCCCCCCCCCCCCCATATTTCCGTCTCTAATGGAGCTAAAAATTTAAAAATCAGATTAGCTATGCATTATTTGATGCTTATCAAGGAAAAACTATTCCCATTAAAATCTATCATTTACTTTTTGTGTTAAAAAAAAAAAAATTATTGCACTTCGATAGTGCGCTTATTTGTATTAAGTAACTCTCCTTTTCGTGACAAAAAGTGTGCTAAATAGTTAGTTAATAAATGGCCTCCGTAGCCGAGTGGTCAGGAGTGGGAGTAGCATACGCTCCTTGAGTAGACTGGAGTTTAAGCCCCTGACTGCTAAATATGGTCGATCTGCCAACCAGCGTGGCAGATTATGGCCCATTTCCCTCAACATGAATTATTGAGGAGGCTTCCATCCTGCAGTGGGTTGATAATGGTTGCAGTTTTTTTTTTTAGTTAATAAATGACCTTTATAGGCCATTTATAAATTTTGTGATGAGAAGTATTTTTAAAAATTTTCGAAGCTGGAGTTGTCCCGGCAAGGAGGTACTCAGAGAGCCAGTGTTGAGGCGGCATTGGTGGGTAGGCACCTGCACAGAGCCTTGCACGACCCTCGCCTTCCAGACGCTTCTTCCCCAAGAGTTTAGTCGCTTCTCCCACTCTTGTCATTCACAACAACTGGAAAGACTCAAATAGACAATGTTTTTGTTAGTTCCTTAGTTTTAGGTCAAGCCGGGGTACTAGAAACTTTTTTCAGTTACCATAAAGCTCTCTATTTGAGATATTACACTAGCAACCATTAGTGACTACGGATCCTTCATCCTGAGTATCCAGAACTCAATAGTTGACCGATTTATTTACTTATTTTACTTATTTTTTTATATACTTGAATAATAAATTTATGCTTAATAAACTGTGTTAATATACTAAATTTGTTGTTCTTAATCCAAATTACCACTAAAGTAACAAAATCAGGACAAAAAAAAAAGTTAGAGTACTTTTCATATCCTTTTAATTTTCAATTTTTCCTGATAGCAAAGAATGAGTACCGGCACCTATTCTTTTACAAAAAAAGCACTGGTTAAGACACAGCATGGGTTTGTTAAAGGGAGGTCTTGTCTGACCAACTTGATTGGATACTATGATGTGGTCACAAAGGAACTGAATGCCAAAAATAATTTTGATATCATATACTTGGATTTCAGGAAAGCTTTTGATATTGTTGCACATGGAAGACTGCTGTACAAATTGGAGAGATATGGCATTGAGGGCAAGTTGCTACAATGGATAAAGGGATCATTGAGTGGGAGACAACAGAGTGTGTTAATCAATGGACACTGCTCTTGGACAAATGTTATTAGTCAAATGGGCCCAACACCCAGGGTTCAGTGTTGGGCCCATTGTTGTTTTGAATATTTATCAATGATATTGATGAAGGTATATCAGGTTTAATGTCCAAGTTTGCAGGTGATACAAAGGTTGGCAGCATTGTTAATGACAGTATGCTACTGCAACTGGATCTAGATAAGTTGGGAAAATGGGCTGAGAAGTGGAAACTGAAGTTTAACATTGACAAATGCAAATGGGTCGCAAATAACCCAAGAGAAATGTACCAACTGTGTGGTACTACACTCAGGGAAGTGGAAAGTGAAAAAGACCTGGGGGTAATTGTGCAGTCAAATATGAAGTTTGCTGAGTAGTGGAGATGGGCTGCCAGGGCAGGTCATGAAGTCATGTGAATAATTTATAGGAATTTTGCTAGCAGGGACAGGGTGGTGATTATCCCATTCCATTATACAAGGCAATGGTCAGGCCACACCTGGAGTACTGTGTACAGGTCTGGAGGCTTCATTTTAGGAAGGATGTAGAGTTGCTAGAACGAGTACAAAGAAGGGCAACAAGATTGGTGAGGGGAACGAAGGAGTGCTCCTACCAAGAAAAGCTTAAGTTCTGCAAATTGCAGTGGCTGGAGAGTAGGCACCTGCGAGGTGATCTGATTGTGGTGTATAAGGCCTTGAATGAGATGAGTCAAGCTGAATGCTGATGGGATTCTTCCTCTTGCTCAGATTAAGAACTTGATGGGGCATAGATTCAAATTGAGGAAAAACAGTTGTAAAATAGATTTGTGGAAATTTGCCTTTAGGCAGCGGGTAGTTGATTGGTGGAACAGACTTCCATCTTTTGTTGTGGAAGTTGATAGCCTAAATAAAATTAAGGCTGAGCTGGACAGGCTGATTCTGCATAATCTCGCTTTCTTGCATTGTATGCCTCTGCTAATTCTAATCCTAATGTTAACTCTCATTTCAGCAGCTTTCATTGTGGTTAAATTATTTGGTACCTCAGTGGATGCCAAAGAACAAAACCTTAGCGAAACCCTGACCTAAAAGAAGCATTCTCTTTAAGACAAGCTCCATGTAGTGGTCTGTCTGTCTGAAAGAACTTGGGGAAGCTCATCGGACAGGGTTTTTTGTCCTAGATCCTGTGACAGCATTAATAAAACCAAGCCTTGTCTACATTGAATTCTTACTAAATTTACTAAACTTACTAAATTCTGACTGGAAGTGGTGGTAGAAAAAGATGCCAGAAAAATTTCTGCACTTCTCTACAATATATAGATCTGAACTGTTGGCTGGATTATTATATCACAAAGTTCACTATTAGTAATGCTTTGATAGTTTTCTGCCTTGTTAATCAGTCTGTCTGACACTGATTACCATTATAAGGACTAGAAGATTGTAGCAATTAATTAAAGACTCATAACCTAAAATGGTTGCAGAAAGTGGTGAATATCATCTTGAAATTAGCAAGTGCCTTTATCATTCATTGTTTTTGATGTGGGCAACATCAGTGCTTTATTCCAAATCCATGAGGATTATAATATCAAAAATGATGCAGTGGCCTTTTTCAAATTGCTCTCTCCCTGTCATAGATCACAAATATAACAACTAATCTCACTGGGTACATTCATCCTCCTGAGGGTATTGAATATAGTATCACATTTTTAAGTAATAAATTACAGATATACAGAAAGATTTAGCTGTGCTTTTGACTTGTGGGATGTCCTCCTTGACAACATACTTTAGTTGTTTCATTACTTATATGGAGTGATCTCTGTTCAAATTGGAGACCAGAAGAATTCTTCAAGGCCTCCTCAAGTTGTTGTTGTTTTTGGTTTTTAGGAGCATTAGCAACTAAGGCCATATTGCTCTGGGGATATGCGGTGGTCATTCCCTGACCTTTCCGCATCCTCTGTATTTGGTGGGCATGGGCTCGAACCCCGGTCTAATCAAGAAGCGTGTGCTACTCACTACTGCTCCTGCCAGCCGCCTCAAGTGGGGCTGTAGTTATCTGGTCTCAGGAAGAAGCAGTAGGATGCCCCCCCCCCCCCCCCCAAGTAATTCCTGGTTCTTCAGCCTGCACAGTGTACAGAACCAGAGCTGCTCCTAGAGTTTGGGAGGCTTGGGTGTAAGAATTAATGTATGTTGGGGGATAGCTGGTCCTCTTCCTTGGTGGGAATGAAGGCCCCTTTATTTGGAATTTAACTATTTTCCATCAGGGGCCTAGGTACATGCAATCATCTCCCCACAAGGACTAGCCCTGTACAGATTAGCCCAGGCACATAACACTTACTTATACAAACAAATCTAGGTTACCATTGGAGCTGTAATCTGTGTAGCTGATCTGCCAAAAATTCCCAAGAAGAATCCATATAGATCATCTGCTTGCTAGCCTGATAAGATTGGTGAGTAGATGAAGAATATTACAGTCACAACAGCTGTGATTACTTAGTCCACTTGTCATTTAGTATAAATGTACTAAATAAATGTACCTGGGTATAACCCAGAAATACGGAAATTTATGTATTCCTTTCACTTAAATCAAAAGTCTTTGGATTTAGCTAATTATGTATAGACCCAGGATAACAAAGGTGTGATCAACTTGACGTGGGGGGTCAAGTTGATACAACTTCCACAGCACATGGCCCATTTGTATCCTAAGATGACCTCCATAAAATGCTTGCCAAACACATTCCATGCAGGGAACATATCCACAAACAACTTTTATAAAATAATTTGCCAAACTTTGGTCCATGGGACTGTTTTACATATTTTCTCATATGCCAAGCTGTGCTTGCTACTTGGGAGTCTTACAATGCTGATGGAACTGATATTTGATTGACACTCAAGTGGACCTATTTCGGCAAAGTCTGGTCAATCTCTGACAGCCAGACCCTCTGCACCTTCATGATGGGACTAAGTAACCCTGGGTATAATCCCCATGTACAAATCCTGAAATATGGCACCTAGCGCACTAGGTGGCACCCACACCACATGGAGGAATGCCACACCTCTGTCTTGCCAAGCAATACTAGGTGGTAGATGACTCTCGTCAACTGGTGCAATACCACCACTTTTCTTATTGGAGACTGGAAGTGGTGGAACCCATGTTTAGTCTCCTTACCATAGACATCATGGTAAGATCCAATCTTTTTTACATTTCAAGGGTACAGCTCTAAAATGGTGTTTGCAAAATAGTCCACCTGACCGAACCTATTGGTAATTCTCTAGGAGTATTCCAGATCAGCTAGTTTATAATCTTGCTACTTCTACTCTGTCACATAGTGACTAGAGAGAGTCCAAGTGGGGGCCATGTTATGTCAATGAGCTAGGTATATTCTTGCCCTATCCAAAAAGTTCATTACTTCATACAGCATGACCCCTGGCCACCTTTTCTTACTACTGAATACCCCATGAATTGTCAAACTAATAGAAGAAACTTATCTGTGAAAGATCTAAACCTCCCAAACACTTCCTTGTTCATTTCACAAATATACATGGTCTCATTTCTAATCTCAATGATGTCCCTTTCCATGTACAGTCTTCCAAACCCTGAGTACTTTTTCTGACAGAATCCCAGTTATTGATTGATTCAACCACTGCTCATCTCAGTTGTCCGAATTTTTGCCGTATGATTCCTTTTGCTTCAAGGATAGTACTTGTAGGTGGTAGATGACTTTCATCAACTGGTGAAATACCACCACTTTGCTTATTGGAGGCTTGAAGTGGTGAAACCCATGTTTAGTCTCTAGAGCAAAGTTTCCGGCATCCCCCTTCCCCCATACTTCTCCTTCAACCCATGCACAGTACTAAGTACTATAGGTTTTGATACCTTTCGTGTTTGGGGGTTTCATAAAAAAAAAAAACAAACTTGTGCATATGTCCGTTCTGATGTACCCTGTCTGAGGCTTAGCCATTTGGAATCTCCTCTTTTCGATCTTCTCTGGCTTAAAATCTCTCTACCAAATTGTCACCATTGTTCTCTCAATTCCACTAATCACTTGGAACTCTGACTTCCTCTCTTTTAAACTTGACTTTGTCCGGTCCACTTTCCTAACAGTAAGGTAATTTTCTTTGGTGATTTTAATGTTCACAATTCCAGCTGGCATCCGCTTTCTAATTACATGGACCCAGCTGGAGTAGTTTTTTGCAATTACTAATGACCTTGCACAGACTGTTCATTTACCTACCAGAATACTAGACAATCCTAACCATGCAGCCGACACACTTGATCTTTTTCTCCCAAACAACCTTTCTAAGTACAGGGTCAAGTTGAGTGGTCCTTTAGGCACAGACCACAACTTGGTGAATGGTCTCTTCTCCTACCATTCTCAACCTCGTGTTATTTGGCATTACAAGAATGCAAAATGGGATGATCTGTAAGATTTTCTTGGTCAGATTTGAAATCTTCATCAGAAGATTTCAAATCTTCTGATGTTAACGTTTGCTCAAATCGTGTCTAAAATTATTCTTGTAGGGCTGGAATCCTTTATTCCAAACTCCACCATAAAATCTCATCCTTTATCTAAACCTTGCTTTTCCAATAAATGTGCTAAGGCTGTTCAAAAGAAGAACATTGCATATCGTAATTGGCTTAGTTCCAAATCTCCAGGTTCATTTTCTGCCTACACCAAAGCTCGAAACAATTATAGTTATTAATCAGTCCAGACTAGATTTCAAGCAGGCTAAGAGTAGAAAACTTGCGTCTTGTCCAAATGGGAGCTGAGCATTCTGGTCTCTTGCCAAAGCTATTTGCTGCAACTTTTGCCTATATATGTTCCCAGCTCTGTCAAAACCGGATGGTTCTATTGCCCTCATGATCTTGATAAACCACCTCCTACCATTCCCATACATACACTCTGTTTAATGCCTCCTTTTGTTTTCCGTCATAAGGATTTTGACAAATATTGATGCTAAGGTCCTGATGGTATTTCTCCACTTGTTCTAAAAACCTGAGCTTACTGCTGATCTGTGTCCCTTTTTTTCGCTTTCTTATTCCAAAGGTGTTTTCCCTTCTGCTTAGAAATTTGCTCATATCCGGCCAGTTCCTAAAAATGGTGACAAATCCCTCCCATCCAGTTATCATCCCATTACAATTACTTCTACTCTTTATAAAGTAATGGAGAAATCATTTAACCACCAACTCTTAAACTGTTTATAAAACTTTCACCTGAACAATGATTGCCAGTATGAATTCCATCAGTGTCGATCCACTGGTGATATTCTGGTTGGCATTACCAATCTATGGATATAATCAATGAAAATGTTTGGGGAAACTCAAGCAGTTGCTCTTGAAATTTCAAAGGCTTTTGATCATGTTTGGCATAAAGGCCTTCTAAATAAGCTTCCATTTTATAGTTTGCTAGCTGATTTTGTAAGTGGGCATCCAGTTTTTTCTTTGACTGCTCACTGTGGGTGATGGTAAATGCCACTCCATCTTCTACCTTCTCCACTAATGTTGATGTTCCTCAAGGTTCAGTTCTCTCCCACTCTTTTATATTAATGACCTTCTTTCACTGACCAGAAATCCTGTCCATAGTTTAACTGATGATAGCACGTTGCATTCCACCTTCCAGTCTGAGTAACCTTGCCCTGCACAAACGGCTTCAATTTCTCAAATATCCACTACCAATTCCTTAAATGCTGATTTCCAGTGGGGCAAAGATAACTTGTTGATTTCAATCTTTATAAAACTGAATCCTGTCTTATATCTTGATAAAAAGGATTCTTCTGCTCTTATGATTTCTAGGCAAGAGCATTAGCAAAGGCACATGATGCAAGAAAGCAAGCTTATATAGCTTCAGCCAAAAAAAAAACACACACACACACACCCTTCTCATTTCATCCATCCACTAGCTCCAAATGTTTGTCTAGTTCTGCCTTGAATCTATTTAAGCTATCAACTTCTACAACGACAGATGGAAGTTTGTTCCAGCAATCAACCACCCGCCGGTTAAAGACAAACTTCTGCACATCTATCCTACAACTGTCTTTCCTCAATTTGAAATTATGCCCTCTCAGGTGATTATTCTGAGCAAGAGGAAGAATCCCATCAGCATTGAGCATGCTCAAACCATTCAAGGACTTATACATCTCAATCAGATCACTTCACAGGTATTTAGTCTCCAGACACTGTAATTGCAAAACTTAAGCTTTTCTTAACAAGATTTTCCCTCCTCCGTATTTTAGTAGCTCCATGTTCATTCCACCAGGTCCAGGTGCCTTTTTTTATTTGTTTCTACTTCCTCAAAGCTAATCCTTACTTCTCTTGTCCAGGACGTTTCAACTTTGTTATTTCTTCATTCCTCTGTTTTCCCTCAGTAGTTCTTCATAATATCTATACCTACCATTCTTCTAATTTTATTATACCCAGATTAACCTTTTGTTTATGCAACTGTCGCAACTCTTCAGCACCTTCCACGCTGCAGCAGATCTCTCACATCCTATCTTGGTTTTTTACTTCCGCACAGGTTCTTTCCCACACCTCATTTTTTGCTTTGTCAATTTTAGGCCTTACTTCTTTATTTTTCTGCCTTATAGATGCTCCTATGTTCATCACTTTTAGAGCTAAACCATCTGAGGTATGCATCTTTTTTTTCCATTCATTAATTCTTTTAACTCTGAATTCATCCAAGTACTTGGTACCTTTTTATCCATTCTGCCCAATACTTCTCTTTTGATCTTCATTACTGTTGTTTTTAAGTGCTCATAAATGTAATCGAATTCGTGGTTTAGCCTTCTTCTCTAAAGATCTGCAATACTTTCCTCCTTTAGGATTTCAATATTAAACCTATTATCATCAATTTGTTCATTTTTGGATTCATAATTATTTCTTTCCTTTCCTTTCCTTTTTGGTAGATCCATGGAAGCACTAATGTGACCTTAACCAGAAAGTGATCAGACCCACAGTTTGCTCCTCTTTGGACTCCAAAATGTTTAACCTGGATTGTACTTTGCTGTTTAAAAATTACGAAGTGTATTATCGATTTCAGTTTCCTTGTTTCTTGTATACAGGTATATTTATGTATCTCTCGGTGTTGGAAAAAAGTATTACCAATCTTCAGTTTGAACTGTTTACACAATTCAATTAGTCTCTCTCCATTCTCATTCTTTTCATTTTCTCCAAATCTTCTTATGACATTACTATCTTCAGTCTGTCCAACTCTTGAGTTCAGGTCTCCCATCAAAAAGATTTCTTTAGAGCTTGGTATTTCTTCCATTACTTCTCTCAGTTCTTTCCAAAACCCTTCTTTACACTCTGTAGGAGTGTCATTGGTAGGCACATAAACTCTCATAAACAATCATGATTCCTCTTCCAAATATCTTGAATTCCACAGTTAAAATTTGTTCATTCAAAAGATCCCATTTTGTCATAAAATTTTCTGATTCTTTTGTGTATGAGTGTGGAAACTCCTGCCTTGGCTCTCTGATCATTTCCTCATCCCCTTTCCTTTCTTCTTTGTTTCCGAAAAAACAATCACATCCATTCCTAATTCATTTAATTCTGATTAAACTTGATCTTGGCTTGTATTTCAACCCTGTACATTCTAGCATCCAATATTCAAAATCCATTTTCCTTTTCCAGTTCGTCTCAAAGTTTTCTGACCAGCTTTGTCTTTGTTAGGTCTTTTAGTATTGCTAAGTTTTTACGATGAATGGGGAGCTGGGCCAGGGTACCTCTCTTAGTCTGGCTCCTCGCTATAGATCTGCCCGGCTTGGGTGGCGCCTCCGTAGCCAGGTGGGAAGGAGCAACAGTGCGTAGTACATGCTTCTTGATTAGACCGGGGTTCGAGCCCGTCACCACCAAATACGGAAGATACGGAAAGGTCAGGGAATGACCACCGCATATCCCGGAGCAATATGGCCTTAGTTGCTAATGCTCCTAAAACACCAAATAACAATAACAACCCGGCTTGGGTGGCCCTACTGGTAGCAAGCTACTGCTGATATAGCTCTATAGTTCATTGAAGCATACAAGTTCCTTTACCAATGACAAGGTGGAGATACCTGTGGGGGTAGATTGTAAATCCACACTGCTCCTCTGAAATCCTTATTTCTTTCTCTAATTTAATTTTCCGTATCCCACTAAAAAGATTTTTTTCTTACCGAGTATTTAAATACTGAGTATTTTATTTTTTAAATGAAATTAGGATTAAAATATAATATAATGCTACTTAAATGATACTATACTATTCAAATTAATTTGTTACCTTTTATCTGGTTATTATTAACTTTTTCCATCATTTGGTCTCTGTATGTTGCAAAAGTTTGTGTGCATTGTTAAGGGTCAAAACATGTCATATAAGTTAATGCAATGCAATTCTATACACAGCAAACCAACCAAAGATGTGCAGTGGCATCATTACATAACATCTCATATTGTAAATTCCTTCACAATGAGTTGCCTATCTCATTATACCTTGAATAAGTAATGTTTCCCCAGTAGAGAACACTATTGTTACTTATTCTCAGTGGGTACCACCACCACCCAGATGGCTTTTTCAGGGTTATTTGGTCCCTCATCAGTGAATGGATTGGTACCCCAATGGTATAACAGCTCGACAACCCAGTTATGAATTAATTTCACTATGTGTGAGAGATGCCAGGTGGGGTGTAGTTTAATACATATGAGATTTAGGGATGAAAATCCTCAGACTGCAAGAAGAGTTTGCTGTCGTAAAAATTAGTGCAATGGCATAATTTCTATACACAGTAAACCAACTAAAGTTGTGAAGTGGGCATCATTACATAACATCTCATATTGTGAATTCATTCACAATGAGTTGCCTGTCTCATTATACATATAAATTATCAGGTGACACAGAAGCCTGTTGTAGATATAAACTAGAAAGGAGCTTGTCTGTAACCAAGTCACAAAGGAAGTTAGGCAAGCAAGGGCAGATTACAAAAAATCTTTCATGAAGGAGGCAAAGAAAAACAGCAAATACGAGGGTGGTTCAATAAAGAATTGCCCTTACCTAGTTCCATATATTGCAGTCATGATATTTTGTGTGTGCATCATACATATCTGTGTACTAAAGGTGTAAAATTTCAGCCCTGTGTCTTAATTTGTTTTTCTCTTACAGAGCTAAACGTGTGACGAAGTAGCATCATGGACAAAGTTGAAGCCTGAGCTGTAATCCGGTATCTGTTCTTGAAGGGAAAGTCTCCCAAAGAAATCCACGAGGAGATGACTGCTGTATATAAGGATGAAGTCCCATCCTATGGCATTGTGAAGCACTGGCATAGACTGTTTAGGTGTGGTCGGACATCGGTAGAATCTGAGCCCATTCCAGGTCTTCCCCATTCAGCCATTGATGACAGCACGATCAGAAAAGTGGAGTCGTTAATCATGGAAGATTGCCAGATATCTGTGCGTGAATTGTCCCAGGAGGTGAAGATTAGTGTGGGCTGTGTCGAAACAGTCCTTCATGACCAACTCCATTTATGGAAATTGAGTGCAAGATGGATTCCCCGATTATTCACTGGTTTCCAGAAGGCTGATCGACAACAGAAATCACAAGAGTTGTTAGCCCTGTGCCAAAAAAATGAGGAAGACTTTTTCTCTCGTCTAATCACTCAGGATGAAAGTTGGATACACCATTTCGACCCTGAAAGTAAAAAGCAGTCCATGAAATGGCGACATCGTGGTTCCCCATCCCCCAAGAAGGCAAGGGTCCAAGCATCAGCAGGAAAGGTCTTGCTGACAGTGTTTTGGGATGAGAAAGGTGTAATAATGACTGATTACCTGTTGAAAGATAGAACAATTACAGGTGCCTGTTATGCCAACTTACTCACAAAATTACGGAGAAAATCAAAACATGTAGGCGTGGCATGCTATCCGAAGGTGTGAGAATGCTTCAAGACAATGCCCCAGTTCACACTTCTGAAATTGCAACAACACAAGTGGCCACTTGTGGATATGAAATACTGACCCATCCAGCCTACTCACCCGACCTTGCACCATTGGACTTCTTGTTTCCTTCCCTCAAATCATTTCTTCAGAGGACCCACTTCCTTGATGACGAGACACTCATTTCTGCAACAGAATCATGGTTCAAAGACCAACCTCACCACTTCTACAAAAACAGTATCCTTAGCCTCATCCATCGATGGGGAAAATGTGTAAATCTGCACGTAGCTATGTAGAGGACTAAAACCTGTGCCAAGAATCAAAAGAATTGCCCTGACCTAGCACCTCTGCAGCTAGGTCAGGGCAATTCTTTATTGAACTACCCTTGTACTTCTTTACTTATGTAAACATTAGAAGGAAAGGAATGAATCAGATCTGGTCCACTTGATATCGATGGTTCAACTGTTGATGATCCTGCTCGGGTTACTGACAAACTGAATAAGTATTTTGCATCTACATTCACATATAAGGAATTCTTTAGGGAAGGGATGCCAGAAATTCATCAGACTCTCAACAGAGAGCTAAACAATTTTGTAATAATGGAAAGGAAAGTGGAAGAGAAATTGTTGAAGTTAAACATAAGACATCTGGGGTGGATGAGATCTATCCAATTATATTAAGGGAGGCAGCAAAGGAAATAAGCAAACCGTTATCCATAATTATGAGAGCATCCTTGGATTCAGGGGAAGTCCCCATGTACTGGAGATATGCGAATGTATCCCCAATTCACAAAAGGGGATCAAAGGATGACACGAGTAATTACAGACCTGTTAGCTTAAAGTCTGCTCCGGGGAAAATAATGGAGTCATTGGTAAAAGAAGTAATGTAGGATCATCTAGACTAGGATGCATATACTTCAGACACAGCATGGATTTGTTAAGGTCAAATCTTGTCTGACTAATTTGATTAGATACTATGATGTGGTCATAATGAACTGGATGCAAAAAATAATTTTAATATCATATACTTAGATTTTAGGAAAGCTCTTGATGCTGTTGCACATAAATGACTACTTTACAAATTGGAACACTATTGCATTAGGGGCAAGTTGCTGCTAAGGATAAAGGGATGGTTTAGTGGGAGAAGACAGAGAGTGGTAATCAGTGGATAATCAGTTGCTCTTTGTGGACTGATATTATTAGTGGAATCCCCCAAGGAGTAACTTTTTAACTGTGTGGTACTGCACTCAGATTAGTGGAAAATGAAAAAAACCTGGGGTAATTTTGCAGTCCGACATGAAATTCTCTGAGCAGTGCAGATAGGCTGCTAGGGTAGCTCACAGGGTTTTGTCAATGATATACAGAAATTTTGCTCGCAGGAATAAGGAGATTATTATCCCATTGTATAAGGCAATGGTCAGGCCATTTTTGAGTATTGTATCCTCATTTTATGAAGGATGTAGGGCTGCTGGAACGAGTACACAAGCTTGGTGAGGAGAACAAAGGGGTGCACTTACCAAGAAAGACTTCAGTTCTGCAAATTGCAGTGTCTGGAGACTAGGCAGCTGCAAGGTGATCTCAGATGTTTAAGGCTTTGAATGGATTGAGTATGCTCGGTGCTGATGGGATTTTTGCTCTTGCTCAGACTACACACATGAGAGTGCACAAATTCAAATTGAGGAAGGACAATTGCATAATAGATGTGTGGAAGACTGCCTTTAGCCGGCAGGTAGTCGATTGCTGGAAGAAATGGGAGGTGGGTTTTTTTTTTTTTTTTTGGCTGATGCTGTTAAGCTTACTTCCTTGCATCACTTGACACTTCTAATGCCATTGCTAATACCACAAATAAGTAACAGTAATGCTTACCCAGTATAAAATGCTATTGTTACTTATTCTCAGTAGGTACCACCACCACCCAGATGGCTGTGATAGGGCCTATTGGCTCTTTATTGGTGAGTGGGTAGGAAACAGTCTTCTGGGTGGTGATACCCACTAAGAATAAGTAACAGTAGTCTTCTCGACTGGGAAGCATTACTTATTCAAGATATAATGAGATAGGCAACTCATAGGGTTATACTCTAGTTTATGGTACCCCTTGTGTTACGCTATGAGACAAACACAGATTGCATGAAGGACATGAACCGAGAAAAAATTTGTAATTAGAAAGAAAAAAATACTTATAAGAGGGGAATGTTTTTAATTGACTTTCATTTTTGTTTAGTGAAAAAAGGTCAGGTTTTTACGTGACTTTGGGAGGGATTCAAGCAAAACCGATCGTTGACCACAGACGGGGGGGGGGGGGGGGGGTACTATAAACTGGAGTTTTACCCTCATAGGTAATGAATTATATTAGGAATCAGACTGGTAGATAAGAAGAGAAACACATGGATTAGGCAGCAAAACACAAATAAAGGACATTCTTATCAAAACTAAAGAACTGAAATGGACTTGGGCAGGACACATAGCTCGAAGATATGATGACAGATGGACTAAGAAAATAACAGAATGGTATTCAAGAGGAACTAAAAGAAAACCTGGATCACAACAACAGAAATGGACAGTTGAAATTCTCAAATTCGTAGATAGTAAATGGTTGGCCATTGCACAAAACAGAAGAAACTGGAAAGTTGCTGGAGAGGCCTTCATTCTGCAGTGGATTGAAAGCAGCTGATGATGATGAGGCAATTTATTGTGAAGAAAATCACAATATGAGATTTATGTAATGATGCCACTGCACAACTTCAGTTGGTTTACCATGTATAGAAAGTATGATATTGTACTAATTTATATGACAGTAAACTCTTCTTGTAGTCTAGTGCTTTTTAGCAGTAAATCTCGAATGGGTCAAAACTTGGTAAAACGACTGTAACATTAGTCTAAATTAACCCCTTACCCACATCTAATTACAAAAGATAATCTATTCATAATTAATTCAACAAATCTTGGGCCAGGAGTTGCTAAATTGTGGGCCTTAGATAATACTCTTATTTGCCTAGAACATAAATTTGATCCTGGATAAAATTCAGTCAAGAATAGCTTAGTTTAGCATGATTTTGTGAATGCCGAATAATTAAAAACTTTAACCATTTTTTAGTACTATGATAATATTTATATGCATGTGACCATATCTACAATAAATAGCAGAAGGACATTGTATATTTACTTATCCTTTATTTTTGATTAAAAAGTCCTCATGCTTTTACTAATTTTAATGCTTTTTTCTTAAAATCAAGCATATTGTTTCCATATACACAATTATTAATTTGTTTAATTTCATAATTTCAGGAAACAATCATGGATGTACTCATATGTGGTATCTGTCACCAAGAATTTCATGACATTGGTCCATTTATGGATCATAAAAACAATTTCAAAACTTATGCCTGCAGTCAGTGTGGTTCATTGTTTCATACCGAAGAAGAAGTGGAAAATCATGTGGCTGTTGAACACATCATTGCACCTTCAACAGATGAAGCAGCTGAAACCTCTGATCTCACAAATACAAGTCTACTTATTCCACAAGAACAGTTGCATACGGGTCTTTCAAATCCTGATGATAATTCACAAGGTACTTAAAATGTTAGTAGTAACAAAGTTTCACCAAAGGAACATGATATCTGCTTTGCAAGCTTGCTTTCCCATTATGCATTTGCTGAATTAGGTTTACTGTTAGTCATTCATGTTGATATGCTATTATAGTCAGTAAAGTTTTCTCACTCTGATGATTAATTTCCATTATGTATGATTTTATTATTATTATTTTTTTTTTTCCACAAACACTAACTACTGCTCAATATAAAGGTACCATTACAGATTAAATAATTTAGTGTCATATAAAAAAAGTAGTGAAATATTAACATCTAGTCTAAAGAAATCTCTGTAGTGTTTGACAAAAAGTATTTAGAAATTTAAAAAAAGAAGTGTGCTGTGTATTGGGAACTAAATCTTATGCTTCTGCAAGTTTTCTTAATCCATCTAAACCTAATGTCAAATAATGGTTTTGAAGTTTGCTTATGGAAGTCAGTGAAAGTAAGTAATGGGGATAGGGTGCAGTTAACATTTCTTGTTTGCACTCGAAGTAAGACTTAGCACAATGTATTTGTACCTTAAACAAATGAAAGGAGACTAACACTAATTAATTGATAATTAATTCCAGAAGTAATAGTACCAGCCAAATAAACTGAGACATTCAAAGTGATTGATTGGTAAACAACCCTGCCAAATGACTATCTAACAGGAAGGTATGCTAGCAGAGAAGTTACTATGTTCCTTTAGTGAAAGTTTCCATTTTATTCATTATTATTGTTATTGATTATATCTTGCAGTCTGTGAAATGAGTATACAGGGTGTTTCAGTTAAACGTTTCAGAACTTCTAAGAGGGGTAGGGTACATCCTGACAACTCGAAATCATATAGCAATGTGGGGTCGGAAATGCTTTCCTGAAGCGGTGTTGTACACAGAAGCACCATAAAGAAAAGAGACCGTAAGTGAGAAATCGTTTTAATAATACATGAAAAGAAAGAAAAGGTACATGGATTAAAGTAAGTGTTCGAAGTTTCTTCCACGGGCTACAATGCACGCCTCACATCTCCGACGCATGGACATCCGAACATTCTGGAATACTCCAGGCGAATTTCGAAATTCTTGAACAAGAACGCCAAGTTAGTAGGATGGATGATTACACGAACGCAGAGTTAGCCGATATGCATTTGGCGTATGGGGCTGCAAATTGTAGTGGGCCAGCCGCACAGCGTTTGTACGCGGAACGATATCCGACGAGGCGTATTCCCAGTCATAATTTCTTTGCAAGACTGCACCAGAGGTTAGCTGAGAGAGGTTCATTTGAAAGAGCTGACAGGGACAGGGTAAGAACAGCACGGACTCCAGCCGTCGAACAGAATGTGCTGCAGCATGTACAGGGGAATCCAAGAACGAGTACACGAAGTCTAGCAAACGCAGTCGGGGTTTCCCATTGCAGCGTCTGGAGGATTCTCCGAGAACAAGACATGCATCCATTTCACGTGCAGCATGTCCAGACACAGCAACCGGAGGATTATGCACCTCGTATTGCTTTCGCACAGTGGTACCTTGGAAAATGTGCTACAAATCCCCTTTTTCCTGCTGAAGTGTTGTTTTCCGATGAGGCATCCTTCACAAGGGAAGGAATTTTCAACACGCATAACGACCATATCTGGGCGGTCGAGAACCCGCATGCAATACGACGTCGTGCAGCACAGATTCGATTTTCGGTCAATGTATGGGCCGGTATTATGGGAGATCACCTCATCGGATCTTACCTGTTACCGTGTCGTCTAACCGGACCTATCTACTTGATCTTTCTGCAGCAAGTATTGCCACAACTTTTGAGAGATGAACAGATTTCTGCATCAACGCAACAGACAATGTGGTTCCAACACGATGGAGCCCCTGCCCATTATAGCGGAGATGTTCGTAACTACCTGGATGTCACATTTGGTCAACAGTGGATCGGACGTGGTGGTCCCGTGCGTTGGCCTGCTCGGTCACCCGACCTATCATGTCTTGATTTTTATTTCTGGGGTCATATGAAATCGCTAGTTTATGACACCCCTGTTGACAATGCTGAGGAGCTGGTTGCAAGAATCGCAGTAGCTGCCGAAGAAATTCGAAATTCGCCTGGAGTATTCCAGAATGTTCGGATGTCCATGCGTCGGAGATGTGAGGCGTGCATTGTAGCCCGTGGAAGAAACTTCGAACACTTACTTTAATCCATGTACCTTTTGCTTCTTTTCATGTATTATTAAAACGATTTCTCACTTACGGTCTCTTTTCTTTATGGTGCTTCTGTGTACAACACCGCTTCAGGAAAGCATTTCCGACCCCACATTGCTATATGATTTCGAGTTGTCAGGATGTACCCTACCCCTCTTAGAAGTTCTAAAACGTTTAACTGAAACACCCTGTATAGTTGAAAGGTAAACAGTGAAGCAACTGCTGCATTTCTGCATTTTATTATTTTCATTCTCTTTCTTCTCCTAATGTTTTTTTTTTCTTTCCTATCCTGCAATGGGTAATGATACCAGGTGTGTGTGTGGGGATGGTTCTTATATCTGGTTACTATTATTGATCAAGGAACTCTCTGACTATCCTGCTGGTGTTCAGGATTGCAGCTTTCTGGAGTTCCATGTTAGTGTTCTCTGCAAGGCCTATTGCTGCTAGATTCTTATGGAGGCTCTTTGACACCATGCTGGTGGTTGATGTGGTTATTGGGATCGTCATTACTTGTTCCATATATCATATTTCTTTGACTTCCTGTCTGAGGGGTGTATACTTCCTGATCTTTTCCTCGTAGTTTCTCTGGAGTTGCTGGTATTGGGCGCTGTGCTGTCAATCAGGTAGGTAGACATTTCCTTCTTGTCAATGAGGATTATGTCTAGTCTGCTGTGCGGGATCTTCTTGTCTATTATTGTCGCACAGTCCCGGTATAGTTTGTGAGTAGGGATCTGTAGTATGGCTTAGGGTTCATGCTTGTAATACAATATACTTTCTTTAATCAACTGGTTCTTTTGTGCTAGCTGCTGATGTATTATACTGGTGACCTCATCAAGTCTGAGTGTATTCTGTCTGGTTGATCAACTTGCATACCACAATGATCTGTTGGATAGTTTCTGGGGCTGAGTGGCATCGTCAACATGTATCATCTGTCACTCCGGTATCTTTGGTGATGTATTTCCTGTAGTTCCTTGTGTTGATTACTTGGTCTTGGATGGTGAGCATGATTCCTTCAGTATTGGGGAGGAGCTTCCCACTTGTGAGCCATGTATTGGAAGCCATCTTATCTATGTAGTCTTGATGGAAGTCATTGTAGTGTCTACCATGAAGTGCCTTCTTTGCCCATCTTTCTGTCTGTGTGAGTTGGATCTTCTTTTTCCATCTTTTTTATGGCTTGGTAGATTGGTAGACTGCTTTTTTTTTTTTAGATTGTTGCTGTGTTTTCCTGGAATTAATCCCACAGGTTGTTAATCGCCATCTTCTCTTGTTCTTGTTCAATGACCAAATATACTTTGGTCAAACCCCTTCTTCAGGCTATGGTTAGTTTCTCAATGGCCGAATTTGGGCAGTGTTGGTGGCTCTTGGTCATTATTATCCTGGTCTATCTCATAACCTCCTCCAGCTCTGTGTTGGTCCAATCTATGATCCCCAAGATTAATTAGTTACTGGGACTGCATAAGTGTTTATGGATCTGATTGTGATCCCTCCTTTGATTTTAGTTTTTTGATTTTAGCAGGCTCCTCAGTCTCTGATGCTATTTTTCACTCAGACAGGTCTCGATCTCCTTGTGTTCTGACTGGTGAGCCTGTGTCATCCCCAGATATTTGTAGGTCTTTCCCTCTGTGATGCCTTTGATTTCTTCACCAGTCTTCAGCTGGTAGTTTCTGCCAACTGATTTTTCTGATGCAATCCATGGGCCTTACATTTGTCCAGGCCAAATTGCATCCTGATGTCAGTGCTGAACTCTTCAGTAATTCAGAATACCTGTTGGAGTTGATTCTCGGTTGCAGTATAGAATTTGATGTCATCCATGCACATTAGGTGAGAGAGGACATACAGGTTCTTCCTCCCTTCTTTTAGGGTATATCTGTACTCGCTGTTATTGAGCATGGTCAACAGTGATTGAGTGCTAGACAGAACCAGAGTGGACTCAGGGCATCTCCCTGGAAGATTCCTCTTCTGATAGGGATATGCTGGTCATGATGTTCTTGACTGTGATGGTGGGCCTGCTTTTTGCCATGGTTGCTTCTAGAAAGCATGTCAGTGTTGAGTTGACTTTGTAGATTTTCAGTGTCTACCATCTAACCTGCAATAGCTGATGTAGGCTGTTTACAGGTTACAGTGCTTCTTGTGGGCTTGCTCCATAACTACCATGCCAATGGTCAATTGTTCCTTGCATCCTTTGATTATCTTCTTACATCCCTTCTGCTGTTCTGACTCCAAGTGGTCTGATATCTTCTTGGTTATGTAGCTGGATCAGGATCTTTACATTGTTGGTAGACTGGTGACCAGTCTATACTTTGCCAAGTTTGTGGTGCGTTTGTCCTTTACCCTTCAGTTAAGTGATTCCTTGAATCAGAGGCTCTGGGATTATGACAGGATGCTAATTTGGGAAACTGCTCTGCTATGTATCTGTGTGTGCAGCTGAACTTCTTGTACAGGAAGTAGTTGTGGATGCTATCTATTCCTGGGGTTCACCAGTGGGACTTTCTGATGGCTGTTGTACTTCTTCCTTCCAAATCTACCATTCCTTCATCTCTTGTATGTCCTTGGTTTTCTTCTGTTCTAGGTCTATCCAGGGGGCACACCCATTATGACTAACT
The DNA here is from genome assembly GCF_048544385.1 of Mastigoproctus giganteus. Lineage (NCBI taxonomy): Eukaryota > Metazoa > Arthropoda > Arachnida > Uropygi > Thelyphonidae > Mastigoproctus > Mastigoproctus giganteus. Next base: position 25,396,859 of record NC_143584.1, on the reverse strand, counting down.
GCTTCTCCGCAGTTCCCCAGAACTCCTCTAGTTCCCTTGGGTCAGAAGGTCTATTGCCCTTCTTCTCCGGCACCTCCGTAGCCAGGTGGGCAAGAGCAGCAGTGTGTAGCACATGCTTCTTGATTAGACCAGGGTTCGAGCCTGTGACCACCAAATATGGAGGATGCGGAAAGGTCAGGGAATGACCACCACATATCCACAGAGCAATATGGCCTTAGTTGCTAATGCTCCTAAAAAAAAAAATAAAAAAACCCTTCTCCTCTTGTGTGATGTTCTTGTGGAAGGCTCTCTAGTTTTCATCAAATGTCTGGTTGTCTCACATTCCTCTGGACATTCTCCCTGTATCGGCAAAGTCTCTTGCTGAGTGCAAGGAGGGTCTGTTTGAGGTTGTCCAGGTATTCTTCGATCCTCTGATTATAGGTCTCATATGTGCTGTGGATGTCTTTCTTGAGGATTGTCCTCTCTTTTCCAATCAGCTTCTTACTTCTGTTACCCAGTTGGTACTGGGTCAGTTGGCTTACCTTCACTCTTAGTTCTGTCTCTGGCTGTATCCTCCTTTTCCAGGCTAGTGTTCCTTGTCTTTGCATTTTTTTTTTCTGTTGTTTCTCTTCTGTTCATCCTGCTATAGTGGCACAGTAAATGGCTGTATGGATGGTGTTTAGTGTTACTTCATCGTTGTTGATGTAATCCAGTATTATTTGTCGATCGAGATGGTCTGTGACTTGCTACAGGATTCTCTTGGGTTTCTGCCTTGGTATTTTGTGGGGTCCATTTCTTGCTATGGCCTTCTTCCAGTCTTTTTTTGTTCTGGATATTGTGACTTTGTCTATTTCCACTTTGGCTGCTCTGGGTTGTAGTTAGCATTAGCATTAGTAGAGGCATTTGATGCAAGAAAGCAAGCTTATGCAGCATCAGCTAAAAAAAAAAAAAAAAACCACTTCCACTTCACCCCTCTGTTCGTTCAAAATACCTGTCCAGCCGAGCCTTAAACTTATTTAGACTATCAACCTCCACGACAAGGGATGGAAGTCTGTTCCACCAACCAACCACCCGCTGGCTAAAGGCAAATTTCCGCACGTCTATCCTACATCTGTCTTTCCTCAATTTGAATTTATGCCCTCTCAGGTGATTATTCTGAGCTAGAGGAAGCTCAGAATAATCTGAGCTTCCTCTGATAGAGGTGTATAAAGCCTTGAATGCTCAAACCATTCAAGGCTTTATACACCTCTATCAGATCACCTCGCTGGTGCCTAGTCTCCAGACACTGTAATTTGCAAAACTTAAGCCTTTCTTCGTAAGAGCACCCCTTTGTTCCATTCACTAATCTTGTTGCCCTTCTCTGTACTCGTTCCAGCAGCTCTACATCCTTCTTGAAATGAGGCCTCCAGACCTGTATACAGTACTCTAGGTGTGGCCTGACCATTGCCTTATACAAGGGAATAATCACCTCCTTATCCCTACTGGAAAAATTCCTGTATATCATTGACAATACTCCATGAGCTACTATTGCAGCCCATCTGCACTGCTCAGAGAACTTCATATCTGCCTGCACAACCACCCCCAAGTCCCTTTCATTCTCTACCATTGTCAGTGTAGTACCACAGAGTTGATACGTTGCTCTGGGGTTGCTGTTTCCCATGTGTAGTACTTTACATTTGTCAATGTTAAACTTCATTTGCCCCCTCTCAGCCCATCTGCTCAACCTTTCCAGATCCTGTTGCAGCAGCATAGTGTCAGTAGTGTCCTTGACAACCCTGCCAACCTTTGTATCGTCTGCAAACTTGGACATTAAGCTTGATATACCATCATCAATATCATTTATAAATACAGAAAACAATAATGGACCCAACACTGAGCCCTGAGGGACTCCACTAATAACATTAGTCCACGATGAGCAGTGTCCATTGATTACCACTCTCTGTCTTCTCCCCCTCAACCACCCCTTTATCCATAGCAGCAATTTGCCTCCAATGTCACACTGCTCCAATTTGTGTAGCAGTCTTCCATGTGCAACAGTATCAAAAGCCTTTCTAAGATCCAAGTATATAATATCAAAGTTATTCCCTGCATCCAGTTCTTTTGTGACTGCATCATAGTATCCAATCAAATTGGTCAGGCAAGACTTCCCCTTAACAAAACCATGCTGTGCCGAGCTATAACTGGTCTTGTCTAAATGATCCTGCAGTGCTTCTTTAACCAGTGCCTTCATTAATTTTCCTGGAACAGAAGTTAAGCTCACAGATCTATAATTACTTGTGTCAGCCTTTGATCCTCCTTTGTGAATTGGGGTCACATTTGCACATTTCCAGTCTATGGGTACCTCCCCTGAGTCCAAGGAAGCTCTCATAATTATGGCTAAGGGTTTGCTTACTTCCTTTGCTGCCTCCTTTAATATAACTGAATAGATCCCATCCACCCCGGGTGCCTTTCTTGTGTTTATCTTCAACAATTTCTCCTCCATTTTACTCCCAGTTATTTCAAGATTCTGCAGCTTACTGCTAGAGTTGAATACGCCTCTGGCATTCCCCTTGCTGAATAACTCCTCATGTGTGAATGTCGATACAAAATATTCATTTAGTTTGTTAGCTACCTGAGCAGGATCATCAACAGTTGACCCATCAATATCAAGTGGACCAATCTGATTCATCCCCTTCCTTCTAGAGTTTACATAAGTAAAGAACTCTTTGCTGTTTTTCTTTGCATCCCTTGCCAAGGATTTCTCGTAATCTGCCTTCGCCTGCCTAACCTCCTTTGTAACTTGGTTGCATATCAACTTGTATCTATCATAGGCTTCTGTGTCATGTGTTAATTTGTAAGTATCCCATGCATTTTTCTTCTCTGCCATATGCCTCATTAGTTCATCTGACATCCATTTTGGCCTAAACCTTGAACAATATTTCTTAGTTGGTATGTAAAGCCTAGTAGCTTCCAAGATAAGTTCTTTGAATGCTTCCCATTTTGAATTTGCTGTTGGTAACATCATCAGTTGGTCCCACTGTATAGAATTTAAATACTGTCTCAGTCCATCGTAGTCGCCTTTACGGAAGCAATAACCCTTCCCTTTACCCCTAATGGTAGTTACCTCTTTCTACAGGATTCATCCTGCTATAGTGGCACAGTAAATGGCTGTATGGATGGTGTTTAGTGTTACTTCATCGTTGTTGATGTAATCCAGTATTATTTGTCGATCGAGATGGTCTGTGACTTGCTACAGGATTCTCTTGGGTTTCTGCCTTGGTATTTTGTGGGGTCCATTTCTTGCTATGGCCTTCTTCCAGTCTTCTTTTGTTCTGGATATTGTGACTTTGTCTGTTTCCACTTTGGCTGCTCTGGGTTGTAGTTCTTGTATTTGCTGTTCCTCCTCCAGTTCTGGTTCGGTTGTATCCATATTCTGTGTAGTTGGACATTCACATCCTGCTTGATTTTTTTCAAGATTGCTGGAGCTTCAGGTTCTTCATGACAATAGTCCATCTCTGATCTGCTATTTGCTGTTCAGTGGCCTGAACAGTCAGGAATGTTCCAGCCACTTGGTATGTAGTTTCGTCCTGTACATTTTCATGTCAGTCTTTAGCTTCATTACTTTGTAGTATGCTTACATGATGAACATATTCATTTTGATGCCCCACCACTTCATACATTGTCTTTTTCTTCCTTCCTAAATGGTTACTGCGAGTCTTGCGACACCATTTTATCAATAAAGCATATTTTAATAGATTGCGTTAATTTTATCCATTTTCGCAATATATATTTTACCGCTTTTACTCATCCGACTGAGCATTATACACTCAGTCAAATTTTATCAGACAACGACCATGTGTCAGCAGTTTTTAAGTTTTTACAAGCCATTAAAATATATACACATATATAAATTGGATCACTTACTTTTAAACTTATACTGCCTGATATATATATATAAATAACAATTTGACGAGGTAACCTTTTTAAAGGTTACCAGAATTTATCTTTGTTGATATTTTAATATTTTCTTGGTGCTTTATAACTTTAGTCGTTTTTGCGCCAATAAAATCAAAATCAACATCATCTAAATGGTTACTAGTGCAGTTGCACAAGAAGCACTTCTAGTTGGATGGTCTTGCCCTTCCCTTCCATTGTGGTATCCATTCAGAGAATAGTGCCATTTGCATCACTGTTTTCCTTAGGAGACTGTGAATTTTTGAACGGCCCTTTTGGCCTAAGGCCTGAATATGAATGACTTCATCTTGTGCCACACTCAATTCAGTATGTTCAATATTTCTACTCGCCGACTGAGCTAGTCAGGTGGGTAAAGTGCCTGCCTGGCAACCCAAAGGTTGCGTGTTCAAATCCCGCCTCAGGCTTGGATTAGAGTAAAATGCAAAATCTTTGGGAGGTGCATTATGGCCACCAAAGCCGATGCGCCAATAACTAACAAAAAAAAATAAATAAAATTTCTACTTCTTATCTTCATCCAGCTATTGAGGTGGGCATGTTTAGGTTTGGCTTTTGCATCCAATGGAGGGTGGTAGTTACTTGGTGCAAAACCAGATGGCATCGCTCTGCCTCAGACGTCACTTTGACCTTTGGGGAGTTAAGTCCAATGAAGTGACTTTTGCGATTTTTATTTTTATTTTTTTCTCTTTTCATGGGAATTCAAACTTGGGTCCATCACATTGGTTGTCCAGCATTTTAACAGCTGTGCTAATCACATCCTTTTTATTGTTATTAACCGTCTTTAACTTTGTTTTATTCATGCAACTACATTGAAAAGTTAATAATTTGATGGGGCTTATTATATCAGTGCTTCTCAGGCTTTGTTTATGCATCATAATAAATTTAGTCAGAAAGCTTTGTTGCCAATGATGAATTTTGACTGCAACTACACTACGTAAAAAAATCCTGTCGTTTTGGATCTGGGTCCTCCATGGAGAAAAGGCGGCCAGCTTGATGAGGTCATTTGCCCCGGTGCCTGTGCTGGCTCCAATATCCTTTGTTAACTGCCTCTTGCCCGGATTATTCATGGCAACCCATAGTGGATATTCTTGATCAGCATTTCTCAAACTGTCTTCCTTACCCCCCCCCCCCCCCCCCCCAGAAGTCCATAGAGATACTCAAAGTAGTCCGTGAATAATGTCCGAAATTTCTTATAAATATTCAAAAACTGAAAGAATTTAAATTTATAACATAAAAACAATTTTGTTGTGCTTGGTGGCCTGCAGAAAATTTTTCAAGCCAAAAGGTGGTTCATGTGTCATTAAAGTTTGCGAACCACTGCTTTTCACTACTGCCAAATGGAAAGTATGGTTGCCTATTTTTTTTTTTTTTTTTGGTAGTTGTTGGCTTCTGTGGCCATAATGCACCTCCCAAGGTTTTTGTAGTACTTTGATCCAAGCCCGAGGCGGGAATCGAACCCACAACCTTTGGGTTGCCAGGCAGACACTTTACCCACCCGGCTAGCCGGTCGGCCCTGTAAGTTTGCCTATATAATATCATTATATACTATGCTATAACATTATAATTGGTATCTCATATCACAGAGCACTTCACCATGAGTTGTCCTGGTAACACTATGCACTTTAAATAAAAAGTACTGCTCCAATAGGTATAAAACTTTATTTAAATTCCCAAAATCTGATAGCCTTGCATATGACATTGATAGTTAACCATGTGACAGCTTAAAATTAGCCTTTCCTCTCATATAATGAAAAAAATTAATTTGTAAATCTGTTCTATAGACCTTTTTCATTAGACTTTCCTTCATTATGTCTTCTCACTCTCCCATAGATTCTCTTCTTCATATCTACTGCAAGAGCAAATGATGTAATATCTAATGTTTTTTCTCTGAGATTTCTATGTCAAACCATCATCAAGGTGCTCATCTTATCCACATCTGTATTTGAATGCTGCAATAAACACAGCCTTCATTCTTTGGCTCATGGCAATTCATCACTCTCTTCCATCTTAAATATTTCAAAATACCAGTTACTTTTATGAACCTTTCAAATAACTGATATCTCAATGTATGCTTTGAAAATATAGTATCATATGAAATAATATTGATATAATATAATATCCAGGTATTCTCCAGAATGCAAAAATATCTTGGAGAATACCTAGATATGAACAGTTAAATGCTAATAATTATAATCATTAATGCTTTAAAATGATTATAAAAATTGCCATTTACATTATGCTCATGATAAAGTTATCTCAATCTATTTGAAACTTTTAATCAACCAACTAACACTGCATGACATAAGCAAGTTTTCACAATACCATGAGGGGCATTAACCGAGTTCCTATTGTTGCAAACAGTTGTCACAGTGCCAGCTTTGCAGTGTAATATACAGAAATATTTATGGCATTAATACCAATCACCTTATAATCTTTTTAAATAATTTATATCTTACAATATATGCTGAAGAATACTTGAATATGAATAGACAAATGCTGATATATTTGTATATTATTCCTAATCATAAATAATAGTTGTATTTCATCAACAACAACATCAACTACATGTGTCAATCTATGCTATAGTTCCTTGTTTTATACACACTTTCTCTAACACTTAACAATACTTTGAATACCTTGAGAGATGAAGTTTTGTAATTGGTGTTGAATCCATTCATGCACTGCCATCTTGACTTCCTCTGACAAGAAGTGATAACCTCTTAATGTATCTTTTAGTGGTCAAAATGTGCAATAATCACCTGCAGCTGTCTGGTGAATACTGAGGAAGTGGTAGTGCCTCAAACTTAACTCTATATTCAGTGTCAAACAGATGGTGTGAGATGGTTATCATACTGCAGGTGCACACCCAAGGACACTTTAAATTATTCAAAAGCACATCACAGTATTTATCAAACAATCAAACCTTGTTTGATGCTCCACAATCACTCCTTTATGATCCCAGAATGCAACAAATAACACTTTCCTGGCTGATGTTTGGGTATGGGCTTTATTTGTTTGAGGTAAACCTGTACGGTGCCACTCTGAACTTTCACGTTTGCTTTCTGGTGTTACTCGTGATTCCTTTTCAGTCACTGTGTGTTTTCTAAGAAGGTATCTTCATTTTTATACCATCCAAGAAGAATGAAACACATGTTAAGTTGTCGTCTCTTCAGTTTTGGTATTCAATATTAATGAACCCATTGAATACAAACCTTTTGAAAGTACATCTCCTCATTAGTTTAATATATGCTGTATCAACGCTAATCTTGCATGCTATGACAATTTCTTCAATATTAATGTGATGGTTTTCTTGTATGAATTCTTCCACCACTGCTATGACTTCTTGTATCCCAACACAACATGCTTTCCCTGGTCAAGGAGCATCCTCAATAGTTTCAATACTGTTTGTTCTTAAAATTATTCATCCACTTTAAGCTTCCTATTGTCCCAAGTAAGGTTCACCATACTAATCCAACATTCTACAATAAATTCAGCAGGTTTTATTACTTCTGCATTCAAAATCAAAGTACAGATCACATCTCTACCTTTGTGTATAACTGCAAGGGAGCTGCCATCTTGAAAATTGACCGTTTCTAAATAATGTCAGCAGATGGTATAATATGGGTACTTGGTGCAGCCAACAGACTTTGGTCAATAATCGGACACAAGATTATACACTACAAGTTTATTTATCACCAGTTTTTGCATAATATTCATTTTATGTTGGTTTTTTTTTTTGGTTTTCGTTTGAATAATCTTTATATATCAGAGCCATTATATGGATTAATGCTGTAAGCAAGTGCTTACAGCATTAATCCATATAATGAATTAATTAACCTTTATATAATGGATTATTAATATATATAATGGATAACCTGTATATAATGGATTAAAGCACTTAAAACATTGTGTAACTGTGACACCACATTACACTGTAACAGACCAATGTCATAACCAAGTTCCTCTTGTTGCAAACATTTGGTACAGTGCCAAGTATGATACACAAAAATATTTGAGCTTTTTATAGTAATAGTATATGCCCTATACCCAGGTTTCCCCCACCTCCCTTTTTGGTGGTGCCTCATTTGGCAAATTAGGCACTGTGAGTGAATGATCCAGTGACAACTTGTGCTGAGTTGCCTTCCCAATATGAGATTGATGCACTTAGTAGGAAACTTGGTTTACCCAGTGCCACGTGAAGGCATACCCTATTTTATGTTTATTATATTTTATAGCTCTCTTGTAGCACAAGACTTGTTGATCCTTTTAATAGTTTTGATTTTCTAGGAAATTTTCATACATTATTCCGAAAGTCTATCTGTTTTCCAAAATGTGTAGCAGCTTATGGAAAAGTGGTTTTCTAAAATGTATAACAGTTTATGGAAAAGTGGTTTTCTAAAATGTATAACAGTTTATAGAACTATTCTGTCCGCTTATGTGTTTATGAGGCCAGTGGATAATTAAACTGCAAGGAATATCACAGTGGTCTTAGTATTCAAAACAGAACAAACTTTGTGATTCCATAAGTCATCTGGATATTGCACTACTTGTGGTTAGTCTGTTTTTATTGAAAAAGATGAGATACGGGGGGGGGGGGGGGTCCTCGTTATCTGAGGATAATTGGTTCCAGAAAGTTACACTTAAAACGGGGGCCAAATTTTCATAATGTGTGTTATGTACTTATACATATTAAAAAATGTATTGAAGGAACTGAAAAATGAGACGATTATTTTATTAGACATTTTTTATTATAATATGTTGAACAATATATGGTTAAGTAAAGTTTATTGAAGTTACACTATTTTTCAGTTTTACGAATAAAGAATGAATCCAGAGTTGTTTGTATTTTTTAAGAATTTATACCAGGAATAAAAAATCAGGAGACAAAAGTGTATCATTTAAAAAAAATAATATATATTTTTCATAGTTACTTATATATTTTAATTTTGAAATACTGAAAAATGAGTGAGTGCAGCATGCATTTTGTAGTATTTCATTATTTATTTACTCACTTATTGTTGATTTATAATGTTTATTTATAGGGGAGCTGGGAGGTGCAAAATTTTTATTTTGCCTCGGGCTTAGGAATTCCTAGTTACAGCCTCAGTTTTGGTTTCAGGTAGTGAATCTGTGCCAACTTAGTATAAAAAGCTGTTTGACGTTAACTGTCATGCTGTGTAAGAAAAGCACACTTCATGTATACAGATATATCAAAAGCTACATGGCCTGGTTAATGTATGGAAAAGCATTGAGACTATTGTGTCCATTTGTTGTTAAAGCATATAAATGGAAAGAATAATTCCTTAAAATGCTTTCAATATGTTAACTAGGCCATATGGCTTTTGTTATATTAAGTATATAACATTTGTGAGGTATGCCTTCTTTATACCAATGTCAGTTCACATCGCATACCTTCTTTTTCATTAAGTTGTTTCAGATTCACAAATTGAGACCACCTGAAATGAGGGGGGCTTAGAGGGGAACAGGCATTCTGTGTGTTACAAGACACTCAGTCTAAAACACTGATGGATCCAATATCTTTCTATTTCAGAAGACTTAGGAGAAGTCCAGTTGGCCTGCCTCCCTAAAATCCACTTATGTGCACCTCGATGGTAAGCCCTGTTACGTCACTTAGGTGGCAATGAATGTGTAGAGTGGTTCTCTTCAAGATGCATAGTTAGCATGAAGAGGAAAAGACCAAACCCTCCAGCACATGACAGCATGACGAAACAAATGACCCTCAGTCTCCAGCAGCTTTCACTCCCTCTCTTACAGCAACGAGAGGATCAGAATGGAAGCAGAGGGTGCTAAGAATCTCTGGGTACGACGAAGCTGCCATGCACGGAAACTGAACTTGGCCTGTTACATTGTAAGATCGCTTATCAGTGAAGATAAGATATTAGAGCTGGAAAAGGAATTAGAAAATGTGAATTAGAATATCATCAGTTTGGCTGAAACAAGAAGAAGAAGAAATTAATCACTTATAAGTTTATAAAGTCGAAATCTGCTGTACACCAATGGAAATAGTGAAAGGAGCAAAGGTGTAGTTGGCTTTCTGGTCCATAAAGATATAAAAAACAATATTTTGGAATTCAAAAGTACATCACCAAGGGTGTCAAGACTACTACTTAGGATTTTTAAGAAGTACAAGCTAAAGATTATAATGATTTATGTACCAACATCAAGCCATGATGACGAAGAGGTTGAAGAAATGTACACCGAAATTGAGAGTCTTCTAGATGAGCAGAAAACCCACTACACTATCATTATGAGAGACTTCAATGCTAAGGTTGGAAAGAGACAAAACAGTGCAGAAAGGGGAACTGTAGGAAATTTTGGAATTGGTGAAAGACTTGGGGAATTTGCAGAATCTCGAGGAATGTCGTTAATGAACACTTTTTTTCAAGAAAACAGTGAAGAGGAAGTGGACATGGAAGAGCCCAAATGGATTAACAACTAATGAAATCGACTTCATCCTCACTAATAGAAGATATATCGTGAATAATGTTACTGTCCTGAACAAGGTAAATGTTGGAAGTGATCACAAAATGGTAAGATGCACGCTTGATATATATGTAAGAAAAGAAAGCAAAAAAACTGACTCAAGTAAATAATATGGTCTTTGAGATAACAGAAGAGAAGAAAAAGTAGTATGTACTGGAACTTAAGAACAAGTTTGAGCTTCTGCAGACTGTTCAGGACCAAGATATCGACGAGGAATACTACAACTTTCTGAAAATGATAATAAAGTCTAAGAAATCTATAGGTAAAAAGAAATCCAAAGAAGAAAAAATTAGTCAAGAAACACTTGTCATGATGAACTGAAGATAACAAATGAAGAGCAAGATAAACACTGCAGAAATTTGCCTTTAGCCAGCGGGTGGTTAATTGCTGGAAAAAACTTCCATCTGTCGTTGTGAAAGTTGATAGGTTGAATAAATTTAAGGAGGAACTGGACAGGCATTTGGAGGGAATGGTGTGATTTTTTTTATTTTATTTTTTTTTTTGGCTGATGCTGCATAAGCTCATACACTTGCTTTCTTGCATCACATGCCACTACTACTACTACTACTGACAAGGATAAAATTGAGTATACTGAGTTATGCAAAGCCATTAGAAAGTCTCAGAGAGAGAGAGGACATAAGAAGATTTTACACAAGAAAAGTAGAACAACCAATATGGGAAAACAAAGGACTTAAATCAGCAGCCATGAGCAGTAATACAGAAAGACAAATGATACTGAAACTGAAGAATAGCAATGGCATTATAAATAGCAAATAATGCATATTTCAAATAGCAGAAGACTACTATAGAGAAATATACAAGGAGCAAGTGAATGATGCCAGCAATGGGGAAGATGGATCACAAATTAGTAACACATACGACATACCTGATATAATTCCTGATGAGGTAGAACATGCTTTTAAGAAAATGAAGAATCAGAAACCCCCGGGGGTTTCTGATTCTTCATTTTCTTCATTTGTTAAAATTGGGAGGAAGAGACGTGACACAGAAACTGGACTTTACAAAATGCATTAGAAAAGGCTTGAAATAATGCACCTAAGGAGTGGAATAATGCAGTCATAGTTTTGCTGCATAAGAAAGGAGATAAATTATAAATTATAGACCAATTAGCTTGTTATCCCACATCTAAAAGTTGTTCACAAGGGTCATTACTAACAGATTAGAAAAAATACTTGATGAGAATCAACTGAAAGAGCAAGCTGGGTTTAGGACAGGATTCTCAACTATGGATCACCTTCACATAATATCACAGTTAATGGAGAAGGCAAATGAATATAAAACACCATTATGCTTGACATTTGTGGATTATGAAAAGGCATTTGATTCCATACAGCATAAGGCAATGTTTTGGGCACTGGAAAGACAAGGCATAGATACCCCATATATTATGATTTTGAAGAAAATATATGAGAATGCTGCCTCCTTTATTAGACTAGACAAAGAAAGTAGCAAATTTAAAATTAAGAAAGGAGTTTGACGAGGAGACACAATATTTCTGAAGTTGTTTATTGCTGCCCTTGAGGAAGCTTTCAGAAGATTAGACTGGTCACAGAAAGGAGTCAATGTAAATGGAGAGTACCTAAACCATTTATGATTTGCAGATGACATTGTGATCATAAGCCACGATCCCAAACAATTAAAGGAAAATTCTTAATCAGTTATGCAGAATTAATAAGGATTTTGGATTAAAGATGAATATGGCTAAAACAAAAGTAATGATGAACAAGTACCACAGCAAGGGATATTATCATTGAAGGAGCAGTAATTGAAAAGGTGGATTCATATACTTATCTGGGACAAATAATTAGCTGTAATAATGATAAATGGCTGGAAGTCAAGAGAAGAATAAATTTTGGATGGATAGCATTCAGGAAATATAGTCACATACCGAGGAGCAATATCCCAATTTGTCTGAAACGTAAAATAACGAACCAATGTATACTCCCCACCATGACTTATAGAAGTGAAACTTGGGCACTTGCCAAAAGAATGGAAGAGAAGCTGAGAACTACACAGTGAAGAATGGAACGAATTATATTAGGAATCAGGCTGTTAGATAAGAAGAGAAACACATGGATTAGGCAGCAAACTCGAGTAAAGGACATTGTTATCAAAACTAAAGAATTAAAATGGTCTTGGGCAGGACACATAGCTCGAAGACATGATGACAGATGGAATAAGAAAATAACAGAATGGTACCCAAGAGGAGCTAGAAGATAAACCTGGAAGACAGCAACGGAGATTGACGGATGAAATTCATGAATTTTTGTGTAGTAAATTGATGGCCATTGCACAATACAGAAGGAACTGGAAAGTTGCTGAAGAGGCCTTCATCCTGCAGTGGATTGAAAATGGCTGATGATGATGAAATGAGGGAACAGTTAAGTCCTTAAACAGGTTGCCATAGCAAAATCTCATTTTTTAAGTAAATAGTATTAGTATTAGCAGTGGCAAATAATCCAAGAAAGCAAGCTTATAGAGTCAGCCAAAAAAAAAAACACTACCCGCCTCACCCATCTATCTCTCCAAGAATTTTCTAGTTCTTCCATGAATTTATTCAAAGTACCCACTTCCACAACAAACAGATGAAAATTTGTTTTAATAATGAACCACCTGCTGGCTGAAGGCAACTTTCCACATATCTAACCTGCAATCATTCTTCCTCAATTTTAATTTACCTCCTTATGTGTGTAGTCTAAGCAAGAGGAAGAATGCCATCAAAACAGTTCAATAAGATATCCTTGCAGGTGCCGTCTCCAGATGCTGCAAAATTTAAGCCTTTGTTAGTAAGAGCACCCTTTTGTTCCTTTCACCAATCTCATTGCCCTTTTCAAGTCACCCGTTCCAGCAGATCTTCACCGATGAGCCAAAACACTATGACCAGCAAGTTGTTATGCAAATCGAAGCAACTGCAGGTGAACTATGGCGGGTCGGTATAAAAAACACCTCATACTTAGCTCCGTTAATCAGTGTTACTCTTGTTCTTCAGGTTGGAAAGGCAGCGGACTTAAGTGAGTTTGACACAGGCCAAATTGTAATGGCCAGACGATTGGGTCAGAGCATATCTGAAACGGCACAGCTAGTGGGATGCTCATGGTCAGTAATGGTTAGTACCTACCAAAAGCGGTGTGAAGAGGGAATGCTCGAGCTCAAGGAAAGCGAAGGCTCTCACAGATAGGACGTGGCAACAGAAGGGTGACTGTGGCGCAACTCGCCAGTAATTGGAATGCTGGTGACAGAAGTAATGTGCCACAACACACAGTACATCGAACCCTCCTGAAAATGGGACTGCATAGCCACAGGCCGCTCTGATTGCCCATGCTAACCATGGTGACAGTGCCTACAATGGGCACGCGAGCATCAAAACCGGACCTTGAGTGATTGGAAGAAGGTCGTCTGGTCCCATGAATCATGTTTCCTGTTGCACCATGTGGACGGCCATGTACATGTGTGTTGTTTACCTGGGGAAGTGATGGTGCCTGGATGCACCATGGGACGAAAACAAGCCGGTGGCAGCTTATTTTTATCCCATTCTTCCACTGACTTGTTCAAGCCAGTGGAAGAATCCTTTTTGCGAAATATAAGACAAGACTGAGTTTTAGAAGGAATGAAATCAACTAAGTTGTCTTTGCCCCACTGGAGGCCGACCAGGCTAGCCGAGTGGGTAAGGTACCTGCTCGGCAACCCAAAGGTCGCGGGTTCGATTCCCGCCTCGGGCTTTGATCAAAGTACTGCAAAAACCTTGGGAGGTACAATATGGCCACAGAAGCTGATGCACCAACAACTACCAAATCAAAAAAAAAAAACCCCACTGGAGAAATTACCTGGAGATCGGCATTTAAGGAATTGGTAGCAGATTTTCGAAAAGTTGAAGCTGATTGAGCAGGGCAAGTTTTCTCAAAATGGAAAGTGGAATGCAATGTTCTATCATTAGCAAAACTATGGATAGGATTTCCAGTCAATGGAAGAAGGTCATTAATATACAAGAGGAAAAGAGTGGGGGAAAGAACTGAACCTTGGGGGACACCGGCATTAGTGGAGAAGTTAGAAGACAGAGAGCCATCTACAATTACCCTCAGTGAGCGATCAGAGAGAAAACTGGATAACCAATTACAAAAAACAGTTGGCAAACCATAAGATGGAAGCTTGTTTAGAAAACCTTTATGCCAAACATGATCAAAAACCTTTGAGATGACAAGAGCAACTGCTTGTGTTTCACTGAACTTTTCCATTGAATTAGTCCATAAATGGGTAACATAAGCCAGAATATCACCAGTGGATCGACACTGGCGATCGTTGATCAGATGGAAGGTTTCTAAGTAGTTTAAGAGTTGCCGATTAATTCATTTCTTCATTAGTTTAGAAAGAGTAGAAGTAATTGCAATGGGACGATAATTAGATGGGAGGAATTTGTCACCCTTTTTAGGAACTGGCTGGATATGAGCAAATTTCCAAGCAGAAGTAAAACACCTTTGGAATAAGAAAGTGAAAAAAGGTGGCAAAGAACAGGAGTAAGTTCAGGGGCACAGATTTTGAGAACAAGGACCTGGAGCTTTCTTAGCATCAAGATTTGTCAAAATCCTTCTGACATCCTTTTGATGGAAGACCACAGGAGGCATTGACTGGAGCATGTTGGGAATGGTGGGAGGTATTTTACCAAGATCATTAATACACGAGTTGGAAGAAAAATGGGATGCTAGCAGGTCAGCTTTATCCTAGGCTGAAGTGACAATAGAACCATCTGGTTTGGACAGAGTTGGGAGCAGAGATGGGCAAAAGTTGTGGCCAATAGCTTTGGCAAGAGACCAGAATGCTCGGCTATCATTAGGGCAAGAAGCAAGTTTTCTACTCTTAGCCTGTTCAAATTCTAGTTTGGACTGATTAATAACTGCTTTACAATTGTTGGGAGCTTTGGTATAGGCAGAAAATGAAACTGAAGAATTAGAAACAAGCTAATTACGATATGCAATGTTCTTCTCTTGAACAGCCCTAGCACATTTATTGGAAAACCAAGGTTTAGATAAAGGATGAGATTTTAAAGTGGAGTGGGATAAAGGATTCCATTCCTGCAAGAATAATTTCATTGACACGATCTGAGCAAACGTTGACATCAGAAGTTTTGAAACAGTAATCCTACCTAGGAAAAGAAGAAAAGAAATCTCGCAGGTCATGCTATTTTGCATTCTTTAATGCCAAACAATGTGAGGTTGGGAATAGCCATGAGATAAAGGTTTCATTGGAGAAGAGACAATCACCAAGTTGTGATCTGAGGTGCCAAAAGGATCTCTCACTTTGACTGTGTACTTAGAAGGGTTGTTTGTGAGACAAAGATCAAGCGTGTTGGCTGTATGGTTAGGATTGTCCGGTATTCTTTTAGGTAAATGAACAATCTGTGCAAGGTCATTAATAATTGCAAAAGCCTCAGCATCTCGACCAGCTGGGTCGATGTGACTAGAAAACGGAAGCCAGCTGGAGTTGTGAACATTAAAATCACCGAGGAAAATTACCTCACTGTTAGGAAAGTTGGACTGGAGAAAGTCAAGTTGCAAAGAGAGTAAGTCAAAGAGCTCCAAGTGATTAGTGGAGTTGAGAGAACGGTAGAGATAACAGATGACTTTGACACAATGAGATAGAGAGAGAGATTTTAAGTCTGAGAAGATCGAAAGGAGGAGATTCCAAATTACCAAGTCTCTGACAGGGAATATCGGAATGGACATATGCACAAGTACCACCTTTGAGGCGAAAGGAACCATACTGCGAATAATTTGGGCAACTGAGATGAGCAGTAGTTGAATCAACCAATAACTGAGATTCTGTCAGGAAAAGTACATGGGATTTGGCAGACTGCAAGTGGAAATGGACATCATTGAGATTAGAATTGAGACCACGTATATTTGTGAAATGAATTAGGAAGTGTTTGGGAGGTTTCCATCTTTTCGCAGATAAGCTTACTCTATTAGTTTGACAATTCATGGTGTATTCAATAGTACGAAAAAGTGGGTGGATATGCTGTATTAAGTAATGAAATTTTTGGATATGGCATACACATGGGAAGAATATACCCAGATCCTTGACATAACGTGGCCTCGACAATGCCCCCCACATGCACACTAATCAGACTCCCTCCAGTCACTATCTGGCAGAGTAGAGGTATCAAGATTATACACTAGCTGATGCGGAAGCCTCCTAGAGAGTTACCAATAGGTTCGGTCCGGTGTACTAACTAGCGGCTGGCCTGCGAACACCATTTTAGTGCTGTACCCTCAAAATGTAAGGAAGATTGGATCTCACCACGATGTTCATCATAACCTCAAAAGTCATTAATCATACTGCATGATGGAAGAGATGGGGAAGGGTTGACCTGATATAAAGTATCAGGTGACACAGAAGCCTATAGCAGATATAAACTAGACCGTAATCAAGTCACAAAGGAGGTTAGGCAGGCGAAGGCAGATTACGAGAAATCTTTGGCAAAGGTTGCAAAGAAAAACAACAAAGAGTTCTTTACTTATGTAAACTCTAGAAGGAAAAGAATGAATCAGATTGGACCACTTAACATAGATGGGTTGACTATTGATGATCATGCTCAGGTGGCTGATAAACTGAATGAGTATTTTGCATCTACATTCACATGAGGAGTTATTCAATGAGGGGAGTGCCAGAAGTTTATCAAACTCTAACAGGGAGCTAAGTGATTTTGTAATAACTGAGAACAAAGTGGAGGAGAAATTGTTGAAGTTAAACATAAAAAAGGCACCTGGGGTGGACCAGATCGATCCAGTTATATTAAAGAAGGCAGCAAAGGAAGTAAGCAAACCCTTAGCCATAATTATGAGAGTTTCCTTGGACTCAGAGGAGGTCCCCATGGACTGGAGGTGTGCAAATGTATCACCAATTTGCAAAGGGGATTCAAAAGGTGACACAAGTAACTATACACCTGTTAGTTTAACTTGTGTTCTAGGGAAAATAATGGAATCACTGGTTAAAGAAGCATTGCAGGATCATCTAGACAAGACTGCAGTAACAGTTAAGACCCAGCATGGGTTTGTTAAGGGCAAATCTTGTCTGATCAATTTGATTGGTTTCTATGATGTGGGTCACACAGGAACTGAGTGACAAAAATAATTTTGATATCATATACTTGGATTTCAGGAAAGCTTTTGATACTGTTGCACATGGAAGACTGCTGTACAAATTGGAGAGGTATGGCATCAAGGGTATGTTGCTACAATGGATAAAGGGATGGTTGAGTGAGAGACAACAGAGAGTGGTAATCAATGGACACTGCACTTTGTGGACAAATGTTATTTATACAAATGGTATAAATATTCAAAACAACAATGAACCTCAGGGTTCATTGTTGTTTTGAATATTTATCAATGATATTGATGAAGGTATATCAGGTTTAATGTCCAAGTTTGCAACTTATCTAGACCAACTGGATCTAGATAAGTTGGGCAAATGGGCTGAGAAGTGGCAACTAAAGTTTAACATTTACAAATGCAAAGTACTGCATATGGGTAGCAATAACCCAAGAGAAATATACCAACTGTGTGGTACTACACTCAAGGTAGTGGAAAATGAAAAAGTCCTGGGGTTAATTGTGCAGTCAAATATGAAATTCGCTGAGCAGTACAGACGTGCTGCCATGGCAGGGCAAGGATTCTTGTCAATGATATATAGGAATTTTGCTGGCAGGGACAGGGAGGTGATTATCCCATTATACAAGGCAATGGTCAAGCCACACCTAGAGTACTGTGGTCTGGAAAACTGTACATCCTTCCTCATTTTAGGAAGGATGTACAGTTGCTAGAACGAGTACAAAGAAGGGCAACAAGATTGGTGAGGGGAACAAAGGCTCTTACCAAGAGAGTCTTTTAAGTTCTGCAAATTGCAGCACCTGGAGAGTAGGCACCTGCGACGTGATCTGATTGAGATGTATAAGGCCTTGAATGGGTTGAGTAAGCTGAATGCTGATGGGATTCTTCCTCTTGCTCAGATTAACAATCTGAGGGGGCACAGTTTCAAATTGAGGAAAAACAGCAGTAGAATAGATGTGTGGAAATTTGCCTTTAGGTAGCAGGTAGTTGATTGGAGGATGTTGTTGTTGTTGTTGTTATTTTGGTTTTTAGGAGCATTAGCAACTAAGGCCATATTGCTCCGGGATATGCGGTGGTCATTCCCTGACCTTTCCGCATCCTCCGTATTTGGTGGTGACGGGCTCGAACCCCGGTCTAATCAAGAAGCGTGTTCTACGCACTGCCGCTCCTTCCCACCTGGCTACGGAGGCGCCTGATTGGAGGAACAGACATCCATCTTTTGTTGTGGAAGTTGATAGCCTAAATAAATTTAAGAGTGAGCTGGACAGGCATTTGGAATGAATGGAGGGGTGAAATGGAAGGGTTTTTTTTTTTGGCTGATGCTGCTTAAGCTTGCTTTCTTGCATTGTATGCCTCTACTAATGCTAATGTTGGATATTTCTGATTTTGACAGTTTAGACGTTATAAAATGATATGATAATAAAGAAATAAAATATAGGTATCTAATAATATGGTTTAGTTTTGTTCTGCTTTTGGTGTAAAAAAAAAAAATGCACATTTTATTTTTTCAGATTGATGACAATTTTTTGTCCTAATCATTTTGCTATAAATTGTTACGTTTGAGTATGAAATTTGAAGAACTGTTGCAAATCTGGGAACATTTAATTATTGTAAGGATTGTCACTACCAGTTTGGCTATCGTGTATCTCATAGTGATTTTCAAAATTTTATTTAAGGTCCCATCAGCTTTTCATAATATTGCATTTTTCTAGATAATTATTTGCAAATCATTATGTACTCCCAATGTTTCCAATGTATTCTCAATGTTATCGGGTGTGCCTATTGGAATGGCTTGTTTGCTGATTTCATGAATTTTTATACATCCCTGTTGTACAGATATGTCATACAGACAAACCACACATCAAACCTTTGTAGTACAGTGGTGCACAAACTATGGGGCACAACCCCTCTGGGGGTCGCAGAATAAATTAAAGGGGCCATGGCAATTTTTAAATAAAATTAGTTTTTGTGTACGAAAGACAAACAACCTGTTGTTAAAATTACTTTTTCAGTACTATGGGTGTAGAGACCTTACTACTCGAACAAAGTCTGAGATACGAATGAACCCTATTGCCACTCTTTTTTTTTTTTTTTTTTATTGTGGTTTCACGTGTGATGCAGGGGGCTTTCTTACTTATTGTCCTTGTGGATAATATGGCTTAATTTGCTCACTGGCTATGGACACACAGAAAGCAGCTGACTAGTGTGACTTCTCAGTATGTATTAATACTTCTCAGTACTACTCAATTGTTGAACTGTAATCCTTCTAGCTCTTAATTTGTGCTTCCTACAGCAAAAATTTTTCTGAAATTGCCTAAAGGCCAGGGGTGCCAATATGCTGCAGTAAATAGCAAGTCTGTTGCACACACATTGTTCTGCTTCGTAATTCAGTGCTTTCATATCAGCTTGGATGTGTTTTTCATTCTTCTGCTACTTTTTATATTATTGTTGTTTTTAAGAAAAAAAAAAAGGAAACATTTTTATATATTTTATCATGGACATTTGGGTAATCAGAACAAAACGGTCGAGAAGTGACGACAATAATGTTGCTACAGATACATCAGAAGCTGAAAGGGTAAGAAATGTATCGTGAAATTTGGACAGTAACGTTATTTCAAGTACAGTTCAACCACCAATTTCTGGTAGAGAGCCATCATATTCCAAATCAAAAAGAATAAAAAGAATAGAAAATATCAAGAAGAATTTATGAAGTACGGCTTTACTTACAGTATTGTTGATGATGAGCAACATCCTGCGTGCGTAATGTGTTACAAAAAACTGGCTAATGAAAGCATGAAACCTATTAAATTAAAAAGACACTTACATACGAAACATCCAGAGATGATGAAAAAAAACTGAATCCTTGTTCAAAAGATATGTTGATGCCATACAAGGTCTGAAATCTTTCATGAAGAAACACTACAGTTCCTTGTAATGCTTTTAGAGCATCGCTGGAAGTTTCATATTTAATATGAAAAAATTTGAAATCTCATACTATTGCTGAATCTCTTCTCCCTGCTGCAATAAAAATGATTTCATTTATGCATGGAGAAAAAGTACAGCAACTATTTAAATACCATTCCTCTATCCAGAGACACAGTTATCGCGAACAACATAAAATTCAATTTATTAAATCGATTGAGAGAAAGTCCAATTTTTGCAATACAGTTAGATGAATTCACAGATATTTAAAACCTTGCTCAACTTATTGTATATGTCAGATACTGCTACGAGGGAGATATTTTGGAGAATTTTCTATTTTGCATAGCTTTGGAAGGAAGAACAATGGGCAAGATTTTTTATGTTATAAATATTTTCTTTCAAACAAATATTGTCTAAAGTGGAACAACTGCTTTGCAATTTGTACTGATGGTGCGGCTGTATTAACAGGATAAAATAAAGGTTTAAAAGGCAAAGTAAAGGAAATTGCTCCAATTATAGTTTTGAATCATTGCATTATAGAGTACATAGGGAAGCATTAGTAGCAAGCGAAATGCAAACTGATTTGCACAAAGTTTTGAAAGATGTGATTAGTGTAATCAACTTTATTAAAAAGTAGAAGCTTAAATAGCAGACTTTTCACAGTGCTTTGTAATGAAATTGGATGAAACGCTTCTTTTATATATGAAAGTGAGGTAGTTGTCCAGTGGTAAAGTGTTGCAACTTCTTTTTGACCTCAAACATCAAGTTTTGTTTTTATATATCAGATAAAAGTCAGAACCTTGCTCAATTGTTTACAAATCAAAAATGGCTGGAAAATTTAGTTCCCTTGCTAATATATTTGAAAAACTTAATGCTTTAAATTTAAGTCTTCAAGGACAGGGAACAAATATATTAATACTCAGTGATAAAATAGAAACTTTCAAAGGAAGCTTTAATCTTTAGAAAACTGAATTTGAGCTTAATAATACTGAAATGTTCTCATGCTTTTCTAATTTTGTTATAATATTGATATTTTACAATTTAGGGATATCATTGCCACCCACCTAACAATGCTAATTAAGAATTTTTCCAAATGTTTTAATGTATCTCCAGAAAAAAGTTGTGTTGGATCCGTGATCCCTTTGCTTTTGATATTTCTTCATGTCCCAAAATTATTATTTTTTTTTTTGCTGAATTACCATTCAGCAAAAGCATTACATGCTGTTTTCAAGACTACTTGGGAAAATTTGAGCATTCTTCTTCGATACGAGTATCCAGAATTATCAAAATTGGCGATACGAACATTGCTACCTTCCGGGGCTACATATTTATGTGAGGTTGGTTTCTCAAAATTAACAGCTATAATAAAAAAACAGCATTCCAGACTTGATTCAGAGGATATGAGATTAGTAATTTCAAACATTGCACCAAATATTATCGGTTATCCAGGCTTGTCCTTATTGTTTTGTTTTGTAATTGTTCATTTTTTATTGTTTTGTAATCTTAATCGAAGAATAAGAATTAGCATTAGCAATAGTAGAGACATACGATGCAAGAAAGCAAGCTTATGCAGCATCAGCCAAAAAAAAAAAAAAAAACCACTTCCACTTCATCCTTCCGTTTGTTCGAAATACCTGTCCAGCTGAGACTTAAATTTATTTAGGCTATCAACTTCCATGACAAGGGATGGAAGTCTGTTCCACCAACCGACTACCTGCTGGCTAAAGGCAAATTTCCGTACGTCTATCCTACATCTGTCTTTCTTCAATTTGAATTTATGTCCTCTCAGGTGATTATTCTGAGCAAGAGGAAGAATCCCATCAGCATTGAGCATGCTCAAACCATTCAAGGCTTTATACACCTCTATCAGATCACCTCGCTGGTGCCTAGTCTCGAGACACTAATTTGCAAAACTTAAGCCTTTCTTTGTAAGAGTACTCCTTTGTTCTGTTCACTAACCTTGTTGCCCTTTTTAGCATTAGCATTAGTAGAGGCATTTGATGCAAGAAAGCAAGCTTATGCAGCATCAGCCAAAAAAAAACCCACTTCCACTTCACCCCTCTGTTCGTTCAAAATACCTGTCCAGCTGAGCTTTAAACTTATTTAGGCTATCAACTTCCACTACAAGGGATGGAAGTCTGTTCCACCAACCAACCACCCACTGGCTAAAGGCAAATTTCCGCACGTCTATCCTACATCTGTCTTTCCTCAATTTGAATTTATGCCCTCTCAGGTGATTATTCTGAGCAAGAGGAAGAATCCCATCAGCATTGAGCATGCTCAAACCATTCAAGGCTTTATACACCTCTATCAGATCACCTCGCTGGTGCCTAGTCTCCAGACACTGTAATTTGCAAAACTTAAGCCTTTCTTTGTAAGAGCACCCCTTTGTTCCATTCACTAATCTTGTTGCCCTTCTCTGTACTCGTTCCAGCAGCTCTACATCCTTCTTGAAATTAGGCCTCCAGACCTGTATATAGTACTCTAGGTGTGGCCTGACCATTGCCTTATACAAGGGAATAATCACCTCCTTATCCCTGCAAGAAAAATTCCTATATATCATTGACAATACACCATGAGCTACTCTTGCAGCCTGTCTGCACTGCTCAGAGAACTTCATATCTGCCTGCACAACCACCCCCAGGTCCCTTTCATTCTCTGCCACTGTCAGTGTAGTACCACAGAGTTGATACGTTGCTCTGGGGTTGCTGTTTCCCATATATAGTACTTTATATTTGTCAATGTTAAGCTTCATTTGTCACCTCTCAGCCCATCTGCTCAACCTTTCCAGATCTTGTTGCAGCAGCATAGTGTCAGTAGTGTCCTTGACAACCCTGCCAACCTTCGTATCGTCTGCAAACTTGGACATTAAGCTTGATATACCATCATCAATATCATTTATAAATACAGAAAACAATAATGGACCCAACACTGAACCCTGAGGGACTCCAATAATAACATTAGTCCACGATGAGCAGTGTCCATTTATTACCACTCTCTGTCTTCTCCCCCTCAACCACCCCTTTATCCATAGCAGCAATTTGCCTCCAATGCCACACTGCTCCAATTTGTGCAGCAGTCTTCCATGTGCAACAGTATTAAAAGCCTTTCTAAGATCCAAGTATATAATATCAAAGTTATTCCCTGCATCCAGTTCTTTTGTGACTGCATCATAGTATCCAATCAAATTGGTCAGGCAAGACTTCCCCTTAACAAAACCATGTTGTGTCTGAGCTATAACTGAAGTCTTGTCTAGATGATTCTGCAGTGCTTCTTTAACCAGTGCCTCCATTAATTTTCCTGGAACAGAAGTTAAACTCACAGGTCTATAATTACTTGTGTCGGCCTTTGATCCTCCTTTGTGAATTGGGGTCACATTTGCACATCTCCAGTCTGTGGGTACTTCCCCTGAGTCCAAGGAAGCTCTCATAATTATGGCTAAGGGTTTGCTTACTTCCTCTGCTGCCTCCTTTAATATAACTGGATAAATCCCATCCACCCCAGGTGCCTTTTTTTGTGTTTATCTTCAAGAATTTCTCCTCCACTTTACTCCCAGTTATTACAAGATTCTCTAGCTTACTGCCAGAGTTGAATACACCTCTGGCATTCCCCTCACTGAATAACTCCTCATGTGTGAATGTTAATGCAAAATATTCATTTAGTTTGTTAGCTACCTGAGCAGGATCATCAACAGTTGACCCATCTATATCAAGTGGACCAATCTGATTACATAAGTAAAGAACTCTTTGCTGTTTTTCTTTGCATCCCTTGCCAAAGAGTTCTCGTAATATGTCTTTGCCTGCCTAACCTCCTTTGTAACTTGGTTACAGATCAACTTGTATCTATCATAGGCTTCTGTGTCATGTCTTAATTTATATGTATCCCATGCGTTTTTCTTCTCTGTCATATGTCTCATTAGTTCATCTGACATCCATTTAGGCCTAAACCTTGAACAATATTTCTTAGTTGGTATGTAAAGCCCTAGTAGCTTCCAAGATAAGTTCTTTGATTGCTTCCCATTTTGAATTTGCTGTTAGTAACATCTTCAGTTGGTCCCACTGTATAGAATTTAAATACTGTCTCAGACCATCGTAGTCACCTTTACGAAAGCAATAACCCTTCCCTTTACCCCTGATGGTACTTATCTCTTTGAGTAAATCCCACTTGAGCACACTGTGATCACTGCCACCTAGTGGTTCCTTTATCTGCAGATTCTTAATGCATGAAGAATCACTACTGATAATCAAATCAAGAGTATTACTCCCTCTTGTTGCCTCCCGAACATGCTGATGTAGAAAACAATCATCCAATAAATCCACAAAAGCCTTGCTAGTGTGTAGTGACCAACCCACAAATTCCAGTCAATATCTGGGAAATTAAAATCCCCCATTATAAGACTCTCTTATGTACTGACCCCACTCTATTTCCCTGTACAGTTTCTTATTATACTCATCAGAGTCATTAGGCCTATAGCACACTCCTACTCTCAATTTTGATCTCCCAATGCTTATGTCAAACATAACACTCGACACTGCGCTGTCCAGCGATGTCGACTGGCTTTACTTCCTTGGATTTTGTGTTTCTTAACTAATAGCATAACCGCTCCTCCCTTCCTATCCTGTCTACCCTATCTATAGACGTTGTACTCCCCAAATTCCAGTTCTGCATTCCTTATATCTGTGTGACACCCCATCTCTGATATCCCAACAATATCCACCTTTGATGCTTTGAGCAATACCTCAAATTCATCAGATTTATTTACCAAACTCCTAGCATTGGACACACAAGTATACATGCACCTGTTTATATTCTTAGCTACCGTAACACAACCCATGTGTTTACTTGTACCGCAATGACTCCAGCAGTCTCTGAAATATCCTGCATCTTGTTTTTCAGGCTTCTGCTCATTCCAATAGATGCAGTTCAAGAATCACTTTCACCTCTGCCAGTGGCTACTGTTAATCTATTAGTCTGTATCCCCCCCCCAAGCTAGCAGTTTTCCAACCCACCTAACACTGCCTCGATAGCATCAGCAAATATTCTTGCACCCTTTCTATTTAAGTGTATCCCATCCCTGTAGAAGCAGTCTCTCCTGTTAACAAGTACAGTCCAGGCTGAAAAAAATTCTACCCCTTGAGCCTTGCACAATCTTTCCAGGGCCGAATTGATTGACAAGGCTCTCATCATATACTCCCTCCTGTCGTGTCTGGGCAGAATTGCAGACACTTTCAAATTCAACCTTAATTCACGGCTTTTTTTCAACAGTGACCTGTACTTGTTGAGTAATTCTGCCAGTCTCCTACTCTTGATATCATTAGTGCCAACATGTACAACTATATCACCTTTTGTGCCCTTAATAGATGATATCCGCTCTACAACGTTATCAACCTTTGCCCCTAGTAGACATACCCTGGTCCTGTTTCACCTATCCTTTTTACAAAGCATGTTTCCCGTTTCCCTGACAATAGCGTCACCAAACTACTAGTTCCTTTGGGATCAGTGCATTCTGCCTTGGGGCTTGCCGCTGTGTTGCGTGATGAACAAGTGCAAGCTCTGGCATTGATGTGGGCAGCTGAGAGCTTGATGGGCCCTCAATTTAGTTCCTTTGAGGACATCCACCCTGTCCTTCAGCTCTCATATAGGCCCATAACAATGCTGAGTTGTTGCCTGATTTCGATACACTCCTTGCATCGCACACACACACACACACACACACACAAGACATCCCCCATGGCAATATCATGTCCCGTACCTGATTGCTCTACAAACATCATGCAAACAGTGCATTTTTAAAGGCTGTGAATCAGAGGGCAACTGCCCCCCTCAGTTCTCCTCTGAGCCACAGCACTCCCATTAGCTTGAGCCTTTTGCTTTGCTGCTCTGGTCTGAGTCATGATTTCAATTTACTTTCAATAAAATTTCAATTTCAGTACAAAATTATAAGCCTAAACTTGTATCCCAACGTAGTTATAATGGTATATATATTTTTCAGTATCAAGTATTAATTATCTACGAGTTCCCCTTATATAACTTCCGTATCAAGTTATGTATTAATTAATTATGTTACGTTTGTAATCTAAGTCGTTATATATTTAGTTAAAAGTACAATTTAATTGACAACGAAGTTTAACAAGTTTAATAGATTTTACTGATTTCATTGACAATATTATACAATACTATGCTAACACTATCTAGTTTCGAATATAACGTATCGTATAACAAAGGCCGCAAGTTACGAACCGTAAATCTACGGACACTTAAATATTAATTAAATTCCAAATCTCGCTGTCTCAATTCAGAATAAACTAACAATCCTGACTAGGTCTATAAGCTACTTATAGAAAATAATTTGATGTAAAAAATATTCAATAAAGCGGCTAAATATGGCTAAAAAACTTCTCGTTAAGCAGTGTTGCAACTTGTAACACGTGGATTTGATACCCTTACCGATACTTTTATGCAATTACAAGGCCAAGTAAAGAATAAATACACCAGATTAATCAGAAAATCACAAAATAATGTTATACTACTAAATTTAAATCAAAAGTTTTAGAAAAACAATAATTTCAAATCATAAATAAGAAAAATCCACTTAATTTGTTGAATTTGATTTGTTGTTTTTGCTGTATTCAATTAAAATATTAAACAATTATTTTAATGTGTAAATTAAAAAGGAAACAATTTTTTTATTCCTTTCTGAGTAGTCAAATAAAATTTTCTACTACATAATTTATAAAATGCCATTTTCCTTCTAAAAAAATCTGGTCATCCTACCTCGGGGTTTACATCAAGGGGTTGCGTTAATTTTATATTTAATATAGAGGGTCGCCAGCAAAATAAGTTTGTATGCCACTGCTATAGTGTCTTAGCATTACAGCTCCTAAAGTTAACTGTTATTGCTTGCCATTCATTTTGTATGTCTTTTCTGGCATCCATAATTACTTGAAGTGTTGCTATCCATTAACTGATAGCAACACTTCATATAGTTAACTGATGATCTTTGCTTTATTTTTCACAGTTATTGGTGGTGAGCTAAGAATATCTTATTAGATTAATTATCTTATAACTGAGGAGCCTGATATAATTCTGTTTATTTTTTTTGAATGATTGTTTTATTGATTCTTGTGAATTACAGGCAGTTTTCGCTTTACGAGTTTCCGGATTTACAAGTTTTTTCCCCCAGGTAAAAAAGAATATCAGATATCAACAAAACGAAAATATGAACATTAATTGCAAAAAATGAATGTTAAGCATTCATAAATACCGCATTCCAAACCACTTTCATAGCTATACAATACAGTGTACCCCACTTCACGATATTCTTCAGTTCCAGAGACACCATCGTACCGTTAAAATATCATAATGTGAACCCAATAACACATTGTTTTTTGATAATTCGTTTCAAGATCTCAGAATTTGAAATTTTCAATGTATAACCAAGCTATTTATCTCTCTAAAATGTCATTTTTAAGGTCACGCTCGTGACCTTAAGGCCATATAAAAGATCGTGAGCATGGTTTGTAAATTGTATTAGTTACCAATTCAAATCATAATGCACTACACGTTCATCGTTATCATATGTTCCGTTATAAGAATCAATTTTGAACGCCTTTGTGATATTTTTCTAAAACACGTCTGAGGTCACAACCATAAAACAAAAACAATTTGCACTTTCCGGTTTATTGGGATTTTCTGTTACTGCAAGCAATTATAAACAGGTAGTAAACTTGGTCTTCTTGCATTTGCGAAAATACCAATAGCTGGAATTGTGCGGATTTTTTTACGTTATTATGGGTGAAATGTGTTTCCCCTTTACTGAAATCTTCAATCATATTAAAAACAAATTTTCAGAATCTTCCCGTCATTCCTTTTTTTTAAAGTTTCGTAAACTTGTTACTCCACGCAAATCGTGTTAGTTGCAATTTGTGTGTGCCATTAAAAAGTGCTTATGCATGCAATCGTGAAATTTATAATTGAAAGAGAAGATTATCTTGGAAACAAACACCTCTTGAAACATTTCTGAAGAAGACTACTCCTTGTGCAACAAACCAACAAGTGCCGAGCCAATAATGAGTGATCAACGAGTGTGCATTTAGTCGATGATGATGAAGAATAAACATTCTTTAACATTTGTAAGTCGTAAATAATTTCTCTATTATTATAATTTGCTTGATTTTGCAGGCTACGTTTTCATTTCTTTTGATAAATCAATCATTGTTTAAATATAAAATAATTAGCTAACTAATTTCATTGTTGAGAACGTAACCCCTATTTTTAAACTTATGTCTGTGGGAAATAAATTCCTGCTTTACGAGCGTGCGCGAGCGCACTAGGAATGAATTAACTCGTAAAGTTTAGAACTACCTGTACTTCTTAGATTCTGTTCTTTTGGATTTATAATGATATCCATTTCTGCCTGTATAGAAATTTTATATTATCTTCCCTTTTGTTTTTCACAGTTATTGGCAGTCAGCTAAGAATATCTTATTACATTAATTCTGTTATAGCTGAGGAGGCTGATGTATTTCTGTTTATTTTTGGAATGATTATTTAATTAATTCTTGTGAATTACACCTTAGGTTCTGTTCTTTCAGGTTTCTGATGATATCCATTCCTGTATAGAAATTTTATACAAGCTCTGTTAATTGAATTTGTACAAATTTCTTATTAATTTCACTTAAAAATAAATTGTTTTGCCATCATTTGTAAGAAAATTTATGAATTTATCAATCAGTAATCTAGATCTGAGAAATTTAATAAGGAACTATTCACAGATTGCATATTGCAGGTGGAGATACCAGATAAAATGTTACAATGCAATATGATTGGAGGAATCACATGAATGTTACACAATATATATTTTTTCATAAAAATTAATGTGACATGAATTGGAGTATTTTATTATATAACAATAGAGAGAAGGGGTAAAATGCTGTCATGAGAGGGTATTCAAAGGTTAAAAAATTGTTATTTACTTCATGAAGACTTGCAACTGCATCATTCTTATTGGTGAGCACTCTGTATGTAATAGTAAACAAATTCTGTGTTTTTATTTTTTATTTTTTGTTTGTGATTTTATTTTTTAATATTTATAATAGTATTATTTTTCTTTCAGTTAGCATGACTGTTGAGGAACTTGGAAATGTTGCTTTTCTTCCTGATTCTATGGGAAATATTACTGTGATGGGAAATATTCAGATAGTTCACTCTGATGGTGATGCACCTGCTGTAGTGGCTCTTACTCCAATTCAAGATGAAGATACAAGTCTCACAAATGAACAGACTGTTCTTGCCTTCCAACCACCAGATATACAGAATCATATTCCAGAGACACAAACTGTTTTTACCTCCCTTGCTAGTTCAGATAATGGTTATACAGTCAAGATACCAGTTGAAGAGGGGGGTGGAGGAGAAGATGAAGGAACGCTTGTACCTGTTAGTGTTCCTCAACTCCTGGCACAACTGACCAATATCGGTGATACTGTGAGAGGCAAGCATTGCATTTTTCTTTAAATTTATCATTTTAAGTGTGTATGCATTACTTTTAATCACATTTATTTCACCATGCAACAGTAAGAAATAGAACTGTTATGCAAATAATTCTGTATTCTACCTCTTACAAAAATTTGTCTATTTTGTAAACAAATAGAAACACCCAACACAGTTTATAGTAACATAAAATTGTTGGTACCTTTATAATAATGTTCTTCAGCCTTTAGATAAAAAAATATAAAATAAAAAGTTAAACATATGCCTTAATTAATAATCTTCAGTAAAACTTATTTTTTCTTGATTGCTGATGTTTTCTCTAATTTATTTTAAAACTGTCAGTCATAGTAGTTTCTTGCTTGATTTCATGTGGTTAACCTAAATGATTTTTGAGCCAATGAATTAATATTTTTTAAACCTTTTTATTCTGATATCTCTTTTGTTACTTTAAAGGTAATACTTATTTGAATAATTTATTTACGTTTTGCCCTAGCATATATAATTAGAAGTAATTGAATAAAAAGAAATATAGTGGAGTAAGGCCTGGACAATTCAGAATTGTTCAGTTCAAAATATTGGTTATTTTGAATTTATATTTTTCCCCCCTGAACCTTCTATTCTATTTATTAAAAAAATATATTTTTAATTTGAAGTTTAGTGCTTGACATCACTCAGGTAGTTAAGAATTATCCAACATTTTGAATTTATCATGTTACATGTAAAAAAATTAGTGCAGTTCTTAGGTTTTCATTAAAAACAAGAGTTAAAACATTCACCACTCTTAATTGAACTTATTCTACTCTGTTCAATACTTGTGCCCCTTCTGACATGCTTAAAACAACTCAGTGCAGCCATCTACTGAGTTCTAATCAGCATTAGCATTAGCATTAGCATTAGTAGAGGCATTTGATGCAAGAAAGCAAGCTTATGCAGCATCAGCCAAAAAAAAAAAAAAAAAAAACCCACTTCCACTTCACCCCTCTGTTCGTTCAAAATACCTGTCCAGCTGAGCCTTAAACTTATTTAGGCTATCAACTTCCACGACAAGGGATGGAAGTCTGTTCCACCCACCAACCACCCGCTGGCTAAAGGCAAATTTCCGCACATCTATCCTACATCTGTCTTTCCTCAATTTGAATTTATGCCCTCTCAGGTGATTTTTCTGAGCTAGAGGAAGAATCCCATCAGCATTGAGCATGCTCAAACCATTCAAGGCTTTGTACACCTCTATCAGATCACCCCGCTGGTACCTAGTTTCCAGACACTGTAATTTGCAAAACTTAAGCCTTTCTTCGTAAGAGAACCCCTTTGTCCCATTCACCAATCTAGTTGCCCTTCTCTGTACTCGTTCCAGCAGCTCTACATCCTTCCTGAAATGAGGCCTCCAGGCCTGTATACAGTACTCTAGGTGTGGCCTGACCATTGCCTTATACAAGGGAATAATCACCTCCTTATCCCTGCTAGAAAAATTCCTATATATCATTGACAATACACCATGAGCTACTCTTGCAGCTCGTCTGCACTGCTCAGAGAACTTCATATCTGCCTGCACCACCACCCCCAGGTCCCTTTCATTCTCTACCACTGTCAGTGTAGTACCACAGAGTTGATACGTTGCTCTGGGGTTGCTGTTTCCCATATGTAGTACTTTACATTTGTCAATGTTAAACTTCATTTGCCACCTCGAAGCCCATCTGCTCAACCTTTCCAAATCCTGTTGCAGCAGCATAGTGTCAGTAGTGTCCTTGACAACCCTGCCAACCTTCGTATCGTCTGCAAACTTGGACATTAAGCCTGATATACCATCATCAATATCATTTATAAATACAGAAAACAATAAAGGCCCCAATACTGAACCCTGAGGGACTCCACTAATAACATTAGTCCACGATGAGCAGTGTCCATTGATTACCACTCTCTGTCTTCTCCCCCTCAACCACCCCTTTATCCATAGCAGCAACTTGCCTCCAATGCCACACTGCTCCAATTTGTGCAGCAGTCTTCCATGTGCAACAGTATCAAAAGCCTTTCTAAGATCCAAGTATATAATATCAAAGTTATTCCCTGCATCCAGTTCTTTTGTGACTGCATCATAGTATCCAATCAAATTGGTCAGGCAAGACTTCCCCTTAACAAAACCATGCTGTGTCCTAGCTATAACTGAAGTCTTGTCTAGATGATCCTGCAGTGCTTCTTTCACCAGTGCCTCCATTAATTTTCCGGGAACAGAAGTTAAACTCACAGGTCTATAATTACTTGTGTCAGCCTTTGATCCCCCTTTGTGAATTGGGGTCACATTTGCACATCTCCAGTCAATGGGTACCTCCCCTGAGTCCAAGGAAGCTCTCATAATTATGGCTAAGGGTTTGCTTACCTCCTTTGCTGCCTCCTTTAATATAACTGGATAGATCCCATCCACCCCAGGTGCCTTTCTTGTGTTTATCTTCAACATTTTCTCCTCCACTTTGCTCTCAGTTATTACAAGATTCTCTAGCTTACTGCTAGAGTTGAATACACCTCTGGCATTCCCCTCGCTGAATAACTCCTCATGTGTGAATGTCGATGCAAAATATTCATTTAGTTTGTTAGCTACCCGAGCAGGGTCATCAACAGTTGACCCATCGATCTCAAGTGGACCAATCTGATTCATCCCCTTCCTTCTAGAGTTTACATAAGTAAAGAACTCTTTGCTGTTTTTCTTCGCATCCCTTGCCAAGGATCTCTCGTAATCTGCCTTCGCCTGCCTAACCTCCTTTGTAACTTGGTTACAGATCAACTTGTATCTATCATAGGCTTCCATGTCACCCATTAATTTATATGTATCCCATGCATTTTTCTTCTCTGCCACATGTCTCATTAGTTCATCTGACAACCATTTAGGCCTAAACCTTGAACAGTATTTCTTAGTTGGTATGTAAAGCCTAGTAGCTTCCACAATAAGTTCTTTGAATGCTTCCCATTTTGAATTTGCTGTTGGCAATATCATCAGTTGATCCCACTGTATAGAATTTAAATACTGTCTCAGTCCATTGTAGTCGCCTTTACGAAAGCAATACCCCTTCCCTTTACCCCTAATGGTAGTTACCTCTTTGAGTAACTCCCACTTCAGCACACTGTGATCACTGCCACCAAGTGGTTCATTTATCTGCAGATTCTTAATGCATGAAGAATCACTACTGATAATCAAATCAAGAGTATTACTCCCTCTAGTTGCCTCCCGAACATGCTGATGTAGAAAACAATCATCCAATAAATCCACAAAAGCCTTGCTACTGTGTGAGTGACCAGCCCCCAAATTCCAGTCAATATCTGGGAAATTAAAATCCCCCATTATAAGACTCTCTGATTTACTGGCCCACTCTATTTCTCCGAACAGTTTCTTATTATACTCATCAGAGTCATTAGGCCTATAGCACACTCCTACTCTCAATTTTGATCTCCCAATGCTTATGTCACACCAAACTGACTCGACACTGCACTGTCCAGCGATGTCGACTGGCTTCACTTCCTTGGATTTTATGTGTTTTTTAACTAATAGCATAACCCCTCCTCCCTTCCTATCCTGTCTATCCTTTCTGTAGACATTGTACTCCCCAAATTCCAGTTCTGCATCATCAGTAATAGAGTGAAAACCTTATAATACTTAATATAAACAGTTTTAAGATTAATTATCAGTGACCTGTCAGTAAATGAGGTAGACAAAGAAAGATATGTGATATGTTTACTCATAATTGTGTATTATGATCTACTTCAAGGTTTATGTATAATCACCATGCAATTTAAAAGTGACAACTAATTACAATAAAAGGTTAGTATTTATTTGCTAATATCATCATTCCAGTAGTTGTCGTGTTTGCAAAATTAAACCTAATTAAAAATCCCATGCTCATCTCACCTTAGTACAAAAATATAATAATAATTTGAAATAATTTTTATGTCCCTTCATCTTAGAATAATCCAAATTCCTGTATATTTAATTTTTAGCTTTTTATACCATGTATTCATTTCAAATTTATTTGTGTTTGGAACTGTACATTTGCAAAACTATATCTACTTTTAAAGAAAATTATACTTTGCTGTATAGTTTTTAAAATTATGCATATTCATATATACTTTTGTACAATGAATTATGTTATTTAACTTTTCATTATATATTGCATTGTATTTGGGTCCTTAATATTGACATAAATGTATTAAGTTGGAGAATATCCTTATAACATAATATTAATAATTTATTATGAAGAAGAAGAAATAGCAATTATTATAAAACAAAAAAATCACATTTGAATAATCATCAGAAACAGATCATAATGATTATCACAAACATTGTCATAAACAAAAATGCATAAAATATTGCCAAATTCTATAAGTAGCGATTTTAAATTATATAATTTAAAATCATATATTTTTCCTATGATTTTTCAATTATATAAAAATATAATGATTAAATTTAAATATAGTGATAAAATCACTATATTTTTATGTAAGATGAAAAAAAATTTTTGTTATTCTTGATTATCTTCTTTTTTTTTTTCTCCTAACTCTTTGCAAAGTAATAATTTCATTAATAGTTTTAAAATAAATCTAAGTACCTTGCTGTCATTTAGTATAAGGCTCCACAGTATTCAGTGCTTGGGTCAATTCTACCAAGGTTGGAATTTTTTTTTTCTGTATTTCATAATTACTTTCTTCATAATTACCTTATTCTCTGAAGCAGCAACTTTCCATATATTATCTCATCATGGGTAAACTTGCCAGTAATGGTCAAATTTTGATTAATGTTCACCTAATTTTTGAAACATTTCAGCATGCTTCACTAAATTTTCCATTCCTCAATAGGTTCTAGAAGCTCTTCTGAATCTTCCATGATTGTGGATTCAAGACATTTTTTGTTAAAAACATGGTTTTTTTTTAAACAGTTCACAGTTGTTTTAGCTAAGACTTCTTACCAAGCTGTTAATTTGCTTGCATGCTTCCAGAATATTTATATTGATTAAGTCATTATTCTAGTCTATTTCATGAAGAATTAAGTCACAATGGTGACTTAATTCTTCATGATGATTAAAGTGTTTAAAATCCTTTATCACTTCCTGATCCTTGGGTTGAATCTTGCCGTCATGGATTAATGAGTGATGACACTACATTTGTAGATGTTAAATTGATTATAATAGTATGTGCTGAACTGATTATAATAGTATATGCTGAATAGTATGTCCATGAACAAACTTGCACGATGTTTCTGTGTACTTATTTTTTTTATTTTATCAGCCATTTTTCAAATGATGCAGTGTTCATCTAAAATTTTCTATTCAACATTCCATCTTCCAGTAAAGATTTAATGCCTTTGAAACATCTTGGCCTACTGATTTACTGGTAATGGGTACAAGAGGTTTTTCAGGATTGTCCATGTTAGCTCCTAACAGCACTGTAACCTTTTTTTTATCTTCTTTCCACTGCTCACTATTGAATGTAAATGTTTTGTTCAGTAAGCATTTTAAAAAAATTCCTGTTTCATCTACATTAAAAACATGGGGTAATAGCTCTGGATCAAATTTGGCAGTCTGAAGATACAGCTTTTACATTTGTTGCTATTTACTAAAGCTAATCCACCATAGATCTTAAAAGTGATTCCATGCCTTCTCTGGAAACCAGCAAGGTACCCTCTACTAGCTTTGAAGTTTTCAATCCTGAGCTGTTTTCCAAATGATTCAGCCTCAGCTTGAAACAAAGTTCCAAATAATGGGACATTGTTAAAAAAAATTTTTTTTACCACATCCCCCCATTGTTATTGGCACAAAGTCTGTTCTGAATTACACTTTCACTGCAGCTTTACAAAATCTTGCTTTTATTTTTTGATATCAATGATATTGTATTGGCTACTATCCCAACCTCCTTGACGTTGTCACATTTTCTCTGCACCATCTCTATGTTTTTGATGATTTATACCTTCTTCCCTAATGTTAACACATTGAAAATACCTTTCTTTGATATTTTGGTTAAACAAGCCTGAATCACTGTTCAGAAATGCTACTCCATGTAAATGAAACTCAAATCAGTAGTGTGTGTGCCTATAGTCCATCTTACTATATTATTAAGCACTAATTGCTATTACCCAGTATCTCTGATATTGTTTACTTGACATGAAATTCTCTAGTGGATTAGAGATAGTACCCATGAGGGAAAAAAATATAGATGGGGTGAGGGATAGTTCCAGTTATTGCAATTTGTTAATTTTATGATACTGCTAACGTAACGACACCAAGTTTATTACACCATTAAGTTTATGTTTGTGTTAGAATTAGTATAATAATGCAAATGATGCAAGGAGGAAGCAAGCTTATGGTGCATCAGCCAAAAAAAAAAGAAGAAACAGAAACAACTGCTTCATTTGTCTGTCCCTTCTAATAATTTGTCTAATCTACCCCTAACTTTATTCAGACTACCACAACACTAGCTAGAAGTTTGTTCCAACAGTCAATTGCTCTCTACCAAAAGATATATTACTTGCTCTATGGCAAATAAAAGAATCAAAAATGAAAAATATGATGCAAGTTGTTTTTATACTGAGAAAAATTAATTCTTCCTTTAGGATCAGTAATAATTACTGTTTCGTTTCCATGGTATATCTTGAATATTCTTGCCAATCATGATTTATGAATATTACATTATGAATTTGCATAAAATTTCATGTATCTTGATAATTCTGCAAGTAGTATATAGCCCACCTTGCATGTAACAATGAGTAAACCAGGCTACCTGGTTTACTCATTGTTATAAAACCCAGTGCATCGACCCCACATTATGGAGGAAATCCTCCACAAATTGCCTCAGCACTGCACATTAAAGGAATTGCTCCGGTGAAGAGGTAGGGCATGTTGCTCTTTCTTTTAGGTGCATATCGCTATGCAAATACATAGCAATATATTTCTCCTTTGGAGCAGTGTTTCTTATTTTAAGCAGTACAACACCAAGGCAATCTACAGCAAAGTGCCTATGCAACCGATGACTCTGATGCATCAAGCAGCAACCTCAATGATCATTGATATATACATTGTAAAGCTGTTAGTATTGTATGAGTCCAAACACAGAAAATATGAAAGGGAGCAAAAATAAGAGGTCTGGCTATATTTTACACACTTCCTGAGATTTTCATGGTAGGGTTAGTGTCAATTTATTGGAAGTGATTGTACATGTTCTCTTTATTTTTGTTTTGTTATTTGGCACACAATTTGTTATTTAGGCATACACATACAATCAAAGTTGTATGCATATGCCCAATGATGAGCAAGATCCTGCTTGTCCTTCACATTATCAAAGTAATTTCACTATGTGAACAACACAAATCCAATCAAATAAGAAAAAATATATGAGTTATCCATGAATTCAGATTACCCAAGTTCAAATTAAATAAGTCTTACTGTGTATAGTTTAAAATGACTTGGGGAAAGGTTTTATGAACTAGATTCTTCCAGAATATATGCTGTTTTAAAATTTTGCTAGCTATCTCTTGCAGAGAAAAATTGTTTTAAACCTTGACTGCAAGTTTGGATCACAATTTTAATTATCCTTTGAAAATACCTCATAATTAAGCTGGAATTTTTTAAATTGATTTTGAGAAGATTCAAACTGATTGAAAAAATTTACATCATTGACAATTAGTTTACATCATTTTGTAAAAATTATATTAACTGTTATTGTCAGTTGGGTAAAAATTTGGTCTGTGTTATATCTACTGGTGCTGCTGGCTGGCATAACTAGCTTGAATATTAAAGCAAAAATGCTTCCAGGAAAATTTTCTCCGAAGTTTTATAACACAAATTATTACTTTATTCTGCATTCTTATATTGTTATTTAAGTAACGAACATATGCAGCAATTAAAAAAAAGTTGTTTTTCACTTTGTCAATTTTAAAAGTTAAGCTTACTCAAAGTAGTCATTTATATCTTAATTTCGGTTAATATTTATTTCATTTTTAATTTTTCATATTGATGATATCTTAATTTTTAATTCTTATAGCTCCTCAGCAATTGCAAGATATATTTGCATGCACATTATGCCACTGCTTTGCCTTAACTCAAAATGATATCATAACACATCTCCAAACAGTTCATGACCTTTCAGATTCAGCCAGTGATGATCAAGTTAGCAATTTGTTTTCAAAGTTAGAACCACTTGCAGGTAGGACTTAAATTAATTAAATTTTTAATATTTTATTCTTTGATTAATCAAATATTTTAGTTGAACTCATCAGATAATAGAAGCTACTGATATTTATACTTTATATTTTTATTATGGATAATTATCTGTTGTGCTATTGCATATATGTTTTGCTTTAGAGTTTATGAAGCTAAAATGATCAGAGATTGCATCTGTTTTCTCCCTGTATTTTGTATTTCTTATCCCATTTCTAGTTAAAATGCTCAGGTATAGAGGTGGGATTGAATCGTTTATATGTTTATTTATAA
The DNA here is from genome assembly GCF_048544385.1 of Mastigoproctus giganteus. Taxonomy (NCBI): domain Eukaryota; kingdom Metazoa; phylum Arthropoda; class Arachnida; order Uropygi; family Thelyphonidae; genus Mastigoproctus; species Mastigoproctus giganteus. The sequence continues at coordinate 25,358,428 of NC_143584.1, read as the reverse complement.
ATAATGGTTACTCATCACTCTGTTATAGTTGGTTTTTGGTGTCCTCAGTGTTATATCACAATTCAGTTTGCTGCTCACAAAGGCAGCACTGGCCAACATTCATTAACTGGCTTACAATTATGTCACATAGGCTTTTCTATTTATTTATATATTATCTATAGTATATAAACTATTTACTGATGTGATTTCCTTCAGCAGCACCATTTTTCTTTATATAGTCTCCCCCCTTTTTATTTTTTCTACTTATATTACTATCATGGAACCATTTGTGTCTAACTTGCTTTGTCATTCTGCATTTTTAATATATATTATGCAGTACACTCTCAACAATTCAGCATTGAAGGAAGACAAAAAATACTTCTAGTTTTTATTAAAAATTTCATATAGAATTTTACTGATTTTCTATTTAAAACAAGATTTGGGAATACAAAGAATTTCAGCCCAGTTTGTGCTTCACATCTTTGCTGATGTGAGGAGCAAACTTGCAGAGAGTGGCAAGTTTTCATATGTCAAGCTCTTTCTTAGCATTCTGCTAACCACCTGCAATTTGTTTCTTCCATTATTACAAAGTGACAAATCATGGGTGTATGGGTATGAACCAAAAACAATGGCCAAGTCCTCTCAGTGGAAAACTCCATCATCTTCAAACAAGAAAGATAATCTGAAAGAAAGACACTGTTATTTCATTTTTTTGACTCACAGGGCATTTTTCAATATAAATTTGTCCCACATGATCAATAGTTAAGACACAGCATCAGTTTGTTAAAGGGAGGTCTTGTCTGACCAATTTTATTTAGATACTATGATGTGGTCACAAAGGAACTGAATGCCAAAAATAATTTTGATATCATATTGGATTTCAGAAAAACTTTTGATACTGTTGCACATGGAAGACTGCTGTACAAATTGGAGAGGTATGGCATTAAGGGTAAGTCACTACAATGGATGAAGGGATGGTTGAGTGGGAGATGACAGAGTGGTAATCAATGGACACTGCTCTTTGTGGACAAATGTTATTAGTGAAGTTCCCCTGGGTTCATTGTTGGGCCCATTGTTGTTTTGTATATTTATCAGTGATATTGATGAAGGTATATCAGGTTTAATGTCCAAGTTTGCAGATGATACAAAGGTTGACAGGCTTGTTAACGACAGTAAAGACAGTATGCTACTGCAACTGGATCTAGATAAGTTGGGCAAATGGGCTGAGAAGTGGCAACTGAAGTTTAACATTGACAAATGCAAAGTACTGCATATGGGTAGCAATAACCAAAGAGAAACATACAAACTGTGCTGTACTACACTCAGGGAAGTGGAAAGGGAAAAAGACCCGGGGTAATTGTGCAGTCAAATGTGAAGTTCGCTGAGCAGTGCAGACAGGCTGCCAGGGCAGGACATGGAGTCTTGTCAATGATATATAGGAATTTTGCTGGCAGGGACAGGGAGGTGATTATCCCATTATACAAGGCAATGGTCAGGCCACACTTAGAGTACTGTGTATGGGTCTGGAGGCCTCATTTTAGGAAGGATGTAGTGTTGCTGGAACGAGTACAAAGAAGGGCAACAAGATTGGTGAGGGGAACAAAGGGGCTCTGACCAAGAGAGTCTTAAGTTCTGCAAATTGCAGCACCTGGAGAGTAGCACCTGCGAGGTGATCTGATTGAGGTATATAAGGCCTTGAATGAGTTGAGCAAGCCGAATGCTGATGGGATTCTTCCTCTTGCTCAGATTAACAACCTGAGTGGACAGTTTCAAATTGAGGAAAGACAGTTGTAGAATAGATGTGCAGAAATTTGTCTTTAGCCAGCGGGTAGCTGATTGGAGGAACAGACTTCCATCTTTGGTTGTGGAAGTTGATAGCCTAAATAAATTTAAGGCTGAGCCGGACAGGCATTTGGAACGAATGGAGGGGTGAAATGGGAGGGTTTTTTGTTTTTTTGGCTGATGCTGCATAAGCTTGCTTTCTTGCATTGTATGCCTCTACTAATGCTAAAAGTGAACCAGGAATGCTACAAGATAGTTCTGCAACGATTGTGCTATACTGTGCAAAGAAAACAGCTGGACAAATGGGCTTTGGGGAACTGACACTTACATCATGACAATGCCTCCGTACACTTGGCACTTTCTATTCAAGAACTTCTTGTGAAGCGCCACATCACAATTTCTTCCCCATTTGTCATATTCACTGAATTAGCTCTGTGTAATTTTTCCCACCTCAAGCGTAATTGGCCCCTTGAAAGGTCAAAGGTTTGCAATGACAGAAAATTATTCAGAATATGACACAGGAACTATTAACAGTTCTAAAAGAAACCTATCGGGAATGCTTCCAGAATTTTCAGTTGCATTGGAATTAATGTACAGAATCAAGGAAACTACTAAAGTAGATCCATCTGGGTAACTGGTAAACTTCTTCATTTTTTAAATATTTCAGGATGTCTCAACAAACTTCATAAATTCATTACAAAAAGAAAAACAAGTTTATTAAAAAAAAAAAAAAACAATTCAGAGCCATCGATAGAACAACTCAAAAAGTTTTTTTTACCATATTAATAAATTTCCACGTGAAGACCCTTTTGTAGAACGAACAATGTCTAGTTGACAATATCTCCATCCAAGTATGTGCTGACATGCTGGGATCAGCATGTCAGCTGATCCCAGTTGTTATAGCAGCTTTCATTCTGTATGTCATATCTTTCATGTAGCTCCCCAAAAAAAAGCCTAGTGGGGGTAATGTCCGATGAACATACTGGCCATTGCATGCAACGATCATGGCTAGTCAACAGTCTGGAAAATGCCTATCAAGAGAATTGCACACTATCAAAGCCCAATGTGTAGGTGCACCACATTGCTGGAAAAGACTAGGTTAAAGTTCTTCCAGCTGTGGGAAGGCATAAATCTCAAGCATATCCAAGTGTTTGCATTCACAGTCTGCTCATGAAAAAAAAAAGGGGGGAAGCAATTATGCAAACAAGAAGTCCACACCAAACATTTGTCTTATTGCTGCTCTGTTCCAATTCCCATACAACATGCAGTTTTTCTGAGCCCCAGATTCAAACATTAGCATTATGCCTATTCACCATTCCCATAATGCTCAATGTGGACTCATCAGAGAACAATTTCTTAAGAAAATTTTAATTGTATCATAAGAAAAATTTTATTGCTACCATTGCTGTATAAAAAAATTTCATTGCTATATTATATGGTGAAGCATATTCGATGCAAATCAAGAATGCTTTGGTTTATCTTCATTTCAAAGCCTGCATGAGTTACTTTGTATGCATAGAACTTTAAACGTTTGTGCAGGACTGTGTGTACATTTGATCGGTTGATTTGGAAGGACTCCTAGCAGATGCTCCCCACACTTGTTCCACAACTTTGCCACTTGTGCTAGGACATCCATATCCTCTTTTGTGATTGACATTTCCCATTTCCGTTTTGAATATTTTCGTTAGATTCTTTTAATTGCGTTAATTTGATTTTTAATTGTTTTAAATTGATTTGAATTGTTAAATTGATTATTTAATTATTTATATTTTACTCTAATGTACCGGTAAGTTGTCGATTTTTTCGTTTTTATTTCTGGAGGGTATCATACGGAAGTGTTCTATGCACTATATTGAGGTAAACTCCTCTTATTATTTTACTAATTTCCCATTTCCATAAACTTTCGATGCCACTCACAAATGCTATGAGATGGTGGTTGTCGTCGTCAATATTTGAGTTTGCACATCAGGTATTGTCTCGACGAACCGTATCACACATTGAGCCTTTTGTTGAGGAGACACCATTTTCAATTACACTATTATCACATGTCACAAGCGCCACCTGTAATATGGTAAAAAAAAAAAACTTTTTGAGCTCTAAAAATATTTCTTGACTAAATGTCCGAGTATGAAAGAGTTGGTTTATGCACGTACATCATTTCTACTATGAAGGTAGTATGAATGCATTGTTTAATTATATCTCATATTCAGGACCGTATTTACACTTCTCGGGGGCCCAAGACACTACGCTCTTGCGGGGTCCCCCCTAAAGATACCAGATTCCAAAATGCAAAACTTGTATATATAAATATAATCAGAAAAAAAAACCAAAAAAGCAATTATTTTTACCGATATGTTTAAATAAAAACGTTGTAATACTGTGAAATATAAAGAACAATACTGAGCTAAACTCTGTCGCAACATCTCGTGTGGATATGATGACCAACCATACGGCTTTGGCGGGTCATGACGTGGTCAGTGAATCGACTTCCATCGCCATGTTTCTGGCTTTCGTGACCAGCATCCGCTGCCCTTTCACAATATTAAAATAGCTCCCTTAGAACGAATAAAATTTCCTTAATAACGAATGGATTTCGAGAGACCTGGGTACACATTGTTTACTTTAGGCAGTACACATTACTTTAGGTAATGTGTATTGCCTGGGTACACATTACTTTAGGCAATAGAGCTGCTGCTGTAGAATGCACGAATTAAGAACTAAAGGGACATTCCACAATTTAGTGATGTCCATAACACACTTACAACTGACTCCCACATACTGTACCAAGAGGTAGGTCAAGTTGATCAACTGCTTTCTAATGTTCATAGCCAGTGAAAAAGATTAAGGCATACTCTCGACAATGCAGATAATATGCCATGGTCAACCTGTGTTCTACTGTTACACTCTATTAGAGAATTAGGAGAGAGTGATTTTCCTTTATTCTGGAAATTAATTTGTTCTTTTGCAGAAATGAGTCATCCACACTTTCAGTAAATTTCACTTGTCTGTGTTTACATGGTAGGTACAAGTGAGCCCTAGTTTAGATCAAGGCATTGAAAAAAAGAAATCTCTTTAAAAATTTGAGCTTACAGAGGCCACATGAGGCCCCTCCTCTATGGTGAGGCCCAAGGCTAGCACCTCATATGCCTGTTCATAAGTATGGCCCTGCCCATATTGTGAATCAACCTTCATGAGTTGCCGAGATATTGCACTGCTTTGAATAAATAATACTTCACCAGTGGAGAAGACTAATGTTACTTATGCTCAGCAGATACATCCACCCAGACGGCACCGTTTCACAGCTTGTTAGCTTACTCATTGGTGGGTGGGCAGGTACCCTGTTGTTGCATTAGTGACAACCCAGTATGAAGTATAAGTCCACAATATGAGAGATGCTTGATGGTGTGCGTAGTTTAATCTAAAAATATTTCTGGACTAAATGTCTAAGAGTGTGAAAGAGTTGCTTAATGCATAGATACTGCACGTACATCATTTCTGTTATGAAGGTAGTATGAATATATAGTTTAATTATATCTCATATTGTGAACCAATCTTGATTCACAATATGATATAATTGTCATTTAATTATATCTCATAATGAGTAAGCCAACAAGCTTCGAAGCGGTGCCGTCTAGGTGGTGCTATCTGCCGAGAATAAGTAACGTTAATCTTCTCCACTGGTGAAGCATTACTTATTCAAAGCAGTGCAATACCTCAGCAACTCATTGTGAAGGTTGATTCACAATATGAGATATAATTAAATGATGCATTCATACTACGTTCATAGTAGAAATGATGTACGTGCAGTAACCATGCGTAAACCGACTCTCTCACTTTTTTGGTTGTTATGTTGATAGCTGTAAACTGTTTTAAAAAAATTGCTTTTCTTTTTCTAATGAATTTATGAAGTTGTATTTGTCCAGGTCTTTTTGGGACACCCTATGATGGGGCCTGAACATAGTTTAGGCCCCATCTTTTAGATCACACCTCATATAGTTGCATATATATGTCTTTTTTTATGATTGCTTGCTTTTCAGATTTTAATAAATTTAAGTTAATTACATGAAATGTTCCTCTCTTATTTTATTATGCACTAAAACAAGGTTTTCAGCAGTTTATTTTTCTTCCCATACACAATTATTTCAATTTTTAATTTGAGTGATTTATGTGGTGATTATATTACACTATCATGGTGCTATTAATAGTAAGCCAGAAATGGTGGATGTGTTGTACCATGATGTTTATAGCATCATTACTGCTGTGTATATATTTTAACTTGCAGAAAGCAAATGAAAAAAAAAAAAAGTTCATTTATAGAAATATTAATTTACATATACATTCATACACAAGGTGTTTCAATTAAAAGGTGCCAGAATCTATGTTGCTTATTTTTAATTTTAGGCAGTTTGTTGTCTGAACTGTTTTTTGTTGTATTTGAGCTGAAATTTTAATTTGATGCTAAAATTTACATTTCTAAATTTAAATTTTACTTAATCAACCGTTTTTTTTTTTTTTTTTTCAGTGAGAAAGTTGTTGCTCATCCTTGATTTAGTCTAAAGATATTGTTGGTGTACTTCTGAAACAAACATAAACCATTTTATTAAGAAGGAAAAAAAATAATAATAATACAATGGTTGTAGCATGAGGAGATGTGGAAGAAACCTTCTCTCTTATGGTTCCTGCTAAATGTGCATAACAAGGAGAAAATCAAAATAAATACACAAAATAAACACATCGCATACAACTGTTGTGTTGGTTTAGCTTTTTAGTTTAAATAAAATGGTTTATATTCATTTCAGAAGTATACTGATGATGATTTTAAATTAAACAAGGGATGAGCAATAGCCTCCCATTGAAAAAAAAAGCAGCAATTGATTAGGAAAAATTTGGATTTAGATGACAAACAGTTGTTCCCACCATTGGTTCCACCTGAAAGTGTCACCAGTGCCTTTTAATTGAAAAACACTCTGTATACATGCAGGTGTTTCGAATAAAAGGTTCCAAGGCCATGCTTATTTTTAGGTTTAGGCCATTTGTTGTCCAAGCTTTTTTTTTTTTTTTTTTTTTTTTTTTGCATATTTGGCCTGAAAATTTTGAATTTGATGTTAAAATTTAACTAAGTGTTACCATTTAGATTTTACAATTTCTAAATGTAAATTTTGCCTAATTAACTGCTTTTTTCTCAATGGGAAAGTTGTTTCCATCATTGGTTCAGTCTTGAAAATGTCATCAGTGTACGTCCAAATAAATGTAAGCAAAAAAAAAAAAACTAATAGGGAGGAAAGATGCAATGGTTTTATGGGATATTCACTTTTCAGTACACAAGTTTGGCTGCACACTGTTTTTATAATTGCAGTTCTGCATGTGCTGTCTCATGCTACAACTGTTGTATTATTATTATTTTGTTTTCTGTATATAAAAGCAGTTTGCATTCATTTCAGAAGTACATTGATGGTGTTTTTAGACTCAACTGAGGATGGAGAACAGATTTTCCCTTGAAAAAAAAAAAAAAAAAAAAAACAGTTGATTAAGAAAAATTTTAATTTAAAAATTGTAAAATCTTAGCCCCAGTAGATCAAATTCAAAAATTTCAGCCAAAATATGACAAAAAAAAGATTCAGGTAAAAAAGTAAGCAAGATGGACCCTGGTGTCTTTTAATTGAAACACTTTATGTATACATACTTACATATATGAATGGACATACAAATATATTATTTGTGGGAGAATGCTACAAGTGAATTATTATATTTTTATAATGTTATTAGTCAAAATGTAACTGATTTTATGATCAGAATTAATATTTAGTATTAATTCTGGTAGCATATATAATAATATTTATACAGGGTGTCTCAAAAATATTGGTACAAACGTTTAGGTAACATCTAAAAGGAATGTGAATAGCATAGGAATCCATAAGCGGAAACGTCACCGTAAGTCGGTAGACGGCGCTGTTCATCAGTTCGCGAGAGGGAAAATTTCTGGTTTACTCATTCAAGCAATAGTTGCCGCACGGCGAGCATGCATCGATATACGAACTGTGAGTTGGCAGACATGCACCTAGTGTATGGATTAGCAGAGGGCAATGGACGAGGCGCTCAACGAATTTATGGAGGACACTTCCCAGACAGATATATATCGGACCACCGTTTGTTTGCATGTGTGCATCAAAATTTGTGCGATTATGGGTCATTTAGAGGTAACAGGAGTAGTGCGGGCAGACCACATTCGACGCGAACTCCCGCCATGGAAAAAAATGTGTTGAATGCCATCCAGAATAATCCTACTACCAGCACACGTGCCGTTGCCTCTGCCTTAGGAGTGTCTCGTTGCAGTGTACAGCGTGTCTGGCACGACGATTCCTTACATCCCTTTCATCTCCAAAGGGTTCAGTTACTGCTCCCCCTAGATCATCCTGCACGTGTGGCTTTTGCGCAGTGGTTTCTCCAAAAAAGTGTTCAAGACTTGAATTTTCCTGCCTATGTTTTGTTCACGGATGAGGCTTATTTCACTCGGGAAGGCTTATTCAATCAGCACAATGCTCATGTGTGGGCTCACGACAACCCACACGGTGTGCACCCGCATGCGGCACAACATCGCTTCGCAATAAATGTGTGGGCAGGTATGGTCGGTGACTGCTTAGTCAGCCCATACCTGTTACCATCCCGCATGAACTCCGCTAAATATCAGATCTTTCTTGAACAAGTTCTGCCAGGGTTACTTGACGATGTTCCAGCAAATGTGAGGCGCAACATTTGTTTTCGACATGACGGGGCACCTTCCCATTATGGAAGGTGTGTTCGTGACCATTTGAACAGGCATTTTTGGCGTCGATGGATTGGCTGTGGTGGACCCGTTGCCTGGCCCCCACGCTCACATGATTTATCGAGCCTTGATTTCTTTCTGTGGGGGGGCCCTCAAATCTATCATGTATGAATCGCCTGTGGAGACGGAAATGGATCTCGTGGCGAGACTCGTCTGCACTGCTGCTACTGTCAAAGAAACTCCAGGTGTGTTCGACCGTGTCTGCCAATCCATGCTGCGTCGGTGTCACGCATGCATCACGTCTCGTGGTGGAACCTTCAAGCATCTGTTGTAACATCATGAAATGCATCCATCTCGTACTCCATTGTTAATATTATGTCAAATAAATGTTTGCCACTGGTTACTGTCTTGTGTCATTTCTGCTTCTTGTGCCTCTGCTACTACCTTCCCGTGACGTTTCCGGTTATAGGTTCCTATGCGATTCACATTCCTTTAAATGTTACCTATCTCCCCTAAACATTTATACCAATATTTTTGAGACACCCTGTATATACTGTGTAAATATACTATTAAAGTTTTAATAGTTGAATTAAAGCATGTTCCAAATATAAGATTACATATTGTTATAAGTATGGGAATATTTATGAATTAAATATTAATTTAATAATATTTTATAAGTTCATAAAATAGCATTCTGTAATAGCCTTTTATTTGCATTTCCCAAGATGCACGTAAAATGAGGTACTCATATTCTCACATTGGCATAAGAAGATACTTCATATATAATAGCAACATAAAATGTAAAAGTTATTTTTTTTATTATTTTTCCTATATTATAATTTTATTATTGCATTAGTAACCTGATTATCTAATGCTGAGTGTGGGCATGGTTTCAATGATGCAAACTAATAATAGCTAAGAAAGTGTATTGGTTGCTGACAACAAGTCAGAAACCACAGCAGTGTGACTCTTACCTACCTCATCATTTACTCTTCTGTCTTAATTGGTGAGAAACAAGGTAATGCCACTGTTATTCACCATATGAAAACAAATAATAGCAGTGATTTATATTTTGTTCTTAATAGAGAATTTTCTTGATAGTGAATGGTTTTTGCTATGATAATCATCAAATGTCAGGGACAACCTTCCAATTGTGTGTTGGACTTTGCAGGGATCAGATCATTGGGCATGGTCAGTCGTACGTGGCTCTGTCTCAAAATCTATGCCTAGCATCAAAATTCAAATTTTAGGTACCAAAGATCTCATGGACCAGCGTGATTTACTGCGTTACGTACAAAGAAATTTTCATCAGTTTATCCTCACGGTAAAAAAATAGGTTGCTATACATATTTTACTTTTTTCAGTTTATCTTTTAATTATTATTCAGTTTACTCATAATGAATACAAAATTTGCTGTAAATCATTCATTAAGATTCAAAATACATGCATTATATTGATTGTTTTTTGTGAAGCTGGGCCTAGTGAAGCAAACAGGGGGCAGAGCCCTTAGTATAATATATAATTAAATTTTTAAGATTTAATTCATAAATAATTCCATGTTTATAATGATATATAATTGTATATTTGGAACATAATGGAATAATTTCCTACTATAAAAAATTCTGTATATCATAAATAAAATACCATGATCTATTCTAATGGCTTGAACTTCACTGTTGAGAGAATTTTATGACAGATTGCAAAATTATTCCTACGTCTTCTTCACTGTCAGCTGTTTCATTACTTCAGAAGTAATAAAATAATCTGTGATTTTTTTTTTTTTTTTTTATGTGAACCCCAAACATGAGAGGTATAATAGTACTTAGTACCGTGCTTGGGTTTGAGGTTAAGAAGACGAAAGCAAATAATAGCAACTGAAGATATTTGTTGACATTGGACTTGAACTTCTGTAGATTGTAATTTTCAGGAAATACTTATGAAGGAAGGTTGTTCCAGAAAAACGGCAGTTGAATGAATAAATGAGAAAGATGAAAAGTTGGTTCTGTGGGTTTGAAGTTGGACAGTAAATGGATATTGGCTAGTGGCGGCACGTGTTCAGACTGTTTTGAAAGAGAGAGCAGGAATTATAGAAGCCAATTCAGAAGAACAGTGCCCATGGAAGTATCTGTAGAATGCAGCAAAAACAGTGCATCTATGAGAAAGCGAGTGGAGAGACTCTGTTAGAGATGAATCATTAATTAACCTAACTGCTCTCTTCTGAATGGAATCAAGAAGCCTGAGAGAGAGGTTTTGGGGGCACCACCCCAGGTGTGGGAACAATATTCCATGGCAGGGCAGATTTGCAATTTATACAGAGTGAGCAGCTGTTTGGAAGAAAAGTAACGCCGAGAGCGAAAGAGAAAACCAAGTTTTTTAGATGCAGAGGAAGCAATATTTGTAATGTGCTTGTGCCAAGAGAGATTAGAAGTCAGGGTAATCCCCAAAAGAGATATATCATTTTGCCTAGAAATCGGAGTGTCACTAAAGATAAGCATAGGAATAGACGAATCTTTTTTGCGAGATATAAGACAAGACTGAGTTTTAGAAGGGTTGAAATCAACAAAGTTGTCTTTGCCCCACTGGAGAATTACCTGAAGATCGGCATTTAAGGAATTGGTAGCAGATTTTCGAGAAGTTGAAGCTGATTGAGCAGGACAAGGTTTCTCAAAATGGAAAGTTGAATGCAGTGTGCTATCATCGGCAAAACTATGGATAGGATTTCCAGTCAATGGAAGAAGGTCATTGATATACAAGAGGAAAAGAGTGGGGGAAAGAACTGAACCTTGGGGGACACTGGCATTAGTGGAGAAGTTAGGAGACAGAGAGCCATCTACCATCACCCTCAGTGAGCGATCAGAGAGAAAACTGGATAACCAATTACTAAAAACATTTGGCAAACCATAAGATGGAAGCTTGTTTAGAAGACCTTTATGCCAAACACGATCAAAAGCCTTTGAGATGTCAAGAGCAACTACTTGTGTTTCACCGAACATTTCCATTGAATTAGTCCATAAATGGGTAACATAAGCCAGAATATCTCCAGTGGATCGACACTGACGGAATCCATACTGGTGATCGTTGATCAGACGGAAGGTTTCTAGGAAGTTTAAGAGTTGGCGGTTAATTGATTTCTCCATTACTTTAGAAAGAGTAGAAGTAATTGCAATGGGACGATAGTTGGATGGGAGGGATTTGTCACCCTTTTTAGGGATTGGCTGGATATGAGCAAATTTACAAGCAGAAGGAAAAACACCTTTGGAATAAGAAAGTGAAAAAAGGCGGCCAAAAATAGAAGTAAGTTCAGGAGCACAAGTTTTGAGAACAAGTGGAGAAATACCATCAGGAACTGGAGCTTTCTTAGCATCAAGATTCATCAAAATCCTTCTGATATCCTTTTGACGGAAGACCACAGGAGGCATTGAATGGAGTATGCTGGGAATGGTGGGAGATGTTTTACCAAGATCATTAATACATGAGTTGAAAGAAAAATGGGATGCTAGCAGGTCAGCTTTTCCTTGGCTGAAGTGGCAACAGAACCATCTGGTTTGGACAGAGGTGGGAGCAAAGATGGGCAAAAGTTGCGGCCAATAGCTTTGGCAAGAGACCAGAATGCTCGGCTACCATTAGGACAAGAAGCAAGTTTTCTACTCTTAGCCTGTTCAAACTCTAGTTTGGACTGATTAATAACTGCTTTACAACTGTTGCGAGCTTTGGTGTAGACAGAAAATGAAACTGAAGAATTAGAAACAAGCCAATTACGATATGCAACATTCTTCTCTTGGACAGCCTTAGCACATTTATTGGAAAACCAAGATTTAGATAAAGGACGAGATTTTAAAGTGGAGTGTGGGATAAGGGATTCCATTCCTGCAAGAATAATTTCACTGACACGATCTGAGCAAACGTTGACATCAGAAGTTTTGAAACAGTAATCCGACCAAGGAAAAGAAGAAAAGAAGTCTCGCAGGTCATCCCATTTTGCATTCTTGTAATGCCAAACAACACGTTGTTGGGAATAGCCATGAGATAAAGGTTCCATTGGAGAAGAGACAATCACCAAGTTGTGATCTGAAGTGCCTAAAGGACCTCTCACTTCGACCGTGTACTTAGAAGAGTTGTTTGTGAGAAAAAGATCAAGCGTATTGGCTGTATGATTAGGATTGTCCGGTATTCTTGTAGGTAAATGAACAATCTGTTCTAGGTCATTAGTAATTGCAAAAGCCTCAGCATCTCGACCTGCTGGGTCGGTGTGACTAGAAAACGGAAGCCAGCTGGAGTTGTGAACATTAAAATCACCAAGGAAAATTACTTCACTGTTAGGAAAGTTGGACTGGAGAAAGTCAAGTTGCAAAGAGAGGAAGTCAAAGAGCTCCAAGTGATTAGTGGAGTTGGGAGAACGGTAGAGACAACAGATGAATTTGACACAATGAGGTAGAGAGATTTTAAACCAGAGAAGATCAAAGAGAGGAGATTCCAAATTGCCAAGTCTCTGACAGAGAATATCAGAACGGACATATGCACAAGTACCACCTTTGAGGCGAAAGAAATCATACAGCGAATAATTTGGGCATCTGAGATGAGCAGTAGATGAATCAACCGATAACTGAGATTCTGTCAGAAATAGTACATGGGGTTTGGCAGACTGCAAGTGGAAATGGACATCGTTGAGATTAGAATTGAGACCACGTATGTTTGTGAAATGAATTAGGAAGTCCTTGGAAGGTTTAGATCTTTTCGCAGATAAGCTTGCTCTATTAGTTTGACAATTCATGGTGTATTCAATAGTAAGAAAAAGTGAGTGGGACATGCTGTATGAAGTAATGAAATATTTGGATATGGCGTACATATTGTAAGAATATACCCAGATCATTGACATAACGTGGCCTCGACAATGCTCCCCGCATGCACACTACTCGGACTCCCTCCAGTCACTATCTGGCAGAGTAGAGGTAGCAAGATTATACACTAGCTGATCCAGAAGCCTCCTAGAAAGTTACCAATAGGTTCGGTCCGGTGTACTAACTAGCAGCCGGCCTGCGAACACCGTTTTAGAGCTGTACCCTCGAAATGAAAGGAATATTGGATCTCGCCACGACATTCATCATAACCTCAAAAGTCATCAATCATTCTGCATGATGGAAGAGATAGGGAAGGGTTGACCGGAACTTAGCTCTAGAGACTAAACATGGGTTCCACCACTTCAAGCCTCCAATAAGCAAAGTTGTGGTATTTCACCAGTTGATGAGAGTCATCTACCACCTAGTACTGCCTGGTAACATAGAGGGGCGGCGTTCCTCCATGTGGTGTGAGCGCCACACCTCGACCCCCTGCTTACGTTGGTTCACACCTGGGTGGTCACCCACCATGTACTTGTGCATGGAGGTTATACCCAGGATTACTAACTGTCCCACCATCGTGAAGGTGCAAGCAGAGGATTTAGCTGTCACAGACCGTCCGGACTTCGCCGAAATTGGGTCCACTTGACTTGAGTGTCACCCGAATATCAGTTCCATCAGCGTTTTAGACTCCCAGGTAGCAAGTACAGCTTGTCTGGCATATCTGAGAGAATGTCTGTGACAACCTCAAGGACCATTACTATTACCCATATGTATAACTTTACATTTCCCAATATTGTACTTTAACTGCCAGTTTTCAGATTCACTGAATAATTTGTTTAGGTCTTGTTGAAGTAGCATGCTTTGGTTATTATTGTTTACCACCCTCCCAACCTTTGCATCATTGTCAAATTAAAACATCAGGCCTATTATGCCTTCATCAGTGTCATTAATAAATATCTGAAAACCCCAGTACTGGATGCTGTGGAACTCCACTCAAGACTCTGTTCCATTCAGAGTAATAGCCAATAACCACTCTTTGTCTCATGTCATCTGACCAGCTTTTTATTTAGTTTTAGTACTTTCCCACCAGGGCACATTGTTCGGAATGAACTGCACTATTTTGTTTTTTTTTTATCAGTTGTACTCACTTCTGAAAAACCACGGACTATTTGAGAAGCTGGTATGTGCTCAGGAATTTTATAGTTTTGTCATATATAATTTGTGTTCTCTGTTAATTTTTTTATTTCATATACAGAGTGTCTCAAAAGATGCACACATATTTTAGGAAATGTAAGTTAAACTATAAATATATGATTGAATATTTATGATGAAAATGTGTGAACACCTTTTTGGGACGCCATATTATTTTCTGCTGAGGAATGTACACTGAGTGATCACTGAATTATGACCACCTACCTAATACTTCATAGGTCCTCCTTTTACCCTCAGTACAGCAGCTATCCGATGTGGCATTGATTCAACAAGATGTCGGAAGCATTCGGGAGATATGACCAACAAAGCTGTGTGTAATGCGGCTAACAATGCAGGTATGGAGGTGATTGGTGTATCCAGACTCCTGATATTCCTTTCCCTAGTGTCCCACAAGTGCTCTATAGGATTGATATGGGGGGGGGGGGTTCGGAGGCCAATTGATATGCTGGAAGTCAGAACTGTGTTCTTCAAACCATTCCTGCACAACATGTGTCCGATGGCTCGGCACATTGTCATCTTCGAAGGCACCATCGCCATTCAGTAAAAAGTGTAATAGCAGGGTGTACACAGTCAGCAAGCAGTTGACGATAGTGGAGACCGGTGATGCACCATGGATCCAAGTTACTGCCAATGAAACATGCCACACACCATGCCTCCACCGGCCTGCACTTTTGATACCATGCAGGATGGATCAAGAGCCTCGTGTTGTTGGTGCCAAATCCGTACATGACCATCCACAGTATGGAGTAAATAACGTGACTGATCAAACCAGCTCGCCTTCTTCCCGTCTTCTAATGTCCAACTTGCATGCTCTTTGCACCATCTTTTAACTTCCCAGATATTGACTGGAACTTGTGGGTTGGTCACTCACACACTAGTCAGACTTTTGGGAATTTATTGGATGATTGTTTTCTGCAGCAGCATGTTCGAGAGGCAACCAGAGAAAGTAATACTCTTGATCTGGTTATCAGCAGTGATCATTCGTGTATTAAGAATTTGCAGATAAACACTAGGTGGCAGTGATCACAGTGTACTGATGTGGGATTTACTTAAAGATTTAATTACCATCAGGGGTAAAGGGAAGGGTTTTTGCTTCCGTAAAGGTGAGTACAGTGGTCTCCGACAGTTTTTAAATTCTGTACAGTGGGATAAACTGACGATGTTACCAACAGTAAATTCCAAGTGGGAAGCATGCAAGGAATTAATCGTGGAAGCTACTAAAAGTTTCATACCTATTAAGAAATATTGTTCAAGGTTTAGGCCTAAATGGTTATCTAATGAACTAATGAGACTCGTAATAGAGAAGAAAAATGCATGGAATGCATATAAATTATCAAGCGACTCAGAAGCCTATGGCAGATATAAGCTAGTCTGTAATCAGGTGACAAAGGAGGTTAGGCAGGCGAAGGCAGATTACGAGAAATCCTTGGCAAAAGATGCTAAGAAAAACAGCAAGGATTTCTTTACTTATAAACTCTAAAAGGAATGGGATGAATCTGATTGGTTCACTTGACATTGATGGTTCGACTGTTGATGATCCTGCTCAGATAGCAAACAAACTGAATGAGTATTTTGCATCTACATTCACACATGAGGAATTATTAAGGTTTGAAAATGGCAGAAGGTTATCAAATTGTAGCAGGATACTTAATGATTTTGGAATAACTGAAAGCAAAGTGGAGGAGAAATTGTTCAAGTTAAACATAAGAAAAGCACCTGGGGTGGATGGGATCTATCCAGTTATATTAAAGGAGGCGACAAAGCAACTAAGCAAACCATTAGCCATAATTATGAGAGCGTCCTTGGACTCAGGGGAAGTTCCCACGGACTGGAGATGTGCAAATGTATCCTCAATTCACAAAGGGGGATCGAAGGGTGACACGAGTAATTACAGACCAGTTAGATTAACTTCTGTTCCGGGTAAAATAATGGAGTCACTGGTTAAAGATGCATTGCAGGATCATCTAGACAAGACTGCAGCAATAATTCAGACACAGCATGGGTTTGTTAAGGGAAAGTCTTGTCTGACAAATTTGATAGGATATTATGATATGATTACAAAGGAACTGGATGCAAAAAATAATTTTGATATCATATATTTGGATTTCAGGAAAGCTTTTGACACTGTTGCGCATGGAAGACTATTGTACAAATTGGAGCAGAATGGTATTAAGGGTAAGTTGCTACAATGGATAAAAGGATGGTTAAGTGGGAGAAGACAGAGGGTGGTAATCAATGGGTGCTGCTCTTCTTGGACTAATGTTATTAGTGGTGTCCCACAGGGTTCGGCGTTAGGTCCACTGTTGTTTTGTATATTTATAAATGATATTGATGAAGGTATATCAGGCTTAATGTCGAAGTTTGCAGATGATACAAAGGTTGGCAGGGTTGTTAATGACAGTAATGGCAGTGTGCTACTGCAACAGGATCTAGATAATTTGGGCAGATGGGCTAAGAAGTGGCAACTGAAGTTTAACCTTGACAAATGCAAAGTACTGCATATGGGTAGAAGTAACCCCAGAGAAACGTACCAACTGTGTGGTACTACACTTAAGGTGGTAGAAAATGAAAAAGACCTGGGAATAGTTGTGCAGTCAGATATGAAGTTTTCTGAGCAATGCAGACAGGCTGCCAGGGCAGGTCATGGGGTTTTGTCAATGTTATATAGGAATTTTGCTAGCAGGGAAAAGGAGGTGATTGTCCCTCTGTATAAGGCAATGGTCAGGCCACGCCTTGAGTACTGCGTACAGGTCTGGAGGCCTCAATTTAGGAAGGATGTAGATTTACTTGAGCGTGTACAGAGAAGGGCAACAAGATTGGTGAGGGGAATGAAGGGATCCTCTCCAAGAGAGTCTTAAGTTCTGCAAATTGCAGTGGCTGGAGACTAGGCACCTGCGTGGTGATCTGATTTAGGTATATAAGGCCTTGAATGGGTTGAGCATGCTGAATTCTGATGGGATCCTTCCACTTGTTCAGATTATGAACCTAAGGGAGCATAAATTCAAATTAAGAAAAGACAGATGTAGAATAGATGTGCGGAAATTTGCCTTTAGCCAGTGGGTGGTTAATTGCTGGAACAAACTTCCATCTGTCGTTGTGGAAGTTGGTAAGTTGAATAAATTTAAGGAGGAACTGGACAGGCATTTGGGGGGAATGGTGTGATTTTTTTTGTTTTTTTTTTTGGCTGATGCTGCATAAGCTCATACACTTGCTTTCTTGCATCACATGCCACTAATACTATTACCAGGTGAGTCTTTTACGCCGATGAACCTTGGTTAGGAGAGGATGCCGTAGGCATTGTCTGCTGGTATAGCCCATACGTGCGAGCGTGCAACGCATGGTCATGGCAGATATTGTTCCAGGTTGGCCCATGTTGTATTGGGTAGTCAACTCTTGAACAGTGCTGTGCCTGTTTGCCTGTACGAGTCGTCGCACCCGGTGCTCACCTCTAACTTCAACCTTTCAGTGAACTTTGCAGTTTGCTGTCGGGTTGTTGTTTGACCATTTGATGCCAGTCCTAGTACACTTTAACTGCGGCTGCTCTCGAACATCCCACCAGTTCGTCCATTTGGGAAATCTAGGCACCAGCTTGTCGAGCTCCCACAATCTGTCCTTTATCAAAGTCCGATAAATCCTTCTTTTTACCCATCACGCTTGGAATTTTACTACCTACTGAACCACTAAAACCTGATCTATGCACTCTCATACCTCACGTGGTCAACGAGTCGCATTCACTTTTCATAAGGGTGGTCATAATTCAGTGTACATTATTCTATGCATGGTATGTGCACAGGTGCTCAAAAGGTAAAGATCAAACACAGAAACATGAACATATTTTTATATATATAAAAATATATATATATATATATACACCTAATTCTGTTTTTACACGATAGATACGTTCCTGAAAAATATGTGTAAAAAAAAATTCGTGTAAAAAAAGACATTGTATTTATGGAAGAAAAGAAGATTGGTTCCGGATCTAAAAAAATCAGTAAAAATAATTAAAAAAAAAACACATAAAATATTCGTTTTAAGCTTATTATTTTATTTCAACAAATTACACATGTAATAATATGTAATTAAAATGTACGAAAATAAATTTGTATGCATATGAAATGAAAAAAAATTCTTCAGGAACAAAAAAAATCTGTTTTACATATAACAAGATTTTATTCATTTTCCACTTTCTGATAATAAACGGCGCATACGTTTGCGTACGACTGGAATATCACTGCCATCACTAGAAATGTTGTGGACATCGTCTTCTTCCTCTATTAATGAAATTCTTTCTGTGATCTCTTCAGCAAAATCAGCACGAATCTCCTCTGGTGCTGATGTTTCACCGGCTTTACGAACGAATTCAGTTATTAATCGTTGTGTTTGTGTTTTGGTTAGTCCGTTATATAATTCTCTGTAAGAGGCTGTCAACAACTTCAGTTCGCGTTGAAAGTTCCCAGCGCGTTCCTCATTAGGGTCATGTTTGACAAAATGATTACCTAATTTTCTAGCCAGTTCCAGAGCTTCTTTTATTAAATCTGCATTTAGAACAGAATCATTTTCTTCATTATCACTACGTTCTGTGGGATAAGGAGTCCCAAGGACAACCTCTAATATTTCATCTTCGCTTAGGGCTTTGTCGGTTAACAATTCATCAATATCTTCAAACGATAGATCATCGAATCCTTCTCCACCAATTTTGTGTGCCATTGTAATGATGTTGGGAAATTCGGTCGTATTAGGGATGATGGGATCTTTGCTTTTTACACATTGTGGCCAAACCGCTTTCCAACACGCATTTAAAGTTGCTGGTTTTAATTCAGTTAACGCTAATCCAACTTGATTGATACAATCCATAATTGAGAATTTCTTCCACACATCAATGACTGTTAGTGTTTCATCATTCAGTTTGTCCAAAACGTGTTGGAATGTTCGTTTTACGTAGTATGTTTTAATTGTCGCAATTATACCTTGGTCTAGCGGTTGTATCAAAGATGTAGTATTAGGTGGCAGAAATAAAATTTGTACATTTGGGTGTTCCAAGACAGGATGGCCGGGTGCATTGTCAAGAATCAGAAGAACTTTAAATTCGAGACCTTTCAAATTCAAATAACGTCTGACTTCTGGGACGAAACATTTGTTGAACCATTCTGTAAAAATAGTAGTGGTCACCCAGGCCTTCTTGTTTGCCATCCAGTGAACAGGCAATTTATTGATATCTACACCTTTCATTGAACTTTCATTGTTTAGGGCTCGATTTACCAGCAGTGGTTTCAACATACGATCTCCTGAAGCGTTGGAGGAAAATAATAAGGTCACACGATCCTTAGCTACCTTAAAACCACCAGCAGTTTTCTGCGATTTGGCTACATACGTTCTGTTCGGCATTCGTTTCCAGAAGAAACCAGTTTCATCTGCATTCCACACTTGATCAGGAGTGTATCCTCCATCTTCAATAATTTTTGCAAGTTCCTGCGGGAATACTTTAGCAGCCGATTCATCTGCAGATGCAGTTTCACCTTTAATTTTTATATTATGAAGAGCATTCCTTTTAAGAAACCCTGTCATCCAACCTGTACTCGCAGAAAATTCATACTTTCTGTTTAACTGAGATGAAGTGCTTGGCTCCTTTTCTTTAACCTGTCTGTAAATTCTTAGTGCTGTTTGCTTGATGGCATTTCCATCTACTGGTACTCTTTTTTGTGACTGATCTTCTATCCACATTACCAGGGCCTTTTCCATTTTTTCCTTGACAATATCTCTTGTATATGATGATGAATTAACACTTACTTTTGTTCCAGAACATACCGACTTCCTAATTGCAGCTTCATTTTTCTTAATAGTTCTTACGGTAGCTTCATGTACACCAAAATGCCTTCCTACAGACGTAGCCCCTTGTCCAGTTGCAAGACGATCTAAAATTTGAATTTTAAGTTCCAAAGAAATCGCTTTCCTTTTCATTTTGGTGATAGGCGAATTATTCGACATTATATAAGGGCTACCGAAAAATATCTCAGTTATAATTAATAAAAAAAGGTATGAAAATTTTGTAAACTTACAATTTATTGACTATCGGCAAAATTAATAAATTTATATGTGCACAAATTTCACTAAAGATTCTTTCACTTTGAAATAGAGCTTACTACTACATGTCTGCTGAAGATACAATGCACGAATACCGTAGATGTGCACAAAATTAATAAAAACGTTGATGATTCATAGATACCTAGACGTAAACATTGGTAAGCAAAAGCACGCGTTTCAAAACGCAAACACTAGCTGTTATCCAATCTATTGATGCGTGTAATATAGAAATGATACTAATATGCCACAAATAAAAAAAAAATTTCTTAGAATTTAGGCAAAAAAAAATTCATAGAAATCGTGTTAAATCAAAATGACTCGCGTAAAAAGAGAATGAAATATTTATTTTGAATTCGTGTTAAACCAAATGCGTGTAAAAAAAGTTCGTGCAAAAACAGAATTAGGTGTATATATACAGGGTGATTCACTACCAGTGTGACAAACTTGCAGGAGGTGTAGGGGGCACAAAGACGAATCGGAATCACATAGCATTGCAGGGTCCGAAATGACTTCGTCATGTGGTAGAGGACGTTGAAAGCGAGGTTGCGTGAACAGCAGTCCCGCTGGAAGTCAGCATTTGCGAACTGGTTCCCGAGGCAGTAGGATGGACGAGTATTCAAACGTTGAACTGGCCGACATGCACCTTGCATATGGAGCTGCGGACTGTAATGGGCACCGCTCTGCGCTTGTACCAGGAACATTTCCCGCACAGGCCTGCTCCTCATCGTACGATTTTTGCACGTGTGCACTGAAGGTTACGTGAGACTGGTTGTTTCGTGAGAGGTACCATGAATCGAGAGTGAACGATGAGGATGCCAGACAATGAGGAGAATGTCCTACGTCTTGCAGAAGGAAATCGGAGTAAGAGTACTCGAGCGATAGGCCAACGATTGGGTATTTCCCAATCCACTGTATGGAGGATACTGTCAACAAACCAATGAGTTCATACCATCTGCAACGCATCCAATCATTGGAGCGTGCGGATTATCCACTCTGGAGGACTTCTGCTACTTGGTTTCTTCAACAGAGTGCGGCAGACAGCGCATTTGCTGTGTCCGTATTATTTACGGATGAGGCAAGTTTCACAAGAGAGGAAACCTTCAATCAACATAATGCCATTTGTGGGCTTTAGAGAAACCCCATGGTACACGAACACATGCAACTCAACGCCGTTTCTCTGTCAATGTTTGGGTCGGCATTGTTGGAGACCACCTCATTGGACTGTACCTTCTGCCCCCTTGTCTGGATGGTAGGGCATACTTGATCTTTCTACAGCAAGTCCTGCCCGAACTTATTGAAGAAGCACATGGTCCTCAGTCGTGCCACTCAATGTGGTTCCAGCATGATGGGGCTCCCCCCACATTACACCAATGACATCCGCCAACACCTAAGCGTTACATTTGGACAGCATTGGATAGGTTGTGGTGGTCCAGTTCATTTGCCTGCTAGATCGCCAGACCTATCATGCCTGGACTTCTTCTTCTGCTGGGGTCAAATGAAGACATTGGTGTACGAGACCCCCGTCGATTCAGTTGAAGACCTTGTCACTCGCATCTCTGTAGCTGAGGGGAGATTCGAGACACACCAGGAATCTTCCAGAAAGTTAGGGATTCCATGCAGCGGTGCTGTGAAGCCTGTGTGACTGCTTCTGGTTGAACTTTCGAACCCCTTCTGTAGCATGGCTTTTTGCCAATGTAAAACTTGTCGTTAAAATGATTTCTGTTACACTAACGAGTTGCTGTTTCTATTCTTTTAGTTTGTTCACGCGACCTCCCGCATGACGAAGGCATTTCGGACCCTGCAATGCTATGTGATTCCGATTCGTCTTTGTGCTCCCTACACCTGCAAGTTTGTCGCACTGGTAGTGAATCACCCTGTGTATATAAATACAGCCAGGCCTCGCATAACGCAAGTTCGATTAACGCGTGTTTCAGTTACCGCTATTTAAAAAAAATTATGCCACTTTTCACTTTACACGATGCAAATTTCCAGTTAACGCAATCTTTTTTTTATGCGATAGTTGAAAAAGATTTGAATCGTGCATTAAGTTTACCACGCGTCGGACGGGCAATAAACAAACGTTTGCTTGCTGCCTGCCTCGGTGTGTTCTATCAACCATCAGAAGACGTGTTACTCGTTTGTCTCCTGCTAATAAAGTCAATTCATACTTGCATTTAAAAAATTCAAATTTTTAAATGAGCCAGATGAAAATGTTACTGCAAAGGAGATAACGGTAAAAGAACTTGATGAAATCTTTCATATTGCAGAGAACCTCAAACAAAAGGTTTGAGGTTCTCTGCGATATTTATTTCGCCAGGGCCCAGAGAAGATTGTTGTCGGCTATCGGAAATTGATTGATGAAAAGAGAAAGTCAACGCTGTTCAAATATTTCCACAACAGTCATTTCTTCATTGTGTATTTTATGTCAGAGGTTCCCAAACTTTCTCAGTTCACGGCGCCCTTAGGGTCTCAGTAATTTTTTCACGGCGCACCCAGACCAAAAGAAATACCTAACAGTTCCGTTTAGTAGTTGGGTCAAAACAACTTAATAAGAAATGTTGAAACTGTGAACTACTTCCAGCTAGTAGGTCGCGCAGTGTCTGACAGATGTCGAGTATTGCTGTGTTTCCCTTGAACATTTAAAATATTCCGCAGCGCACAGTTTGGGAATCGCTGTTTTATGCAACAAACATTTAATTCCATAATTATTTTCATTGTATACAGTTAAAAAATTATTTAAAAGTATTTTTAAAATTCTTTATAGACATTCCAGAAGGTCAAGGACCAATTATAATTTTTCCTATTGACTATTATATTCGATTAATGCGTTTCCGTTTTGCACGATGCGCTCGCAGGACAAATTAATCGCGTTAATCGAGGCCAGCCTGTGTATATATATATATATATATATATACAGGTAGTCCTCATTTTGCACTGGTCCGATTTGCGCCAATTTGCGATAGCACCGATCACTAACCACAATGCCATTTTTATTTTTATTTATTTATTTTTGCAATTTTTTTATAAATTGAAAGTTTCAAATCGTCAGACAAAATTTATCAGCATCATACTGTGCTATGTATCGTGCACTGTTCATGTGATTTAGGACAATCTGAGCCAATCAGCAATTAGCGCATTCGTATCAGAGATGAGAAGGATTCCCGCCTTCAAAGTAACCACTCGTGGATGCGGGTAGTAAAAGGTCCATGCGGTGAAGCATTCAGTTGGTTGTTATTTACGCTATTTACACGTGTTGGAAATTTATTACACTAACATTTTTTTTATTAATTGTGCTATTAATAAATTAAATAATAATAATAGTGATAGTCATGTGCAGTTTTTTCCTATCATGTTATAAAGTTTTTAATTTAATAGAATAAACTCAAGCCATGTCTGTTAAAAGTAGTTAATTGAATCCTAGTGCAATATTCGGAGGATAGAATCTGATGAAAGCTGCCCTAATGTGTGTAGGGCTATGAATATGCCTCCATCGATTATTAAGAATGCTAATAAAATAAAATAATCGATGCAAAGTGGTAGGTAAAATTTTTGGTGCCCGGAACCTAACCCTTTGATTTCCAATTGACTCCATTATATAAAAGGTTCCATTTGCACCTGTGTCCTCAGAACCTAACCCCGACGTAAATCAAGGGCTACCTGTATATATTGCAGTGGATTTTAATCATAAATTTTATTGCTCTTAAGAATATTTTACTTATATTTAGATTCGCGATTTTGACAAAATGTTTTCCAGTACTAGGGGTTACGTGGGGATTTGATGTTCCTGGGGTCGGGTTGGGGTGTGCCGTGCCGATCCTGAGGGTGTTGGATTACTTATGGGCTGATAGTATGGACCACGTTATGAATTTTTTTTAGATTAATTTAACAACAATTTGTTTTATTATTGTATAATTCACAAAAAGGAGAGTTGATCAAGAATTCCTTTCGGTGGAATAAAAGGTAACTCCTTGTTTATTCTTAATATATATATATATATATATATATATATATTTAAGTGTCTTTGTGGCAGAGAGAAATAGAGAGAATGGAAGTAAGACAATCAAAGTGGTCAGGTTGCTGATTATGATTAATAGCATTGTAAGCAAAATGTTTGAAACTAATTCCAAAGCATGCACACTGATTCTTGAAGGCCTATCAGAGACCATCCTTTTGTCATCTCCAGTCATGGTGACTGTTATCTGATCCTGCCTGTGAGATTTTAAAGACTTGATAGTGTGCTAATTTTCTTCAGAGCTTGCTGGAACTACAAGAGAGCTTGTATCCAAGCATACTGTCTATGGAATGCATCATGAGCATGTTCTTTATATGCATTTATGAGTCTTATGAACTCATTTGAATGACTCTTTAATTTCAGACTGAAGTTTGTCCAGTCTTTGTGCATTATTAAAAAGAAATTTTTCATTAACACTGTGATAATTTAATAAATAAAAAATGTATACATTTTTCTATTTGTTCCTTAGCTTTTGAACACCAGCATAAAATATGCATAGAATGATATACAATCCTCACCAGAAAGTAATATAGAATGTCTCAAAAAGGTGCACAGAAATTTTCTTCATTTAATCTAATGAATATTTAATTGTGTATTTATAAATAAACTTAAATTTTTTCATCTTTGATTAGTATGTTTTGCTGATAAAAGATAGCTTTAGTTGTTAAAACAGAACCAAAAAGATACCCATAACATACAGTGCACTATATATTATTTTGTACATATTTTTATATATCATTCTACTGTTCTGTGTGTGCAACCCATATTTTATGTGGATGGAAATCAAGCCCGCATTTGAAATATATGCAAAGTTCAATAAATACTGCATTTTCTCAAATATCTCACACGCTTGAATAAACAAAAAAAAAAAATTTATTTTCTACCAGCTGCATGATTTCATATTTTTTTCTACCTCAAATTATTTTCATCATTTCATCTTAACTGCATGCCTTCAGTACCCATGTTTAGCAAAACATAAACAAATACATTATAAACAATATAAACGAATACAAACACACAAATATTCATTTCTGAATCTAACATTTTGCTCTGTAATTTTCAAAGTTGCATTTAATAAATATCAGCAATAATATTTTTCGGGCTACAGCCAGATAGGTGAATAAAAACACTGAAGGTAAAAACTTTTAATAAAAATGGTGAGATTTAAAAAACTGTTAAAAAAAACCCCAAAAATGATGAAGTGAATTTTTTTAATTTAATTTTATTTTATTTTTTGTGTTGCTTGTCTGGCAATAGCTGTAGAAGGAATCTTGAGATTCAAATTAAATTAATGAATAAGTTGTACACCCAAACGTTTCCTTTTTTTTTTCCCCCTGAAGCGATTAGCACTTACTGTTACTGAAGAATTTTTACTCTTCATTACATAAATGATAAAATACATAATAAAAACTTTTTTTTTTATTAGTGGGTCCATTATTAACTGGAAATGCTGAAGTATGTAGTCAACCACTAAGAAATGATCAGAGCGATGACTTAAAAATCATTCCAGTACAAAGCAGCACAGGCTTTCACGAGCCAAGTACAGTACATTTAATTGTTGAAGCTACTAAACAAAATAAGCCATCTCTTATCCCAGTTATAGATAGTTCTGCTCCAAAAAGGAAACGGGGAAGACCTAGAAAGAGTGAGCAACAAAAGTAAGCTAATAAACATTGTTGTTATATATTCTTCTGACGTTCTTGTATAGAGTGTACTTTACTAAAGGCGAGAAATATTTTAGACAGTTTTGGAATTTATTCAGAAACCTTTATCCTTAGTATTGTTATAAAGTTAGTATAAGACATTAATAATGAGATGGTTATTTAACTTTATTAAATCCTTTACCTTTTAATAGCCAGTACAAGTCAAAACCATAGTTTCAGCTTAGTGAAAAATTACATTTTGGTAAGAAAGTTTCTTCTTCAGGCTGGTTATGAATACTAGTTAACTCATGAAGTGTATGATTTAATTGTTATAGCTTATATGCAGTTGTGGCTCTGCTTTTTAAAATTATCAAAATTTCCATTTCGGAAAAATAGATAAAGTACATTTTAATATGCATAAAAAAAAGTTTTCTTAAGATATGCCTCACTGAATAGGAATAACTGTCTCTGTCATTACTTTTAGAGATACAGATATTATTACCCAGAAAAGATGTAAGTATTCATCTTCCACACTTCCTTGAACTCTGTTTATGTTGAAAATGTAAGGTTTTCTGAATGAACTCTTGATTTTAGCAGTTTACTTGTATTAAAAAGCGTTGAAATATGGAAAGAATTGTCAGGTGTTCACCAGCAAAATACAACATCAGTCCCAAGATCCATTTTTCCTGCTTTAAAATAATAGTAGAAATAATTCATACAGATGTTTTAAACTAAGCTCTCTCTCTCTCTCTCTCTCTCTCTCTCTCTCTCTCTCTCTCTCTCTCTCTCTCTCTCTCTCTCTCTCACACACACACACACACACACACCCTCACTCACTCACACACTCACTCACTCATGCTTTCTGTGTGGGCTCCTCTGTAGCCAGGTGGGAAGGAGCAGCAGTGCGTAGCACATGCTTCTTGATTAGACCGGGGTTCGAGCCCATCACCACCAAATACGGAGGATGCAGAAAGGTCAGGGAATGACCACCGCATATTCCCGGAGCAATATGGCCTTAGTTGCTAATGCTCCAAAAAACCAAATAACAACAACAACAACAGCTTTCTGTGTAAAAAGAACATTATATAATGAACTTAATTTTAGGTTTCTATGAACTTTGTGCACATTTCTTATTTTTATTTTTTAATTTTTATTTTTTGCATTAGATACTACAGTTAAAATCTCATTAGTATGAATGCCATTTTAATGAAAATTTCACCATAACAAAAAATTTCTAGATCCTGAAAGACTTCCTTCATTAACAGTGCTTTGTTAATTGAATGAAATAGTCCTATAGAAAGATTTATTTTCAGTCTTTCTATGCATAAAATGTATTTGCAAAGACTGAAAAACTATATGTGAATACATGATAAATTAGAGAAGGAACAAATAAGCTCTGACGTGGTATTATCAATTGTGTTCAGAACTCATTCTTAAGAATACTGTATTGAGTGCACCCTATATTCTAAATATAGTTAAGGAAAGAATAAAGCAACATTGAGAACATTTCCTTGAAGGAAAAAATGCAAGTTTTGAAAGATGTGATGAAAGAATTCAGTACCCCACACTCTACATTTTCCACATACTTGAATGAGCATCTAAACTCCAGTATTTTATTTATGCAGTGGTGTGGCTTACCAGTACCTTTTTCATTAAGAAGTTGAATATTTAATGATAATGCAGTCTATGAGATGACCAATTTACTTGCCTTCCTTGTTTTATTTTTAAAAATTTCTAGAAATTAAAAAACATATATTTTTTTTTTTTTTTTTATTTTTTATTTCTAAAAAATAAAGAGGCATCATGTTTTCATGATTCCAAATCTCTCACTCTAGAAAATTCTTATAATTGGTCAGTCTATTTATTGGGCACAAGAATCATTATAATTGGCAATCTTATTCAACTTGTAATTTAAAATGGCACATTTTAGATAGCACAAAAAAACTGAGTTTTGTATATTAATATGCAATAAATAAAGTTATAGGTTAAAAATTAATATTTATAGAAGGAAATTAACAATAAGTTATATTAAGTTATATATTTAAGCAAAATATGACAACATTTGCAGTTACTATTTTTGTATATTAGAAAAGTGCAGCAGAACATTATTTGAAAAAATAATGGTTCTTTTAAAATAAAACCGTATTCACTATAAAAAAATTTTAGTACAACCAAATGATTCAATTCCTCAAGAAGTTCATCATAAAATTTTAAAGATGCCATTAATATTGCATACATGGTTAATATTGCATACATGGTTTTAGCATCCTGTTTGTCACGTGTGTGATCTTCTGTTACAGTTAGGATTATTACCTGCCTCATTTAAATTACTGTACAAATTGTTAAATGCAGTATCTCCTCAGGATTTTCTTACATTTATATACAAGCAAATTTGGGATCATAATGAATATGATGATAATTTTCATTTTGCTCTATCTGACTGTGTTAAACTAGACCCATAGAAGATGTTTTACGGTATTAAATGTTAACAACTATTTTAAATATTATGGTTCAATTTAAAACTAATGTTTTTCTTCATGTGAAGTGAAGTGCAGTACTCCAAGTAAGCTAATTTTTACAGAATTATAATTTTTTGAAGTAAAATTTTTACTGAATAATTTTTTAATCCAATTTCCCTTGTTATTGAACGTATTACTTTTTATTTCTGAATTGAAGTCCAGACATTGTTATTTTTCCTCATCTAATTTTGATAAAACATGGGTTCCTTCATCTATCCTTCAACTTTAATTAAATAATAAAAAATTAAGGTTAATGTTAAAATAATGAAGGACAGTCTTCTTTATTTAAAATTGTTTAATTTTTTTTTTTTTACCCATTCCATACATTTTGGAGGTTTTTTATTTGTTGCTTAATTTTATTTAGTATAAATGTTTAAGATAATTGTACATTTGTAATGAGAAAATTATTATACCAGAATAATACTGTTCCTCAGAATTTTTATTTTAAATATACAGGCAGATTAAAGTTAACCTTCTCAATATAAAAGTTTAGAAATCTTATAATACCGTATTGGTGGACTAATAATAGAATAGCAATTGCTTAAAAAAACGGTACTCACCTTGAATAAATCTGTAGTGGTATATTGAGAAGAGGTGGTTAGTGTTTAGGTTGAATTGTTAGCTAAGAAACTAAGAGGGGGAAATGAAGAGAAAAAAACGGAATTTAAAATAAGCGCAAGGAGGTAGAAGTGTACACATCCGATCCTTGGTTGTCATTAAAGAGGGAAGAAGTAATTTGAAAGCTTGAATAAAGTGTCTTTTTTTTTTTTTTTTTAAGCGATTGCTATTCTATTATTAGTTAACCTTCTCTTAAACTGTGAAGGCTCAAATTGAATAACTGGAAAATACTGTTAATTTGAAAAGAAATTCCATATTTTCAAAAACAAATAGTTTAAAAGGGGTAGAAACAGAATATTTGTATTTAAAATAGTTACATGTAACATGATATATTATACTCCTGAATGATCAAGCAACCACATTGGTGAAATTTTTCAACTGACAAAAAAAATAAATTAATTAAAAAAAGTTTATATTAAAATGATTGACTGTGTGAATTTCAGTATTCCTTTATTAATTGTGTGCTAAAATTTGAGAGATATGGCTGTAAAAAAATGATCTCAAGTGACACATTAGTGTATTGCATATGTATGCCAACATGCCTACTTAACTTTTTTTTGCCGTGGCTGACTTTTAAAAAATGCTTAATTAAGATAGTAAAATAATGAAAAACAAAGTTTCCTTTATTTAAAATTACTTTTTTTTTTCCCCCAAAATTAAAATATTGAAGGAGTATAACATGCATACAACATATTAACATGGCCACTCTTAACTTTTTTCAGCATGACAGACTTTATTTTCAAAAACTTTAATTAAATATTAAAAAATTAAGGTTAATGTTAAAATAATGAAGGACAGTCTTCTTTATTTAAAATTGTTTTAATTTTTTTTTTTTTTTTTTTTTTTTTCAAATAAGATATATTGTACAGATTACCACATTACACCAGTGTGCTTGCTTGCATAACATGTTTTTGTTCCAAGAAAGAGATCTGTTATTGTTGGTGCTCTGTTGCACTATTGCAATTATATAAATTTTTCATAATTATATCTCTTACAAAAAATTAAAATAATGGACAGCATTACAAAGTGCAGGATTTAAAATTATTTCATGTCTTTTTTTTTTTTTTTTACTTATAAAACTAAATGCCTACCTCTATGCATCAGTGTGTACTGCCATGACTTTTTTGATGCACTCATTGATGATTAATGGCTGCACTTTGTTTGCTACCAGAACAGAACTGGACAGATTCATCAGTGCAGTGGAAATGTTAAGGTGTGGACTATTAGCATCAGGAAACTGTAAGGAAGAAGGATCTTTAGCTCAAAAACAAGCAGAGAGTGGGAGGTATGTAATGAGAAGTGCAGGTGCAGATTGACAGCAATGCAAATCATAACCTCGCTGTTTAGACTTTCTCACATTAACCATACTTAAAGTATACAAAAAAATATACTACAAACCATACAAATCCATCCCATTCACTAGTCTCTTGAAGACCCTGTAAAATGAGTAATGACTACTCTGAAATTTCCATAATCATTCAGTATTGCTGATCTTGTAAATTATGTGGACCAAGCCTATTGGTCCACATTTAAACTGAATGACCTAGCGATTTCAGAGAATTGCAGTGTGTGAGCAAAAGTACATTTTCATGATATTCAGGATACAAAGGTTATATTTTGGTATGACTTTCATACTTCATTCTGTTTTCAAAGAAATATTTAGCATCACTAGCCAACCAGCTCACTCGTGATCCAACATTGACTTTCTAATCAGATTAAACCCCACTTTTTTTTTTTTTTGGAAGATAGTAGTTCAGAATTTCATCCTTCTCTGCCGAGGGAGATGTTGATAAATGACAATAATTCATTGACATTGCGAACCCAAACTTATCATTTGTTTTATCATTTATGGTTATTTTATTCCCAGTAACATATCCATCTCAATTTTTATTCATAAATGTTGCAGCCTGTCATTGAGAGTGCCAAGACATTAACTGCACTTGATAATTTATACATCAAATATGAGCATCTGCATCTATGTATTGCATTATCTAGTGATAATTTTTGGAGTATTTTATTCTTGCTGCATTGTGTGAATACCTCTTCCAATATAATATAATGTATAATATTATACTTGATTTACTCTGTGTAATATAATCACCATATATTTTCATGTCCGTCAGTGACCATCTCTTATAAATTTGCTCTGTTAGAATAACTGAAGAAAAATCATCAGCTCCAAAGAGTGAGCCACCAAAACCTCCAGATCCTCCACCCCAGCCAGAGCCAGGACCTGATGGACTCTATCGCTGTAACCAGTGTAATCGATCTTTTAACAAAGACAGGCATTTATTAAGACATAAGTGTCTAGGCAGAAGTGACTATGTTGATTTGTCTCAAAAGGTAAGAATGACTATGAGAACAACTAATTAAAAATTTGATCAAAATTTATTTACCTAATTAACTTACATTTCCAGTTGTGTATTGCTCGAAATAGTCTACATCATAATTTTTATGATAATCCCAAACATGAAAGGTAATTGAAACTTATAATACCTTAGCACTTGTTGTTGGGCTGAGAACTGCAAAAACCAGAAGAAACTTAATATTGGGCTCTTTATAAATTGTAAACTGTAATTCAAGAAATGCATGTGAAGGAGAGCTGTTCCACAGGATGAAAGTAGACTCTGAATGAATGTAATTTAATGTTTTCTTGGGAAGATTTCTCCTCAAGAAAACAAAAACTGAATTTAAAGATGGAAGTATTGCTCTTGAAGTATTGTTTTTCTACCACATTTATACTTTTGAGATGTGGAGGAACTGCTTGCATTCCAGTCATTAAAAACCTTTGCACAGTTACTTTGAGATGGATGCTTTTGAGAAATTTACAATGGGGGATTTTAACTTCCCAGATATTGACTGGAACTTGTGGATTGGTCACTCGCACACTAGCAAGACTTTTGTGAATTTATTGGATGATTGTTTTCTACAGCAGCCTGTCCTAGAGGCAACCAGAGGAGGTAATACTCTTGATCTGCTTATCAGCAATGATTATTCATGCATTAAGAATTTGCAGATAAAGGAACCACTAGGTGACAGTGACCACAGTGTACTGATGTGGGATTTACTTAAAGACATAACTACCATCAGGGGTAAAGGGAAGGGTTTTTGCTTTTTTTAAAGGTGACTACAAGTGCAAGGTGTGTTAGTTATCTGACAGCACCAAGGGTTCCCCCCATCTCCGCGTTGTTTGTTTAGCACAGAACTCCACGTAGGCCAGAGATTTAAAAAGTGTGTGGTGAGTGGAAGGATGTGTAGTGTTGTGTACTGTTGTTCTTCTGACCATTTAGCCATTGAGATCCACCGTTGCCACACTTGGCCCCGCAGAGGCAGGTCAGGTACCCAGTAGATTTTATTTTGTACTCTGGCAGACCCTGCCACCTAGTTTCAGAAGATTTCAGTGGCAAGGGCCTATGTGAAAAAAAAAGGGGGGGGGGGGTTAACGCTAGAATATATTAAAGACTGAGAGAGAGAGAGAGAGAGAGAGAGGTTTATATAAGCGTGATTTAAATTTGGACGTTATTAATTGATAAATTGTGTGGGGTGTACACAGGCAAGTTAGTCAGAGTAGGGGGGAACTGAAATCTGGGGGGAAAAACAGGTATGGAGAAGATAGAGAAGGCGACCCCAGAAAGTCAGTGAGGCAGGCCCATGCCTAACCAGGTGGAAGGGGAGATAGGTACCCATCTCCTGCCCTCCAGTCAGGGAGGAGAGGAAAAGAAAGCCAGGCAAGAGTGCTTGGTTTGATTGCCAATATGGCTTATGGCAACAAAGCTGCTGGTGTCTCCAATGTCTGGGTTTGGAGTCTTGTGTGGTTCAGATCCCGTCCATGATTTGTGGTCACTTCCTTGTTTCTTCTAATATGGTGACAATTTGGTGGATTGCGTTTCATGGGATGCAGTCCAGTCCATGGTGGTGGTTCTTCTTTTATATTGTCGTGTATTCAGGATCCAGATGTGTTGATATATTTGGGACAGAGTCCCATCCAGGGTTTGCTGTCACTTCCTTGTTGTCTCATTACATTGTAGAACCAGTTTAGTGTACTGTCCTTCCTGGGACATAGTCCTGTCTGTGATCGTTGGTCATATGCATTGTGGCATTGTAGTGATCTAGCTGCCTGATGATTTAGAAGTCTTGCGACAAGCAAGAGCTGTTGTCAATTATTGTCTCAGTTGGTATGGTTTTTTGTTATGGCTTTGCTTAGTTATACTAACAGAGGTTTTGGAGACGTAGCTAGAGGCATCCTCAAAGAAACAATGGAAATGAATCCATCAGGTGAGTGTGGTCCAGGGATTAGGGGTGAACGTACACTGGGTAAGAGAGCCCAGTTTAGATGAAGTCAATGATCTGTTATGACGAGTTGAGGATTTCTCTTCAAGAAAGTTGCCCAGGTTTTGATGTTTCTGAAGTCCAAATTAATTGATGTCATAATCAAAATTGTTGATTCTTAACCTAGATACTGTTTTTAGGTGTATCTATCTATGTCTTCTCTCCTGTGAAGGGATAATCAGGTCCTGTGGTTTCAAAGTTAAAATCTGGTAATATCACAGACTGATTGATTGATCTTGCCTGCCGATTTAGTTGCAGATATCAGCCCAATGGAACTTGGATGCAAGTAATCTCAGTTCACTTGAGCTTCGATGAGTTTGGTGGTTGATGCTATTGGGGAGGGGTGTCCAGAATCTGTCTCAAATTATTGATCTTGGTGGTTTAATAGGTTCCTTAATGTTCTTCGTCTGTTGAAGACATCCTGTGCAAAAGTGGTGAAGTATTTATATTTGTCCTTGGTATGAATTAGTATATGTTCTTGGTCCTTTAGCAAATTAGTAATCTTTGTGATCAAAATAGATCTCAAGTCTTCATAGTCAGGACAGTCATACATTATATGGTGCCAACATTTATCAGTGCCACAGTGGCAGTGTGGATCATCTGTGATGCCCAGAGATGTTAATTTTTCTTGTATCAACCCATGGCCTGTAGGGAGGTATGTTATGTACAGGCCATGGGAAAACCAGCTTGAGGCTTTTGGGAATGCGAACGTTACTTCAGGGATCAATTTATTTGTAATTGCTCCCTTAGTGGATGTTGCCCATCTGTCCTACCAGGCCTGCTGCAGGTGAGCAAGAAGGTGCCTTACGATTGATTGCTGGGTTGGTGGTGAATCCAGTGGTGGTGGTAGTAGTAGTGGAAATTCCTTTGGAAAGATGATACAACATGCCACATCTAATTATTTCAAGATCTAGAGGGAGGATACTCTGCTTGTAGAGCAGGAGTGCTCACTGTGCAGCAGGCTCTGGCCATGGTAAGTAGTATTGCTCTTTGAATGGTGGCTAATTCCTTCTGATTTGTGACAATAGTTGCCCAGTGATACCAGACCCCTGCAGCATATGAGATGGCTGGAATAAGTACTGCTTTGTAAAACGACTAGGGTACATCGGTTTAGACCCAATCTCTGCAGGTGACCCTTGCCACCAGTGCTGTGTAATTTCTTATCTTTTGAATATACTGTAGGTGTGGGAGGAATGACAGTTTTGAGTCCAGGATTACACCAAAATGCTTAAGATGGGTGTGGTGTTTGATGGTTGTGACATTAGTCTTAATCTGCAGTGGTCTGGCTGAGCTTTTGGGAGAATACTGGAGGTTTTCTCAGCCGAGATCGTCAGGTTGTGCTGGGTAGCCCACTTGTGGAAGAGCCGGAGTACTCGGTTAGCAGAAATTTCAAGCTGGACCCTTGAACTGTCAGGCTCGGAAAGGACCAAAAGGTGACTACAGTGGTCTCAGACAGTTTTTCAATTCTATACAGGGGATCAACAGCAAATTCTCAATCAAGGAATTAATCTTAGGAGCTACTAGTCAACACTCAAGGAATTAATCTTAGGAGCTACTAGTCTTTTCATA
The DNA here is from genome assembly GCF_048544385.1 of Mastigoproctus giganteus. NCBI lineage: Eukaryota > Metazoa > Arthropoda > Arachnida > Uropygi > Thelyphonidae > Mastigoproctus > Mastigoproctus giganteus. Next base: position 25,323,080 of record NC_143584.1, on the reverse strand, counting down.
CCAACTTAGGCCTAAATAAATGAACTAATGAGACTTGTGGCAGAGAAGAAAAATGCATGGGATGTATATAAATTATCATGCGATACAAAAGCCTATGGTAGGTATAAGCTAACCTGTAATCAAGTCGCAAAAGAGGTTAGGGAAGCGAAGGCAGATTATGACAAATCTTTGGCAAAGGATGCAAAGAAAAACAGCAAAGACTTCTTTACTTACATAAACACTAGAAGGAAGGTGATAAATCAGGTTTCTCCACTTGATATCGATGATTCGACTGTTGGTGATCTTTTTTTTTTTTTTTTTTTTTATGAAAACCCTAAACACGAGAGTTATTAGAACCTATGGTACTCAGTATCGTGCAGGGGTTGGAGGTTGAGAAGATGAAAGAAGATGTTTGTTGACATTAGACTTGAACTTCTGTAGCTTTTCAGGAAATACATATGAAGGAAGGTTGTTCCAGAAAACGGCAGTTGAATGAATAAATGAGGAAGATCAAAAGTTCATTCTGTGAGTTTGAAGTTTGACAGAAAATGGACTTTGGCTCGTGGTGGCACGTGTTTGGACTGTTTTGAAAGAGAGAATGGGAATTATAGAAGCCAATTCAGAAGAACAGTGCCCATGGACATATCTGTAGAAAAGGCATGCAGTAGAAACAGTACGTCTGTGAGACAGAAACTCTATTGGACATGGATCATTAATTTACCTAACTGCCCTCTTCTGAATGGAATCTAGAAGCCTGAGAGCACCGCCCCAGATGTGGGAACAATATTCCATGGTAGGGGGCTTTGCGATTTATATAGAGTGAACATCAGTTTGGAAGAAAAGTAACGCAGAGAGGGAAAGAGAAAACTAAGTTTTTTATATGCAGAGGAAGCAATATTTGTAATGTGCTTGTGCCAAGAGAGAGAGATTAGAAGTCAAGGTAATCCCCAAAAGAGACATATCGTCTTGCCTAGAAATCTGAGTGTCACCAAAGATAAGCATAGGAGCAGAAGAATCCTTTTTGCAAGATATAAAACAGGACTGAGTTCTAGAAGGATTGAAGTCAACTAAATTTTCTTTGCCCCACTGGAGATTGGCATTTAAGGAATTGGTAGCGGATATTTGAGAAGTTGAAGCTGATTGAGCAGGGCAAGGTTTCTCAAAGTGGACTGCATTGTGCTATCATCTAAAACTATGGATAGGATTTCCGGTCAGTGGAAGGAGGCCATTGATATACAAGAGGAAAAGAATGGAAAAAAAGAACTGAACCTTGGGGGAACACCAGCATTAGTGAAGTTAGAAGATAGAGAGCCATTTACCCTCAGTGAGTGATCAGAGAGAAAACTGAATAACCAATTACAAAAACAGTTGGCAAACCATAAGATGGAAGCTTGTTTAGAAGACCTTTATGCCAAACACGATCGAAAGCCTTTGGGATGTCAAGAGCAACTGCTTGTGTTTCACCAAATCTTTCCATTGAATTTGTCCATAAATGGATAACATAAGCCAGAATATCACCAGTGGATCCACACTGACTGAATCCATACTGTTGACTGTTGATCAGATGGAAGGTGTATAAATTATTGGCTGTTAATTGATTTCTCCATTACTTTAGAAAGAGTAGAAGTAATTGCAATGGGACAATAATTGGATGGGAGGGATTTGTCACCCTTTTTAGGAACTGGCTGGATAAGAGCAAATTTCCAAGCAGAAGGAAAAACACCTTTCAAATAAGAAACTGAAAAAAAGTTGGCAAAGAACAGGAGTAAGTTCAGGAGCACAGGTTTTGAGAACAAGTGGAGGAATACCATCAGGACCTGGAGCTTTCTTAGCATCAAGATTGGTCAAAATCCTTTTGACTGAAAACCACAGGAGTCATTGAATGGAGTATGCTGGGAATGGTGGGAGATGTTTTACCAAGATCATTAATACATGAGTTGAAAGAAAAATGGAATGCTAGCAGGTCAGCTTTATCCTTGGCTGAAGAGACAATAGAACCATCCGGTTTTGAGAGAGGTGGGAGCAGAGATGGGCAAAAGTTGCGGCCAATAGCTTTGGAAAGACACTAGAATGCTCAGCTACCATTAGGGCAAGAAGCAAGTTTTCTACTCTTAGCCTCTTCAAAATCTAGTTTGGACTGATTAATAACTGCCTTACAATTGTTGCGAGCTCTGGTGTAGGCAGAAAATGAAACTGAATAATTGGAAACAAACCAATTGTTGGCTTATTGGAGGCTTGAAGTGGTGGAACCTATATTTAGTCTCCAGAGCTAAGTTCCAGTCAGCCCTTCCCCATCTCTTCCATCATGCAGTATGACTGATGACTTTGGAGGTTATGATGAACATCATGGCAAGATCCAATCTTCCTTACATTTCGAGGGTACAGCTCTAAAATGGTGTTCACAGGGTGGCCGCTAGTTAGTACACCGGACCGAATCTATTGGTAACTCTTTAGGAGGCTTCCGTATCAGCTAGTGTATAATTCTGCTACCTCTACTCTGCCAAATAGTGACTGGAGGGAGCCCAAGTAGTGTATGGGGGGGGGCATTATCGAGGCCATATTATGTCAAGGATCTGGATATATTCTTAACGTGTGTACGCCCAAATGCAAAAATTTCATTACTTCATACAGCATGTCCTCGCCCCCCACTTTTTCTTACTATTAAATACACCATGAATTTTCAAACTAATAGAGTAAGCTTATCTGCAAAAAGATCTAAACCTTCCATTTCCTAGTTCATTTCACAAATATACGTGGTCTCAATTCTAATCTCAACGATGTTCATTTCCAATGCAGTCTGCCAAACCTCATGTATTTTTTCTGACAGAATATCAGTTATCGGTTGATTCAACTACTGCTCATCTCATTTGCCCAAATTATTCACTGTATAATTCCTTTCTCTCCAAAGATGGTATTTGTGCATATGTCCATCCCGATATTCCCTGTCAGAGACTTGGTAATTTGGCTTAAAATCTATCTACCTCATTGGGTCAGATTCATCTGTTGTCTCTGCCATTCTCCCAACGCCACTAATCACTTCGGGCTCTTTAACTTCCTCTCTTTGCAACTTGACTTTCTCCAGTCCAACTTTTCCTAACAGTGAGGCAATTTTCCTTGGTGATTTTATAGTTCACAACTCCAGCTGGCTTCCATTTTCTAGGCACATCAACCCAGCTGTTCAAGATGCTGAGGCTTTTACAATTACTAATGATCTTGCACAGATTGTTCATTTACCTACCAGAATACTGGACAATCCTAACTATACAGCCAACACTCTTGATCTTTTTCTTACAAACAACCCTTCTATGTCTTTTCTAGATCCTGCAACAGGATCTAGAAAAGTTGAACAGATGGGCTGAGAGGTGGCAAATGAACTTTCACATTAACAAATGTAAAGTACTGCATATGGGAAGCAGTAACCCCAGAGTAACGTATCAACTCTGTGGTACTACACTGTTAGTGGTAGAGAATGAAAAGGACCTTGGGGTAACTGTGCAGGCAGATATGAAGTTTTCTGAGCAGTGCAGACAGTCTCCAAGAGTAACTCATGGTGTCTTGTCAATGATATACAAGAATTTTTCTAGCAGGGATAAGGAGGTGATTATCCCTTTGTATAAGACAATGGTCAGGCTACACTTTGAGTACTGTATACAGGTCTGGAGGCCTCATTTTAAGAATGTAGAGCTGTTGCAACGAGTAGAGAGAAGGGCAGCAAGATTAGTGAATGAAACAAAGGGTTGCTCTTACAAAGAAAGGCTTAAGTTTTTGCAGATTACAGTGTCTGGAGACTAGGCACCTGTGAGGTGATCTGATTGAGGTGTATAAAGCTTTGAATGGTTTGAGCATGCTCAATGCTGATGGGATTCTTCCTCTAGCTCAGAATAATCACCTGAGAGGACAAATTTAAATTGAGGAAAGACAGTTGTAAGATAGATGTGCGGAAGTTTGACTTTAGCCAGCGGGTAGTTGATTGGTGGAAAAGACTTCCATCTTATCTTTAGTTGTGGAAGTTGATAACCTAAATAAATTTAAGGCTAAGCTGGACAGTATTTGGAACGAACGGAGGGGTGAAATGGGAGCAGGTTTTTTTTTTTTTTTTTTTTTTTGGTTGATGCTGCATAAGCTTGTTTTCTTGCATTGTATGCCTCTACTAATGCTAATGCATACAGTCGAAGTGAGTGGTCCTTTAGGCACTTCAGGTCACAACTTGGTGATTGACCTTGTGTTGTTTGGCATTACAAGAATGCAAAATGGGATGACCTTCAAGAAAACTTCTGATGTCAACGTTTGCTCAGATCGTGTCAGTGAAATTATCCTTGTAGGAATGGAATCCTTTCTTCCACACTCCACTTTAAAATCTTGTAGTAGTGGTGGCATGTGATGCAAGAAAGCAAAGTGTATGAGCTTATGCAGCATCAGCCAAAAAAAAAAAAAAAAAAAATCGCACCATTCCCACCAATTGCCTGTCCAGTTCCTCCTTAAATTTATTCAACCTATCAACTTCCATGACAGATGGAAGTTTGTTCCAACAATTAACCACCCGCTGGCTAAAGGCAAATTTCCGCACATCTATTCTACATCTGTCTTTTCTTAATTTGAATTTGTGCCCCCTTAGCTTCGTAATCTGAACAAGTGGAAGACTCCCATCAGAATTCAGTGTGCTCAACCCATTCAAGGTCTTGTACACCTCAATCAGATCACTGCACAGGTGCCTAGTCTTCAGCCACTACAATTTGCAGAACTTAAGCCTCTCTTGGTAAGAGGATCCCTTCATTCCCCTCACTAATCTTGTTGCCCTTCTCTGTACACGCTCAAGCAAATCGACTACCTTCCTAAAATAAGGCCTCCAGACCTGTGTGCAGTACTCAAGGCATGACCTGACCATTGCCTTAATACAGAGGGACAATCACCTCCTTTTCTCTGCTAGCAGAATTCCTATATATCATTGGCAAAACCCCATGACCGCCCCGGCAGCCTGTCTGCATTGCTCAGAAAACTTCATATCTGACTACACAATTACTCCCAGGTCTTTTTCGTTTTCAACCACCTTAACTGTAGTATCACACAGTTGGTACTTTTCTCTCGGATTACTTCTACCCATATGCAGTACTTTGCATTTGTGAAGATTAAATTTCATTTGCCACTTCTTAGCCCATCTGCCCAAATTATCTAGATCCTGTTGCAGTAGCACACTGCCATTACTGTCATTAACAACCCTGCCAACCTTTGTATCATCTGCAAACTTCGACACTAAGCCTGATATACCTTCATCAATACAAATATACAAAACAACAGTGTCCTTTATCTAAACCTTGGTTTTCCAATAAATGTGCTAAGGCTGTTCAAGAGAAGAATGTTGCATATCGTAATTGGCTTGTTTCCAATTCTTCAGTTTCATTTTCTGCATACACCAAAGCCAACAACAATTGTAAAGCAGTTATTAATTAGTCCAAACTAGATTTTGAACAAGCTAATAGTAGAACACTTGCTTCTTGCGCTAATGGGAGCTGAGCATTCTGATGTCTTGCCAAAACTATTGGCCGCAACTTTTGCCTGTCTCTGCTCCCACCTCTATCAAAACCAGATGGTTCTGTTATCACTTCAGCCAAGGATAAAGCTGACCTGCTAGCATCCCATTTCTCTTCCAACTCGTGTATTAATGATCTTGGTAAAACACCTCCCACCATTCTCAACACACTCCATTCAATGCCTCCTGTGGTCTTCCGTCAAAAGGATGTTAGAAGGATTTTGACGAATCTTGATGCTCAGAAAGGTCCACTTCCTCATGGTATTTCTTCTCAAAACCTGTGATCCTGAACTTACTCCTGTTCTTTCCGCCTTTTTTCTCTTTCTTATTCCAACGGTGTTTTTCCTTTTGCTTGGAAATTTGCTCATATCCAACCAGTTCCTAAAAAGGGCAACAAATCCCTCCCATCCAATTATCATCCCATTGCAATTACTTTTACTCTTTCTAAAGTAATGGAGAAATCAATTAACGGCCAACTCTTAAATTACCTAGAAACCTTCCGTTTGCTCAGCGATCGCCAGTGTAGATTTCATCAGTGTCGATCCACTGGTTATATTCTGGCTTATGTTACTCATTTATGGACAAATTCAATGGAAAAGTTCGGTGAAATACAAGCAGTTACTCTTGACATCTCAAAGGCTTTCGATCATGTTTGGCATGAAGGTCTTCTAAACAAGCTTCCATCTTATGGTTTGCCAACTTTTTTTAATTGGTTGTCCAGTTTTCTCTCACATCGCCCATTGAGGGTGATGGCATGGCCCTGTCTTCTAACTTCTCCACTAATGCTGGTGGTTTCCCCCAAGGTTCAGTTTTTCCCCCACTCTTTTCCTCTTGTATATAAATTATCTTCTTCCATTGACTGGAAATCCTATCCATAGTTTTGCTGATGATAGCACATTGCATTTCACTTTCCATTTTGAGAAACCTTGCCCTGCTCAATCAGCTTCTCGAATATCTACTACCAATTCCTTAAATGCCGATATCCAGGTAATTCTCCTGTGGGGCAAAGACAACTTAGTTGCTTATCTTTGGTGACATTCCTATTTCTATGAAAAATGATATATCTCTTTTGGGGATTACCCTGACTTTTAATCTCTCTTGGCACAAGCACATTACAAATATGGCTTCCTCTGCATCTAAAAACTTGGTTTTCTCTTTCACTCTTTTCTGAAAATTAGAGTCTACAGAAGTTCGTGTCTAATGTCAACAAATATCTTCTTTAATTTTCTCAGCCTCCAACCCAAGCACGTTACTGAGTACTAAATGTTCTAATACCACTCATGTTTGGGGTTTTCATAAAAAAAAAAATAATAAATAAATATGATATGCAACATTCTTCTCTTGAACACCATTAGCACATTTAATGGGGAACCAAGGTTTATATAAAGGACAAGATTTTAAGGTTGAATGTGGATTAAAGAATTCCATTCCTACATGAATAATTTCACTGACATGATCTGAGCAAATGTTGACATCAGAAGTTTTGAAACAGTAATCCAACCAAGGAAAATAAAAAAAGAAATCTCGCAGGTCACCCCATTTTGCATTCTTGTAATGCCAAACCACAGGAGGTTGGGAATAGCCATGAGATAAAGGCTCCATTGGAGAATGGAGACAATCACCAAGTTGTGATCTGAGATACCTAAAGGACCACCCACTTCATGTACTTGGATTGTTTGTGAGAAAAAGATCAAGCATGTTGGCTGAATAGTTAGGATTGTCTGGTATTCCGGTAGATAAATGAACAATTTTTGCGAGGTCATGAGTAATTGCAAAAGTCTCAGCATCTCGACCAGCTGAGTCTGTGTGAATAGAAAACAGAAGCTAGCTGGGCGTTGTCTCCTGGTTGAAATGTTGCGCCCTCTGTATGTGAAATGAATACAAGCCATGCTCGTGTAATGTTCGCCATACTCTTGTCTATGGAACACAGATATGTGTAGAAATTCTTCGTGTGCTAATAGTGGGACTACATTGTACCGTCTGAAGAATGTGTTCTATTTCATCCACATTTTGTTCATTTGCATGTTCAGAAGAAATATGAGTGCTGGGAACTGTACCAGTCTCATGCAGTTTGGTATAAACCCTAGTAAACACTCTTGAATCCGGTATTCTGCGGTTAGGAAACCATCAATGGTATTCGCTACAAGCAGCAGTAGCACTTCCACCACAAAAAACCATAGACAAATGCCATATCAGCATATGTGAAGATGTGCGGCATCCTTAACAACACTTCTAACACCAAATAGCGTCAGGTTATGACTGCTTCTTGGTCACATCTGATTCAGGAGCTGTGCACTACAGTTTCAAACAGCTATATCTTCATATCCTTTGAGAATTTGATATGTGTTTGTATGAACTTTTTTACTCAGAATAATTGATACTATAGCCTCCCAAAATGTTTACTATTCCCCCTGACTGTATAGTGTAGTTAAAACTACACAAGAATTCCCAATTTGAGGAAGATCTTGTTGTTTTAAAAAATTTTGGCAATAATGATTATGAAACCTATTCATATCTAAAATAGTCTTGGCAGACTTATTTGCAGCTTCATACTGTTTATTTGTACTAGAAATCTGTTCTAATTTTATTTCCCTTAGATAATCTTTTCCTTGTACTTGACAGATTGTTTATGATATTTCTCCTTTTGAATTATATGCTTATCCATAAAAAATTTATTATAATAAGAATTTTTTTTGTTTTTAAAATGTAAATGTCTCTGAAAAGAGACATTTACATTTTACTTGCTTAATTTTGTTTCAGCTTACCTGATGATAAACAAACAGTATTTTCTTCCTATAATCAGTTAATCTAATTTCTTTATATGAATATTGTTTTGAGTATATATCCACTATTAGTATACATGTTCTATGATCTGAAAATTGATTTAATAGTATATAAGAATTAGCATACTTCAACTTTATATTTGTTATAAAATGCTCTAAACAAGAACTTATAGTTCTATCACCCTCCATCTTTTGCTGCCTAGTAATTCCAAATAAGGTGTGTTCAAACCCCTGATTGTTTAAAATAGAGTATTTGAGTATCACATTATCTGATTCTTTAGTATATTAATATTGAAATCTCCTACAACTATAGTCTTATAAGACTGTATGGCATCCAATTGCAAAATTGTGTTTTCCAGTTTTATTAGGAAATTATTTACAGATTCTGATTGTGACTTATAGAAAGCACAAATCATGAATGTGTTATTAAGATCTCCTAATAAATACAAACAACAGTTTTCACAAGAATGAGTTAAGTGATATACCTGTACTGCCTTAAAAAAGCATGTTCTGTAATAAATTATTATTCCTCCACCTCTCCTGAACTCTCTCAACATATACACCTTGTCATAACCTATATGTCATTATGAGAAATTTCATCTTTTTTTATTTAATCTCAGTTAAAATTAAGTTTAAATATAAGTTTAAAAAAGAATCCATTCAATTCTCTAATAATGTCTGTGTACTCTTATCCTTCTGATATGAGAATAGAGAGTTGTTTAGCGATCCATATTGATGTAAGTACTTGCTAATATGAGAAAAAAATATATTAATAATAATAATAATAATTAATAGGAAGAAATTATAGTACCTGATAAGGAAGAAGCTCCTCAGCAAGTAAAAGAAGAAGAGGAGGAGGAAGAAGAATTTGAAGTGGACACCGATGTTACTGAAGATTTTAAGCTGTACATGCCTATCGATATTCCACCTTGGTCTAGGGGAGGCCGAACAGGGAGAGGCAGAGGGAGAGGAAGAGGTCGTACGAAGAGTAGAGGAAGAGGTGCTAAACGAATTTGCATAAGAGATCCAGATGGAAATGAAGAAATTGTGGAAGATATGCAAGAGGATAATGCCTGTGATATGAAGGAAAATCAAAATTCAATCACCATATTCGTTGAAGGAACAGAAAAGAATGCCACAGAAGAAAAGGAAAATGATCTCAGCCAAGAAGGTATTGGTAATTGTTTGTTTTATGTTAATAATGATTTCTTCATTAAATTAGAAATGTTAGTTAGTAAGGATATCATTTCCATCCTCTTAGCTGTTAAATATTGAAACAGTGCCTCATAAGAGTTAAAAGAAAATTTTTGTGCGCTTTATGAGCTCTTTGGCCCTCCATTACAGAAACCTACATTGATATTATATTGGACAGCTGGCTATAGTTAGCATGTATAACCACAAGGACAGGTTCCAGCTTATATGCTGTGTCAAAACAAAATTGTATAGTCCACTGTGAACCATGATATCAAATCTTGGTTGACCCTAATTCCATATGTATAAAGTCACAATGAATAAACTCTTCTGGCCATGGCCATCCAAAGAATAAACAGAAATTTATTTACTTATTCTTGATTAATCAAGAATAGGAATACTTATCTTTATCCATATTACAGATGATGAAAACCCATTGTGGCACAAAATGTTACTAGAAAACAGTAAGTCCATTCCATGTTTTATTTTGATTACCATATAATCTGGCATATAAATCCACTTCCATTTTTTGCCTTGAACTCTGTTACCCAAAATGGTCTGGAAACATCAGAATTTGCACCTTCACTTCAGGACATAACTTTGTTTTACAGATATAAACATAATGGATATCCAAAATAATTTCATGAGACTGCTAATTTCAAAAACATTACAAATGCTGTTAACCAGGATTCCATTAACTTGAAATGTCCATATTTTATTTCTGACTATTGTGGTTTGGGTGCCTAATGCAAATAGTCTCTCACCAGCTACAATATAAACAGTTTAAATTGCAGCATGTTACTTAACGGTTGCCAGTTCTTGGAAATGACCTGTTCAATTTCAGGCCTGGCTTAAATTTTTTTTTTATTCCATTAGACTTGTTCTTTGGTAGCTTGTTATAGCAAATTCATAGTAAATTACATACCTCAATGGTCATTTTATTTTCTTTTGAAAAGAGGGATATAGGCATTGGATTGTGTTGGAAGAACTCCAAATTTCATAATTTGTAAGTTATTTTAAAGTAAGCTTTCAGATAATTTGAATTATACACATATATTTTCCTAAGTTATGTCTTCAAAAACAATGTCAAATATTTGGTTCCCCCCCCTCCTTATTACATGTATGGGTATTAATAGCAAAATCCTCAGCTAATATGGAAATTGCTTCACATATAAAATCTTTTGGCTGATTTTCATGACAATTAAACTTAATTTGTGGATAATTCTAGTAGCAAAGGAAATTGTTTCTATGCCTGCGTATACAGCCTCAGTTTTTTTGATATGATATGCATTAAATAACATTATTGTGTTGGTAGATTTGCATACAGGATAAAATTTCATTTTTATTTGAAGGAAAAGCTTTGATTTTCTGTTTTTGAATATATTCTGAAGAGATTTTGTAAACTGCAAGTTGTAAGATATTTTTTTTTTTTTTTTTTTTTTTGGCACATTGCTAATGTAATTATTATTGTACAGGAGGTTATTTTTTGTTATGCTAATTATGTCACTATTCTAACTAGTGGCATAAATGGTGACGGTATAATGCTTTTGTCACATTTAAATCCAAACCTTGTTTGGAAAGGTCTGGGTTTGAATCTTGTCAGAAACTGGAGGAATTCTTAAGGGTGTCTTCAGTTGGGTTGTATCTGATCTTAGGCAGAGGAAGGTAGGATTTTCTCCTTGAGATATTTTTGGTTTTCCAGCTTGCACAAAATGCAAATGGCCCAAAAACATAAGATAGGAAGTGACCGCTTTCAAAAAATGTTTTTAAATAATAATTTCTTGTTCGAGATTTTTGTGTGCAGTCCATATTGCTTTTTTATGCTAAATGGGCTAATATTTATTACTAGTGGACTAAATTTTACCTCCTAGGCTTGTTAATGTAATATTTTTGTAATTTGACTGTTGTTATTGTGCATAATCACTAAGTTAAGGAAATAAAGTTGTCCTTCTGTAATTCAGTTGCATACTGAAATCTCCAGTTTATACTATTAAGCTTATGGAGTAGATCATTAACGGTTGCAGATTTTCTGCAGCTGATGATATGTCATCAACATATATGGCAAATAGTTTAATATTTTGGAAAGTGGACTTTGTAAATAATTATGTTTAGGATTGTTCAAAAAAAAAATAGTAGCCACACTGCTGTTACAAAAAAAAAAAACACAAAAAACAAGCTTTATTTACCTAATACAGCCGAAACTCATAATAGCAACCCTCTTTTTAATATCCCAGCACATTACAATGACCTCTGTGGTAGGTCCTGGCTAATTTTCCATAAACCTAACCTAATGTTATTTTACAGTCATTAATAATGACTTTGAAATATGACTAAATTCTCTATAACAACCTTGAAAGATGACCAAATTCTCTATAACAAACAAAAATTTTCCTCCTCTCTATCTTGTTTTTTACTTTTTTGTTTTATGGTATTCGCATTTCAAAATGAAAAGTACTAATTTATTGGTGCTAACGGCAAGCTGACTGTGAGAAATCACTCATTGGCAATTTCTCACACTCATTGGCATAATAAAATTAACTTCCAACTAGAAGTTCATTTCATTATATAGTATGTATAGACTGTATGTTTATTGATATGCCAATTGCAGACAAAATTAAAGCTTTACAAACTGTAGATAATTGCATGTGTTCTAACACCAATTATTATTATAATTAGCCATATGATGCAAGGAAGCCTGAGGCTTATGCTACACCAGCCAAAAAAAAAAAAAATCCCCGAGTTACCCTGAGAGAGAGAGAGAGCGAGAGCGAGTGAGAGCAAGAATCAGAAGTAGAAAGGAATCCCCAAGAAAGAGAAGAATGATGATATCCAGCTCAGGACCCTGGGTTTGCCAAGCCCATACTCACCAGATGTGAGTCTCTGGGGTATTTTTGCTAAACAATTAAGCACTAAGAGTACACTGTACACTATTCTGAAAGATCAAAAGCGATTGAAAGCTTAGAGAAAACTGCTGCACCAGATAGGATCAGAGTGCGAAAGGTGAAATATCTGGATCTTGAAAAGGTACTTATGGAACAGTTAATGATGATGTGTGTACAAAAAAACACTCCTGTAGACAGAAATCTTTTGAAAATTAGGAAGGATGAAAAATTTGCATATCAGATGAATATTGAAGATTTAATGTGTTCTGAGGATTGTTCCAGAAATTTAAGGCTCATCATGGGCTGTCTTTCAAAAACCAGTTTTTATTTTAAGTTGCTACCAGATAAAATGCTTACAGGTAAGAAGTGTAGTGGGGGGGGGTTTCCATCAGAAAAAAAAAATTGCCGCTCTCCTAGTGGCAAACATGTTTGGCACAGAGAAAGCTTCCTCTCTAATCATTGGGAAAGCCCAGAAGCTACAATGCTTTAAAAGTTCAAAGACATTGCTACCTATGTAAAAAGCAAGCCAAAAGGCTCTTGGAGGTTGTCAAAAATCTACACAGAATGGATCATAGACTTAGATCACAAGATGACCAGAGAAGAATAGAAAAATTTCACTGTGTGCAGATAACTGCACTCTCTCATTGCCAAGTGAATGGTCTATGTAAAATCACTGTTGAGTACCTGCCACCTAATATGACAAAGATCATTTCTTCAGCCGCTTGATCAAGTAGCTGAAGAATGCTGAGCTGGTTGATCAAGGTGTAATACAGTGTTTTGGATAAAACTGTCTAAGAATGCTATTAAACAAAATTGTGCATTGTCACAAAAGCAAAACAATGCAAAATTGGCATGCTGCAGTACAGTGTACTTGTATTTTGGCATGAGGTTGAAAAAACAATGATCGCCAACTGCTTCAAACATATTAGATTTGCACCTTTAAATAATGCAACCAATGACTCTTTGCATGCTTCTTCCTCCTAATCACAAAGAACAGTCTGATAATAGTGAAGAAATTTTTGAGGATGTGCACCCTCACATGTTTTGACGACTGTGCAGAAGGGGATACAGACATTGTGTTTTTCATGAAGATATGTACTGAAGAGGAACTCATTGCAGATGTAATGGAACCTGAAATATGTAATGAAGAAGGGGAACCCACTGTGGTTGAACAAGAAGTTTTGTTGAAGAATTGGAACCTCAATGATTAGAACTGTCTTTTTTTTTTTTTTTTTTTAAGTGTAGCCTAACTGCAAAAATGAATTAACTGCTATCGTGTACTTTCATAATTCTCTTTCAAAACATGCTCTGCAACTGAAACAGCACATTTTGGCAGATTATTTTAAAGTCTGAAACCAATATCCCTGTCTGTGGTTAGGCTGTTATATGTCACACATACATTGGTACTGCATGAATGTACAATATGTAATTTACAAATTAATTGTATTACACTGCACAATCAGTGCAAAATATACAATCTTCATTTTGTTGTTTAATACTAGTACATATTTTGAATTCAATTATATACTATATTGTATTAGTAAAATACATCAAATATTAAAACTTTTCTTTATTCTTTTGCTGATTTTATAAACTATCAGTATAATGACCTTTCAGTATAATCACTGTTTTTCTAAGCTATAATTTTTTTTTATTTCTTAACGCTCTGGAAAGATAAACATATACTTCACATTTAAATTTCTCAGAGAAACAATATAATAAAATTAATTTATTAAAACAATAATTCAACAGTATAATAAGTGGAATAAAAACGTTGCTCTGTGTAATACTGTTTTGTTTTAACAGCACATCTGCACAAAAAAACCTGAAGTAGCATGGAATGACTATCTTTAGTCTACCCACCTATCATACAAGTACAACAGATATTAGAATAATCCTTAACAGTGTATTTTATGATAGTTTGAAGTGATGTCTTACAATTTTACACACCAGTAGTTTTAACTTATATATACATATACATTTGCCTAACATTTGGTTTTATTATATGGAAGAACAGTATTTATAAAAGTCCACCTGCATATTCACTATCAGATTCCTCACCATGCTGTTCTGAAGATGATGTAAATGCACCCTGGGAAGCATTTTCTTTTGATGAACTTGACTCAATTCCTTGGGCTGCAGTGAGTGCTTTAGAAGATGTATTTTGTGAGTATGTTTCCGTCCTGGCATTATTGATATAATTATTCTGCAGACTACGAGCTAATTTAGCATACTCCACATCCATATGTTTGATGAAAGGATGGTTAAGAGCTTCTACTATAAGTTCAGCATCTCCTTGATCATAGCCTTCCAGAATATTAATTAGAGTTCCAGCCTCTTCTCTTTCTACATAACATGATCCTTCTTTATAAGCCTTTGAAGCAGCCACATAATCTTCACGAGTTAAATGAACCAACACTTGAGCTATCACTAGTCTACCAGCTGCTCTTGGATTTTCTCCTTGAAGATGATATTGTAATTCTTTCTTCAACATTTCGGCAGCATCATCAAGGCGTTTTAGTTTTACCATGAGTCTTGAAACTTTGCCCATGTATTCAGCGGCTTGTTTAGGACGATCTTCTATCATTACTACTTCAGCTGCTTTAGCAAAAAGTTCTGCAGAAATTTCTGGATATTTGCTTTCCACCATCTTGGCACCTTTTTCTAATGATAGAGCAGCTGTATCTGGTGTACCATGCTCCCGAAATAGCTGACTTGCTCTTTCAATCAATTTTACCACCATCATAAAGTTACCCATTTCTTTGCATATCAAGGCTGCCTGTTCATAATTTTTTGCTGCTGAGAAATACGAATGATTCTTGCCATAACAATCAGCAGCCTTGAGAAAACAGTCTTTGCACTGGTCTAGTATCTTTGCTGTTCGAAAACATGTGGCTGCTTTTGAATACTCTGTAGCAGCTCCATCATAATCTGGCCTCCATTTAAGAAATGATGTCTTTAAACTAATTGGCAACCTAAAATTTAGAAGTACAGAACTTCTCTGAATGCGGCATTTTGTAAAATACAGAAACAAAAATAATGATTTACCATTTTTCAGCCTGACGAATGCACTCATTACCCTCAGTTATCTTCCTCTCAGATGCCATAATATTGAATTTTCTCATTACTTGGGTGGGAAGGTGTACTTTGACTGTATTTGACAGATTACATTCCATCACAGTAATCTCTGGCCTCCTCTACATTTGAATTCCAGAAGACATTTAAAACCTCAGAAGCCTGGTTTTGTTGGAAAACGATAAGAAAGTGATCTGTTACTTGCAGTATGGCTTGAGTTGTCCAAAAACATTGACCTCTGTGTGACTCCATCTTGCAGAACAAATCAGAGTCACAAAAACTTGTGTCTGGAAAATAAGGAAAGGAGATGCACAAGGATTTCCCATTGCCTCTGTTGCAGCAACACCTCAACAGCACAAACCACATGATATCTTGAACTGTTGTGCAAGTTAATTGGTAGTACTTTTGTCATATTGTATGGTACAAGCACTTCTTCACTAACAAGTGAAAACGTTCTTATGTATTTTTCTCCCATGTAACTTCAGTCATTATAAGTGTTGATCTTGCTTCTGAAACATTGCTACAGGTTTTCTGAGCAAAATAGTTGACAGTAGTGCCATCTATATTACTGTGTGGTGAAATGACATGCTATTTGCATACACTTATAAAAACGTCTGCTGCTACCCTGTAATTGTCTGTCTCCTTTCATATGTAGCCAAGATACATGATTCCTGTTCATGAGTTTATGTGCATGGCATTTTTAGCACAAAAGTTGTACAAAATAGGACAACTTTTTTCTTCTCAGAAGTTTTATTTTCCACAAGATGGTATCACTAAGAGGTCAGTGCTTTTGGACAGCACTGACCAAGTTTAAGTTTTCATCTAAACTAGGCTGCTGAAGGTATTAAATGTACGACTTTGTACTAATTATTTGAACAGCCTTTCTTGTTCCTTTATAGGTCAGCTATTTGTAGACCAGATGCATGGGCACTAATGATCATTGTTTATTGGTAAACCATAAATTTTTTTATATTTTTCACTTTAGGTGAAAAACTTAGCTTATTATGTTACTTAAAATAATAATTAGTAATAATTAACATCTTAATCAATAAAGTTAATAAATACATTAATCAGCATAGAATTCTGGACACATGAACATTTCAGTGTAAATTAAAATCATTATGAAACTTAATTGAGCTATTTTGATTATTGCAGAAATCCAAGATTCTCTGAAAGATGGCAAACCAAAACTGAATTGGAGAGATGACCCCCATCATGTACCAGTATTTAACAGTGAAAAAGAACGAATAGCTTTTGATGAAAGACTTAATGCTGTGGACTTAAGTTGTGTAGATCACTTGTACACTCGTCATGAAGTTGCTCAAGACATCAATGTGAATCAAGTGAGCAAGATGACTGGTCGAGAAAGTAGTGACTTACTAGTGTTCTCCTGTAATGTTTGTAAAAAGGTAACTACACTCCTTAGTTAACTAAAATTAGTTTCTTGTTTTTTTTTTTTTTTTAATTGCATTTAGTATTAAATAGTAAATGTCAAACATGCAGCATAAAACACACAATCCATTTTGCATAATCACATTTAAATCAGAATCTATGGTTCTTTTGTCATATAATGCTAATATGTGTAATAATTTGATAATAAGGTAACTACACAGTTCAGCAGAACAATAAAGATATGGATAAACAAATAATACAAGAAATGGAGTTAAAAGACCTACTGAGAAAAGGTGTTTTATGTCATTGCATGAAGAAGTAATGACAGTATGAAGCAAATTCTGATAGTATCCTTGGGTTGTTTATTTTTAACTTCATGATTAATAACCTCAAAAGCAACTTGTGAATTCAAAATGTTTAAGTTAGAAGTAGCTTGTTGTGTTGCTTTTATTTATATAATGCATTTATATTACTGTATTTATATCGCATTAGTTATATTTTGCTATTGAGGATGGGAAAACTGAGGGAAGTTGGCTTCTGAAATTTGTTATCCACAGATTGATTTTATGCAGCCCATGGATAGTTTCCTTTCATTCTTAAAGATAACAAATATTAAAGGTGATATTATTAAAGGTGAAGGAAGAAGCATAATAAAATAATGAGCTTGAAGAAAAGCTTCTATAAAATCTATTACTATCAGATGACTCTCTCATCATCCAGTAAAAAACCCATGTTTAATTTCCAGAGTGTAGATCTGGCAACCCCCATCTCTTCTTTATGTAATATGAGTGATATCTTTTGAGGTTATGATGAACATTGTAACAATACCCACCATTCCTTACATTTTGAGGGTGTTTTCAATCTGGTCACTAGATTGCAAACACCTATTGGCAATTCCCTATGAGGCATCCAGGTCAGCCATTCTATAATCTCACTGTATTTGCAGGAGACATTGTCAAGACTGTGTTATGTCAAGATTCTGATTATATTCTTGCTGCATGTTCACCATATCCAAAAATTTAATTAATTCATACATGTTTAAACACATACTGACCTAAATATGTGTACTTTAACTACTAGAATTTGACTGCATTATCCTACATATTACGTTATAACATTGCAGGAATATATTTCAGTGATGCAGTAGTTAAAATCATAACATTTGCATGCTTCGCAGAATTTTCTTTCAATCACAGGGAGATCTTTGCTTGTATTGAAGTCTGAGCGCCAAATATTCAACCTTAAGAGTACCTCTGTGGGCAGGAGAAGCAGTGCATAGCACACACTTCTTAATTAGACTGGGGTTCGAGCCCGTGACCACCAAATATGGAGGATGCCAGATCGGACCTTTACGTAAGGGAAAGGGGATAGTAATAAATACACCAGCTGCCGTTGCAGATGAACTCAACAGTTATTTTGCATCAATATTTACAAATGAAAAGCCTTTTGTGGCAATGGGAAATTGTGGGAGCGAAGTTAAAAAATATGTAATTAATGATATTGAAATTTCGCAAGATTATTTAATGAAAAAACTTTCGAGCCTACAGACCAGTAAGGCTCCTGGAGTTGATGGAATATACCCTATAATCTTAAGAGAGGCGGCAAGCGAGTGCATTGAACCATTGAGGCTAATTATGCGAGCATCACTAGACTCTGGGGAGATTCCCTTGGATTGGAAAAGTGCAAATGTATCTCCCATACATAAGGGTGGCTCTAAAAGTGAAGTTGGAAATTATCGACCTGTCAGTCTGACTTCAGTAGTAGGGAAAATCATGGAGGCAATGATCAAGGGTGGAATTCAGGATCATTTGGATCGAATTGAAATTCTCAAGGATACTCAGCATGGTTTTGTAAAGGGAAAATCATGTTTAACAAATTTGGTTCGCTATTTCGAAAGGGTCACTCACGAGCTGGATTTAGGGAATAATTTCAACATTGTTTATTTAGATTTCAGCAAAGCTTTTGACTCAGTCCCACATGAGTGGTTGCTTTATAAGCTGGAACGGGTTGGAATCACTGGGAAAATCCTTAGATGGAAAGAAGGATGGCTTCAGGGCAGGAGGGTTGTGATAAATGGCTATTCCTCAGATTGGGGTTGATGTAAGAAGTGGGGTTCCCCAAGGATCAGTATTAGGACCACTGTTGTTTTTAATTTTCATAAACGACATTGATGAAGGGATAGAGGGCGTGATGTCTAAATTTGCAGATGATGTTAAAATTGGTAGAGTAGTTAATGATCACTGTCAAGCTGAGCTTCTTCAGAGAGACCTAGATAGACTTCAGGAATGGTCAGAAAAATGGCAGCTGTGCTTTAATCCAACAAAGTGTAAGGTATTACACCTGGAAAACAGTAATCCCAAAATAACGTATTCACTTGGTGGAGTTCAACTAAACCCAGTACTGGAGGAAAGGGACTTGGGTGTTACGATACGGTCAGACATGAAATTCTCTGAGCATTGTAAACAGGTTGCAAGGAAGGCCCATGGTGTCCTATCGATGATCTATCGAACTTTTGCAAGTAGAGATAGGGACGTGATAATCCCATTATATAAGGCCTATGTTAGACCACACTTGGAATACTGTGTTCAAGTATGGAGACCGCACCTAAAGAAAGACATCGAGCTTCTTGAAAGGGTGCAAAGAAGGGTAACTCGCCTGGTGAGATCGGCAAAAGGGCGTCCTTATGAAGAAAGACTTCGAATATGTGGGTTGCAGAGTTTGGAAACTAGACACCTTAGAGGAGATTTGATTGAGGTGTTTAAGGCTCTGAGAGGCATCAGTAAAATGAATGAGGACAAAATTTTCAAGATTATAAATGATGCTAGAACTAGGGGACATAAATTAAAGTTACGGGGGGGAAATGTTTAGATTGGACTGCAGGAAGTTTTATTTTAGCCAGCGAGTTATAAATTACTGGAATAAGTTGCCTTCATGGGTGGTAGAGGCCGACAGTTTGGGGAAATTCAAAGGTCATCTGGATAGTACTTTCGGGTAAGGGAAGCGCATAGGATGATAGGTTTAATTTCCTTTTTATTTATTTTTTATTTTATTTTATTTTTTTTATTTATTAATTATTATTATTTAGTTATTTATTTTATTTATTTATTTTTTATTTTATTTTATCATTGTTTTGTTCGGATTTTTTTTTTTTTTTTTTGGCTGGTGCAGCATAAGCCATAGGCTTTCTTGCACCATGCGGCCGTTACTAATACTAATACTAATGATGCAGAAAGGTCAGGGAATGACATCGCATATCCTCGGAGCAATATGGCCTTAGTTGCTAATGCTCCCAAAAACCAAATAACAAACAAACAGCAACACAGAACAGGAGCAAGCTCAGACGCACAGGTTTTTAGGAACTGACAGAATATGAGCAAATTTCCAAGCAGAAAGAAAAATACCTGTGGAATAAGAAGGTTAAAAAAGGCAACACAGAACAGGAGCACAGGTGAGAGCAAGTGGAAAATTTCTATTAGGACCTGGAGCTTTCTTGTCATCAAGATTGTTCATAATTCTTCAAGCACCCTTTGTCAGAAGACCATGGGTGGCATTGAGTGAAGTGTATTGGGTATCACAGGAGGTGGTTTACTATGATCATTGATATAAAAGTTTGAATAAAAAATAGGATGCTAATGAGTTAGCTTTGTCTTTAAATGTTTCTATCCATCAATACTCCTACCTCTGCTACAACCACCAGGTTGTAGAGAGCTGGGAGTATTGATGGATAGAAGTTGCAGGCAATAACTCTGGAAAGAGATCAGAATTTTTTTATTACTATTTGGACAAGAAGAAAGTTTTGTACTTTTAGCCTGTTCAAAATCAAGTTTGCACTGATTAATAACTGTTTTCCAATTGTTGTGAACTTTAATATAGGCAGAAATGAAGCTGGAGATTTTGATACAAGCCAGTTGCAGTATGCTATATTTTTATCTTGATAGCCTTAGTACAATTATTTGGAAAAACCAGGGTTTAGATAAATTACAAGGTTTTAGGGTGGACTGCGGAATAAAGAATTTTATTCCAACAAAAATAATTTCAGTGACACAATCTGAACAACCTTTTGGGATCAGAATTAAAACAGTAAATCCAACCAAGGAAATGAACAGTAGAAATCACGTGGATCAACTCTTTTTATAATCCTATAATGCCAAACAACAAGAGGCCAAGAATGACCCTGAGAAAGAGTGGGGGGGGGGGAAGAGAACATCATGAGGTTGTGATCTGAAGTGCCTAGAAGACCACTAATATTGATTGTTATTTGAAATTGGTGATAAAATGATCAAAGATTTATAGTTAGGGATGGCTGGTATTCTGGAAGATAAATGTGTGAGATCATTAGTAATTGCAAAAGCCTTAACATCTTGATGACCAGTTGGATCCATATGACTAGAAAACTGAACAGTGTATACAGCAATCAGTATCAGATTCATGCTGTTCATTTAGATAAAATATGTTATTCACAGTTTGGCATGCATTCAGTAATAGAGATCACCTAGTGGTCTTGCCTAGTAATGTTATATGATTTAAAAAGATTTAGCAACTTAGGCAGAATTGTGGATATTATTTGTCTCTAAGTTGAGCATAAGCTCGAACCTTAAGGTTGAATACCCAGCCCTTGGTTTTTGATTCAAGCACAAGATCTCTGTATGATCAAAATAAAATCCAGTGAAGCATACAAATTTTATTGAGAAAATTATTCATTATTGCCCTTTTCCTTCATTGCCAATGCCTTGCCTTAGCATTTTTCTCAATACCTGTTTAATTTTGGGATCAGAAGATATAACACAGTAATCGGACCAGGGTAAAGAATAGAAGTCGCACAGATCAACCTTCCCACATCCTGTTATGCCAAACAGCATGGGCTGAGAATGACTGTGGAGAGAAAGAAAGAAAGACTCCATTGGGAAGAGACCATCACCAGTTTGTGATTGGAAGTGCCTAAAGATCCACTGTTATTGAACGTTTACTTCAAAGGCTTGTTGGTGTGAAAAAGATCAAAGGTATTGGGTGTGTGGTTAGGGTTGTCTGGTATTCTTATAGGCAAATGAACAAGCTGTGCGAGGTCATTAGTTAGATTATGGATTAATTTATATTTATCATCATGTTCAGTGTCATTGAAATATACCAATAACCAATACCACTACTCTTGACAACTTTTATTTATTTCTTGTTTTCTGTTCTGACTTCATCAGATTAGTGGTCATCCGCTTTGATCCAGGCCTTAAGTAATAATGCTTTAAAGGTATAAAAAGATGGGTGGCTTCTCAGTTTACTTCTTTGAACAGTTCCCATTCAGCCTTAGTGCTTGTTATAAATCACACCAGGGAGTTGGCATAATTCACCAACTGTTATTATTTAATAGAACTTGAATAATGTTTAAGGCCAACATAATTTCCTCCCTTGAAAAAATTATGAAATTAAATCAATTTCCCATTACCTTATCAGCAGTTATCAAGTCACACATTAATACACTGTGATCACTATCTGCTAATGGTTCCTAATGCAGAAGTTCTCAATACCTGTATGAATCTTTAAAAATGAGGTATAAAATCATTTTGCCCATTCCATTTGTCAGTATAATTTGTCATGATATTCATCACACTTTGGGCTGTAGCAAATCCCTAATCTCATTTTTGATTTCCCATCACTTATTCTGCACCAGGCTGATTGAATAATATCTTCGGTCAGCCTGGTATAAATAAAAGCTCTCATCTGTAGGATATTCTCTTCTTGAATCAGTGTGTTTTGCAATTAAAAGCACGACTCTCCTTCCTTTCCCTTCTGTCACATACAAGGTGCTACCCAAAAGTTCCTGAAATGTATAAAATAAATTAGACTCACTCTGGGTCTTATTCGCCACCATCACCTTCAAAGTAGTCCCATTGAGAGCATAAACACCAATCCCAGTGCTTCTCCCATGATTTGAATGCATCCTGAAAGTCCTTCTTCATCATAGCGTTCAGCACTGCCTGCGATTCAGTTTGGATATCCTCTGTGCTGCCAAACCTTTGACCCTTCAGCTTGATTTTCATTCTTGGGAAGAGGAAGAAGTCACAGGGGACTATGTCTGGTGAATAAGGGGGGTGGGACGATTGTGAGAGATGTGTGGGCTCGCGTGTTGTCATGATGAAGGACCCAGAGCTTTGCACGCCACTACTCTGGTCATTTTCTCCTGACAGCTTCCCTTAACCGCCTCCGGACGTTGCAAAAGAACTTTGCGGAATAGAACAAGGCAGCCAGGAGGGATAAATTCCTTATGGATAATCCCGTCAATGTCCAAAAAACAGATCAGCGAGGACTTCACATTGCTCCTCACTTGTCGGGCTTTCTTCAGTTGGGGCAAAGATGGGCTCTTCCACTGGGATGATTGTTGCTTGGTTTCTGGGTCATACCCATATACCCAACTCTCGTCACCAGTGATGACCGTAGAAAGGAAGCTTTGATCACTCCTGGCCCAGTCCTGAAGATCTCTGCTAACTTCCATGCGATGCTGCTTTTGGTCTTCACTCAGTAACCGTGGCACAAACTTGGCTGCAATCCTTCTCATGTTCAACTCGTCTGACAAAATCCACTGACACGTGCCATATGATAGTCCTACAATGCCACAAATGTCATGGATAGTCTGCCTGTGGTCTTCATGGATTGCTCCCCCAAACTTTTATGACATTTTCTGGGATGGTGCTCAATGGACGCCCAGAGTGATCGTTGTCATCAAACAACATTTGACCGTTTTTAAAATGGTTAAACCAGTAGTAGGTCTGCGTCTGGCCTAAAGCATTGTCACCAAAAGCTTATTTCAACTTCTTATGGGTTTCTGCTGCTGTATCATTAAGAAGAAACAAAACTTGATGCAAGCATATTGCTCTCTCACATCAGCAATCGCAAACTATGCAAAACACACTGCGAAAGAACTGTGCATAAATAATAAATGACTCTATCCAGCCTGATGCCACATGGCACACTGATTCATAAAGGATGCATGCAGTGTTACCTAGCACCACAAAAGTCTGTATAGTTAGGGATGATGTAGTTTATAGACATAGTTCCCGTGCAACATTCAAATTTCGGAAACATTTGGGTAGCACCTCGTATACATATATATATCAAGATATATCTGGCCTAAACATTTTGTATTTATCATATTCAAATTCGGCATCCAGTATATCAGAATGTGTGTTTCTAATATTCCTAGATATCTGCACAAGTTACCAGTACTTTGAATGGTATACAAACACGTGAGAGTCTGTCTTTTCATGTTTTTTGTGATCATGACATATCCCATGTAGTTGCTTGCAGTAACTACCTCAAGAATTTTTCAATGGATATTTCTGTACAGCTATTCACAAGTTCGCCATTACTTTCCTATGCTATACTACTATAGCGCTCAAAGTCATAATGTTATAAGTACTCCCAGAAAGTCCCAAACTTCCACTGCTATTTTTCAAATTACTATACATCAGAATAAGGTGGTTTGTGAAGTGGTGAAAGAAACCACTAATTATTCTTTTAGCCACAGTAAAATTTTTGGTATCTGCATTCCTTGTTTCAAAAAAAAAAGGGAACAAGTTAATTAGACTCACAGAGGGATGTAAGTTTTTCCAAGGATTTTTTCTTTTAAGATGCAAAAAAAAACCACTACCTCATAATCTGACTTGCCTTGGCAGCAAACCCAATCAATTCAACATTCGTGTTCCTGGGCATGCTGAACCCAGGGAGTGAGAAAACAAATTGAGCAGCCTAAAAATTCACTCAACCATATGTCCTTATCTGCCTTAGTCCCTTATATGGAGTACAAAACCATTATATGGCAGGTGTGTATTGACCAGAGGGCATCGGTATGTTCGGAACAAACTCATAATATGCTCTTTCAAATAAAGAAAATGCTACAACTTTGTCCTTGCAAGGACATGCATTGGGCACATGCATTTCATCCATCTTCACTTGTTGAGAGGTGAGGATCCTCCTCACTGATCACATTGTCCCTGTCTACTGACAGTAAAACATCCTCCTTGACTGTCCCCAAAATCAAGCTGGCCAACTTGCAAATTTTATATCTCTTATAATCCAGCATAATTGGACCTGGGTCATATTCTCGGTGATAATGCTAATCTGACTGACTTATTTAGTTTTTTAAAGCAGATTCATTTACATTATCATTTCTGACACATGTCTAGATAAAATGATTGTATTTGTGTAATTACTGTGACAGGAACAATGTGGCTTTAGTTTCCCTTGTGCCAGAAAACTCCCATTAAAACCAATACAAACAGCCCAAATATTTCCATTTATCCTTGATTAGGCAACTTTCATTTTACTTGCTCTAAATTTTCATTTTAGATTGTGACAACAGCTTTAGCTAGTCACAGAGACATATTGTCTCGCTGGTCCAGAGTTTTCACTTCTGAAAATTTTTTCCCCATTCATTCCAATTTTTTTTTTTTTTTGTTTTTTTTTTTTTTTTGTTTTTTTTTTTTTTTTTTGTTTTTGGAAACCCTAAACCTGCAAAGAAACATATTCTCACTGATTTTAACATTTTCCTTCCTTTTCTTTTATTATTATTATTTATTATTTATTTTTTTCATAGGTGGACTTTATTTTACTACTTTAAAAATTACAAGTCACATTTCCTGTCCAATCAGTGTCAACAAGAGTATTGTTCATATTGTTATTTCTTCTCTGTAGTGATTATTGCAGTGGAATATTAGGTCCAGGAGCATGCTAATTATAGATCAGAAATCCATAATGACAAATAAAAACATTTAAAAAAATAAGATACACTTACATCGTATGAACTGACTGTTGAAATTGGTTTATGTAAAGAAGAGGCTAGGGTAATTTAATTAGCAGTTGCATGTTAAACTGCATTGGACCTTTTATGAAGATTATTAAAGAATTGTTTGTATTTTCTAATGCAATGTATTTATTCATAAATCAACGTTCCATGTTAAAAACTGAAGTTAACATGCCATTGGCTAATTTGGGATTCAATCAAACCAGAGTGTGCCATCAACCTTAACATTTTTTAACATGCACATAAGAGAGTGATTTGGGAAGTTCCCAAGGGATAATTCTTTTACACCTGTATGGAAAGGGTTAAGGAGAAATATGCAATATTGTGTATACAGGAATACCTCGCATAGCACGGTTAATTCATGCCAAAAAAATACCGCGCTGATCGAGGTATTATTAGTATGTATTTTAATGTAATGCATTCCGATAATTTGATTATATGGGTCAAGTTACAAAAATATATAGGTATTTGTTTACTATAAATTGATGCACACGAAATTCTTGCAAAAAATGAAACTAAAATGAACTAGTAAATACAGTACAAATTATTTTTATTTTAAAAAATAACTGATCAGCTTAGTTTACACAGTTTTTCTATTCTTTTTATCTGCATACATCTCTTTATAACATTGAATGTCATTCTGCAACGCCTGCCTTACTTTCATACCTCGTTTGATGTTTGGATCTAGAAGAACACTCAGCGCCATTACATTTCTTCTTTCCACTCATATTTGCATACAAAGGTGTAACGTTTTTAAAAAATAATCTTTAATAAACATACACAGCAAAAAATATTTGTACAGCTTACGCACAATCACCACTCGGAATCTGGAGTGTTTACTAATCTGTCAAAGCTAGCAGAGTCCGTATATAATAGGAGATGTGAAAACAGTCAGCGTGGCCTCGAATCCATAACGCATTGGCCTACATGCTGGCATTAAAATACATACATACATATCAAACGTATTGGTGTGTTATGCAGTTAATTTTTTTCAATTTGTAAACCGTGCTATAGCGAAACCCGTGCTGTTTGAAACCATGCTATGTGAAGTATTCCTGTACTAGCTGGTAGTAGCAAGACAATTGCACTGACCTCAGAAAACTGACTAATCACTTGATTTAGAATTTAGACAATATAAAAAAAATAAGTAAAAAGCCATTTACATCCGACATGCAATAGCTGTAAGTAAACTAACTGTAAGTAATACTTTAGCTAACGTAGCTAAAGTATTTTAGCTATGTTAACCTTTAATATTGAAATTAAAACTATTTTAATAGTTTTAATTTCATTAAATAATAATATAAAATACATAATATAAAATATATTAAATTTATTTATTATTCTTAATTTATTATTCTCATTTTGTTTGCAGGTGTTCAAATCATTATCTCACATGAGGCTCCATTGCTTAATTCACACAGATCTGAAACCTTTCCAGTGTCCACAGTGTTCTTATCGTTCCAATGCAAAAGGCAATCTTTATACACACATGCGTAAGCACACAGGAAACTACTTTAAATGTTCACATTGTAGTTTTCAGAGTTGTAATCGCAGTCATTTGGCTGAGCATGAGGTATGTTACATTTTTTTTTTTTTTTTTTTTGATTTTTTTAACATGTAGTTTCTCATCTAATATTAACTAAGTGATATGAGCAAGGCTGTAAGTGGCGGGTATACATGGGTGAATGCCATATATCCTTTGGATTTTTTTAGGTGAATAGCGTATACCTTTTACTTTTGGTTATTGGTTTTGGTTAAAGAAAGCTTTTGGTTATTGAAAGACTTTAAAAACAAATATTAAAATATTTACTGAAAATTAAAAAATAAATTTATTAGAATTTGATTCTTAGACAATACTTAGTTTTATTATTTTTAATATATATATATACATACACACACACAGGTATATGCCATATACCCTCTGGAATTCGATTAATAAGCCTTATATACACAGTATACTTTCTGCTTTTCATAAAATTCATAGAGTATACCTTCTGCTAATTTTTATAAATAAAACATGAAAAAGATTAACATGTGAATACCTGCTGTTTCCATGATGATTACTTCCAAACAACCATCTCTCTCTCTCTCTCTCTCTCTCTCTCATTATATGAATAGTAATATAACTGTAATACGATTTAATAGATATTCAAGTTAAATAATTTTCAGATAATTTTAATTTATATAAAAAAAATTTCTTTTAATTTTTTTAATTAGCATTTTATGCTTTTTTTCAGGCCACCCACACTAATGTCAGACACCCTTGTAAATTATGTCACAATGACTATAATACAGTGAAATCATTAATGAATCATGTGAGAAAATATCATACAGGACCAATGGGTAAAAGATACTTAACATCATTTCTAGCCAAATCTCAACAGCATATGGCTGTGTTGCATGCCTGTTACATCTGTAATCGCAAATTTAAAAAAAAGATTGACAGAGATCGTCATCTATTTGTG
The DNA here is from genome assembly GCF_048544385.1 of Mastigoproctus giganteus. Taxonomy (NCBI): domain Eukaryota; kingdom Metazoa; phylum Arthropoda; class Arachnida; order Uropygi; family Thelyphonidae; genus Mastigoproctus; species Mastigoproctus giganteus. The sequence goes on along the minus strand of NC_143584.1, from coordinate 25,294,995 downwards.
CACAATATCCGTGATAGCCCCAATATCCTTCACTGTGGCCTTTGTGATTATACTGCTGCAAGACGTTCATACCTAGAAAATCATCATCGCAAACACAGACTAATATATTCCTGCTATGTTTGTTCTAAGTTCTTTCTTAGTTCTCTGAAACTTCGTAGTCATATAGAAGAACATCTCAACCTTGTTGCCGAGACCTATAACACTCCACAGGTTGAAGCAGTGATCGAAGAGGAATGTCAGCCAGCTAGTAACACTATGTCTTCTGAAGGTTTAGCGCATGACACAAACTTTAGTGGATCTAATGAAATTATTACAGAAAATGCAGATAAAACTCAGGAACATTATATAAATTCTTATGAAACTGTCACTCTCCTTCCTGAAGAAAAAGAAAATTTTTCTAATGAAATTAGTATTAGTTGTTCCACATCAGATCCTCAGGATATATTAACAGAGAACAATATCACAGAAAATGAACTTGATTCTGATATCTGTCAAGGAGATAACCTTCCTGTTGAAGAAAACCCTGCTACCAATCCAGCTACAGAAAACAATACCTTGTGCTCTTCTGATGGTAGGTATCCATTTTTTTCTTAGTTAATAAATATATTAATTTTTTTTAAAGAGGGAACTGAAATATTTAAATTGCAGATTAATGTTAGTATTATAATTTGTATCCTTATTTGTGATATTCTCTAAATTAATGCCAGGTAATACAAAAATGAAAAGTAACACTACGTTAGTCTTCATTTTGCATAAAAAATGTTACTTTTCATTTTGCATTTCAGAGTGCTACATTAATACTTAGTTTATTAGACTCAGTTTAATAAATCTCAGGATAAGCCTTTATTCATTATTCAGTACTTTACCTGAATATTGGTTCCTGCATTCAGTGCATATGCAGAATCTTACTTGCAGGAGCGTGTAAGCATAATTCTTCATTAGTAAGCACAACTTACATGTTATTTCCTTCAAAAGTAAAATTTTTGTTAGTTTTTTTTTTTTTTTTTTAAGGACAGTCTCATAAATTTGGCAAACTTTTTTCCCAGTGCTAAATAGGAACATTCTACTCTTCAGACATTGTATGAGGAATATAGATCAACACTTGTTACCACAGAGCTGTTTATTACTGAAGTATTGTATCAGGAATATATATATTCTCGGTGTTTAATATCAGTAAGTTGCTTGATGTTTACTGAATATAAAAGGTATGGCCTTTTATATTAGAAACTTGCATTCGGAGGAAGTCACCAAAACTGTTCACAAATAAGACCTTGGAAATAAATAATATTCTTTCTAAAATGCATAGTGTACTCTTGTTCCCAAGATATTGTTAATGTATGTTTTTAAGGTAATTCTTGTCTCAAATTTAAGGGTAGTGAGCACAAGTAGTACATGGAAATTAGATTTATTGTACAAGAAGGCTATATAAAACTTGTTTTTTATAACATTAGTTGAATAGCTGTTGCTCTTCAAACAAGTTTCCTAATTAGGAATAGATATTTAAAAGAGTGTGTGTATTTATTAACTTGAGAAAGGCATTCAGCATAATTTTTTGGTGGTCAGATAAGTTCTCTCTCTCTCTCTCTCTCTCTCTCTCTCTCTCTCTCTCTCTCTCTCTCTCTCTCTCTCTCTCTCTCTCTCTCTCTTGTCATTCAGTGTTTTGGATGAAACATCTTTTATTTAGTATACTAAAGCATAATTTAAATGCATTATATAACAAAAATTATTCATATACTGCTCCAAGAATATTGTGTATTGTGTCAAAAGTTCTCTATGAATGGATATCTGCTAAGACACAATTAGGTCTATAGTCTTTTAAATTTACATCATTAGTTAAAATACACCACTTAGGTAAGAGTAATCCATTTTCTATTTGTCACTCCCTATTACTTAGGGAGTGCCCAACTGAAGATAATTCTTTTTTCTTTTTGAAATTGAATATTATTAATATGTAATTTAAAAGTAAGCAAAAGTTCAAGAGTACCTCTAGTGTTAATTATAACTCACCTTATCATAAAAGTATAATCTAAAATCTTTGATGCTTTTATGCTCATTTCTGTGCATTTTATAAGATTTCTGTAAATTAATTTTCATTGATGTGGTTTAATTACTTATAATTAAGTTAAGAAATTGTTTACAAAAATTTAATTATTAGTAATAATATAAAATTGAATTAAAACTGAATTAAATACTGGTTTCCAAAATTAAAGAAAAGCAAATACATGAATGACAGTATCCTGAGAACCATATGAGGTATATGCAGAAAGCCTTTACTCATTTTGAGTATTGTATATCAAGTTTTAATGATAATAGCACACAAAAGTGTTCAAAATAAATTAAATATTTTCGTGATGAGGTTAATTCAGTGAAATATAGAGAAAGTATACTAATGCAGTTTTTTAGGAATTTGATATAGAGAATAAGAAAACAGAGTTGATGCTTGTGGCTTGTCACCGCTATCCTCTTGTTCTTAATTTCAAATTGCCAAATAACATTTTTCATTATAATGACCACATGATTAGCAAAAGGCTGAATATGTTTTTTTGGTGTGAGCCTTTTATTTGATATAAATTATCCTATCAAAGGTAATGGGGCATGTAGTTTTGACCAAAACATGTAATTTATTAAAACAAATTAATAGCATATTGGCCTATCTTTGTCCATAACTCTTTTAATGTGCTACAGAACACTACCAATTCCTAGTAGAAGGTTGGTGGTGTTATCCTCCAGTTCTCCTTCAGAGCATTCTTGAGCTCTATGAACAGAGAGTGCCTTGCCCTAATTCTGCAAGGCACCTCCATAGCCAGGTGGGAAGGAGCAGCAGTGCGTAGCACATGCTTCTTGATTAGACCGGGGTTCAAGCCTGTCACCACCAAATACGGAGGATGTGGAAAGGTCAGGGAATGACCACCGCATATCCCGGAGCAATATGGCCTTAGTTGCTAATGCTCCTAAAAAAAAAAAAAAACCAAAATAACCTAATTCTGCATTCCAGTTCATTCAAAAGAGATTCAGTTGAGCTGGGAATCAAGTTTTGTGCTGGCCAGTGCAGTGTTCTGATGTTAATCACTTCAAACCATGCATTCACAGTTCCTTGCTCTGTGATGTGGAATGTTGTCATATTGGAAGGTGCAAGAGCTACCTCCATAAAATTGCTGTACTGTAGAATACATAGAATCATTCATAACAACAGTATATGGTGCTGCATTCATGTTTCCATTCACTGTGCTTAATCCATACCATGAGAAATGCTCACAGACCATGACACCTCATCTTTATAGTTAGGATAATACACTTAAGCAGTAAGCATTCTCCAGGCATTCTTTATACTCAAACACATCCATCAGATTGAAAGAGTGTGTAATATGTTTCAAATGCTCTATAAGACTAATTTCTGTTGATGTACAGTCCAGGTTCGGTGTGACTTGCACCATACCAGTCAACAATCTGCCTTCATTTTTGCTCTCAAAGGCTTGTGAGCTGCAGTCCATCCATGAAAATTCATGGAATGCATCTCTACTTATTATTCATTCATTTTTTTCATTTATTGAGTAAAGTGGCCCCTAGCCAAAAAAACTGGCAAATCTGCCATATATATAGAAATAGTATAGTACAGTATACAATTATTTACAATACAAATTTCACATTCCCATTACAAATCAACTGTTCTGTGCAATGGTCATCCTCTCAGCTACAGCACAACAACCTGGCAAGTAGGCTACAACAGAAACCGATGAAGAGACACTATCCACAGATGAGCACAAACATCACATCCTAGAGACTGATCATCACGAGCTGGACAAGTAGGCTACAACAGAAACCAATGAAGAGACACTTTCACAGTGAGCACAAGCATCACATCCTGGAGATTGATCATTGCCAGTATTCTGCAAAAGACGAAGAGTTCAACGAACAGCCATCTACCAGCAGCCAGAGAGCTCAACAGAAGTTACCTCATATTAACCAGCAAAACCAAGCTGGAAAAAGGTGTTATTGCAGGATCAAATCCAAGAAAATCAACTAAAGCTTCTTGCCAACTGCTTCTTGCCACCCACCCATTAAGGAAACAGAATACCAACATCCTGTTCACCTCTACAAAGAATTTTCTCTGTTCCTATATAAAAATTAACATACTGTTTTGTGTAAAGGCCGCTACACACGTTCAGGTAAACTTGTCAGTTATGCCTGCAGAGGCACGCCTGTACAGGTCTACTGGACACCCATAGTGCATCCACACACTACTGTAAACCTGTCACCATTCATTCAGTCGGCTGACCATGGCATCGACAGGCGACGTTTTAGCAATAGTTGGCTTATTATTTGCAACAAAATGTTTTAAACATAAAATAAAACGTAATATATGGTGCAAAGAATGGTTGAAAAAAAGAAGTTTATTTACATGTGAACCTGTTATTGTTATTTGGTTTTTTAGGAGCATTAGCAACTAAGGCCATATTGCTCCGGGGATGTGCGGTGGTCATTCCCTGACCTTTCTGCATCTTCCGTATTTGCTGGTCACGGGCTCGAACCCCAGTCTAATCAAGAAGCGTGGGCTATGCACTGCTGCTCCTGCCCACCTGGCTACGGAGGCGTCTGTAAACTTGTAGGCACACTATAGCCAGTGTAGCTTATGCGCCATTAAACACCCATAACACACACACATGTGAACTTAAATGAAGTGCAGTTGGCCCCTAAAGATTGGCTAAAGATTGGCATAATGAATGAATAAACTTATTTAGAGCTTCTTTCATTAGTTACTCCAGTAATTAAAAAAAAGACTATACTGTTATGAGGATGGCCATTTCACCGCACAAGAGATTTAACTGCAACTCTGAGATTTCTTGCAACTGGAAGAAGTTATGAAGACCTTAAATTTTCGACAATAATTTTAGCAAAATTCTCAGAAAAATCCCCCAGATTTATTAAGATTTGATAAAATAATATAGTAATGAATTTTATTATTGTTGTTTTTATAAATTATATTTATTGACACTCTGGCATTCAAAGTTAAAATTTACTTCTAATGCAGGCAATTTTTTTATTAATCGGTGACAAAATTAATAGTGAATTTTTTTTCATAGAAGTTATGTAATTATTAATGATAGTCGAATAGGGAAATCCCCCAGTCTGGCAGTGCGCCTGCCACATCACTACACACGCTCCAGTTTGCCTGCATAGACCACTCCGGTTCAGGCAAATCGAATGATTTTTCATATTTCCTCCGGTTGCCTGTGCAGTTTTATCATCCACACGCTCCAGTAGACCTGTACAGGCATGCCTGCGCAGGCATAACTGACAGGTTTACCCGAACGTGTGTAGCGGCCTTTAAGAAGAGGGTACAGTCCATCAATTCATCCATTATTCAACCTTAACTCTTCCAATTGCAAAAGTATATTCCTTCTGAATTTGCAAAATTTTGAAAGGCAATAAAATTTTCCCTTGTTTTAATAAGTAATGGCTCAATCCCATCAACCAGACGAGTTACACTATCAACATTATTCAGTAAATCCAAACGCAAATCAGCATATTCTAAACAATTAAACACAACATGTTCCCATGTTTCCAGATCACCACATGTACAGTTGCATCTTGCTACAATTCCAAGACTATTCAGTTTAGCAAAAATTGATCCATGACCTGTTAGTAAGAATGTACAACATAGATTTGGTACTAACCAGATTGGTTTAATATAATTTGCACCATTGTTTGTTAGTTATTTGGTTTTTAGGAGCATTAGCAACTAAGGCCATATTACTCTGGGATATGCGGTGGTCATTCCCTGACCTTTCCGCATCCTCCATATTTGGTGGTCACGGGCTCGAACCCCGGTCTAATCAAGAAGCGGGTGCTATGCACTGCTGCTCCTGCCCACCTGGCTACGGAGGTGCCAATTTGCACCATTAACACAAGAGAAAAATTTGAATGTTATTCTACCTTTTTCCGAACAATTCCATCTGTTTTGCCATTTTTGTAAAAGGAGCTCCCAAATTCTCTTCTTTTTGTTTCTCAAGTCATTTAAAGTGTTAAATTCGATGCCCAACAACTTAGATTTTATACCTCTTCTCAAATACAGTGAAACTTCTCCTAACGGACACCTCCCATTAATGGACATCTCTCTGCAACGGACATTTTCAAATTCCCCAACTTGCCTCCATTGGTTTTAACGTGTTTGCAGCTTCTGTCTAGCGGACATTCTCTGTAATGGATGCGGGCAGGCAATCTGCACTATTTCGTTTAGATTAGCACTTAATTTGATCTCCCTATAACGGACAGCGGGCGAGCTTACGGCCCTTTTTCTAGGAACGTTTCTTCCACGTATTGCCTCAATCGTGTGTTTATTTTCTATTTCCGATTGTCTGAATTTTATCAAGGTTCTAAACCCTTTTTCAAGAATTTTAAGGCACGCGTAAAACTTCTGATGAATTCGGTGTGTGCAGGGGCGGGAATATGGCCGGCCTTTCGTCTTTTCAGTTTCAGTTTTCAGTTTGTTCAGTGTCGTGTGAAGTGCACAATGTCTTCTCGTAAACATTTAACTTTAAAAGATAAAAGTCGAACTCATTAATGCGTATAATCGTCAAAAAAATAGTGTTCGCAATCTTGCTGCAAAATTCAAAATCAGGAAGACGCAGGTAAGCGACATCCTAAAAGAAAAAAAGTGAACTGCTCAAACAATTTTGGCAACACGGAAATGATCAGGTTCAAAAATCATTCCGAAAACTGTTGGACTTCAAATTGACAATGTTACATGTGAGTGGTTTTGTCGCGAACGTGCTAAAAAAATTCCCATTAATGGGCCTATTATTAGGGAAAAGGCTTTGGAGGTTGCGAAATCTATGGGAGTAAATGAGTTCAAAGCTTCTGTGGGATGGCTAGACAAGTTCAAAACTCGGCATAAAATTTCTTGGAAAACCGTAAGTGGTGAAGGTGGATCTGTTGATACTGGGGTTGTAACAGAGTGGACCGTCCAATTGGAAGATTTATGTCGTGATTTTGAAGCTAAAGATATTTACAACTGTGACGAGACAGGGTTGTTTTTTAAAGCTCTTCCTGAAAAAACAATGAGTCTAAAAAACGAAAAGTGCCAGGGCGGAAAAATTTCTAAGGAACGCTTGACTGTACTATTGTGTACAAATATTCTGGGAGACTTTGAACAACCTCTTGTTATAGGAAAACTACAAAATCCTCGTTTCAAGGGCATAAAGTTGAATCTTTTGAATGTTGACTGGAAGTCTAATAAAAAAGCGTGGATGACACGAGATATCATGAGCGAATGGATAAGTCACTTTAATGAAAACATGATTCGTCAAAACAGAAAAATTATTCTTTTCATGGATAATGCTGCATCTCACCCGCACATTGAATTGTCCAACATTCAAATCGTTTTTCTGCCACCAAACACATCTGCAGAGTGTCAGCCCTTGGATCAAGGGATAATAAAAAATTTTAAACTTCACTACAGAAAACGTGTTTTAAGACATCTCATTGCAAACATAAACAATGTAACATGTGCGAGTGACCTTTCAAAGAAAATCAGCATCCTAGATGCGATTCAATGGATTTTCTCTTCATTAAACGTAATTAGAAAACAAACTGTCGTGAACTGTTTTGTAAAGTCTGGCTTCTCAAACGCAAAAATTGAAGTTGTGAATAGCAATATGGAGTACCAAGAAGAACAAGAACTTCAACATTTATTGATAATGTACGATACTTCCGCTACAAGTAACCCTAGCTACAAAGATATAGACTCGAACCTCACTACAGAAGATGGTGCTCTAGATATCAACGACATTATCATCGATATTTTTCAAGAAGTTCCTCATGAGGATGAAGAAATGGAAGGAGGTCATTCTGTCGAAGAACATATTAACGACGAACCACCGATGAAAATAGAAGAAGCACTCATACAAATCAATCGTTTAAAAATGTTTTTCGCCGCTGAAGAAGATACTGAAGGACTTTCGATAGTTTCTTCACTCCAAACAAATGTTGAAAACAAAATTATCAGCCGGAAGAAGGTGCAGAAGAAAATAAGTGATTACTGTATGTATTTTTCTTAAGATAAAGTCATAATATGCATAGCGCAATTATATGTATATTATTTACAAAAATATTGTGCAAAATCTGTATATAATTTAATTTAATTTTACATTAAACGTTTAACGATTGTTCTTTCTTTCTTTTTTTTTTTTTTTTTTTCCCTCCCTCAGACTGCTTGTTAGCGGACACTTCTCTCTAACGGTCACATTTTCGTTCCCCATGGTTATCCGTTAAAGGGAAGTTTCACTGTAACAGGATAGGCTTCTAAACACTAACTGCAAATCAAGTGGCATTTTTCCAGCTAACACTTGCAAAGCTTCTGTGAAAACCATTCTGCAGGCCATTACCATTTTGATTAACATAACTCGATGTATAGAATAGAGCTTTCTGGTGTTGCTTACTTTGATTGCATAGCCAACCCAGATGGATGCACCACACATAACAATCTGCAGAAAAATGCAATTAAAAATCAAATGGGGTGCTTTATTCACTTTCTCTGATATACAATTAATATGCAGGATAAAGTTCAAGCCACTAGCAATACATATTCTCAAGTATTTAATCATTAACACCTTCTGTAAGGAAATACCATTCAATCTTACGAGCAGAGGTCTACTAAGAGCCAATTTACCTTTCAACATCATAATTTTAGTTTTGGATGTAGAGATTGTCAACCTATGTAAATTGCACCATTTGCATAATTCTTTCAATATGCAATCAGATCTCATTTCAAGCTATTTTCTGGTGTTTCCGTGCACAAGTATTACCATATCATCTGCATAAGCTGTTGAGTGTGAGTGGTCAAATTCTCTCTTGAGCCAATCTTCCAAAACTAAGTTCCCCATTAAAGGACCAAAGACAAATCTCTGTGGACAGCCTCGAGTCACACGATGCATAATTGATCCAAAATTCGACTTAACTGTTACCTCTCCCTCCAGTAGGTCCATACCTGGATATTTGTTATTTTTAATGGACTTAACAACTGTGAGAAGTTCATCATGGGTAAAGGGTAATTCTTCAATGTCGCTACCATACGACTCATTCAATGCCTGCATATGACGATGTTCTAGATTAACACATGGGTTATCAGCCCTGTTATCATTACCTATAAAAGGTGATCTAAGATTGCACATGTGGAATCTTCCCAACTACACGTCTCAGTGGTGCCCTTGCCAATAGAATATATAACAGCAGCAGCTGCTCTGAATTTGCCAGTACAAATTTTATAAACCAATCCCCAGTGATCATTATTTCCTGCTATTTTCACCAATGTTTTCCAGCAGTCATATTTCTATTTAGCGATAGTGGACATACTTATTACGAAGACTTTGATAGTTTTTCTTTAATCGAGTAACTTCCAAGGCACTTTCCCTTATGTTAGCTCTTCTGAAATTGCTTGCTAGCCTTATTAACCTGTTTTTTCAATAGAGTAAACTGAGGTATCCACCACTTAACTGGTCTATGTTTTATCTGTTTCCATTTCATAGCAGCTACACACGCATCATAGATAAGTTTTTGCAAAAACCCCACAGAGTTCTCACCTGTCATGTTAGATAACTCTCTGATCGCAATCGTAGTCCCCTGAAGACTTCTCTCAAAGTTATCTCTATTTGCATACTTAACAGAAAAGTGCTGTAATTGGTTCAAGCTAACACTGTTTTCCATATGTGTATTGATTTCATAAAATATCACATAATGATCACTCAATACCCAGTCAGATTTTACTTTCCATACACAGACAAATCTAGCACCAATTGAGTTTGTAAGAGTTACGCCTATGTTTGATTCACCATTTACTGTCCAAAAGGTGGACTCCTCCCCAGGTTGATTGTGAACCATAAGCTTCCGCTCCACTATCATATCATCTAAAGCCTTCCCTCTGTAGCACACGCTTCTTGATTAGACCGGGGTTCGAGCCCGTCACCACCAAATACGGAGGATGCGGAAAGGTCAGGGAATGACCACTGCATATACCGGAGCAATATGGCCTTAGTTGCTAATGCTCCTAAAAACCAAATAACAACAACAATAACAGCCTTCCCTCTGTGATCGGTAGTGCCTCTGAACCAAAGTGAACTCGTGGCATTAGAATCAATTGCAAACAATACAGGCAAATCTCCTAGCTTATCAAGGACACTATCCATATAAACTAAATATGGCTGAATTCCAGAGTTGTATTTAAAATATATTGAAACAAATACAAATGCACCAACAGTAGACTGAATGTTAACACAAACTGCATGACTGCTACATAAGAATTCAGTTTTGGTTAATACTAAATCAGAATTAAAAACAATTACTGTAGCTCTCACTCCTGGACAAGGATTATATATGACCCTACAAGAAAGAGGATAACCAACTATCTTATCATTCACATAATAAGGTTCTTGGTTGCAAGCAACATCGATATTTTCTCGTTGACATACAATTTTTATTTCATCCGCAACAGATCGAGAATAACTGCACATTCAGCTGCATTATTTTCAAACCTATAAACGAACTTATAACTTGAGTGTACTGATTTGAGTTACAGTAATTCAGACTATTGGCCATAGTTATGAAAGGAATCAGCCATACACAGTTTAAGTACTCTTTGATATTCTGGGCACTTTTTGTCACGAACAGAATGGTCCCCCACATGATTTCTAGCAATACGGTTTGAACACGCAGCCTCTTAATGTATTTGCAATTTTAATATGTATGGCCTTTCCCAGCACAATGGCTGCATATAGGATCTTGTCATCTACATGTTTTGGTAGTATGCCCAAAACCCTGACAATTGTAACATACAGTCACAAGATACAAATTGTTTAACCTGTATGATATCAGTCCAACAAACAAGTGCTGCTGTTGCATTAGAAACATTCTAATTCTTTGTGAAACCTCCAAAATCCATTTATTCCCGGAATCACTCCTGTTTACTTATGAAGCGAACAGTGACCTCAGCAACCGATCTCCTCTTTTGTCAATCCCAAATGCAAAAGATTTTTCTCATACATGTCACATAGAAGATCATCCTTCTGAACTTCCTTACTAACATCATACACAATTAACTTCATTCCAGGTCTTTTGGCAAATCCAAAAGCTAATCCAAGCCATGTCAATTGTTCGCACTTTTTTATTTCTTCTGTCTTTTTTAGTTTGCGTCTCTAAAATAATTTCACGATCAAATACTTTTCTTACCTTCCATATCCTGACTCCTCTCAACGAGTTTCTCATTACCTTATCCACAGCAATTCGGACATCTTCGCTATTTTTAAGTACAGAGTCGTCATTAGCTTGAATTAATAAAACATGCTCATCGTCATATGATCTAGCCACTTCATCGTCTGAGGAACTCACATTCAAGCCCACGTCTTTTGCAACAGAAGTTACGTCACTCTTAACTACATCACTATAAAGTTTCAAATTTTGTTGATTATCCATATCTTGCCTATAATTCTCAGCGGATTCATGCATACATTGTATCCATTCCTTAAATTTCTCATTCTGTATTCCAAGTTCTAAAACCATGGCTTCAAGAAGATCCCATCAAGACAGTATCCCTCTCATTGATACCACTCTCCTTGGCAAAAAGGAAATCTTCCAAATTTTTGCATAATTTAAATGTTATTTCTGTAAAGCTATGAGCATTATCTCCTCCAAAATCACCATCTGCATGAGGCAGTTTCTCTCCCCAGAAGAAATCATGTTTTTTTTTGACAACAGGATTAAAATTCATGTTTTCATTCCTAATTTATTTTGAACATGATGACAAGATACTCGCTTCAGTGTCATTCCCTCTCTCAATTTTAGCTGAAGAATTTTCATTTTTCTCAGCCAAATTCATATCACTCTGAACATTTTTCTTAACTTTACGTAATTCCTTATCCCAATCATTTTTAGGCGTATTGATCTTGACTTTCCTCTTATTATTTCGTCTTAAAATGGGAGACCTACTGCAAGATGAACACAGTGATCCAACTGAACTTTCTTCCCTACCGTAGTATAACCGCCTTTGACAACGTGTTTTGATGGAATATTCAGGAGATCTACGTGGTGTCAAAAGTGCAATGTCCTTATTATCCCTATTATTGCTTTCTACATCAGCATGTTCGTGAGGCAACAAGAGGGAGCAATACTCTTGATCTGATTATCAGTAGTGATTCTTCATGCATTAAGAATCTGCAGATAAATGAACCACTAGATGGCAGTGATCACAGTGTGTTGAAGTGGGATTTACTCAAGGAGGTAACTACCATCAGAGGTAAAGGGAAGGGTTTTTGTTTTCGTAAAGGTGACTATGATGGTCTGAGACAGTATTTAAATTCTATACAGTGGGATCAACTGATGATGTTACCAACAGCAAACTCAAAATGGGAAGCATTCAAGGAACTAATCTTGGAGGCTACCAGGTATTACATTCCAACTAAGAAATATTGTTCAAGGTTTAGGCCTAAATGGTTGTCAGATGAACTAATGAGACATGTGGCAGAGAAGAAAAATGGATGGGATACATACAAATTAATGGGTGACATGGAAGCCTATGATAGATATAAGTTGGTCTGTAACCAAGTCACAAAGGAGATTAGGCAGGCAAAGGCAGACTATGAAAAATCCTTGGCAAAGGATGCAAAGAAAAACAGAAAAGAGTTCTTTACCTATTTAAACTCAAGAAGGAAAGGGCTGAATCAGATTGGTCCACTGGATATTGATGGTTCAACAGTTGAGGATCCTGCTCAGGTGGCTAACAATCTAAACGAGTATTTTGCATCTACATTCACGCATGAGGAGTTATACAGGAAGGAGAATGATGTAGGTAAAGTAAACATTGGCAGTGAGCTGGATGATTTTGTAATAACTGAGAGGAAAGTGGAGAAGAGATTGTTGAGGATAAACATAAAAAAAGCACCGGGGTGGATGGGATCTATCCAGTTATATTAAAGGAGGCAGCAAAGGAAGTATGCAAACCCCTAGCCATAATTATGAGAGCTTCTTTGGACTCAGGGGAGGTACCCATAGACTGGAGATGTGCAAATGTAACCCCAATTCACAAAGGAGGATCAAACGCTGACACAAGTAATTATAGACCTGTTAGTTTAACTTCTGTTCCATGTAAATTAATGGAAGCACTGGTTAAAGAAGCACTGCAGGATCATCTAGACAAGAATTCAGTTATAGCTCAGACGCAGCATGGTTTTGTTAAGGGCAGGTCTTGCCTGACCGATTTGATTGGATACTATGATGTAGTCACAAAAGAACTGGATGCAGGGAATAACTTTGATATTATATATTTGGATCTTAGAAAGGCTTTTGATGCTGTTGCACATGGAAGACTGCTGCACAAATTGGAGCAGTGTGGCATTGGAGGCAAATTGCTGCTATGGATAAGGGGATGGTTGAGTGGAAGAAGACAGAGAGTGGTAATCAATGGACACTGCTCAACATGGACTAATGTTATTAGTGGAGTTCCTCAGGGTTCAGTGTTGGGTCCGTTGTTGTTTTCGGTGTTTATGAATGATATTGATGATGGGATATCAAGCTTAATGTCCAAGTTTGCAGATGATACAAAGGTTGGCAGGGTTGTTAAGGACACTACTGACGCTATGCTGCTGCAACAGGATCTGGAAAGGTTGAACAGATGGGCTGAGAGGTGACAAATGTAAAGTACTACATATGGGAAATAGTAACCCCAGAGCAACATATCAACTCTGCGGTACTACACTGACAGTGGCAGAGAATTAACGGACCTGGGGGTGGTTGTGCAGGCAGATATGAAGTTCTCTGAGCAGTGCAGACGAGCTGCAAGAGTAGCTCGTGGTGTCTTGTCAATGATATACAGGAATTTTTCTAGCAGGGTTAAGGAGGTGATTATTCCCTTGTATAAGGCAATGGTTAGGCCACATCTTGAGTACTGTATACAGGTCTGGAGGCCTCATTTCAAGAAGGATGTAGAGCTGCTGGAACGGGTATAGAGAAGGGCAACAAGATTAGTGAATGGAACAAAAGGTTGTTCTTACGAAGAAAGGCTTAAGTTTTGCAAATTACAGAGTCTGGAGACTAGGCACCGGCGAGGTGATCTGATAGAGGTGTATAAGGCTTTGAATGGTTTGAGCATGCTCAATGCCAATGGGATTCTTCATCTTGCTCAAAATAATCACCTGAGAGGACATAAATTCAAATTGAGGAAGGACGGATGTCGGATAGATGTGCGGAAATTTGCCTTTGGCCAGCGGGTGGTTGGTTGGTGGAACCGACTTCCGTCACTTGTTGAAGTTGATAGCCTAAACAAATTTAAGGCTCAACTGGACAGGTATTTCGAACGAACGGAGGGGTGACATGGGAGTGGTGTGTGTGTTTTTTTTTTTTTTTTGGCTGATGCTGAATAAGCTTGCTTTCTTGCATCATATGCCTCTACTAATGCTAATGCTAATTATCCTCACTATCCATTTCTGTTAACATGATAGCTTTACCCGTGAGAACCTCCCATTCCAACGTCTTCTCAGCTACACCTCCAAAGATAGTGGCCTCAGAAGATTCTTTGTTTTGACTTAGTGACAATTTACCTCGAGATATACTTGGATCCTGAAATTCTAGCTTACGTGAAGAATTCCAATTCTTCCTTAATCTACGATTGATCATTTAATTATTTTCTTATTGAAAATGATTAAATGATCAATCGTAGGACACAATCATGTTGTGTCCTGTAGGACTTTGCTGCTCACTGGGGTTACATTCCCAAACATAAAATGTGGGAAAAGGGAGATTTAGGTTCTTGACTCACAAAATATTATGTATAAAATATATTTCAGTGCTATATACACACACACACACACACACACACACACACACACACACACACACACACACACACACAGGTGTTCAAAGAAAGTGCATCACCTAGGTAGGATTTTCGCAATGGTATGTTACATTAATGACTAGCATCACAAATAGAAATTATAAAAAAAAGATACTTATTAATAGTTAAGGCAAAGCTAAGTAATATTTGACAGGTGCTCTGAAAATATTCCAAAATGAGCATTTGCAACCTTTATATAACAGTTTTAGTAAACATGACAATTATGGCTGAAATGTTATCAGAAGCCCTCAATTTGCTTCAGTTTAGTTTATCATTTTAAATGGAAAACAAAATGAAATGTTCACCAGGTGCAAACTAGTATTTAGTTGAACCGCCTCTGGCCCTGATTACAGCAGCACACCGTCAAGGCATTGACAAGATCAATTTCTGAAGATAATCAATTGATAGTTCGTGGTTACAAACACAAATTATCAAGTTCACGAAGGGTCTTTGGTTTCTTTCTGGCAACTGCAGATTCCACATGATGCCAACAGTTCTCTGTAGGATTCAGATCCGGGCTGTTTCCTGGCCAGCTAAGAGTTGTAATGGACCGTTCTTCCAACCATTTTTTCACCTGTAACAAATATAAACACATTACTGTCGAAACTCTAATGCAGAGATAAAGCTAAAGTAACTACAGAAGTTTCTACATACACTTTACGCCCAATGACAAGGAGCAGAGTCATCCTGAAAGATGCAGTTACTTGGCAGGTTGAAATGGTTTCTAATGGTTGGCAGCAATTTGCCTTCCAATATAGCCAGGTATCTATTGGCATTTACGGAACCTTTTATAAACTGCAGATGACCTACTCCGCGATATGAAATGCACCCCCATATCATTTGGTTGGTAGGGAATTTCACTGTAGACACGTACAGTCTGGATGGTATTCTTCACCATGTCTATGGTGAATCATTTGTCTCCCATCAGAACCATGCAGGTTGAATTTCTTCTCATCTGAGAAGATAACTGACTTCCACTGCTTGGGAGTCCATTTGACGTGCTCCTTACACCAAATTAATCGAGCCTTTTTCATTATTTGTGTGAGGAGGGGTTTCTTCTTAGGACAACGGGCTACAAGTTCATTTTTGAAGAGGCGTATTCTGACTGTTACTGCACTTACTACCGCTCCTGTATGTTCTTCCCATTCTCTTTTCAGCTCAGACAAAGAAGCTTTATAGTTTTTAAGGCATAAACACTTCAAAACGCAGTCCTGTTTTGGTGTAGAGATTCGTTTGCATCTGGTCTGGTTCCTGTTTTTTATCAGCAGAACCAGTATTCTTGAGTTTGGAAAGAAATCTGCTTACTGTCAACTGATTACAAGACCCTCTGTAAGCAATATGACGGGAAGAACATCCTTCCTCACGTAAAGCAACAATAGCATTCTTCGTGGCATCAACTGCACATAACTCACTATCCTGACACAAGCAAGGAATGACTGCAACTCTTGCAGAGCGTGCTTATATAGTTGAAAGTAACAGCTGATGGAATATTATGTCATCACTTACGCGTATCAATCTTATCTAATACAATCTGTAAGAAATATTGCTGTATACAGCAGACTCTCGATTTACAGGGATCGGATTAACCGGGACACTTAAAGATTCCAAATTTAAAAAAAAAAAAAAAATTCAACCAGAAATCTTATACAAAATTCAAGTAATAAATATAAAGGTATAAACAGATGTTTTGCAAGTTGTAAATAAGCAACAAGTAGAATTATAAGTCGTCATTGGGATATTAGTGTGCCTATTATCTTGCAACCCCGCTGTCTTCACACTCGCCACTCAAAAAAAAAAAAGAAAAAAAAAGAGAACAAATGTTTAGTTTGTTTTAGTGCATTGCACCAATTGTTGTGTTCCATTGCACCGCAAAAAGACAGATTTTGTTTTGTTATTTATGTCAGGGATGTCGAAATTTTTTTTATAATAAAAAAATTTTTTTTTTTGTTTAGAAATCATGAAAATGATGGGTAAACGCAAAAGAGTTGCGCTTTCAGTTAAACAAAAATTTGAAATTATTCAAAAGTTTAAAAATGGTGCATCTATTAAATCTCTAATGAACCATTATAATGTTGATGACCAAACCATACACAACATTGTAAAAAATATAGGAAAGTTATAGACTTGAAATCGACATCGCAGAAAATAAAGGGAAGCATCATATTGGACACGCGAGTAGTGCGTGGTAAGTTTTTTATCCATTGCCATATTTTTTTACGTAGCTTGCTGAACATTTTTCGATACAGTAAGTCCCCGACTTACAAAACTATGGATTTACGTAAATTTTTTTTCACTCAAATTTTTTTTTTTTTAGGATTGTAAAATTTAAAACAAACAAAAAAAAAAAAAAAAAATAAGCAATCAATAACAACGATCACTGCACGCACAAATTGCACAAGTGAGATATGAAGTAACAAGCAAAAAAATAGGAAAGAAGAGAAGATTCTTACAATTTATTTGTGGTTTTTTTTTTTTTATATGACTAAAGATTTCAGTGAAGGAGCAATGCATTTCGCCATAAATAATGTAAAAACACACACAATTCCAGCTATCAGTGTTATCACAAATACAATAAGATCGAGTTTACTACCTGTTTATAATTAAATGCACGAACAGAAAAGTCCAATTACATGGAAAGTGCAAATTGTTTTTATTGTTTTATGGTAGTGACCTCCAGAAATGTGCTTTAGCAAAATGTGAGCTCGCACAGGGTGATAATACTGAGTTTTCGCCTAAACCCTGTGAAGTTCTTTACAGAAAATTTCATTTTGACCATTATCATGGTGCCGACTAAGAGAATAAGTGACAGCACTACTAGTAAATCCACCAATAAAAGGAAAGCGATCGATTTGGATCAGAAAATTAAACTAATAAGGATGTATGAAAATGGTCAAACATTAACAAGTATCGCGTGGAATTCAGATTTGTCAATAATAATATAGTAGCAATATGTTACTAGTCATTCCCGAGTTACGTAAAACTCGATGAAGTAAGAAGTCCTGGAACGTATCTCTTGCGTATGTTGGGGGCTTATGTATTTTTGGATTATCCGGGATTTGTTTTTTACCATCTATCCCGGAAAATTGAGAGTTTACTGTACCTACATTATTCAGACCACAATTACAATTTTAAGGGGTGATGCACTTTCTTTGAACACCAGTGTATATATATATATATATATATACAGTCGATTCTGGTTATTTGGGACACATCGGGACTAATGATACGTGCATTTTGGCCCAATTAAGTGGCTGCCCCAATTAGCTGAAGTTTCATGTAAATAGTTAAAAATACAATGAACCCCCACTTTACAATTGGTTCACTGTACAATCAAATCATGTTACAATGGACTCACCATAGTAAAGTACCGTTCACTGTACGATGTGTAGTAAGTGCTGGTCATTGTGATCACGTTTGTGAATTGAATTTTAATTCTATTAAACAGCAATTCTAATTAGTGAAAATTGGAGGAATATTATCCACAGGCTATAAAAGTAAAGATATATTAAGCACAAATTTATCCTTTATTACCTTACCAATTAAAAATTTAAATGATACGTGAAAATCGGAAGAATATATGTGATAATCGGAATAATTAATACGTACTGTAATATGTACATACTAACTAGTTGACATTTCTGTTCACTGGCATTTGTGGGTGGGGGTTAAAATTTAAAATAGTAAAAAGATAAACAATCAATAACAAAGAACACGGTACACACACACACACACACACACACACACACAGATTGCAAGTAACATGATTCACGCAAGTGAGAACGGAGTAACAAAGTTACAAAGCTTTAAAAATAGGAATTAAGAGAAGTTTCTGAAAATTAATTTTTTTATATGATTGAAGATTTCATGGAAGTGTAAATACATTTCACTATAATAACCCACAGATTTCTAGCTGTCGGTATTATTGCAAATTCAATAAGATCAAGTTTACTATCTGTTTATGATAGATTGCACTAACAGAAAAGCCCAATAAACACGTGACTGCTAATTTTTTTATTGTTTTCTGGTTGTGACCTCCAGAAATCCGACGGAACCACTTGGAACAAGAGTAATCTCCAGTTCTGTGGTCTCCTGCCACTATTAAATGGCATGTTGTCCCAATTAAGTGAAGTAAACTTTGGCTATTTTCTCGATTGGGTTCTGTTTTTTAAGATTTGCCCCAAATAAATTACTGCCCCGATTAACCGGTGGCTCAAATAACCGGAATCCACTGTATATATACAGGGTGTCTCAAAAATACATAGCATAAATTCAGGAATGAGTTAGCATTAGTAGAGGCATATGATGCAAGAAAGCAAGTATGCAGCATCAGCCAAAAAAATAAAACACTCCCATTTCATCCCTCCATTTGTTCCAAATACCTGTCCAGCTTAGCCTTAAATTTATTTAGGCTGTCAATTTCCACAACAAAGGATGGAAGTCTGTTCCACCAACCAACTACCCTCTGAATGCAGACTTCTGTACATCTATCCTACATCTGTCTTTCCTCAATTTGAATTTATGCCCTCTCAGGTGATTATTCTGAGCAAGAGGAAGAATCCCATCAGCATTGAGCATGCTCAAACCATTCAAGGCTTTATACACCTCAATCAGATCACCTTGCAGGTGCCTAGTCTGCAGACACTGTAATTTGCAAAACTTAAGCCTTTCTTCGTAAGAGCAACCCTTTGTTCCATTCACTAATCTTGTTGCCCTTCTCTGTACTCATTCCAACAGGCGCCTCCGTAGCCAAGTGGGCAGGAGCAGCAGTGCGTAGCACACGCTTCTTGATTAGAGCGGGGTTTCAGCCCGTGACCACCAAATACGGAGGATGCAGAAAGGTCAGGGAATGACCACCGCATATCCCCGGAGCAATATGGCCTTAGTTGCTAATGCTCCTAAAAACCAAATAACAAATAAACATTTTTCCAACAGCTCTACATCCTTCTTAAAATGAGGCCTCCAGACCTATTAGCATTAATAGAGGCATATGATGCAAGAAAGCAAGCTTATGCAGCATCAGCCAGAAAAAAAAAAAAACTTCCACTTCACCCCTCCGACCTGTATACAGTACTCAAGGTGTGGCCTGACCATTGCCTTATACAAGGGGATAATCACCTCCTTATCCCTGCTAGAAAAATTCCTGTACATCTTTGACAAGACACCATGAGCTACTCTTGCAGACCATCTGCACTGCTCAGAAAACTTCATATCTGCTTGCACAATTACCCCAGGTCCTTCTAGATCCTGTTGCAGCAGCGTACTGTCATTAGTGTCCTTAACAACCCTTCCAACCTTCGTATCGTCAAACTTGGACTTAAGCTTGATATACCATCATTAATATCATTTATAAATGCAGAAAACAACAATGGACCCAATGCTAAACCCTGAGAGACTCCACTAATAACATTAGTCCACAATGAGCAGTGTCCATTGATTACCACTCTCTGTCTTCTCCCACTCAACCATCCCTTTATCCATAGCAGCAATTTGCCTCCAATGCCACACTGCTCCAATTTGTTCAGCAGTATTCCATGTGCAACAGTATCAAAGGCCTTTCTAAGATCCAAATATATGATATCAAAATTATTCCAGTTCCTTTGTGACCACATCATAGTATCCAATCAAATTGGTCAGGCAAGACTTTCCCTTAACAAAACCATGCTGTGTCCGAGCTATAACTGAAGTCTTGTCTAGATGATCCGGCAGTGCTTCTTTAACCAGTGCCTCCATTAATGTTCCTGGAACAGAAGTTAAACTAACAGGTCTATAATTACTTATGTTGCCCTTTGATTCTCCTTTGTGAATTGGGATCACATTTGCACATCTCCTGTCAGTGGGTACCTCCCCTGAGTCCAAAGCTCTCGTAATTATGGCTAAGGGTTTGCTGCCTCCTTTAATATAACTGGATAGAACCCATCCACACCAGGTGCCTTTTTTATGTTTATCTTCAACAATTTCTCCTCCACTTTCCTCTCAGTTATTACTGAGAGGAAAGTTGAGGAGAAATCATCTAGCTCACTGCCAGAGTTTACCTAACCTCTGGCATTCCCCTGCCTGAATAACTCATCAGGATCATCAACAGTTGAACCATCAATAACCAGTGAACCAATCTGATTCATCCCTTTCCTCCTAGAGTTTACATAGGTAAAGAACTCTTTGCTGTTTTTCTTTGTATCCTTTGCCAAAAATTTATCATAATCTGCCTTTACCTGCCTAATCTCCTTTGTGACTTGGTTACAGACCAGCTTATATCTATCATAGGCTTCCATGTCACCCACTAATTTATGTATCCCATGCATTTTTCTTCTCTGCCATATGTCTCATTAGTTCATCTGACATCCATTTAGGCGTAAACCTTGAACAATATTCTTAGTTGGTATGTAAAGCCTAGTAGCTTCCAAGATAAATTCTTTGAATGCTTCCCATTTTGAATTTGCTGTTGGTAGCATCATCAGTTGGTCCCGCCATGTAGACTTTTAAGTTCCTCATATGTAGACAATAAAAATATTTTATATCAACATAGTTCCGTAAATGCTTGGTTTCCGAGTTTTGAAAGTCTGTATATGACACTTAACTGTTCACATCACCTTATAGTAATTGTTCAAAATGTCCACCTTCTGCCCGAATATAGGCCTCACATTGACATTTCATAGACTTGCAAAGACGATGCCAAATTCCTGGCATGTTTCGTATTGTCTGACAACCTGCCACAATTCGATTATGGAGAGTTTCCAAGTCAGCTACTGGAGTCAAATACACCAATGACTTTAAATGGCCCCACAAGAAGAAATCTAGTGGGTTTAAATCAGTGAGCATGGAGGCCAGGCAGTTGGTCCATCTATCCACCGACCAGGAAACCTTCGATTCGGGTAATTGCGTGCTAGGTGGCTGAAATGTGCGGGAGCACCATCGTGCATGAAGTGTGTTTGTTGATGAATGATCAGTGGCGTGTCGTCCAAGAAATCAGGCATGTTGTTTTCCAGAAAGTTTCTGTACGCTTGCTCTGTGAGTTTGTTTGGAAGTACATGGGGCCCAAATAACTTATCACCAGAAACACCCGCCCAGATGTTGAGGCTGAACCACTCTTGGTGATGTGATGGAAGAATTGCATGTGGGTTTTCCTCAGCACATACATGCTGATTGTGAAAGTTTTGGATTCCATTTCGTGTGAACTGTGTTTCATCTGTGAATATCACTAAGGCTGGAAAGTGAGAAGTTGTACCACACTGCTGCAAGAACCACTGGCAAAACATTACTCGTGCAGGGTAATCTGCTGGTGACAAGGTCTGTACCCGTTGCAGATGGTAAAGATACAGTTGGTGTTCTCGCAACACTCTCCAAATAATCGAAAGTTGAACAGCCAGTTGCATTGCTATTCTGCATGTGCTGATTCCAGGAACGGCATGCACAACATCCAGAATCTCCTCATCTACTTCAGGAGTCATAGATCTTGGTCTTAGATTGTAGATCTTGGTCGTAGATCCTCTGTCGACAGCACGAGGTGTAAAGGTCCCATTTTCACAAAGGTGGCTATGGATACCTTCAAACGTTTTCCTTTCCGGGCATCTTCATTCTGGGAACCTTTTGTGGTACATACGACGAGCCTCCAGAGTATTGCCGTCTGCAAAACCATACATAAAGTGCATATCTGCTTGCTCCTGATTTGAGTACATGGTTGGAATGGAAAACCGCCAGATTCTGTCAGTACCTTGTGGTGAAGGAAATCACCTGCGGGAGATAAGACATTCCAGTTAATAACTCGGGAACCAAGCATTTCCGGAACTATGTTGATATAAAATATTTTTATTGTCTACATATGAGGAACTTATTCCTGAAGTTATGCTGTGTATTTTTGAGACACCCTGTATATATACACACTGAGTGATCACTGAATTATGACTACCTACCTAATACTTCATAGGTCCTCCTTATGCCCTCAGTTCAGCAGCTATCCGACGTGGCATTGATTCAACAAGATGTCAGGCGCGTTCAGGAGGTATGGCCAACCAAGCTGTGAGTAATGCTGCCAGCAATGTAGGTATGGAGGTGATTGTATCCAGGTGCCTGATATGCCTTTCCATAGTCTCCCGCAAGTGCTCTATGAGATTGATATCGGTGGAGTTCAGAGGCCAGTGGATATGCTGGAAATCAGAACTGTGTTCCTCAAACCATTCCTGCATAAGTACCCGATGGCTTTGCGCGTTGTCATCTTGGAAGACACCAAAGCCATTAGGGAAAAAGTGTAACATAGAGGGATGTATACAGTCGTCAAGCAGTTGACGATAGCGGAGACCACTGATACGTTGTTCCACATACGCCAGGGGTCCAAGTTCCTGCCAGTGAAACATGCCCCACACCATACAACTGCCTCCACCGGCCTGCACTTTTGACACTGTGCATGATGGATCAAGAGCCCCATGTTGTTGACGCCAAATCCATACATGACCATCCACGGTGTGGAGTAAATAACATGACTCATCCGACCAGCACACCTTCGTCTTCCAGTCAACTTGCATGCTCTTTGCAGCAGGCAGGTCTTTTACACCGATGAACCTTGTTTATGAGAGGATGCCGTAGGGGTCATATGCTGATATAGCCCATACGTGCGAGCATGCGACACATGGTCATGGCAGATATTGTTCCGGGTTGGCCCATATTGTATTGGGTAGTCATCCCTTCAACAGTGCTACACCTGTACGAGTTGTCGGACCCGGTGCTCACCTCTGACTTCAACTTTTCGCTGACCTTTGCAGTTTTGCCATACACTTTAACTACGACAGATCTCGAACACCCACCAGTTCAGCTGTTTGGGAAATCGAGGCACCAGCTTGTCGAGCTCCCATAATCTGTCCTCTATCAAAGTCCAATAAATCCTTCCTTTTGCCCATCACTCCTGGAATTTTCCTGCCTATCGAACCACTGACACCTTATCTATGCTATTGGTTGACTAACTGCGCACTCTCTTACTTCACGTGGTCAGTGGGTCGCATTCACTTTTCATAAGGGTGGTCATAATTCAGTGATCACTCAGTGTATATTATACACATTAATTTATTAATTCTGCCAGATATACACTGAGTTGAAATGTAGAGATTGTCCAGTTATATAATTTGTGGTATAAATTAGCTTAGCACACCCTAAAACAAGGATCAAGCACCATCTTCTAATTTTGGCTAATGGCAGAAGGCAATACCTGGCATACAAGAATACATAAAAGTTAAATGCCAAAAGGAATTGGAAAAACCTTTTCATCACATCCATGAGGTATCTCCTTGGACCATTGTTGCTAACAGTGAACCTCTGTTTTCCATTAAAAAAAATGGTTGCACATTAGTCTGTAGATTTTGATGTTATATGCAAAATGAAAAAGAATTCTGAAAGAAGATAACATTTAGTTTATTTTTGGTGATTGTTCCCCACTAGTATTATTCATTAACAATCCTTTCAGTTCTGCAGTATCAAATTTTAGATTTGACATCATAATAGCAAATAAGGTAATGCTTTGATGTGATTAATTGATTGGTTGACTTGACCAGTCAATAAAATCTCCCAAAAGTGATTGACAGGCATATCCAGACTAATGAATACATAGCTATGGCAAAGTTTCCCATGTGTGCATATAACACAATTGCTAAGCAAGTTTAGGTTTGGTGATTGATTGAGTGCCTGATTCATAATGAGTAAATATGTGGTCAAACGTGCAGTCTGCAAACAGGGGTCTCAAAAACTTAACTATGTATAAGTAGATTATTAAACAGCAAAGCCATAAATCACGAGGTTTTGTGTATGTGATAAATTTGCAATAAACCATTTGTTCTTTTAATTTTAAAAACCAATTTTTAAAAAATTTCAAATCGACTAATATCTGTGTTTTTCTTTAACAGGAAATGATACAAATTGCTTTATATCCAGTGAAAAAGGCGTTGAAACTACTGAAATGCAGCCAACTGAAATTTCCATTGTTGAGAATTTGTGCCATAATAATTCTACCGTTGGAGAACAGTCTGCTTTTTCTGAGAACACTGTGATAATTAAAAAATCATCCACTGAACAGGTGATGCTCCCCGATCATAATTTTAACCACCTAAAAGATGCCAGTGAATATATTTCATCTCTTACCCTTGATTCTAATAAGAAGTTAGGCTGTTTGGATGCTGATAAAGTAACCAAAGTTAAACATGAATCAAATTCAGAAGTCTTAAGTCAGAAAGACACTCTAAATTTAGATATACCAGTGTTTTCTGATAATCATACCAGTGAAAAAGTTGATATAGTTGCCTTTATAGACACAACAAATGTACATCAACAGCTGCAAAATTTAGATGAAGTGAACACAGCAACTGTCAGTGATGCACAGGAAGAGAATTTAGCTGTGTCTGTTCTGGATGGAAATAATTCAGGTGAATCAATGAATATACTTGCATTTACACATACTGAAGATGTAAATGGTAAATCAAATAATTCAGATGATGCTTCCATTGAACATGCAGAAAAAGGTCAAGAAATATCTTTGTTACAAGTATTAGAAGATGCTGGTTCTGCTGAAAATAGAGTTTGCGAGTTTTCCATTGAACAACAACAAACAGACTCTATCATTGCCTCAGGCATTACATCAGAAACTAACAGAATTAGTGAAGATACATCATCACTTATGAAGCATATAAATATAGGAATATCTGATGAAGCCATGGAGGATTTTTCTAGTAAGCTTTCTACTGATTTACCTGATGCTGAACAGCATCAAAATATTCCTATAGGAAGCACATTAGATTCATTATTTGCTGCTTCCATCAATCACAGCTGGTATCTTCCTGAGCCAGATGGGTCATTGGCTCTGAGCCAATATGTTAACATTCCCGAAGAACTTACCGAAGGGCAGGTTGAGGCAAATAACTCTCAAGAGGGAGGCTCACAAGATGATGAAGCTAAGGAAGAAAGTGTTGCCAGTGATGCAAATCAAGCCCTTTCTGAGGTAGGTGAATATTAATTATAGATTTAATGTCAAATATATACATGTTTTATTCCTTCTTTTTATAGTTTAAAATGAATTTATTACTCTCCGTTCAAGAATATCATAGTTTTGAATGCAAGATAGAATGTTAAAAATTACATTCCTTTTTTCATTAGTAAAAGATAAAAATATTCTGTGGTAACCAGTATCCCATAGGTATTGCACATTAATATGTAGATAACATAAAGTTATTATTTTTTCCTCTTTCAGCCTTCCTTTATGTTTTCCTAAAACCATTAAAATTCATAGCAATGCATGGAGTATACAGTGACTAATACAACCAAAATTTTAAAACCAAACAAAATTTAATGTTTATTAGTTGTTCCGTGTTGACAATTTTTTTTACTGCAT
The DNA here is from genome assembly GCF_048544385.1 of Mastigoproctus giganteus. Lineage (NCBI taxonomy): Eukaryota > Metazoa > Arthropoda > Arachnida > Uropygi > Thelyphonidae > Mastigoproctus > Mastigoproctus giganteus. The sequence continues at coordinate 25,268,758 of NC_143584.1, read as the reverse complement.
AAAAGTGTGTAATGCATAGAAGATGTGCATACAACTGGAAAATAGAATTTCAAAAAAAGTAAGGAAGAAGGAAAATGGAAAGGTTAAAATGTAAAAAGAAATTGACTAAGCATGAAAGAAGAAAGATAAAAAGGAAAATACAGTTTGCATTAGAGTTTCTTAAAGGCACAAAAGATCATCAGAAAATCCAAATGAATTTTGGTAGCACAAACGGAACCTTCCTTATTTTAGACATTAATTAAAAGTAGTTAATTGAGGGGATAGAATTTATTTTTTCAAAGTGAATTCATTTTTCAAGTGAAAAATGAATGTGGGATGAAATTATCAGAATATACACATTTGTAAAGCTGCCAGTGGTCTCTCTTGCACCAGTGAACTGCAGTTCATTTTGTTTGTTTGTTATTTGGAGCATTAGCAACTAAGGCCATATTGCTCTGGGATATGCGGTGGTCATTTCCTGACCTTTCCGCATCCTCTGTATTTGGTGGTGACGGGCTCAAACCCCAGTCTAATCAAGAAGCATGTGCTACGCACTGCTGCTCCTTCCCACCTGGCTGCGGAGGCATGCAGTTCATTTTGTACAAAGGATGCACCAGTTGCTGCATTAACATATTTAGGATGATGATGTAATCCGTGTATGTAATAATGATAATATACGAAAATATGAATTAAATGTGGAAACGTGTTTAATTCATATTTTGATATATTATCATATTTAGTAGTGTGATCAAATAATTAATGAGATTAAACAGTTTTTTAAACTACCACATATGGAAATTGCTGCTAAATGCATCAGGTTATACCTATGAGGTGCTAAATCTACCTGCATTAAAGGAATTACTAAATAAACCACATAATGAAAAAAATCAAATTAACAACCAGGGAATGCATAGCAGCATAAAATTGTACAAAGATGCAGCACAAATGTTGCCCACAATAGTGCAAGGAACCTATACCCAAAAGCAAATATCAGCATTCACTATGGGAAGCACAGTGACAACTTCAATATGGTAGCATCTCTCAATGTTAATTCCTGAAAGTTTACATTTCTCCTGGAAAAGGCCTCTGAGATTGGGTAATATCTTGACAATAAATAAGCTCATACACCACCATTAATTAAAATAGCTCCTTACTGTGACTGGAATTTATAAATTAAAATAACATACTTACAATAAAATTTTATGTATAAAATAAAAATAAAACTGCTAAGATACACTATATAAAGATTAAAACTGTAATAAAATCGTTGTAATAAAATTACCTAAAATAAACTGGATTACAAGCGATAAAACCTGTAGCTTTTGGAAGTATCAGCTTCCTTCCTCAACAGTAATAGATCTTCTGGCAACACTTCCTTATATATAACAGGCTCACAGTATTTCACCACGTTGTTCCATCGGCGCATGGTTAGAACTGGAAGCGGAAATAGCTTGGGAGCACGCAAAGCAAAACCGTTCATCCATACTTAGGACAATAGTTTCAAATAGGAGATGCAAACGCATACCCTTGTCCCTATTCATGATATTGTTGTCGGATGAACAGATTCACAGGCTCTCGAACCATTTGTGGTCCCAGAAACCATGCACTCGATCCATAATAACTGCACCCTCTGGGGAGATTTGATGCTGCCTCTCCCAATAATGCTCGGCCACAGCAGACTTGTTATAATCAATGGTTTTTATAGCATTTAAATGCTACCCCCAGACAATCCTTTAACCGCCGTTTTGTTTTGCCCACATAATATTCCCCACAATCCAGGCATTCTATCCTGTAAACAACTCCACTACTAAGGTCCTTTGTGATTGGATAGTTTACCTGGGACACAACTGTCTGCAACCTCCGCCCAGGAAGCTGTTTTGAAACCCCGTAAAATTCTGGTTAACTGCTCAGTAAGGCCCGGATAGTAAGGAATGTATGCGGTAGCCACAGGGACAAACAGTTCTCTACCATTGGACACTTCCTTTGCTGTATCTGTCCATTATCCTCTGGGGGTATCCGCATTTTCTAAGGTCTGCTGTGACCCATTTGATTTCACGTTCTTTTTCCTCAGAAGTAGTACAGTGTGACATTGCTCTATCCACTAGAGCTTTTACCACACTATTCTTATGTTGTCCAGTTTGTGCTGAACTGTAGTGGGTGTATTGACCTCTACACATAGGTTTTTTAAAAACAGAAACAGAAGTTTTTAACCTAGGGCCCATCCTAGAGATCAATACATCCAAAAATGCAAGGGTGCCACCTGTCTCCACCTCTGAGGTAAACTGTATAAATTGGGAGAAGCTATTAAGCCAATGAAGTGCATCCTCCTCTCTCCCCTTTTGAACCACGGTGAAAGTATCATCAATGTACCTCTTCCATTTCTTCATGGGAAACCGGAACGCGTCAAAAACTCTATTTTCCAACTCTTCCATAGCCAGGTTGGCCACGATGGCACTAATGGGAGAACGCATGGCTGTACCGTGAACCTGTTTGCACATGACTCCTTCAAACACCATAGTGGTGCTGGCCAGACAAAGTTCTACACCTGAACAAATGTCCTCTGTACTTAAGGGCGATCTGTTAACCAAAACATGCTGTGTGCAGCTTCCCGGGTGGAGGTTGCACACAGTTGTGTCCCAGGTAAAAGATCCAATCGCAAAGGACCTTAGTAGTGGAGTTGTTTACAGGATAGAATGCCTGGATTGTGGGGAATATTATGTGGGCAAAACAAAACGGCGGTTAAAGGATTGTCTTGGGGAGCATTTAAATGCTATAAAAACCACTGATTATAACAAGTCTACTGTGGCCGAGCATTATTGGGAGAGGCAGCATCAAATCTCCCCAGAAGATGCGGTTATTATGGATTGAGCGCATGGATTCTGGTACTGCAAATGGCTCAAGAGCCTGTGAATCTGTTCATCTGACAACAATACCATGAATAGGGACAAGGGTATGCATTTGCATCCCCAATTTGAAACTATTGTCCTAAGTACGGATGAGCGGTTTTGCTTTGCGCGCTCCGGAGCTATTTCCGCTTCCAGTTCTAACCATGCGCCGATGGCTCGCGATGAAATACCGTGAGCCTGTTATATATAAGGAAGTGTTGCCAGAAGATCTATTACTGTTGAGGAAGGAAGCCGATGCTTCCGAAAGCTACAGGTTTTATCGCTTTTAATCCAGTTTATTTTAGGTAATTTTATTACAACGATTTTATTACAGTTTTAATCTTTATATAGTGTATCTTAGCAGTTTTATTTTTATTTTATACATTAAATTTTACTGTATGTATGTTATTTTAATTTGTAAATTCCAGTCACAGTAAAGAGCTATTTTAATTAATGGTTGGTGTATGAGATTATTTATCGTCAAGTTTACATTTCTGTTATGGTCTTTATGTTATCTGCAAACAATGGATGTCACAGTGTGAATGTCAATGATAAATTGAACTTGAATTTTGCTTGGAAGATTTCAGCTATATTTAAGCATGTGTTTTAAGTTTAATTTGTCTTTCTCATTCACAGCAAGGCATCCATGGTTGGTTCACTGGTAATAAGCATGCCCTGACAAGAATGTGATTGTTTAGGAATTTTGCTGTGGCAAATGCTTCTGTGATGGCAGAACACTTACTCTGTATTCCAGACCTTGCTGCCTATGATATTTAGAATTTTTCTGAACTTGTAAAAAACATTTGAAAGGATGAAAATTCAAAAGAAGTATGAGGATGAAAATGACTGCAGCTAAAAATGTACTAAAAGTGCTCTTGTAAAATGGCTGTCATCATATCTTTGAGATATTATTGAATCACTGAAAATACCATTCTTGACAATCTATAAATGGTATACAGCAATACCTCGTTTAGCACAGCTTCAGACAGTGCGAGTTTCACTATAACATTATTGGTTCAATTAAGTTTAAGTTGAAAATTTACTGTACATATTAAAACTCATTCAATAGCCTAGACAGGTACTATACATACACATGTGCAAAACTTAAGGACCAACACTATTTCTAAAGGTTACAACCACAAAATCTTTACTTAAGGTACTCTTTACTGATGAGAGTAGATTCAGTCTCAGCAGCAATTCTGGACGTCAGCAAATCTGACGAGAGGTTAGCACACGTTATCACCCTGCAAACATCACTGAAAGGGATCGATATGGCAGTCGAGATGTTTTCATCTGGGGATGGACGTACACAACTCCAGATACTGGAAGGCGGCACTGTAACCGGTGCACGCTACTGTACTGAGCTACTGTATGCTTCCCCATATGCATCCGTTCCGAGGTGCCATTGGCCCCGAATTCGTGTTTATGGATGATAATGCCATAAACACGAACGTATGGAATTGTTTGTATGGATTGGCCTGCACATTCGCCGATCTAAATCCCATCGAACACACGTGGGATGCTCTAGGGAGATGCCTAGCGGCACATCCACACCCACCAGAAAATGTTCACCAGCTGGCACTGACAGAGGAATGGACAATGTTACCACAAGAACTTAACAACAACATTGTTCTAAGTATGGACAGGTCTGTATCATGGCAGCCAGTACTATGTTGCCATTTTTGAATAAAGTCCCTCTGTACCGTTGTTGTTTCCGTCATCATTTCTATACCTCACGAGGTTCCTTTGGTATGCTTTTCCCATATCCAGGCCACTCCTATGAGAAGCTACAAGTGAAAACCTGACGGGTCCTTAAATTTTGCACACCCGTGTATATGCTGCAGTGCCAACTGTATTGTCTACCATGCACGTGTGACAATAGTTCCCTTCAGGCAGTCAGCTGCAACATGCAACTGTGTTCAGTATTCTTAATTATATCATGATGAGACGACATGATAGTTTTTCAAACTTTTCATTTCAAAATTTATTTTTCATCCCTTTAAATATGAAAATATATCTGCATCTTGGCTAGAAATCACTGCCAACAACATGCGTTTTGTTTGGCAGCATGTATTGCCCCATTTGGTAAATGATTTCACTGGTTTTGAATCGCAAGTTCAGATAATTGCTGTAAAGACATTGTGAAGGTCGGAAAAGATTTGGGATTCGAAACTTTGGACACTGCCAATGTACGTGACTGCATTGACCCACGTGCAACTTAGATGATTCAACTCTCCTTGAAATCGACAAGCAAACTGCATATGCAGAAGAGGAAGACAATTCTGAAGGATAACACAAAGTGTTACCAAAACAATTTTCAACAGAAGAACTGGAGAAAGTTTTTTGGGGGGGTTGACATGGTCTGCGAGGCGATTACGAATGGAAATTCGATGCTACAAAGACTTGTAAGTGGAAAAAAAGAAGAGATGGCTTCACCAGACTTCATTATTAAAATACCCAAATAAACAACTGCTTTTTAAAGCTTTTTTCTCCTCTCTCATGATGTTACCTTTTCATTAATAAAATTTTTGCAATATTTTTTTAATTTCAAATCCTTTTAATTGGCTATCAAGTGTAAATTGTTTCTAAATATATTTGTTTATAGACTGTTTCTCTGCTATGCATTCAATCAAAACCCATTATAATTATACCTTAATCAGCATGGTTTCACATAATACGCAATAGTTTCAGTACCAATTATCAGTGCTATGCGGAGTATTGCTGTATTTAAAAATTACATAAGAGTTACCTTAATCTTTTATCCATAGGATTACTTCTCTTTGAAACTCTCCGACTCCAACCTTTTATTATGCATGGTTTGAAATGATTAGAATTATATACTCTTCATTAAAATACAATTTAATGCATTCAATTGTCTAAACCCATGAATGGCCAGACACCCCCGGGATCATAGTTGAAAATCCCAACCCGACTCCAGATCTATCCAATTCGCTCCGTAACTTCAAGATATTGAAGACATTGTGTCAAAATTTAAAAATAAATGCTGTTAAATTTATCACAAATATACTAAAATACGATGATAAATATTTGTCTAAAAAACTAAGGGAGAAAACTTTTCAACATACTGTCATGATCACAGGTAGGGATCAAACCATCTAATGTGAACTTTCCTCACACTATTTATTACTGAGAGATTACTTGTTAACACGCATGTGCTCAAAGGAAGTGCCGTTGTTTGTGTTTGTGTTTTCAGATAGGATTTACTTAAAAGAATCTAAAGATTAGTCTAATCAAAATTTATTAATTTTTGATTATGCAGTGGCTAGTTGGAATGCATTATTTATGTTCCTCCAATATGAGAATCCTTTTTGAACAATTAGACTTTACACCAGCTGGTATTTAAATAAACAAATTTCAATCCTGCAACTAAAACACTTTATTTACAATAAAATAAAATAAAATAAAATATGAGCGTATAAAATGAAATGAAATAAAATATATAATAATCTAAAACTGATGTGATTTAATTTACAATAAAATACAAAAATATAATGATAAAAGTGATAAAAACAATTAATAAAATACCGTAACAACTGTAGTTTTCGGGGATAGCGATCCCCTTTCTCAACAGCATATTTCTGCTGTGTGGCACATCCTTAAATAGCAGATCCATGGCACTCGTCACATGGTTCCTCGGGAGTAAGGCCGGAATTTCCCATTTATGCACCGGAATCGGAAATGGCTCGGGAGCGCGCTAGCTGACCTGTTCATCTCGCCCGAGAACCACGGTTTTCAATAGGCGATGTAAACGTACGCCCTTGTCCCTATTAATGGAATTTCTAACTACCCCAATACGTAAACTCTCAAGCCATTTACAGTCCCAGAACCCCTGTGCATGATCCGTGATGACAGCATCCTCCAGGGAGATTTGGGAGAAGCAACATCAAATCTCCCCGGAGGATGCTGTCATCACAGATCATGCACAGGGGTTCTGGGACCGTAAATGGCTTGAGAGTTTACATATTGGGGCAGCTAGAAATTCCATTAATAGGGACAAGGGCGTATGTTTACATCCCCTATTGGAAACCGTGGTTCTCGGGCGAGATGAACGGTTTCAGCTAGCGCACTCCCGAGCCATTTCCGGTTCCGGTGCATAAATGGGAAATTCCGGCCTTACTCCCGAGGAACCATGTGACGAGTGCCGTGGATCTGCTATTTAAGGATGTGCCACACAGCAGAAATATGCTGTTGAGAAAGGGGATCGCTATCCCCGAAAGCTACAGTTGTTACGGTATTTTATTAATTGTTTTTATCGCTTTTATCATTATATTTTTGTATTTTATTGTAAATTAAATCACATCAGTTTTAGATTATTGTAAATAAAGTGTTTTAGTTGCAGGATTGAAATTTGTTTATTTAAATACCGGCTGGTGTAAAGTCTAATTGTTCAAAATGAATTGTCCCAGCCTTGTAGGCCTATTTAGAGATATGAGAATCCTTGGCAGGGCCGGATTTACACATAAGCTAAACAAGCTACAGCTTAGGGCCTCACAGTACAAGAGGCCTCGCTCCATCATAAAAAAATTATGTACCAGGTACAAAAAGAGTTGCTGCCGCTCTACTGTGAGACTGATAGTTAGGGTTGCCATACGTCCTGTATATGGCGCCTCCATAGCCAGGTGGGAAGGAGCAGCAGTGCATAGCACACGCTTCTTGATTAAACCGGGGTTCGAGCCCGTCACCACCAAATACGCAGGATGCGGAAAGGTCAGGGAATGACCACCGCATAACCCGGAGCAATATGGCCTTGGTTACTAATGCTCCTTAAAAAACCAAACAACAAACATCCCGTATATAAACCCTGTAGTTCCATGTTAACTATTAACTTATAGTTCCATGTTAACTATTAACTTGATGTGATGAGCATCTCTTCTGAACTGGACTTCATCACCACTTCTGTAGCGGCCTCCATCTTGGAGTCCCTTGCTAATGCTCCAAATGCACTGATCACTGCCTCTCAACCATTGCAACTTACACCTGCTTGGCAATCCAAGCTAGACTCTTCTTCCAAATTGACCCACTTGGCCACCCAAGCCCAACATGAGATCTCTGAAGGAATTGCTCCCCTAGACAGATCCGCACAAGTATCCCAAGATGGCATCTCCCCCCCCCCCCCCAGTTTCTTGGGGTTCTGCGGTGAACTCTACTGTTCCATCTTTGCCAACAGCATCAGCTAATATTACCACCAAGCCAACTCTGCCCTCTGCCCTCAGCCTTTGACAAATCTGTTGCAACTGGGCTCCCTGCCTTAAATAAACTTACTATCCCAAATACCATCCCTGTCACCAATGACGCTTCACAGGCAACCCTGCATTAGGTTGTCTCTGTACTGCACAAAAACCTGGCTTCTTATTTGAATAACGATAGTAACAGATTCACCAGGTCAGCGGGAAACTACATCCAGGAACTCTGGGATGGACTTGAAACAATTACTACTGCACTCTTCATTGACAACGAAAAACTTAAAGCCATCAATGAGGAACTGTACCTGAAGACAAATCTCTTGAAAAAAAGTGGTGGACACATTTTCTCCAGGATCACTCCCCAACCCATAGAAACTCAAGAACAGTGCTCAAGCATAGGAACTGAAGGCCCTGCACCACGGACCTATGCCAGTGTTTTGGCATAGGTCCGTGGGAAGAGATATTGGGAAAAGACCTTTTCCCTACCAACTCTGGTAGTGATTATAATTCCCTACCAGTAATCAAGAAACAACTACACAACCAGCATGTCCTACTGCTCAGAGCCACAGATGAGTCTGACCTCAAAACCAGTGGCGACATTAAAGAGCTCGTACAAAATACACTCAGGAGTGACTTCAAAACGGTCAAAGTAAAAGCACTGAGACCCATCAGAAACCAAAGAGTGCTATTGGAAACCACTTCCAAGAAAGACCTAGAAAATATTTTGGCAGCCACCAGACTCCAAACTGCTGGGGTCTCTTCAAGCCTACCAAAAATTACCAACCCATCTATCCTCATCTATGATGTCCCAAGTAAACTCACTACTGAGGAACTGGCTGAGGAGCTGTATTACAAAAACCTGATGGATCTGGGGCACATGCTGGAAGAAGTGAGCACTAACATTACCTGTAGGTTTTCTATGGGGACAACCATGCACCAGGTCATTCACCGTCGTAACGAAATGCTCCTCTGCCTTGGGTATGGTCATACATCCTTGCACTGCACTCACAAGTCCCAAACTTGTGGCCACTGTGGCTGCAGTGGACATGTGCAGGCAGAGTGTCCAAGCAAGGAGGACCCACCCTGCTGCACTAATTGTAAAGGAAGGCGGAGAGTTCACAACCACTCAGTAAAGGATGCAGCGTGCTCAGAATATCAGAGAGCATTAGAAATGGCAAGATTAAGGACCTCTAATGAGTAACACTTATCTCACCCTAACTCAGCTCCCCCAGTCTGCTTCGGCAGTTAGTACTCAGCAGTCCAACCAAACTCGAACTCGCCCACTCAAAATAATGCAAATAAATGGGCATCACTTGAGAGCCATTGCTGATGAAATTCGGAAGGCAGCGGAAGACAACGCAGTAGACATCATCTGTGTCCAGGAGCCGTTCATTGCCAAAGCACATGCTGGAAACAGCCACAAGACCACAGGATACTCACTACAAACAAGGCTGAACCAGCCTACTAAAGAGGACCCAAAGACTTGTATTGTTCTACTCAATAGAGAGCTGGACATCCTGGTAATCCATGGACTTTGGACACAGTTTGCAACACTGTTTCCAGCTCACCACGAAACAATATTCATTCTACCTTATCTCACTGTACTGTCCACCCTCAAGAGATATTGCAGAGCTGCTGAACTACCTGGAGCATGCATTGGATTTCTTAGGCAACAAGAGCACTGTAATTACAGCTGATGTAAATGCAAAGTCCATCTACTGGCATTCTCCCACTCCTGATCTGAGAGGACTTCTAATTGAGGACCTTATTCTCTCTAGAAATCTAACAGTATATAATCAACCCAACCAACTGACATACTCCAGCAGCACGGGTCAATCAAACATAGACATAACACTCAACCAATGATCTACGCACCTGGGTAAGCAACTGGGTCACCATCCTAGACTGGACCATGAGTGACCACAGGGTCATACTCTTCCACCTAACACCTAACATGACGACTGACCAACCTACTGAAATGAGGGAGTTTGTAAGATTCTCTATCAAATCCATTGATTGGAAAGCCTTTGACGAGACCATCCAGCTGGACTTCCCAGAACCGAACCTCGCAAAACTTGAATGTCTAATGCCAACTCAACTCACTGAACTCATACAGAACTCTTTGACAAAAGCAGCCTACTGCTCAACCAGTAAAAAAAAACCACATAATAAACCATGCTCTTGTTGGAACAGGAAACTTGCCAATCTTAGAAGACAAACGTATGGCTAATAATAATAATAACATCAGGCCAGAAGACAGTATCAGACCCACTAAGATTGGCCTGCTGAAGATGTGGCCCAATTCTACAATGACTACATCCACAAAAAGAATACCTATATAACAGCTATTGCCACGAGGAAGAGAGAAACCTGGACTACCTTTGTCAAAGAGTCTGGTAATACAAACCCCTGGGGACTTCTGTACAAAATCATTACGGGAAAGACCTACACTGCAGACATAAATGGATCAGTTAGGACTAACCACCAGGAAACAGCAAATTGGACAGACTCCACAAATGTTATTCTTGACAGGCTCTTCCCTAATGACAACCCTGACCATACAACAATCAGGAAGAGGAACAAAGAATATCTCCCACAACACAATTCAGAGCCATTTACTTTACAGGAGCTGGAATCAGTCCTCAAAAGAATCAACATGAATAAATGCCCAGGTATTTGACTGTATTGAGTATGTTTTCATAATGTGCTTCTGTAGACTTAAACCAGAACACTTACACTTGCTTTACAAGTGTCTCTCTTCCTCGTGCTTCCCAAATGACTGGAATGTGGCACTGATTAAACTGATGCCCAAGCCTTAATTATTAAACCGCTTACTGACCTGAAGTCATTCAGGCCTATTGCACTCTTAGCTAATCTGGGCAAAATACTAGAACACCTAAATGGCCTTAAGTATCACCAATCTCTTCACTGACAAAGAGCTCATCTCTCCTTCACAGTATGGCTTCACTCCAAGAGGGTCTTGTGAAGAGGCACTTACCGATCTTGTCTTCCACCTAGAAATGTCTCAGTCTAAATACGAATTAGCGAACTTCATCGACTTTGAGGGGGGGCACTCTCCCACCATAATCTATGGTGGGAGAGTGCCCTGAACCGCTTCCGGGCGGCTGGATGTTCCCTCAACTTGTACAAACTGTTCAGATCCTATTTCTCCAACAGAACAATAATGGTAAAGTCAAGACATCACCAAGTGCAACGGTCCATCTACCAAAGATGTCCCCAATGTTCTGTCCTGGGGTCCCTGATGTGGAATATGGTCTTACAAGACTGGCTACATAATACCTTTGATAACACAAAAATCATAGCATTTGATGACGATTTAACAATCATAGTCTCAGGAAGGTCTCGATCCGCAATAGAAACAAATGCCCAATGGGTAATTAATCATCTCATGACCTGGGCTAGAACCAACAAACTACAAATCAACCCTGCCAAATCAAACATGATCATATTCAAAACTAAACTAGATATCAGGCGGCCCCCTCAGGTCAAGATCAACGGCGTCCAACTTCCCCTAGTACTACAAACCAAAGTCTTAGGAGTGGTAATAGACCACAAGCTGTCTTTCCTGCTGCACCTGCAGCAAATGGCCACTAAGGTTAAGAGGTTCACCGCAGCCATTGTTCAAGTATCCAGAAGTGACTGGAGCCTCTCTAAAAGAACACTCCTGATATATTATAAAGCGGTTTTTCCACCTATTGTATCATACGCTGCAGGAGCTTGGTTTCACCAAGCAGTCTTGGTAAGAATGCGAAATAAACTCCATACCATCCAGAGAAACATGATTCTTGCCACCCACAGGATATGTCGCACTATATCCACGGCTGCCATCCAGGTAATTGCAGGGACACTTCCCCTATATATCTTTTCATTATCTACCGAGGACTCTGTTTTAGACTCAATAAAAGAATCCCCACTTCCATTCTCGATATGCAGATCTCCCTTGAGGAAGATATAACTAAAGAAAAAACTCTGTGTTTCGACGAGCTCATCAAGGTGTGGCAGACCAGATGGGACACCTCGATCCTCGGGACTGTGACTAAAAGATTCCTCCCAGACGTAACATTTACAATGAATAAAGTAGTGGGAAAGTGGTTCTCACTGAGCCTTGAAATGTCTTTCCTGGTAACTGGGCACGGCTTCCTTAATGAGAAGGTATTTCAGCTAGGACTCTCAAACATGGATCGATGCAGATGTGGGAAAAAAGAGAACTGGTTCCGTACAATCTTCGACTGCACTCAATATGAAGAGCAGCGAGCACAACTGAAAACTATTTTGTGACAAACCTTGACCCTAGCCATATTGATCAACTTATTACGACGACTGACAATCCCAAACATTTGCTAAGGAAGTTTTCTTCAGATGCAGACACCTAAACCTGACTAGAACTAATGACCATCCACCTAGGACATGAGCTGACTGCAAAATGATAAATGTCCTATCATAACTTTTTTTTTGCTCTCTCTTCGCATTCCGCTTTGGGTCTGGGATTAGTTCTTGGATCTGGAGTAGCACTCTCCTGCTACTTTTCCCCTCTCTGTCACGCATGGGATGAAAAACCTTTTTTTATATATTAGTATTATTTATTTATTTTCTCCCTATTTACCTGTTGCTGGCACCTGATCAGTGCTCTCTTCCTTTCCGCGATTGGGATGTGGGATTTTAAGATTTTTTTTTTTTTTTTTTTTTCTTCTTCTTGTGCTCTGCCCTGACCTGGGGCTCCCCAGGTCAGGCTAGCAACCTCTCACCTACTCGGTTTTTTTTATTATTATTTTTTCTTTCTCCCCTAACCATTTATCCTGGACTGGGGCTCCCCTGGGGAGTCCCTTCCTCTTTCGTCCTTCCCCTCTTCACAGTACTCTAATTTTCTTTTCCTCACTGGGAAACTCGTTCCCCAAGGAGGAGGGCAAGCAGATAGTAGGGGAGGCTTTGCCTTCCTGCAGCTAGGGATAAGTACCTGGAAGCGGAAGTCTAGGTGATCACTGCTTCCAAGTAGCCAAAAGGCCAATACACAACACTACACTACACTACAGAACACACACACACAAGCTCACAGACAAAATTTTTCTGTCCTATCACTTTCTCCCATGCGGGATGAAACACTTTTTTTTTTTTTTTCCCTCTCTCTCTGTGCTTCCTTTTCTCCTATCCCAGTTCAACTGGCACAAAACCCTCCATACTGTGCAGGATGAGAATTTTTTTTATTACGTGACACACACTGGCCTTACCTTGACAGAGTCTGTAAAAACTGAACAGAGCAATGAGGCAGAGATGAACTTCTGTTCCAGGAGCCACCCATACAAAAATACAAATACAATTAACTATTAACCTGGGATCAAGTTTATAAAAATATAAAGTATAAAAGTATAAAATATAAAATAGGAGGGTGACTTTCTTTCACATGGCCATCTCTCTGCTACTTCCTCGGGCTTTGAGCAGATAGATAGCCATACACAGAAACGGGTATGCCCATGGCATTCTTTTAGTATGGCTATCTATGAAATCTTCAATCATATAAAAAACATAAATAAATTTTCAATCTTCTCTTCATTACTATTTTTTAAGCTTTGTAAATCGTGACATAAATTTTAAAAAAAAAATAAGTTTAAGTAACTTAAACCCAAATTACGCAGCACCCTTAGAATGTTGTTGCGGCACCCCGGATGAAAACCACTGCTAGCATCTCATACAAAATCAATATTAATAAAAAAAAATTTTAAATAAATTTCTACCATTTTCTCATTTTAGCAAAACCTGTTCATTTCTATTTGTTTTTATCAAAATTTTTTTTTGCTTGACTTTTTCATTGTGTCAAAACTTCAAAGTAGTAGCAGCAGCTCACATATGTTTGGGCATATAGCAACAAAGGTCCTTAGACAACAGTCCTCAGATCATTTTGATTAATTCATCAGTGGTTTTCTGACAAGCTCCACATGCTGCACCAGCTAACTCTGAGTAATCATTAACAATACATTGACTTTGCAGTTTCTGGCTAGAATGAAAATGGATAATATGTGGCCTTGGAACATCTTATGAACTGATGAGGCTCATTTCCAGCTAAACTTATTTCTGCTGTGCTAAATGCTGGATTATGGGATTTTTTTTGGACTATCAGATGCTAGACTATTGGACTTTTACTGTATGACTAAACAACAGAAAATATGTGGTCAAATCTTAGTTGACCTTATGCAAATTTTATCAATGTTTGTACTGTGAGAAAAGAAGGGCATTAATGCATATATAAATTTTTTACCATCAATGTATCTGCTAATATTTATTCATTTTGTATGTGTGAAACATTTAATATTTTCTGCTGTGTACGAGTTCTACTCTTATCAGAATGTTATCTCATTTGTTGTTCTTATTTGAAAATTATCTCAGAAGATGCAAAAAAAGTCAAGCCAAACTTTTTCATCATTCCATAGTTAACATAGGGGGCGCCTCCATAGCCAGGTGGGCAGGAGCAGCAGTGCGTAGCTTCTTGATTAGACTGGGGGTTCGAGCCCGTGACCACCAAATATGGAGGATGCGGAAAGGTCAGGGAATGACCACCAAATACGGAGGATGCGGAAAGGTCAAGTGATGACCACCGCATATCCCCGGAGCAATATGGCCTTAGTTGCTAATGCTCCTAAAAATCAAATAACAAACAGCAAACTAACAAGTTAACATAGGCTGACAAAGCTGTTGCAGATGCTAACTTTGATACCAAGCCAGTGCAAAATTTTGAAAAACTTAGAAAATATTTGTGGTTCTTGTAATGCTTTGCCAATAATAATAAATGAATGTGAGTGAAAAGACAATAGAAACACAGCAGCTTACTGGTAGGTTTATGTTATCATGTGATGAAATTTTTTTTCTTTAAAGTATATTAATAAATAAATATTTAAATAATAAACATATAACTCTGTTAACATTTTGATGTAAATAATAATTATAAATAACAATTATAATTATCAGCAGATATGAAGTGTCATCTAAATTTAAGATTATTGTAATGATTATATTGCTTGTAATACATTTTTATAGCAAAATGTCCTCCAGCAACCTTGAATTCTTTTATAAATGCTTTGTTTTTAAAGCTTTTTAATTTTTGAAATTAAAACAAATATTCAAGAAATAAATTTTGATGGGAGAAGACTACTACCACTTGAAATATTTTTATTTCACTGAGACATTAAGAAAAGGGCCTTTATACCTCTTAATGTCTCAGTAAACTAAAATTTATAGAAATGTATTCTCTTCCTTAAGAACTGCTGCATAATGTCCTTTCCAAACTATATTAAAACAAGTATTCATTTCTCTAGCATTTGCAAAACTATAGCCAAAAGCAGCACTCTGGTCTTCAAACTATTATTTCCTTAAATTACAAGCCATTGTCGGTAGAGGTGTACTCAAAAATTAGAGAGACATTTGGACAGACAGAATGTGAAGTATGTGGCCGTCTCTTTCATAGCTGTATTGACTTGGAGCCTCATCTGTTGACACATGCAGAAAATAAGCCATATGTGTGTCCCAGTTGTCCATATAGTGCAGCTACAAAGGTTAGTAGTTAAGTAATTATTTTCTGATTTTAGATTTTAAAATATATGCTATTTAAACATTATATTTTAATAATAATAATAACAGCAAAAGAATAGGAAAGTCACATAAGTAAACAACTTTTTGAAAGGAGTGCTAACTGATTTATTAAAATAAAATAGACAACTCCTCAGTGAGCTTACAATTTTAGAATGAATTTTGATCAAAAGTAAACACAAAATGTATAACATTTTGATTTAATGGAGAGGGTTGTTTGGCTGAACATTTTAGTCAAGTTTTTATGATGCTCTTCTGTGCTGAAGGTTTAAGTTGGTCTTTTAGTGGAATGGTGAACAGGTAAATCAAAATTTAAAATAGTGAGAAAATACGTACATAAATCTGCATAGCATGTGATCTGTGTTTTATTTCTTAAAGGGTTGCAGATTATTACCTGAAATTTCTCAATTATCAGTTGCCCTAACCACCACCTTTAATTGGTCCTACATGAATAGCTGTCCTTATTACACCATCAATATACACAGAGAATGTGTGAAGCTAATGGTGTAATAAGGACAGCAGTTTGGGGTAGGGCCAATTAAAGGTGATGGTTAGGGCAACTGATCATTGAGATTCTCTCATAAAAGGTAAGTAGCTTAGCAGGTTACAGATGGAAATGGACATTATTGAGATTAGAACTATGTATAATTGTGAAATGAATAATTGTACAATTGAAATGAATACTTGTATAAATGAACACTGTATAATTGTGAAATGAATAATTGTATAAATGAACACTGTATAATTGTGAAATGAATAATTGTATAAATGAACACTGTATAATTGTGAAATGAATAATTGTATAAATGAACACTGTATAATTGTGAAATGAATAATTGTATAAATGAACACTGTATAATTGTGAAATGAATTAAGGAATTGGACTATCAAGCAGCTTTTGCAGGCCAAACCTCTTGATAGACAACTTGACAGTCAACCACTTACTAACAACAAAAAATCAACATTACTAGCAGTCCCATTAGTGTGAATGTGCAAGTACAGGATTTGATGCATTTGCCAACTAGCACCTGAATGTCACTTTCATCAGCATTTTAGAATGTTAGGTGGTAGCCTTAGCGTTTACACCAAATCAATGTCAATGACAAATCACAGGGATCTGCTCTGAGTACCAGAAAGGCACACAGGTATAAGGTTGATTGTTATGACTAAGTGAAATCCAAATACACCTGAAACAAAATGAAAAAATCCTCATTACATGGACAGGTGATAACATTAACAGATTGGCAAAAACAGTGAGTATAGAAATTTGAGACAAATTTTGAAAAATCACTGACTCTTCCCTCCAGTTAATTACAAATGTAAGGGCCATTATGTAGGTTGAATATTATGCAAGTCCAAGACATATTAATAAACATAAACACACAAGACTTGAGAAACAAGACTACATCCTTTAAGAAAGTGATGTATAATTAGCATTAGCATTAATAGAGGCATATGATGCAAGAAAGCAAGCTTATACAGCATCAGCAAAAAAAAAAAAAAAAAAACTTTCCATTTCACCCATCCATTCAATCCAAAAGTTTGCCCATTTCTTCCTTGAATTCAGTTAAGCTATCACCTTCAACAACGACAGTTTGTTCCAACAATCAACCATCCACTGGCTAAAAGCAAATTTCCACACATCTATTCTACAACTGTCTTTCCTCAGTTTGAATTTATACCCCCTCAGGTGTATAATCTCAACAACGGGAAGAATCCCATCAGCATTGAGTTTGCTCAAACCTACCATTCAAGGCCTTATACACCTCAATCAGATCAACTCACAGGTGCATAGTCTCCAGATGCTGCAATTTGTCGAACTTAAGCCGCATAGTTATAGCTATGTCTTAGTATTAGCATTAGCAACATGATGCAAGGAAGCAAAACTTATACAGCAGCAACCAAAAAAAAAACCACTTCATTTGTCCCTTCCTTCCAATAATTTGTCCAAATCATCTTTAATTTTTTTCTAACTATCCACTTCCTCAAAATGCTAAGTGGAAGTTTATTCCAATGATCGATTACTCTCAGGCTGAATAACTCTGTCCCCTTTAAGTGATCGTAATTTGGCATTTGGAAGTACTCAGATTGTTCCCCCCAGCGTGCCAAGACTCATGATAATAATGATGAGGTAAAATGAGTTTTCCTCACTCACCAAAGACATCAGTGAGGCTTGTGAAAAAAAACTATCAGAAATAGTGTCATACCAATAACTGCGCAGGGTGAAGCCATTGTCTCAGTCGAGCACCATCCTTGATCACCCTCTCTGTTTAGGACTATCACACTTAAGAATTAGCCATTTGTATTTTTATACAGCTACCTTGCAACATATAAGACTTGATTGTTTCCTTAAAAACTTTGTTATTTGTTAAGTGCTCTGAAGATTTGTCATTGCACTTATCTGCTCACTCCACAATAAACATCTAGCCATGTATATAGTTTTATTTATATCGCATTAAATTTACAAATTAAATATACTTTAACATAATACAGTGTATGCTACCCTCCTAAAATTAAGACACACACATGTTGGTGTCATACGGGCAGTCACTCACTTCCGTTTACTTCAGTAGCATATCTTTATTTATCCTTTTGGCCATGACAACACGGTCCACCCTCCTGGGTAGGCATTCCATCAATGAATGATAGACTGCAGTGGGTATAGGTCTCATTTTCCTGCAAAACAGTGACCAGTTGAACTACTAGTGTTGGATTGGACTGACAATCACATGACATTCCATTTCATCCCATTGGTGTTTTATATGTATTCTCAATCTAAAGTTTGAGAAAATAATGCATCACTGTGTTATGTTACATTTTTCTGTCCTGACTGTCTATGGTCAATTTTGTCCCTCCAGTGACAGAGCTTGGGCCCTATATATAAACAACTGTAAGGACTAAACTGTCACTAGGGCCAAGGCAGAAAAACATAATGTAGTATTGTGTTATTTTTGTAAATTATTTCAATGCCCTTTAATAAATCTAATATGGTTTTTATTTAAACAAAAAACTAGAAAGACTTGCATTTAATAGCATTTGTGATAACTAACGCAAAAAATTATTACTTAATCTGACAGGTTCATAAGTAAATGATGATTTATGAGCCTGTTTTCTTGAACTCAGTCTGTCTCATTTCCTGAAAACAAATAATAATATTGTTATCATATATAATTTAATACAAATTAAGTTATTTTAATTCCAGGATAACCTAAAACGCCACCAGGAAACAGTTCATGAAGGCCGTACTTTTCCATGTGATCACTGTGACCATGTAGCTTCTTCTCGTACCTCATTATGGCACCATCGTCAAAAACACACATTAGCTGATACTATCTGTTCACTGTGCAATGAACATTGTCCTTCCACTCGAACTTTAAGAGATCACATCATTTCAAAACATCCACAAGTGGATCGAGCAGAATTACAAAAGGTATTTCAATATATCTAGTATAAACATGATGAATAAAGAGTTTGAAATTGTATATTAAATTTTATATTTTGAAAATAATAATTGCAATTTCTTCATGTAATTTTCTTGACTTAGCCAATTTAATTTATATTAAAATCATGATATAGATTAAAGAACTGAAAAACAATTTTTTTTTTTTTTTTTTTTTTTTGTATTCTTTACATTCCTTGAATTTCAATTATAAAATTTATTTTATAAAAGTCACTTTTTAAATTAAATCTATATATTATTATTATTTAATCTCTGTACATTTTTAATATATAGAATTGATATGATAGCAGTGTTATATTATTTTATTACTTAAAAATTAGACTGTAGAAAATCTGAATTAAATGCTATATTCAGATTCCTTAATACATAATATATTCAGAAAATTCCTGTAATAATTTCTCTTCCAAAATTAATGAATGAATTCAGGTATGGCTTTAGCAGCAATAAAATTTGGAAAGTAACTAAAGTAATTCAAAACTATCCAAAAAGCCATTTCGTATCACCATCATTAGCACTTTCATCACATGTATTTTATACTATAGTTTTCACTATAGTTGAAATGACAATTTTTCAGCATTTTCTTTACTCTCAGAAAGCAAAAGAAAATTTTACTAATGCACTGTAATCCAAAAAAAAAAAAAAAAAAAAATCCAGTTCCTGTTGGTTGAGCCAGTTTGTCCAGCTCAGCAAGAACTGGATTCAGGTTTCTGGTCTGAATTCACAGTGTAGGATTACTTTTTAATCAAAAATAATTCCAAGTCACTATGTCCGAGTAGTTTTTTGTCACTTGTGTACTTGGCTGTGTTTCATCCTATTCTGACATCACATCCAGATTGTACACTTAAACATGGACTGTGACTGCCATATAAGCATATTAAAAGTGAGGTGGCATTTTGCATTCTCTTCCATTTTTGGAAGATATATGATTTATTTCTGGGAACACGTTGTATGGACTTTATATATTTAACACGAGGCCTTCCAACAAAAAGGCTATGGCCCGCTGAGATTTCTTGAAAATCTTTTTTTTTTTTTTTTTTTTTTAATAAAAAGAAATGGAAAAAAATACTAATCAAGTTTATTTTTATTTTCACATAATTTATTTCGAATTTTACATTTAAGCTATTTTTAATGCAGCACTCAAAAAAAAGAGAAAAGATAAGACATAATGTTTCATTTTTAAACCTCCACCTGCAGCTTAGAATACTACAGATCGCAAAGTGTTTGCTCAGTTGTATATTCGTGAATTATATTTTTAACTGTGTACAGTTAATTTTGTGTTTTATTTGTATTAAATTAAAAAGACATAATAATAAACATTATGTCAACCCCTAATACCATACATGAGTAAGAAAAGAACAATCGAAGAAGAACACTGTAACTTCCAAGAGAAATGGGAGCTAGACTATTACTGCATCCAGAAAAAGAGCAAAATAGTATGCTTAATATGTAGTAAATCTATTTCAGTCTGCAAAGAATACAATATCAAGAGACATTATGATACACATTATAAAGAAATCTATGATAAATACATTGAGAAACATCGTGAAAGTAAGTTGTTAGAATTGAAATCAATTCTTAAAAAACAGCAAAACTTGTTTACCAAACCTTCTGAGGGAAATATAGCAGCTGTAAAAGCTAGTTACTTGTTATCACATTTAATTGCAAGCAAATCAAAACCTTTTACAGAAGGAGATTTTATTAGTGAGTGTTTAAAGTAGCGGAAGTGTTGTGTCCAGAGAAAGTAAAAAGCTTCAAAAGAGCTTAAGTAGAAACACAATAGCTAATAGGATCGATGAAATAGCTGAGAATTTAAGAAATCAGCTCAATTCAATAATATCCACATTTGAAGCTTATTCTATTTGCAAATTGATGAAAGTACAGACATTTGAGATATTGCTGAACTGGCCATTTTTATTTGTGGGTGTGATGTGAACTTGAAAGTGAGTGAAGAGCTTTTAGAAACTATTCCTATGCGTGATACGACCACTGGAGCTGATATTTTTGGTGCACTCATGAAAATTCTGAATAAATATAAATTACCATTGAACAAGTTGGTTTGTCTTGCAACTGATGTCAGTGTTGTTGAAGATGAAGGGTGTCGTTGTAATAATCATTTGGCATGGTAATAATCATTTTGAACATTTTAATTGCATTATTCACCAAGTATTATGTTCCAAGGTTTTAAATATCGGACGTGCTAAAAAAAAGTCTCCAAAATTATAAATTTTATTCGAGCACGTGGATTTAATCATTGACAATTTGTTTCATTTGTGGAAGACATAGAAAGTGAACACACTGATCTACCCTATTATACAGAAGTTCAATGGATTTTTAGTCGTAAAGTCTTAAAACGATTCTTTGAGGTGCTGGATGAAATCATAATGTTCTTGGAAACAAAGAATTATGAATGTACTGAATTAAAATATGTAATAGTAATTGTGGCATGTGATGCAAGAAAGCAAGCTTATGTAGCATCAGCTAAAAAAAAAAATAATTCACACAACCATACCCTCTAAATGTTTGTCCAGTTCTTCCTTAAATTTGTTTAACCTATCAACTTCTACAACAACAGATGGAAGTTTA
This sequence comes from Mastigoproctus giganteus, assembly GCF_048544385.1. Lineage (NCBI taxonomy): Eukaryota > Metazoa > Arthropoda > Arachnida > Uropygi > Thelyphonidae > Mastigoproctus > Mastigoproctus giganteus. The sequence goes on along the minus strand of NC_143584.1, from coordinate 25,247,051 downwards.
TTCCAACAATTAACCACCCACTGGCTAAAGGCAAATTTCCGCATATCTATTCTACATCTGTCCTTCCTCAATTTGAATTTATGCCTCCTTTGGTTCATAATCTGAACAAGTGAAAAAATCCCATCAGAATTCAGCGTGCTCAACCCATTCAAGGCCTTATACACCTCAATCAGATCACCTCGCAGGTGCCTAGTCTCCAGCCGCTGCAATTTGCAGAACTTAAGCCTCTCTTGGTAAGAGGATCCCTTCATTCATCTTGTTGCCCTTCTCTGTACATGCTCAAGCAAATCTACATCCTTCTTAAAATAAGGCCTCCAGACCTGTACACAGTTCTCAAGGTGTGGCCTGACCATTGCCTAAATCACCTCCTTTTCCCTGCTAGCAAAATTCCTGTATATCATTGACAAAACCCCATGAACTGTTCTGGCAGCCTGTCTGCATTGCTCAAAAAATTTCCTACCTGAGTGCACAATTACTCACAGGTCTTTTTCATTTTCTACCAACAACCTAAGTGTACAACGTACAGTGGATAAAGGATCTAGTCTTCTCAATTGACATTACAAGTCATCTTAACCAACTTAATCTTAAACTTCAAGGAAAACATCACATTGTTAAATGTTATTTGATAATATTAATGTTTTCAAAGAAAAAATATTACTTCAGTGCAAACAAATAGAAAAAAGAAAACTTATCTCATTTTAAAAGTTGCCAATCTCTGTTGTTAATCACCTGACTTAAAATTTATAGTATATACACACCAAATTAAGTTGTTAGAAATGGAGTTCGATAGAAGATTTTCTGATTTCAAAAACTGTGAATTACAGTTTCATCTTTTTATTTTGTCTATATCTATTGATATTTAAATTGTTGATGAGAGCTTACAAATGTAATTAATTGAAATCCAGTGTGACTTCTTTGCTAAAGCAAAAATATACGGAAGTTGGAATTCCAGACTTTTACACTTATTTACCTGCAGATCGATTTCCAAAAATGTTATCTTTCGCTACGAGTATACTGGCTATGTTCAGGAGCGCATACTTATGCAAGCAACTGTTTTCTTCGATGAAAAATAACAAAACTGCAGAAAGGTCAAGATTAACCGATCATTATCAATCGTAAAGATTACATCAGCTCAAGACATTCAACCAAATTTTGATGATCTGCTCTGTGGAAAAAGATGCCAATTGTTTTTTAAAAAATTATATAATAATTTGTGGTTTTATTGTTTATTTTTTATTAAATATTGTAAAGTATTTTTAATTTAAAAACTAATATATGATACAAAACAGGTTATCTATATACTAAATACAGTAATTCTAAAAATTATACTTTGTTTATTTTTTGAGTATTGAAGGCATGTGGCCCTCAGCCTAATGCAAAATAGCTTATATGACCCATGGTGCAAAATGAGTTTGACATGCCTCTTTTACACAGTAACATAGATACTTCAGACATTACTACCATAATGCAGTTAATTTCCTTCAGTGATAATCAATGGCAAATTTAAGCATAGTATCAGAATTCAAGATCCTCAAAAGCTACTATGTGCAAAGTACATTATCAAGAGCTAATACTCTTGACATTGAGACATTCCATTTGAATGTATTTTAAAGTTAATTTATTTATTAAAAAAACCCTGTTATGTTTTTGATAATTAACAGTAATGTAAATTCATTAATATCATGTTTTATTTTATTTTAAAATATTAATTCTTCTTTTATATTATATGTTTGTCTATGTATTGTAGTGGTGTCAAAGTGGACAGGGACTCTTATTTTTGCCTCACCTTGCATTACTGTTATATACAAGCTGTTTCATGGTCTTGGCGTATTATAGCCTTAGTAGCTAGTGCGCCAATAAAATCAAAACAAACAAACAAACAAACAAGCTGTTTCAATTAAAAGACACCAGGGTTTATCTCACTTTTAGGTTTATGTTATTTGTTGTTTGGACTATTTGAGCTGGAATTTTTGAATTTGGTGTTAAAATTGGACTAATTCTTACCCTTCAGATTTTACAATTCTTAAATTTTTCTCAATAAACTGCTTTTTTCTCAATGGTAAAATTGTAGTTAGTGCTACAATTTTACCATTGAGAAAAAAGTTAATTGTAGTCACTGCCTGTAGTTAGTGCTAAAACATCATTAGTGTACTTCTGAAATGAATGTAAACTGCTTTTATTTGAAGGGAAAAAAATAACAACAAAATGAATATATGTGATGTTCATTCTTCAGTAAATATGTTAGCTGTGTGAAAGCTGTAGATGGAAATTTGTTGTCTTCTCATGCTACCTACAACCATTGTGTTCTTAATATTTTTTCTTTAAATAAAATCAGTTTACTATGTTTCAGAAGTTCACTGTTAATGATGGGAAACAACTTCTAATTGAGATAAAAGAAGTTTAGGAAAAACTTAAATTTATAAATTAAAATCTAAACAGTAATTTGTTCAACTTTTATTTTTTTTATATAAATCATATTGTGTGTACCTTTAAACCCTAGAATTGGGCCACAAAATTGCCTACTCAGTAGGACAAACACAGCCCAACGTAGTCCAGCATATGTTTTCTAATAGAGATCACCTGCCAGCTAATGAGAAGCCAGTAAGGAAGCTCTGAAACAACTGTCCTGGCAGCATCTTAAGAATTTAAATGTATAGTGGATTTACCTTCTGTGGTGATTGTGGTGCTACTATACAGTTTAAAAGGATATAAGATGCAATATTTCCTAAGAAAGGCTATATAATTATAACCAAATCAATATAAACCTTCTTGAATATAAAATAAATACAATTCATTTGAAACACGTAGGTAGGAAATATATATAATCATTGCAAAGCTATGATTTCCCCCTCCCCCTTAAGTAAAAGTATTTTAAAAATATACCTTTTTTTTTTTTAAATATTTGTTTTTGGTAGAAATGTATTACTTTTTTTGAATTTTTAACTGTAAATTTAAATGTCTCTCAGAAACAAAAAGATTAAATTTTATGTATGAATTGTACTGTGTCAAATAGGATCTGCAGTTATACCAGTTACCTACATTGGCAGCTTAATTTTCAGTTCTCTAGCTTTAGTTCTAGAATTGTTAATTATTTTAATTTGAATTCATGATACACAGAAGTTTATATGTGGAATGGTTTTAAATAGTCTTTTTTTTAACAGCTGCTTGGTGCCAATCATCGAGTAATAGGTCGTCTTGGACGTCGCTCCTATAGATGTCCCTATTGTAATAGAGTCTTCCATCGTTCAAGCACAGACCTCCAGAAACACATATGGATACACGAAGGAGTTAAACCTTATAGATGTGAAGTGTGTTCACATACTTGTCGTAGCAGAAACAACTTAAATGTCCACATGTTACGGCACACAGCAGATAAGCCACACTTGTGTGAAGAATGTGGAAAGTCATATAAATCCAAAACAGCACTCAGGAGTCATACCAGGTAATCTTATTATTAGCTAGATTATATCTTTCATTGCAAATATTTATGGTATATGCTATGAAGATCAACTACTCACCCGCCAAGGAGGTAACTCTGTGCGATGATATAATCATATTCTTCAATTGAGATGTACAGACTCTTTCCAAAAAAGATACTATACTTTTAATTGTATATATTTATCAAAATATATATCATAACATTATTGTGATGAGTATCTACAAATTCATAATGCGCTACTTCTGATAGTCGCCTCATCTGTTTTTGCGAAGCAAGATGTAGATTATAAACCACCATTATGTGTACTTGCAGTATGAATTTTAAGTAACACTTGAGTGCTTGAAACTCCAAACAGGTCTGCAGTAAGCAAGCTAGCTAAATATAAGATGATTGGATCCATAGTCAACAATAAGAAAGTTATTATGAATAAAAGGAAGATAGTCTGAATGGCAGAAAACATTTCACATATTCATGTTGTGAAGTCTTTGAAAATCTGGAAAACCTCTTTCCTCAACAACTTAAGTTAAGAAAATCATCAAAATGCAGAATTACTTCAAAAGTTGTGAAACTGTTTCTGTACAAAATTGAAGAAAAGCTTCTCTTGTTAAAGTCAAGACTGCATATTTTGGAATTTTCAGAAAAAAATAGGTTTATTTACAGAGAAAGCCCATTTTTATCTGAATGTTTACATTAATAAATAAAATATATGTATATGCACCACAGAAAACCTTCAAGAAATAAGGCAGGCTTAGTTGTACCACTGAAGCACACAGCATAACTCAACATGCTAGGATCATAAAGCCCATCCTCCAAAAAGAGACCTGACACTAGAGTATATTAATAGAAAGGTAGTTAAAGCATGTAGTATATGATAGAAGGAAAGGAAATAAACTGGAGGAAAAGGAAGGTGAAAATATATATGTAGAAAATAGAAGATAAAAGAATCAAGGATAGAAAAAATGCCAACTTGACCCCTCAAATAACTCTAATCTATATCTTATTCATTTGTGCATAAAAATCCACACACACATAAATTAAAATGCATTTGATATCTGAGCATTATTTGGGAAGGAAAATTTAAATCAACACCAACTTTAAATGTATTTCTGTTGTTCTCAGGGGAAGATTAAGCCCAGTTCAAATTCCATGCTCCAGATTCCATAGTCCAGTGTGCTATCATTCTTATCACTTCATCATCAACACAAACAAAATTCCTTAACCTAACATACCCAACAGCATTAGTAAGCCAGAATTCCTCTAAGAGTGATATTTTTGGATCTGTCCATTGCTTGTGATCCCCTTAATAACCCTGCCTCTTCATGCACTGTTATCATATCAGTGGCCACACCTCTCATTTTTTATTGAATTACTTATCCAATTGAATTCTTTCATCCCTCAGCAAGGAATCAGATTTTAAAAAAATAATATTTATTCAGGAATTTCTCAAGGAGGCATCCATTCACCTTTTTAGTTTGCAGTCTCTTTGGCCACTTAATGCTATCTCATCATTGTCCTCCTGTGCTGGCACCTCCGTAGCCAGGTGGGCAGGAGCAGCAGTGTGTAGCACACACTTCTTGATTAGACCGGGGTTCGAGCCCGTGACCACGAAATACAGAGGATGCAGAAAGGTCAGCGAATGACCACCGCATATCCCCGGAGCAATATGGCCTTAGTTGCTAATGCTCCTAAAAGCCAAACGACAACGACCACGACCTCCTGTGCTGACAGCCTGATAACTGCCTTCCATTTTGACAATCGCTCTTGTGGAGTATCAAAACTTTAAACTGCAGCATCTAATTGACAGTATATGTACATTATCTTCAATTCTTTGGCTTTGCTATATCTGCCTAAATAAAAACTTCTGGTTTTTGTCCTTTGTAATTCTGTCTCCTAATATTCTGTCTCCCCCACTCCACCCTTTCATATAAGAAGGTAACTTGGTTTAAATCTCTTAAATTCTTGTAGCTCACTGAAGTTCTCTACTCAACATTGAATTGTGCTGCAGATTCCTGGTGCTCCATAACAATATAATGGTTTTGTTACTTGTCATTCATTTAGATCACTAATGCGCCTAAAAACTCACAGCACTTAGTGAGAGAGAGATTTTGGTTTGAATCCATTCAGAGACTGCAGAAATTCTTAGTCCTGTTTAGGATGGGACTGTTGTTAACTGATATAAGATGGAGATTTTAAGTTTTGAATATTGGATCTTTTTCTGATTAAATGTGAATTTCTGCTAGGAGCATTAAGACAACTGCATTTGCTGCTAGGAATTAACTATTGATACACTCACCAAAGAGCATAATTATATGGTGAAGGTAAAGAAAGCCTGCACAAGAACGATGAGAAATGTCGGATAACTTACGCAGAAAATTAGTTTGCCGATACGGCACTCTAGCGCTGCTCACTTGGTAAACAGACGGTAGGTGTTATCGGTCTGGAGCAAAGTTTGCCATGCCTACCTGTCAATACTGATTGACAGGTAGGCATGGCAAACGACGTATGATTGGTGCGCGAACACACGATAACATCGGTTTGGTATCACTGTAGCAGCACTAATGGTAACTTGTCCTAATCGCACATGCCCTAACATTTACTGTAATGGTGAAAAAAGGTCAGGTTACCTCGACTTCAATCCCATGTGAGCTTGAACCCCTCCCGAAGTGGAAGGGGTAACCTAACCTTTTTTCTTTAGAATCAGTCATATTTAGAAATGCATTCATAAAAAAATAAATTTTTTTATGACTGTATTTTTATTTTCTTGTTCAATAATATGCCCTAATGGTGAAAAAAGGTCAGGTTACCTCCACTTGAATCTCATGGGAGCTTGAACCTCTCCCGAAATGAAGGGGGTAACCTAACCTTTTTTCTTTAGAATCACGAGTGGACTAGCACATAAATTGTTTATTAATAAAATATTAATTTTTTATCATTGTACTTTTATTTTTAAAGACACTCATGTGGATACACACGTATCATAATGTCAATCAGCACCTTAATAGCTATTCAGTATATATATATATACTGAGTATCATTGTCAGGTATTATACGGGTGCTACTGTACTACCACCTGTATTTTTTAACGCTTAACAAAAAGTTCGACACTACTTGCCATATTTATGTTTGTTTTATATATATTAGCGTAAAATATCTTAGGAATTAGCCATTCCGTTTTTTCCTTTCGCATTTTATTGATATCTTTCACCTGCTCTTACTACCAAACCAGGATCCCTACCTTTTAGGGTCGGGAAGTTACGCTCCCGGTTATATCCGATGTATAATCGATTAATTACTTTTCCTTTGACTTTTCACTTTTATCTATACTCTTGCCTTTTTTTCATACCTCACGAACTATTAGAGTAATTCGAGGGGGAGTGAGGTGCTATTGCTTTATCTACACCGCTTTCCGTTCTCCTTTTGTTAGCTAATTTAGCCTTTATTCAGCAAATATTCAGCAAATATTAATCAGTTCTCAGTTGTGCTTATATTGTTGCAGCAATCGGTCGGGCTAAATATCATCCAGCCTGGATTCAACCAAATTACGGTTTAGACATACTCCCTTAATGGTCGGCCAGCTTAATAGTTATTTATTGGCTTGCTTAGTACTTAATTTTAACTTAAAGTAATTATCCATTATTATGGACTTTTTGGTCACGGTATACAGGCAGATGATAACAGAAACCGATAGCTCAGCCTAACATGGGTTGGATATTTTCTATGGGTTTAGCCCTCGACAAAGTCCCTTGCAAAATACCCTTCCCACGTAAGGCTTATTATATTAATTATCTTATTATTATATATGTTGTTTCATGTATACCGGGGGTACAGTTGGCTTGAGGCTGCATCGATTTTCAAACCATGGAGGGCACTTACACTATAACTTATCTAATTGTGGCATATCTAACGTCCGATGTAATGTTCTATCGCTCGATGGCATTAATCGGTTCGTTCTATGTTTAACACTTAATATTTAAGTTTTAATTTTATAATTTAAACTCTGTAATATTTTGATTCTATATATATATATATATACACACAAAGAATTTTTCTTTCTTTTTCTATTATTTTCCAACCTAACGTTTAAGTTTAGGTCACGAAATACAAGGAAACCTTTTCTTTTATTTCCTAACCTAACTGACTTTTATTTCCTGAGGTTATGAAATAAAACCTTTGTTTTATTTCATAACCTCAGGTTATGAAATACAACAAAAAACAAAGAAACCTTTTCCTTTTTTCGTAACCAAACCTGAATCAATAATACAGTAAAAGCACTCATCAACTCCAAAAATCTGCTTTTAATAATGAGAAAAAAAAACACAATGAAGAACATAAAAATGAACAAAACGAAACTTTCTCAGAAAAAAAATTCATGACTACAAATCATACAGTTGGACCTGAATAGCTATTTGCAATTTGAGTAACAATATTGTGAAAAGTATCTTCATAATTTTTCCCATAAATTTGATGCCACATATAGTCACTAATGTGACCCATCAACATATGTTTTCAGCTGCCATTTACACCTTTAGTTACACTTTTTAGTTTCTTCCACTGGGCTTCAATATTATTCGTATGTGCTCCTGTATGTGGATCTACAAAATGTTCCTTGTGTTTCACCATTAAATGTTTGTACTTCTTTTTTTTCTAAGGCCGTAATACGGCTATATGCCTGCCATTCATCTGTTATGATGGTAGTATTTTTCTTCACTACTTTTCTAATAATGCGCAAAAGAGTTTTTGCTTTCCGATTTTTTATCAATTTCATGAAGACGAATTTAGATTCTCTTTCGAACACACCAAACAAAACCATTTCTTCTTAGCAGTTAAATTTCGTCCTCTGTGATGTTTTGATTTTACCAATACAGTTTCATCTGCTTCTACAATTTTCCCTTATCCACCCAACTTAATGGGTTTTTTTATTAACTGCAATCCACAAATATCTCTTAGTTTCTTATAAAACTTAATTGCTGTCACTTTCGAAATTTCCAGATGGAATGCTGTCTTAGTTACTGGCGTGCACGTTGACCAAAAGTATATAATGTACATTATCGTTTTCAATGAAACTTTTGTATTTTCCATAAAACTGTTTCAATAAAGAAACTCGTGAAGAACATTTTTTGCAGCACCACAACTTTCCACATGACTCTTCGTGATTTAATTAGTTGAAAATAATCATTGCACTTAAAACAGTACAATTTCAGTCTTATCAATTTAGTTTTCATCAAAAAATCAAGCGACATTTTATTTTCCTCACAAATTTCTTCCATCTTTAAAAGATTCATCGCTACTATTACCTGTTCACCGTTCATTACAAAACTATTATGCACCATTCTTTACTGGTAAATAATGGCAACCAATGACTACACAGTAGCTTGTCGTCTGTCATACCCACCACCAATAATTTCATCGTTTGCCATGCCTACCTGTCAATCAATATATTCTTCTCAATTTCTGCTCCAGACCGAGCAGCGCTAGAGTGACGTATCGGGAAGCTAATTTTCCGCGAAAGTTATCCGACGTTTCTCGTCGTTCTCGTGCAGGCTTCTTTACCCAAGCCAATTATGTTACAGGAATTCACTGAATTAATTAAATGGGCAGTTTAAATCCTCCAAGCCATAAAAATACAAGAGATCATGAGAAAATCCCCTTTTCATAACTTTGAAAAGGTCAAAATACATTAGCTGTTAACATAATTTTTAAGTTCTTACTTCACTACTGCATGACAGTTTACATCAAACAACTTAAAATTAACCTTCTAGTGATATCTTTTGTTTAAAAGGATATCACTAGGAATGACCAAGCCATTCATGGTACAGTGAACATTTTTGTGAGGATTTTTATTTGTAGTTGAACTTGCATTCCAGGTACTGCCATACATACATAAACCACACATACGAGTAGATACATTTCATTCGATAAAGATCATTAAAAATTATTATAAACTTATTCTCCTTTTACGGGATTATTGTTGTTTTTATTTATTTATTTTTTTGATAAATAAATTGTATTGTATTATTATTATTATTTGTTATCATTATTATTATTATTATTCTCGTTGTTCTCCTTATGGATTTTGTTTTCTGTGTTCATTAATGGTATTAATGATATCAGGCTTAATGTCCAAGTTTGCAGATCATACTTAGATCAGCAGGGTTGTTAATGATACTAATGACAGTACACTGTTGCAACAGGATCTAGAAAAGTTGAGCAGATGGGCTGAGAGGTGGCAGCTGAAGTTTAACATTGACAAATGTAAAGTACTGCATATGGGAAGCAGTAACCCCAGAGTAACGTATCAACTCTGTGGTATCACACTGACAATGGTAGAGAATGAAAAGGACCTGGGGGTAATTGTGCAGGCAGATATGAAGTTCTCTGAGCAGTGCAGACGGACTGCAAGAGTAGCTCATGGTGTCTTGTCAATGATATACAGGAATTTTTCTAGCAGGGATAAGGAGGTGATTATCCTCTTGTATAAGGCAATGGTCAGGCCACACCTTGAGTACTGTATACAGGTCTGGAGGCTTCATTTTAAGAAGGATGTAGAGCTGTTGGAACGAGTACAGAGAAGGGCAACAAGATTAGTGAATGGAACAAAGGGTTGCTCTTATGAAGAAAGGCTTAAGTTTTGCAAATTACAGTGTCTGCAGACTAGGCACCTGCAAGGTGATCTGATTGAGGTGTATAAAGCCTTGAATGGTTTGAGCATGCTCAATGCTGATGGGATTCTTCCTCTTGCTCAGAATAATCGCCTGAGAGAGCATAAAATCAAGGAAGCAAGCTTATATAGCATTAAGCAAAAAAAAAAAAAAAAAAACAAAAAAAAACCACACTCCCTTCACATTTGGAGCGAGTGAATTGGTGAAATGTGAAGGGAGTGTGGGTTTTTTTTTTTTTTTTTTTGCTTAATGCTATATAAGCTTGCTTCCTTGCATCATGTGCCCTTGCTAATGAATGCTAATGTTTTCTTTTCCAACCCACGACAGGTATTATTACCCGGTGTGTGGGATGGTTTTTATGTCTGGTTACTGTTATTGGTCGAGGAAGTCTCTAACTATCTTACAGGCGTTCAGGATTGTGGATTTTTGGAGTTCTGAGTAAGCATTCTCTGTGAGGCCTATTGCTGCAAGGTTCTTTGGCACCATGCCGATGGTTGACATGGTGATCGGAGATGGTCGTTACTTGTTTCATATGCCCCTCTCTCTCTCTCGCGCTGTCTAAGGTCTGTTTTCTTCCTGATCTCTTCCTCTGGAGCTTGCTGGTATTGGACACAGCTATGTTGATCAGGTAGGTATCCATTTCCTTCTTGTCAATGAGGGTTATGTAAAGTCTGTTGTGCTGTATCATCCTATCTGTTATTATGGCATGTTCCCGGTATAGTTTGTTTGGGTCTCTAGTATGGCCTGAGGTCCATACTTGTAATACGGTACACTTTCTTTGATCAACTGGTGTTTCTGCACTAGCTTCTGGTGAATTATTCCAGTGACCAGATCATGTCTGTGAGTGTACTTCATCTGAGTGATCATCCTGCATCCTGCATCCTGCACTGGATTGTTTCTGGGTCAGGTGGCATAGTTGACATGTGTCATCTATCACTCCAGGGTACTTGGTGGTGTAGTTCCTGGGGTTGATTACCTGGTCTTGGATGGCCAGCATGAACCCTACATGCGGGGAAGAGCCTCCTATTTTTGTGAGCCATGTGTTGGAAGCCATCTGATCTATGTGGTCTTGATGGAAATCATTGTAATGTCTGCCATGTAGTGCCAGACTCTTTGCCCATCTTTCTGTCTTTGTTTCTTCTTTCTGCCTGAGTGGGGTCTCTTTGAGGTTGAGTAATGTGTGCAGTTTATCAATCTTCCTTGTGACTTGTTAGATTGGTGCTGTGTTTTCCTGGAAGCTTTCCTGGAAGCACAGGTTCTTAATTACCTTCTTCTCTTATTCAGTGAGGTTTGTCAAATCCCTCCCTCCTTTCCGGGCTATGCTCAGATGGCCAACTTTGGGTGGTATTGGTGGCTCTTGGCCATCATTATCCTGGTTGATTTCATAATCTCCTCCAGCTTGGTGTTGGTCCAGTTTACGATCATGAAGGAGTACATTAGTACTGGGACCACATAGGTGTTTATGGCTCTGACCACATTCCCGTAAATTAGCTTTAAACAGACATTAAACTCAGAAATGCAACTTTGTTGATTTGAAGTCAGGTTTCCAAGTTTAATATCTGGAAACCTGTTTGAATTAAGAAATATTATTAAGAAATAAATATAATTAATAAATATTATTATTATTAAAGTCTTGCTCTACAAATCAAATTTATCTTTGATATATATATATACTGCATAGTAATTTCTTGCTTGCACCAACCAACCAAGTGAAAAGAACTTAATTACTAAGCAAGAGAGTACACACAGTAACACAAAGTATCGATGCAAGGCACAAATATTCAAGGATAACATATATTAAATTTAGCATAAATAAAGAACATAACATAGAAGCTTTCTGCTACTCTATGTAAGCTTTGTCAACTAATTTAGCACTGGAGAGTGGTGATTTTTATGTGTGCAGCTGGCCTTCAAATACATAAGTATACGATGTTGCAGAGGAGGGAGGTTTATGGCTACATACGAAAGGTGATGAGGGAGAGGAAGAGAGAGAGTTCAGGGGGGAAGGGAGAAGAAAGAAGAGAGACGGTTGAGGTGGGTGATTACCGTCGTAGGTGGCAGTTGAGTTCGTGGACTATGAGATGCCCAAAAGCATTCGCGGACTATGAGAGGGATGTATGCAGGTGCAGCGGTCCCTGTTGATGGTATTTCCAGTGACACTGATGTGTGCTGATTCCAGCCAATGGTGGACCTTGAAATTGTGAGAGAAGCCTATGATTTCAGGGTCAACTTCAACCATCTCCCTCCCTTCCTTCTCCTCCCTCATCACCATTCACACATACCCGTAAATCACCCTTCCCTCCTCTGTGACCCTTGCGTACTTATGTACTTGAAGGTCAGCTACACACATAAAATCCAATACTTTCCAGTGCTAAATTAATTGACAAAGGCTACATACAGTAGCCAAAAGCTTCTATGTTATGTTCTTCGTTTATGATAAATTTAATATATGTTATCTCTTGAATATTTGTGCCTTGTGTCAGTTCTTTATGTGTCACTGTGTGTACTGTACTGTCTTATTTGGTAATTAAGTTCTTTTCACTTGGTCGGTGCAAGCAAGAAATTACTATGCATCCAACTCCCGACCTCACAGGGTTCTTCAGTCATATATATATATATATAGATATATATATTTATTTATTATTATTATTTTTTTTTTTAACAGAACACATATTCAAGGTAGCCTTTATACTTGTGATCGATGTGATTATGCTGCATCCCAAAAATGCCATTTGAAAAGGCACATGGAGACCCATGAGTTAATACGCCGTTACATGTGTGAACACTGTGATTATTCTTCAAACACTCTGGGATATATGAGGGTAAGCTACATTTTACTAATAATGTATGTGATTAAGGAATGTCTTTATTAGTTATTTGCATAATTTTCTCCATATGCCTTTGATTGTATATGTTTGTATTTACAAAATGGTTTTTTATTCATGGGATTAATTAAAGTTTTGAAGTAAGTGAACTTAGATATTTGAAATTTTGCATGATGTTTCTTCCAACTTTGGGATTGTATTTTCTCTAACAGTGTGCATTGATACTTTTTTTTTTTACATAATTTTGTTAACCCTTCTTTTTCCTAAGTATTACTTATCATGTTATACTGATATACATAATGATGTGCATATAATCTGAATTGAGCACGCTGAATTCTGATGGGATCCTTCCATTTGTTCAGATCATGAACCTAAGGGGGGCATAAATTCAAATTAAGAAAAGACAGACATAGAATAGATGTGCGGAAATTTGCCTTTAGCCAGCGGGTGGTTAATTGCTGGAACAAACTTCCATCTGTTGTTGTGGAAGTTGATACGTTAAATAAATTTAAGGAGGAACTGGACAGGCAAGGCATTTGGAGGGAATGGTGTGTTTTTTTTTTTTTTTTTTTTTTTTTGGCTAATGCTGCATAAGCTCATGGGCTGGCTTTCTTGTTGATTTTGCAAATGCTGATTTTGGCCATTTTCATCATTGGTGCATATAAGTGCACATAACATGAATATTACTGCCAGCACTACATATTTCTTAATTCAATGAGTTTTTCAGACTTAAAACTTGGAAACATGAATTTAAGCCAGAGAAGTCACATTTCCAAGTTTAATAATGTGTGACAAAGCATGTCAGTTGTGTTTTACTTAATTGTCATGCCATCGGTGATGTTGGATGAGAGTAAATTATTTGATTCCATTAGCATTAGTAGCGGCATATGATGCAAGAAAGCAAGCTTATGCGGCATCAGCCAATAAAAAAAAAAAAAAACGCTCCCATTTCACCCCTCCGTTCGTTTCAAATACCTGTCCAGCTCAGCCTTAAATTTATTTAGGCTATCAACTTCCACAACAAAGGATAGAAGTCTGTTTCACCAACCAACTACCCGCTGAAGGCAAACTTCTGTACATCTATCCTACATCTGTCTTTCCTCAATTTGAATTTATGCCCTCTCAGGTGATTATTCTGAGCAAGAGGAAGAATCCCATCAGCATTGAGCATGCTCAAACCATTCAAGGCTTTATACACCTCAATCAGATCACCTCGCCGATGCCTAGTCTCCAGACTCTGTAATTTGCAAAACTTAAGCCTTTCTTCATAAGAGCAACCCTTTGTTCCATTCACTAATCTTGTTGCCCTTCTCTGTACTCGTTCCAACAGGCGCCTCCGTAGCCAGGTGGGCAGGAGCACCAGTTCGTAGCACACGCTTCTTGATTAGACCAGGGTTTGAGCTCATGACCACCAAATACAGAAGATGCGGAAAGGTCAGGGAATGACCACTGCATATCCCTGGAGCAATATGGCCTTGTTTACACAAAAAAGGCTCCAGAAATAACCCTAACAACTACAGAAGGATAACATTCCTATCAACTGCTTCCAAGCTGTACTCTAATATACTAAAGAATAAACTTAATAAATACAGTGAACAATTCTTAGAAGAAGAACATTGTGGGTTCAGAAAAGGGAGAAGCACAATAGATGCCATTTTCTCATTACAACAAATTTTGGAGAAAAGAAGAGAAATCAACCTGCCAACATTTCTGCTGTTTATTGATTATGAAAAATAATGTGACAATGTAAACCGGGAAAAACTTTGGCAGATTCTACATGAAGAAAATATTCCAACCCAGCTCCAGAAAGCGATACAAAGTCTATATAAAAACTCAAAAGTCTGCATAAAGTATTCTAACGGCCAACTATTAGACCCAATTAACACCAATAAATTAGTTAAACAAGGATGTGGACTATCACCAAATTTATTTAATATCTACATCAATAAAATTATTAAAGAATAGAAACAAACAATTAACAATGGAATATAGTTGAACAACAGGAATAAAATCCAAACTATATTATATGCTGATGATCAAGTTATAATTGCAAAATTGGAAGATGAACTACAGATAGCAGCTAATGAACTGAATAAAATAGGCAAAAAGTACAAGATGAAAATCTCCACCTCAAAAACAAAATCAATGAAATTATGTAGAAAAAACATACAGAGAGTCAAAATTGTTATTGATGACAAAATAATAGAACAAATATCTGATTTCACTTATCTGGGAAATTTAATATCAAATGAAGGGAAAGACATCTACACTAAACTATAAAAATATAATAAAATGAATGGAACGATTAAACGCCACTTCTGAAAACAAATAACAACTGAAACAAAATTACGACTGCACAGTATCACTTCAAAATCAGCTCTCTTCTACAGCTGTGAGACTTGGGTCATAAATAAGAAAGATGCACAAAAACAGCACAAATGAGATTTTTTAAGACCATTATTAGGCTTTACAATTATTGAAATGAAAAATTATAATTCCTCAGAGCGGTTTAAGGAATTATAATTTTTCATTTCATTAATATGAATCCGCAGCGCATAGGCCTCTTTCACCATAGGCTTTACAAGACTAGACCACCAAATAAATTTAGATATTCATGAGAAATTAAAAGTAGATAACATAGTAAATGACATAAAACGGTATCAGAAAAAATGGATCAGCCACATAGAAAGAATGAACTCAGACCGGATCCCAAAATTAGCCATTAACTACAAGCCTACAGGCAAGAGAGATGGAACAGGTCTTAAAAGACCTAAGCCGGGCCAAGTTCATGTTGATGAAATTCCTTTGGATTGGAGAAGTGTCCGCATATCACCAAGGCAAATACATAAAGGCAGTTCTAAGAGTGAAGTTGGTAACTATGGACCGGATAGTCTGACTTCAGTGGTAGGGAAAATCTTATAAAACAATGATTAAGAGTCAGTCAGGGACATTTAGATAGATATGATTTTCTGAATAACACACAACATGGTTTTATTGGGAAAATCATGTTTAACTAACTTAATAAGCCATTTTGACCCAGTTCCTCATGAGCTGAATGTAGAGAACAATTTCAACATAGTTTATTTGGATTTTAGCAAGGCATTTGACTGAGTTCCTCATGAGAGGTTATTGTAAGCTGGAACATGTTGGGATTACTAGAAAAATTCTAAAATGGATTGCCGGGTGACTGCAGGGCAGAAGACAGAGGGTTGTGATTAATAGATATTCTTCAGACCGATGTAAAGTCAGAAGTGAGATCTCCCACGGATCGGTTCTTGGGCCACTGTTGTTTCTGATTTTATAAGCAACGTCAACAATGGGATAAAAGTCTTGATGTCAAAATTTGCACACGATGTAAAGATTGGTAGAGTAGTTCATGATCAGTACCAAGCAGCACTCCTTAGGATGACTTGAACAGGCTGTAAGAATTGTCAGAAAAGTGGCAGCTATGTTTTAATGCAGCAAAATGCAAGGTCTTTTACACTTGGGGAATATTAACTCCAAAATAAATTACTTGGTGAAGTTGAATTAAAAACTGTAGAAGAAGAAAAAGATCTGGGAGTTATAATACAGCAGATATGAAGTTTTCTGACAGCGTAAACAGGCAATCGTGAAAGCCCATGGTGTTCTTCGATGATTTATTGAACATTATTCTGTAGAGATTTGGAGTTCATAAGTCCCCCTGTATAAGGCTATTGTAGGACCACATTTGGAATACAGGTGATCCCTGCTTAACGCTGATAATTCTTTCCAAAAAACAGAGCACTAAGTGAATTGGCACTAAGTAAGCACCATATTTCTGTAATGTTACATATGTATTTGTGAGTCGTGGTCTATACCATCGTGACTCACAAATAATAAATGACAAAGGAGGATCAAAGGCTGACACAAGTAATTATAGACCTGTGAGCTTAACTTCTGTTGCAGGAAAATTAATGGAGGCACTGGTTAAAGAAGCACTGCAGGATCATTTAGACAAGACGTCAGTTATAGCTCAGACACAGCATGGTTTTGTTAAGGGGAAGTCTTGCCTGACCAACTTGATTGGATACTATGATGCAGTCACAAAAGAACTGGATGCAGGGAATACTTTGATATTATATACTTGGATCTTAGAAAGGCTTTTGATACTGTTGCACATGGAAGACTGCTACACAAATTGGAGCAGTGTGACATTGGAGGCAAATTGCTGCTATGGATAAAGGGGTGGTTGAGGGGGAGAAGACAGAGAGTGGTAATCAATGGACACTGCTCATCGTGGACTAATGTTATTAGTGGAGTCCCTCAGGGCTCAGTGTTGGGTCCATTATTGTTTTCTGTATTTATAAATGATATTGATAATGGTATATCAAGCTTAATGTCCAAGTTTGCAGACGATACAAAGGTTGGCAGGGTTGTCAAGGACACTACTGACACTATGCTGCTGCAACAGGATCTGGAAAGGTTGAGCAGATGGGCTGAGAGGTGGCAAATGAAGTTTAACATTGACAAATGTAAAGTACTACACATGGGAAATAGCAACCCCAGAGCAACGTATCAACTCTGTGGTACTACACTGACAGTGGTAGAGAATGAAAGGGACTTGGGGGTGGTTATGCAGGCAGATATGAAGTTCTCTGAGCAGTGCAGACGGGCTGCAAGAGTAGCTCATGGAGTATTGTCAATGATATACAGGAATTTTTCCAGCAGGAATAAGGAGGTGATTATTCCATTGTATAAGGCAATGGTCAGGCCACACCTAGAGTACTGTATACAGGTCTGGAGGCCTCATTTCAAGAAGGATGTAGAGCTGCTGGAACGAGTACAGAGAAGGGCAACAAGATTAGTGAATGGAACAAAGGGTTGCTCTTACGAAGAAAGGCTTAAGTTTTGCAAATTACAATGTCTGGAGACTAGGCACCAGCGAGGTGATCTAATAGAGGTGTATAAAGCCTTGAATGGTTTAAGCATGCTCAATGCTGATGGGATTCTTCCTCTAGCTCAGAAAAATCACCTGAGAGGGCATAAATTCAAATTGAGGAAAGACAGATGTAGGATAGACGTGCGAAAATTTGCCTTTAGCCAGCGGGTGGTTGGTTGGTGGAACAGACTTCCATCCCTTGTGGTGGAGGTTGATAGCCTAAATAAGTTTAAGGCTCAGCTGGACAGGTATTTTGAACGAACAGAGGGGTGAAGTGGAAGTGGGTTTTTTTTTTTTTTTTTGGCTGATGCTGCATAAGCTTGCTTTCTTGCATCAAATGCCTCTACTAATGCTAATGCTAATAACGAAAAGCCACCAGATGTCAGTCAAAATGTTTAATATTAAAAATCTGTGCATATAAAATATTCTCCATTACATACATATATAATTATGCGGTAACTACATTATGTATAAAAATTAAACTTAAAATGCTAATTAAAATCATGAATCTATTAATCCAATGGCCCTGGGCTGTCGAGTTTTTGTATCTTTGGTTGATTTTGGGTTGTACTTTGGCCCTCTTCCTAGTAAACTAAAAAGGGGTTTTACTTTAAAATCCCCTGCAGCATTACCACTCAACAATAAAGTCAACCGATCCTTCGCTGCTTTGAAGCCTGGCATGTTTTTTCTTCTTTTTGACAGTTTACACTGTCAGAAACTTCTTTTAGGCATTAGTTTCCAAAAAATCCTGTTTCGTCTATGTTAAAAACTTGTTGAGAAGTATAACACCTCTCTTCAATAATTTTAAGGTCTTTTTTGAAGGTTTCGGCTCCTTGATCTACACTTACGACTTCTCTCTGAATTTTAAATCTATCATACCAGCCCTTACTAGCTTGAAATGGTTCCACATTTTTTTTAAGGTGCGCTTTTTTCAGATCATCGTATAGGCTAATCGCTTTTTATTTAATAATATTTAACTTAACAGAATTGTGTCTCTCCATTTCAATTATAATAGCCAGCCTAGCCATAACCAATTTAGTTGCTTGCAGTGGAACAGCTGTCTTTCCCCCTGCTAAAATTAATTCTTTATTTTTTATAATTGTTCTTACAGTTGAATCTGCCAGTCCTAAATGATTGCACACATCCACTTGTCGTTGAACGGAATCGTTTTGCTTCAAAACGTATAATTTAATTTTCGAATTCAGTCTTTTTCTTACCTTAGTAGGCTCTTACTGCATCCAGACATTTTTGCTTTTTAATTCATATCTGCCATTATTCATCTTCGAAAATGTAACTGCGTTGCATTAATTATTATACAATGTTCGAGTAAACTATCCGTTACCAACACTACTCAGTGATGACTAGACTTCAGATAAATGCATATAATTCAAATATTACACATGTTAATGTTGATCTCAGAACTACAGCCACCATACTGCAATTAAATTACGTGGAAGAAAATTTCGCAAGTCGGTGTAGGAAACTTTTTAATGCTGTTTTGCTATTCATTTTCAAACTATCCACTACATCAGATGAAATGTTTTCATTAAACATGCCAAAAATTTAATCTGCATGCTGGTAAAAGAGCATTAGAGTGAGATATGGATTATAAGAACAGCGTTATAGCAAATCAGTGTAGTGCGAACCACATGATTCCGAATATGTGAGCTACAGAGCTTGGTAACTAGGCACCTCAGAGGTGACCCGATTGAGGTTTATAAGGCTCTGAGAGAAGTTAGTAAAATGAAGAAAGACTGAATTTTCACTGTGATAGAGAATTCCAGAACTCGTGGGCATAAATTCAAATTACAGGGGAAGAGGTTTAGACTAAATTGTGGGAAGTTTTCTTTTTTGGCAGCAAGTCATTGATCACTGGAACAGGTTGCCTTCATGAGTAGTTGAGCCTGACAGTTTGAATAAATTCAAAGGTCAACTAGATAGTTACCTATGTGAGCAGGGAAGCAAATAATTTGTATTCTCTTATCTACTCCTTTATTTATTTATTATTTTTTTTTCCAGCCATTGCAGCAAAAGTCTCTGGCTTCTTTGCACTGTATGGCTATTACATATTACTACTATATGTCACACCAAACTTACTCAACAATATAGTGGCCACACATGTCTGCTCGATTCAATACTTTAATATTTATGTGCTTCTTAACTAAGGGTATAAGCCCTCCTCTCCGACTGTCCTGTTTGTCCTTTCTGTACATATTTACTCCCCATATTCAAATTCTGAATCCCTTATATCTGAGTGACTCTGTCTCTGATATTCCACAAAAACATTTGATGATTTGATCAGGACTTAAAATTCCTCAAATTGTTTTATTATACTCCTACCATTGTTGTATGTACAATTATACATGCAGCTGAGAACCACTCCCAGAAGGTCTTGAAATCCCTGACACCTTTCTTTTCAAGGATGCTGCATGTTCTTGATAGAAGCACTACAAGAATCATTTTCACCTCTGTCTGCAGCTACTGTTAATCTAATTAGTGTGTATATCCTCTACCTAACACTGTCTTGATAGCATCAGTGATAAATATTATTTATTATATGACTGTTCAAGTTAATAGTTTTCTTACATTTAAACACTGAATACAAATAAATTTTAATTCCGTTAGTTGTGATAAATTGGTAATAAATAAATAACAAATGTTACTGCATGTTTTTATGCATATTTTGCCTGTTTTAGTGCATATTATCTAGTGTCTGGTGATAACAGTAAAGTCTTCATACTGATGGGATAATTTCATAGCTCTTTTATGCCTGCAGCAGTTGTTAATTATATTTCAGTTGGCTCTCTTCTTGTGGATATATAAAACCATTTTTTGATGGATTTCAGGACAGAATATCTTAGTGTTACTCTTTTTTATTGCATAAATTAATTATTGATAGAACTATACATAGGCAGAACATTACTTTGCTGCTTTTATTTTTATGTGATAGGAATGTGTGGTAGTTTTTATATGTAAAGATTTGTTTGTTTTTACCTGGGAATAAATGATTACCATCATAATACTGAACCACAAATATTATTTATTATATGACCATTCAAGATAATATAATGAATTTTCTTGTCAGGTTCATTATAGTCGTAGACATAAAGGACAAACCTTCAATGAAAGTTCCATTGCATCAGAACCTGTAAGTGTTGAAACTCAAAAAAGTTCATATAAATGTGTCACTTGTTCCTATGTATTTGGAAATGTATCCGATTTGAAGAGGCATCTTAAGGTAAGATGAGATATTTGGCTAAATATTAGAAGTTACTTGACTTTTGCTAGTACAGTAATTTGTAAATTTTTTCATTTATAGGTTACACTATGTACTAAAAATTTATTTTTGATGATTTTTTTATTTTTTTTTCATAACACATATTTTGACAGTCTACAATTCCTGTGTGTTACATAAATTCAAATTCATAAATTATTTGATTTTTTGTTTGATTTTGAACTGTTACAGCTCTCCATCAAGAAAGTAAGCTCTCTCCATAGTCCTGCTATGTCTGTAGATACTATATCAAGCAAAAGTAGATAAAGCACAAGATGTTAGGTGACACCAAGTTTTTGCAGCATGTGTGAACCATCCATAGGTGGTACAATGGTTACTGTCCTTTTTCACCATGGAGAAAAGGGCTGGGTTTAACAAGAAGGGAGGAATTGCTGGTTTTTTTTTTTTTTTTCATGCTGTGGCTGCATTAGTAAACATTGAGCCAGGGTTGCACGGTGTTTTTCTTCCAGAAATATGGGTTTTAATCCTGCAAAACAGTCAAACCAACCACAGAATATTATAGAATTGCAGGGGTATTTCCATCAGTAGTTGGAATCAAATAAAAATTAAATGCTTTACCTTCATTCAGTTTTTACTGTAATTCAATTTTTACCTTCATATCAATCATAGGCCCTCTGCTCTCAATGATGACCAAGCACCGTCTTCATTAAGATTTGAGCTCAGGCTTGAGCTCATCACTAAGACTTGAGCTTATATTCAAATTTGATACAAATTATCATTAACTGCAGTTCTGCCTAAGTTACTAATATCATTTTAAATTGTATAGCATCACCAGATTAGATGAAGAATCCACTCTGAGACAGTTAGATCTGAAACAGCTACCAGGATAGCTGCTACAGATCTTACTGGCCATTCATCAGCTGGCAGGTGATCTCTATAAGTCTATTGAACTGTGAATAATATATTTTGTCTAACTAAATAACCAAGCAGTGCATGAAGTAAAATTTCCATTATAAAACATAACTGGTATATACCTTTAACCCCTAGAACTGGATTGCATTTGCCCTGTGCAGTGCAGTACTATAGGAAATTTTGCTTCCATACACTGCTTGGCTTTTCACTTAGACAAAGTATATTATTCACAGTTCAGCATGTATTTATTCATAGAGACCATCTGTCATCTGATGAGAAGTCAATAAGCTTCAAAACAGCTGCCCTGGAAGTATCTCAGATTTTTAAATGTATAGCAAACATTAGCTCATTAGCTCAAGCTTTAGCACTGAGTAGTCAGCTTTTGGCTTTCAGTGAAGATAAAAACTCTCTTCATGATTGAAATAAAATGCAAATAAAGCATATGAACTTTGATTTGATTTCAGCCATAGAATACATGCAACTTACAGACATAATACTGATGTCTCACAGCCTTAATTTCCACGGGCATTTGTGAGTATCTTACTTCTGTTGTGATGGCTGTTGCCAATTATAGGTAGCCAGAAGTTTGTCTTTTTCAATTCTTCAAATTAGAGAATACCTTCTAACCAACATGATGGCCACCACTTTTGTATGGTGGACATGAGAAGAAAACAGAAAACTGTTATGTATCTGAGTATGCTGTCCTTTATTAGTTTGCTCTCTATTCTCTACCCTCTATTGGCCTAGCACTACCCAATGAAGATTTAACAATTCTCACTGCCTCTTCCTTAGAAGAAACGTCAAAGGTAGAAGACCCCACTGGTGGACAGAATAATAATCAAGATTTCAATCATTATTCACCATCAATCAAATTTTCCATCAATGAGAATTATATGACTTTCTTGGGGAGTTATGTGTTGCCAAATCCAGTAAATAATAATTGACATCTTGTCTAAACTAATGGAATTTCAAGAAGGATGTAGAGCTGCTGGAACGAGTACAGAGAAGGGCAACAAGATTAGTGAATGGAACAAAGGGGTGCTCTTACGAAGAAAGGCTTAAGTTTTGCAAATTACAGTGTCTGGAGACTAGGCACCAGCGAGGTGATCTGATAGAGGTGTATAAAGCCTTGAATGGTTTAAGCATGCTCAATGCTGATGGGATTCTTCCTCTAGCTCAGAAAAATCACCTGAGAGGACATAAATTCAAATTGAGGAAAGACAGATGTAGGATAGACGTGCGGAAATTTGCCTTTAGCCAGCGGGTGGTTGGTTGGTGGAACAGACTTCCATCCCTTGTGGTGGAGGTTGATAGCCTAAATAAGTTTAAGGCTCAGCTGGACAGGTATTTTGAACGAACAGAGGGGTGAAGTGGAAGTGGGGTTTTTTTTTTTTGGCTGATGCTGCATAAGCTTGCTTTCTTGCATAAAATGCCTCTACTAATGCTAATGCTAATTTACTGGATTCTAGCAGTAAGGTATCTATATACAAAAAAGCAACTCACATTTATGTCCTTATTCATGATGTCACTATGCAGTAGTGCTATGGCTCAGAGACCAAAGAAGTTTACATGAAAGAGATCAAATTACACAAAGAAGAACACTAATCTTATGAGGAAATTGTAGAATGTCACATATTATTCATATATATGTAAGCTTAACATAAAAGAAACAACTTCCACAAGGAAGGAAAATATAAATTAATTAATCATATTGATTAATTAATTTATATTAATCAAGTGGTGTAACATAGACGTCATTTAATATGAATGATGCAGGAGATCAGGAAAAGAGCAACGAGATTAGTCAAGGTGCAATAGGATACTAATGACCTGATTGGTGTTTTAGTCTTTGAATGGATTAACTTAACAATATGTTGATGTCATCCTTACTCTTTAACAGATGACATACATGAGAAGACTTTAATTCAGATTGGAAAGGAAAGGTTGATGTTCAAAAATATGCTTTGAGTAATTGATTGTTGGAATAAACTTCCACTTGGTTTAATGAAGCGGGTAAACTTTATTTTTATCTTGCATAAATTTCCCATGCTAATACTACTGATTTGTTGACTTTACCAGTACCTCAAATTCGTCAAGTTTATTAACTACATTCGTAGCATTAATATGCAGACATGTAAGAGCAAGACAGGCTCTTATGAACATATACTCTAAAACACCCCATCTAGTTGGTTACAGCATTGCTCTTTCCAAGAATTTTGTAGTTGGATGTCTGCGTGTTAATGCTACAAATGTAGTTAATAAATTCGATGAATTTGAGGTACTGGTAAAGTCAACAAATTAGTAGTATTAGCATTGGAAAATTTATGCAAGGAAAAAAAAAGTTGTTTAGCACTTTATGCACAACTGTTCAGCAATAGTTTTGCTTGGTTTTGCAGCCAATTCAAGTCTTCACTGCACATTCCAGGCACTTCCCCTGCAGTTGTTAAAAGAATATAAATCATCTGCTTTTCAGCCATCGTTAATGTACCCCACCAAGAAAATAACTTTCCAAAATACCTAGCTTTGCCTCTTCTATTCAAATCCTTAGAAAAGCAGACATTTCTGTTAAAAAGTGCAGGTCATGCTCAGAATAAGGGCGGAAAACACACTATTATCACTTCACAAGACTTCGCCCATATACCTATATTTACCAATTAGTTTATTGCTCGGAGAGCACTATTGTCATTGGCTGTATTCACAAGATAATACGTCGGACTTCAAGGCCAAATGACATTGTCAGCTCAGATTTTTCTGTTCGAACAGAAATTTCGTTAGGCGTGACAAGAGGGAAATGGAGGAAACTTAATAGAAAATTAAATTTGAAGTAAATGATCTGTTTGCAGCGCACAAGTAAGAATATCCAAAAACAAATAGCTTCAAGGATGTTGCTCCTGTGCCTATTCCGAAGCATCTTCCACTTCGACCGGCTACTCCGCATGCTCACTGCAAATGTCCAGTCACGGGGACGTTCAAAAATGGCCAAAGGAGGAAAATAGACCAACAGAATTACAAATTGAGAGGACGAACAAGTTGATCATTTCAATTTGCACAACTCACAACAATTTCTTACAAGTTCAATTTTTAGGGTTGAGAAGTAGTTTTTGTTGTTATTAAATTTCATAAAAAATTTTTGTTTCGTATTTTTACAGAATAAATCCTTATTCAAAATTAAACTTTCAGTATTTTAACTTTCCTTTAACATATAACTAATTTTTCCTTAGCACTGATTGAATTTCGAAATTGCATATTTTGCCCTTGAATGTCTTCCTTAATTGGATTATATAGGAAATTAAATTCTTCTTTATCCATCTGTAAGTACTTCGTGAAACGATTTTCATCTTCTTCTAAGTCCTGCAGTAAATGATGGAATTTGCCTTTTTCTGTTCTCTTCCAGTTGATGTCGTGTATCCATTGCTTACTCTCTTTTGTTTTCTCGGATATAAGAAAAGCGCATGCATTTTCTAAATCTTCTTTAAAATCTGAAGAGGGGGATGAACTGTGGCAATTCATTTCACTTCGGCTTTCCTCAAAGAGAATGACACATATACATTACAGGTTGCCAGATGTACCCTATTTGGAAGTATAATAAATTTTCCAAGATACCCCCTTTTTTAACATTTGAAAAAAGCAGAAATCATAAAACAACCTGTTGAGATGATTATTTGGGAAGAAAGAATTAACTGACGATAAAGTTGTTGAAATGCACCCTTAATTAAAGACTCAAATAAGATTTTCTATCCTATTTACAAAGAGGGTTATAGAATATATTATGCTTACTTTGTAACCTTTTACATTCTACTTGACTTCTTTTTTATTTTGGTGTAATGTTTTAAGGCTCAGGCAACAAACTTTTTTTATTTAAAATTCCCAATATCAATATTGATTTGCTGTATGAAGAATATGTTCTGTTGAAATCATTCCATAGAAATATTGAGACAAAAGACCTCAAAAATACCACAGATGTTTGGATAAAAATTTTAAATGCGTGCGAAGTACGTAACACAGAAAAAAAATATTAATTTTGTTTTTGCTTTGCCTCACTCAGATGCAATGAGTGAGCGAGTATTTAGCTCAATGTTTAATGCATGGAAAAAGGATAGAAATAAATTAGACCTAAAGAATGTTGAAGGAGAACTGTTGCAGAAAACCAATCATAATATGTCATGCAAAGAATTTTACTCATATGTACTAAAAAATAAAAAAACTGTTAAAGAAAATTTGCTCAAATGAAAAGTGTTGCTAGGTAAATATTTTCTTTTTGATAAAATAAATCAGGTTTATTGAATATGTATTGTAAACAATTATGAAAAACATTTGATGTTAATACAGTCCATTCCAGTTATTTGGGACACATTGGGACTAGTGCATTTTGGCCCAATTAAGCGGCTGCCCCAATTATCCGAAGTTTCACGTATTTAGTTAAAAATACAATGTACTCCCCCTTTACAATTGGTTCACTGTACAATAAAATCATGTTACGACGAACTCAACATAGTAAAGTACCGTTCACTATACGATGTGTAGTAAGTGCTGGTCATTGTGATCACGTTTGTGAATTGAATTTTAATTCTATTAAACAGCAATTCTAATTAGCAAAAATAGGAGGAATATTATCCACAGGCTATAAAAGCAAAGATATATTAAGCACAAATTTACCCTTTATTACCTTACCTTACCAGTTAAAAAATTAAATGATACATGGAAATCAGAAGAATATACATTATAATCGGAATAATTAATACGTACTGTAATATGTACATACGAACTAGTTGACATTTCTGTTCACTGACATTTGTGGGTGGGGGTTAAAATTTAAAACAGTAAAAAGATAAACAATCAATAACAAAGAACACGGCACACACAAATTGCAAGTAACACAATATGTGCAAGTGAGAACAGAGTAACGAGTTACAAAGCTTTAAAAATAAGAATGAAGAGAAGATCTGAAAATTAATTTTTTTATATGATTGAAGATTTTATGGAAGTGTAAACACATTTCGCCATAATAACCCACAGAATTCCAGCTGTCAGTATTATCGCAAATTCAGTAAGATCGAGTTTACTGTCCGTTTATGATAGATTTCACTAACAGAAAAGCCCAATAAACAGGTGACTGCTAATTGTTTTTATTGTTTTAGGGTTGTGACCTCCAGAATTTCGACCGAACCACATGGTACCATCAGAGACAATCGTAGGGTAATCTCCAGTGCTGCGGTCTCCTGCCCCGATTAAACGGCATGCTGTCCCAATTAAGCGAAGTAAACCCTGGCTATTTTCTCGATTGATTTCTGTTTTTTAAGATTTGCCCCAAATAAACGGCTGCCCCGATTAACCGGTGGCCCAAATAACCGGAATCCACTATATTTATAAAAAGTTTCCTTTAGCATTTATAACTCTTGCAATAAAATTTTCCAAATTAAACGAATTAAGCACGGGCTATAATTCGGTTAATTTTATTAAAATTTGACTAATTTTGCATTCCACGAACTTTAAAAATCAACAAAATATAGAAATAAAATGGTTTATTAAAATTGTCCAGTTTTCTTAAGATATAATGCGAGTACCCCTAAACAAGGAATGAATACCCCAAACCTCGAATGAGTACCTCGAGATCAAATTTTTAATCTGGCCATCCTACGTTACAGTGACGTTTCTTCTCCAACTGACTTCGCAGTTTACACTAAACAGGGACCACAGAGTACTACTTTGTGACAGGGACACGACGAGAGTCCCGTGATGTGATAATAGTGTTTCCGCCTTTTTTTTTTTTTTTTTTATGAAAACCCCAAACACAAAAGGTATCAAAACCTATAGTAATTAGTACCGTGCATGGGTTGAAGAAGTATGGGGGAGAGGGATCAGCCCTGCAGAATCACCTCTGACTAGAATTTATTGATAAGCTCATGATATAAACTATTCTTGGGATTGACATGATTGAACAAACTCGTGACAGAATCCCCATTCTTTGGGATTTGATTTTGCACTCCCTCAAAGTGGAACATGCGTAATCAGTAGCTTGCAGGTTAAATTACATTGAAAATCTTTTGTTGATTTAATTCTATGAAATTAAATTCCACGAAAAAAAAAATTTAAAGATAATTGATATAACAATAGTGCTGTGTTTTTATAATTTCAAAAAGAACAGTAAAACAAATACAAGTATTGTATTATACTTTTAATTAGCTTTGGTTTTATTTTTTCCTTTTGATTACCATTTTTATACACCAATGCATCCTAATGCTGTCCTAAAAATTATGTTACATAATTTTACAATTGTAATACTACTCTTATTTTTTTAAATTTTTATTTCCATTTCTATTTTTCTGTTTCTATTTTGCTTGCTGCCTAATAAATATAACTGATTTTACTTTCAAATCTAATATCTAAACTTATTTTTAATTGTTCCTTACTGTAATGTAAGATTTTCGATTTTTTAATTGTTTTCGTTTTAATTTTTGGAGAGTATCATATGGAAGTGTTCTATGTATCATATTGAGGTAAACTTCTCTTATTCTTTTACAAATATCCAAACTTGTATTAATTTCAGAATAGACATGGTATACCTGTGGAAAATGTCAACTTCAATATAGAAGAAACCACATCATCTAAACCACTAGAATCCACAGCAGTATCAATTGCAGAAGCTCAGGAGTTTCTACCTGAACATCAATCTAATGAATCTCTTGTTGAAATGGTCAAATTTCAAGAAACTAATGAAGCTACAAGTATTTTTCCTTCTGCCTTTCAGGTAATATTTACTGCCTTCAATCAATTTGCATTTTAAGAATCTCTTATGGCTAGCACTAGCACAGTGTAGAAGATGGGGGAAAAAAAATATATATATATATATTTTTTTCATACCATGCCAAGTTAGTGTGGGAAAAAGAGTTGTGTTCAAAGGTGCATTAGATTAATTTAAGCACATTAGCATATATGTGTGAAGCACCTATATGTGTATTCACCATGTTTATCCATCTACATGACTTCTAGTGAATGGATTTTCATAAAATTTCATATTTGGCTCTCTTTTAGAAAGATTTGTTGAGCCATTACAAAGTTCATTAAAATTGGACCAACAGAAATCTGGCATTTTTATTTCTTTGTCCATCCATCCACTTGTAATAATTTGACCCCTGGTGGATGGATTTCCATGAAATTTTATATAGTATGAACCAGAGCTGTAATGCTCAATATGTTCTACGTTGATAACAATATTTGTAAAATAATAAGAGGAGTTTACCTCAGTATAGTACGTAGAACACTTCCGTATGATACTCTCCAGAAATTAAAACGAAAAAATCAAAAAACTTACATTAGAGTAACAAATAGTTTAAAAAATAATTTAAAATCATTTTAACACAATAAAACTCAATTTAACGCAATTAAAAATAAGAAAATTAAATAAAATAATTTTAATTAAAAAAAATACGGAAGGAAGAAAAGAAAGAAAAATTGTTTTGCAATTTTTTTCATTAAAATTATTTTAATTAATTTTCTTATTTTTAATTGCGTTAAATTGAGTTTTATTGTGTTAAATTGATTTTTAATTATTTTTTAAACTATTTGTTACTCTAATGTAAGTTTTTCGATTTTTTTCGTTTTAATTTCTGGAGAGTATCATACGGAAGTGTTCTACGTACTATATTGAGGTAAACTCCTCTTATTATTTTACAAACATGAAATTTTATATTATTATTATTTTTTTTTTTTTTTGCATACATACTGACACCTCATGGCCTTAGTCACAAAATCAAGTAACAGCATTCAAGAATTATTAGAAGCATATTATATCAGTAGCAGAACAAAAGAACAAAAAAGAATGCTTTATAAAATTGATCAGAGGGTATTGTAGAATCAGTGTGAGAGGCAATTTAGGCCTGCTAAAAAAAGTATTGTAATTTATACTACAGTCAATCCTATCTTTACTAGTATGTGAGAAAAAGAATCTGAATTGTTTTAATTTGTATACATATAACTTCTAATTATTTTACACTTATTTTAAGTCATTTAGTAACATGTGGCAGTGCACACACACATATGATACATAGTAGCTTCTATTATTTTTTCCAGCTATTTGGAATCATTTAGTACCACCTGCAGTCACCATCCTGTAGTTTTAAATCATCCAATTATAAAATTAGTGAACCTTATTAATAACATAAATGCTTGCATTTTTATACTGTAAATTCTAGCATTCCACTAGATTACCATAATCTCTCTTCACTGCCACCTCTGACCTTAATGCACAAAGTAAAAAAATAATGGACTTGAGTTATTCTAAACTAGAAAAGGCATGGATATTTTTGGGCTTTCTTCTCACTATGGCTGAATTAGACAGCCTCTGGAGAAGGCTGCTTGACAAAAATATTTGCTTTCTTTTCTGATAAATCAGAAGAAAATTGTTCTTAAATTCAGGTAGTTTTTCTTATACATAAAGTTGCAGTGAATATGTTAATCTGAACTGACTTATTGAAAATTAGATACACCATTAAATTCAGTAGGTCATGGTCTGCTGAATTTAGTGTGAAAAATATTATTTTGTTGTATTTTAAAAATACACGTACTGACTGACATCACAATAATTAAAGTAAGCAAGTGCTGCTAGACTTCAGTGTTGTTAATCCATTTTCTTTTACCAACAATTTACTGAAGTAGAATCAGTGTGAGAGGCAATTTATGCCTGCTAAAAAAGTATCCATAATATGTTTGTTGTTCAAGGTTGACACAACTGAGCACATTATGACAAAGAATTGTGTTTAGAGATTGTTATCTTTACCTCCATTCAATAAGCCGTTGTAGTCAACTGATAGGATCTTGTCGTATTGCAAAATGTTGGACTGCACTGAACAGTGCATCTTTGTTAAATTTTGATTTAAAATAACAAAAACCACAAGTGAAACATTTGAACTTTTTCTTAAAATAGTTTATGAAGACTCTGCAGCGAGTTTTTGCATTTTTAGCATTTGCAGTTTTTTGCATTTGCATCAGTTAATGGTAAAAGATGGTGGCTGTACTACAAATGATTAACAACTTGCTGCTATGGCTGTTGTGCATTTTGTGTAAGCTAAATGGCATTCAGCCAAGGATATTCACAATGAAAGGAATGCTTTCAGCATATGACAAGAATTATTTATCACGTAAGGCTAAACAAAGCTGGATTGAAAAATTTTTTACAGGGATATTCAGTACTTCAGGTTGAAATTGTGAATGATGCAACTGTGCTTCTAGTAGAATCAGTGATCTGAGCCAATAGAAAAGATGATCAACAGTGTAGTCGAGATGCTGTGGGATATTTCCATGGTTTGGCCAATAGCATAATGCATAGTCACCTCAAATTTTAGAATGTGTGCATGCAATGGGTTCCCGGGGAACTAAAACCTGAACATAAAATGCATTGCATATGAATTGCATCGGAACACCTCTCCCACTACAAGGCGCCTCCGTAGCCAGGTGGGAAGAAGCAGCAGTGTGTAACGCATGCTTCTTGATTAGACCGGGGTTCGATCCCGTCACCACCAAATACGGGGATGCGGAAAGATCAGGGAATGATCACCGCATATTCCCGGAGCAATATGGCCTTAGTTGCTAATGCTCCTAAAAACCAAATAACAAACAAACAAATCCCACTACAAGGGGAAAATGACATGCTGAACAGGATTGTCATTGGCAGTGAAGCATTGGTTCACCACTTTCAATTTGAATCAAAACATGCAGTGATGCAATAGAAGCATCCTGGTTCATCTCCAGCAAAGAAGTCTAAGGCTGTGCCATCAGCTGGGAAGGTAATGATGACTTGTTTTCTGGGGCTATCATGTTGGTCTTCCTGTGCATTTTTGAAGGCCTGGAGATACTGGAAATGCTGCAACATACTGGATACTTCTTAAGGAATTTGTAACTCAGTTTGTAGTAAACAGCCTGGACTATTATGACATTGAGTACTGCTGTTGAATAAAAAAAAATGTATGGCTGCATGTAATGAGTGCAACCCAAGGGACTATTAATGATTTAGAGTGGAAACATTTTTCTGATGATGGTTACGTTGGCTACCAACATCTTTTTATGCAGTAGGTTTTCAGAATTTTATGTGGAAATGGGCATGCATATAAATGTTTTTGGTGATTACATTTAAAAATAAATATTTGGTCATTTTCTTGTTTTTTTTCCCTTGCTTTGTAACTTACCACCGCCTATTTCTATATATATGGTTCATATCATACATAGGAATATTTATTTTAAGACAAAAGAATTATAAAATAAAACATTTTTATCTATAATATAAAAATATATCTGTTAATAGACCTTGATGTGTTCTAAGTTTACACTTTAACAGAGAAAAATAAGTTTCATAGTAGCTTTATTCTGATTATAAATTTATCACAGATTGAAGTACCTCTTATTTTTAATTTTAAGGGTCTACAACTGTCAGGCCTTGCCAATGGGGAAATTGATGAAAAAACTGCATCTGCTGTAAATATTATCCAACAGATCATAGAACATGGAGCTCTGCAGCAGCAGGTGACTCTGCACTCTTTGGATGGACAAAGCTTAGTGGCTGTGAATCCTGAAGCCATTATAGTCCAACAAGATGGAAGAGAAGTAGTTTTAAATGATGCTGCTACAGGTGGACAGTACGTGATTCAGTATGTTACACATGCACCCGAAATAACAGTTGACGATGAGATGATTGTTCACACAACAAATGATGCTCACCCTGAAAAATCAGTATTTGAAGAATTTCAGGTTCAATACAGTGATGCTGCTGCTGCACAGGTATTAGGTGTAGATGACAAGGAAAGTGTAAAAGATGATAATGCATCCACTGAAACAGAAGCAATGGAATGCTAATGAATTTACTGTACACAAGTTTTATTTACTTAATTTTTTTGCATCATTCATCTTTATTTTTCATATTACATTATACTGTAAGATAACTCCTTTCCTACTTCCAATTATGATAAAATAGTTTCATTGAGTACTGTTAGTGCAGGTCCTCTGAAAAAGATTGAAATGAAAGGTGTCTCCTTCCACTAAATATTGCTCATTATGATAACTTGTTGAAATAATTCCATGAAATGCCAAATAATAATGGTTAGTTACTAGACATGTAAACAATTTTATTCTTTCATAAAAAAGTGTAAAATGCCAATCACAGAAACAAATTTTTTTAACTCCAATGCAGAATATTAGGGACTTTTTCATAAAAATGCAATTATAATTTGCTAAATTGTTAGTTTTTACGAATTGTAAAAAAGCTTCAGACTAAGTATTATGTTGGGAAAGCAACCAGTTTTACTATTTTTCACTTCAGTATCTTAATCAACTAGAGTCATTGTGTAATTTAATTAAGATGTACATTTGTATTTTTCTGGAACTCACTACCAGAAATGCCATATGCATTTAGTGCATGTGTGCGTGTATATATATATATATGTGTTCTAGTTTATATGTGAAGAAAGCTGTACATAGCAAAACAACAAAACTTTCAATAAGTAGCAGTGGTGCTATATAAAAAATTATTTATTACATGCTATATGCAACCTTTATTAACATACTGTATGATTTTTGTTTTTATTTTCTTCAGCTGTACTGTAAGCCATTTGCAAAACATTGTATAATAGTCCATACTTGTAAAGACAAATCCTTCCATTTTAAGTGCATGATATATTTGAATGCACTTGCTAATATTTCAATGTATTTGTAAAATTTTCTCCTGTTATAGACTATATTTTTGTATACTTAACATCATTCACCAGAGGTTCATTAAACTCAGGCAGAAAGATTTTATATAATACTGTAGAATCTCTAACCATTTATGTAAATATAAATCATTGGTCATTTCATGAATGTGTGTCAAAATGCAAATCACAAATTGCCATTCATATATATTATATTTATAAGTAGTAATTATATTTCCCATTTTACCAACTGTGATATATACAAAGTGAAGTGTGTATTTGATTTTTTTTTTTTTTTTGTTTGATTGGCAGGATATAAGTAAAAAAAGTAGAAGTCTATAGATTTTACATTTGCAAAATTCAGTCCTTTTTGACATGTAGATATTGTAAAGATAAAAGAACATGAATGTACATTGTTTACTAGAGATTAACTTGCTATGAAATTTTTTTCACAATGGAATATTTGTTTCTGTTCCATTAAATTGCTTTTGTGTATGTACTTCATCTCTGATTTTGAACCTGGAGACCTTTCAGCAAATCTTTTTTCTCCAGTTATGTGCCATCTTTTATATCATCTTCCTTTTCTCCAAGTACAATCAGTAATATAAGCATCTAGAACATGGTCAACATCCTGTACCACATATGCACATGACACTACTTTAGTAGGCATCTCCGTAGCCAGGTGGGCAGGAGCAGCAGTGCGTAGCACACGCTTCTTGATTAGACCGGGGTTCGAGCCCGTGCCTACCAAATACGGAGGATGCAGTAAGGTCGGGGAATGACCACCGCATATCCCCGGAGCAATATGGCCTTAGTTGCTAATGCTCCTAAATAACCAACCAACTAATTTAGTGTCGTGTGCCTTCATTAATTGCAAAATGATTCATCATCCCAGCAAAGCTGTTACAAAAGTCATAACAGATAGGCATGCCCATTTTCCATTTAATTTCAAAATGAAATTAAATTGGAAAACAGAAACACTTGTGTTTCAGTGTAGGGCCCCTCATCCTGTACACCCATTTTTTTCCAAAATAATAGGGTGGTTTCCTTGTGTGTAGATACCTCTCGCTATAAGCCTCATAAATTAAAATGCTGTACTCTGCTTTACATAGTGGCAAGGCTTATCAGAAATTCAGCATTTCTGCGTGACCAATGATTTTATCTTTCTAGAAGTTTAGGGTGTGATGCCAAAATAGTTTAATAGAAAAATATTGATTACAAAATTGATTGTATTAAAAAAAATTTTTTGAGAATTTTAGTCTTACATGTTATGTTATTGATAAAATATTACAACTGCTGACTTGGATGTTAAATAATTTAATGTTCAAGTCAATGG
Organism: Mastigoproctus giganteus; assembly: GCF_048544385.1. NCBI lineage: Eukaryota > Metazoa > Arthropoda > Arachnida > Uropygi > Thelyphonidae > Mastigoproctus > Mastigoproctus giganteus. The sequence goes on along the minus strand of NC_143584.1, from coordinate 25,212,070 downwards.
TTGCAATATTTTATCAATATGAGTATACCTGATGCCCGAGGTCTCTTCTGTTATGTTATGATATATTTCATTCATGCGTATGTTAGAGAGACAGACATTAGAAAGTATCTAATTTTTAGAAGTTCTGGCTAAAATCTTCACACAAACTATAGTACGGCTTTAAAAAGAGAAATGTTCCTTTAATTAAGTTCCTAATTCTTACTGTTATAATAAAATAAATTCTGTTATTATTAACTTAAGCTGGCAAACTTAGCATACTACCTGCCACCAATTATAATTAAAAAATAATGTTTGTTATAAACGAATAATAATAATTTTACTATTATTATTCTTAAGTGGATCCAGAATGTTAACATATAAAAGATATTTGATTTAAGCACTCTTGACTCAAGATATGACAAAATTTTGAATTTGCTATACCATATTTCTCAACATGACCCTTGCATTTTCTGGAACATTAGCTTAAAAAGCATTTAAGCTTACTACTTTATGAACAAGTTAGTGCAGCGTATCATTTTAGTTCATAGTAAATCACTGAAGTAGGTAAAATGGCATTATTTTTGTTACATCTCATATTGTGAATGCATTCACATGTTTCTGTGATATTGCACTACCTCGTATAAGCAACGCTTCCCCAGTAGAGAAGACTAATGTTACTTATTCTTGGTGGATAACCACCACCCAGATATCACCATTTTGAAGCTTGTTGGCTTCTAATCAGTGGGCAGGTAGATACCCTGGTGCTACAATGATTGACAACTTAGTTATGAGGGTGGTGATATCCGCTGAGAATAAGTATCATTAGTCGTCTCTACTGGCAAAGCATTGCTTATTCAAGGTAGTGCAATATCATGGCAACTTGTTGTGAAAGCATTCACAATATGAGATGTAACAAAAATGATGCCATTTCACCTACTTCGGTGATTTACTATGAACTAAAATAATGCTTTGCGCTAATTTGTTCATCTAGTAAGTTTCCTGTAGTTTGAGGTTTTCAGCTTTAAACTCGTTTTTAGGCTTGCTACTTTATTATATGTTGTTATAATTAATTAGAAAAGTGCAAAATCATACTTCTTTGGATTACAGATGCAAATTAACTTAAGGATAAATTAGTATGTGTGTAAGCTCCATGAGATATGACTACACAGACCAATACTATACTTATAGAAACAGTGAAGAGATGGGGGAACTAAATTAAGACTAAGTGTATTGCATAAGGAATATGTACCTGATAAATTAAAATATGTTAAATAAATATAACTGGCTTGTTGATTTGCCATTATGGCAAATTTCAAGCCAATTATGAATAAATTAGACTGGCCCTTAAGCAATACTGAGACTAAATGTTGTGAAATATCACTAATGGTACTAAAAACCAATCACAACAATAAGCAATATATGAAACAAAAATGAATTAAAACAGAGCAACCACAGAGTCCTGTCACATCAGAAGGCACAAAACATGGGGAGTCTGCATTTAAAACCACAATGTGAGCAATATATATGGAACAGAAATAAATTAAACAGAGCGACCATTGAGCCCCATCAAGTCAAATACAACAAGCCATAATACAATTGTTGCAGAGTCTCATTTCAAACATTAAACAAATGAATGCATCTTTAAGATTTTTAGTATATTTAATAGATTTGATAATAGAGAGCTATTGAGTGCTCTATAATTCCTATATTCTATTATACCATGAAACAACAAGGATCACCTTTATTTTAGATATAGGAAGCTTCTTTTCCAACCAACTCCTAGTCCAACGCGCTAATAATTCTTTGGGAATGGGAAGGCGATATCAATTTTACAAAACATGTTTTGTAAAACTGATATCGCCTTCCCATTCCCAAAGAATTATTAGCGCGTTGGACTAGGAGTTGGTTGGAAAAGAAGCTTCCTATATCTAAAATAAAGGTGATCCCTGTTGTTTCGTGGTATATTTAATGTAATATTTCATAACCTTTGGTCTCTGTGTTGCTGAAGATGTGCCAGTCTATTCATAATTGGCTTATATTTTACAAGCCAATTATCTGTCACTTTTTTTTAGTGCAGTGCTAGTAAAAATTTTTCAGAACTAGTCAGTAAACTGCTGTGCAGATTTAATACTCGTACAGTTGCTCACAAAGTGATCTGTTCAGGAAAGGTATATTTGATGAAAAAAAAAAAAAAAAAATGTATGATAGTATAGCATGTTATTTCAGGAATATTTTATCTCTGCTTTTGCATACTTTAGAATTTTAATTCAAAGGCTGTTTGTCGATCATTTATTGTATTTGCCTCTTTCTGCAACAGTTATTCTTAATTTAGCTTTCCTAAATATTTTATATCACAATGCTTATCCCACTCTGTTAACTTATTCTTAATTTAAATCTGTAATTTACCTGAATTAGGTTCAGCCAGCATGCAAATCATTATGTTTTGCAACCACTGATGCTTTTCTTGTTATTATCACTTCAGTTTATATATAAAGATTTTTATTGTAGATATATCCCAAATGTGGCACAGTTCTGTATTATCAGTTTTTATTCTGATGAGTATGCTTTTAGCTGCATCGTTATTACCCAAAAGGAAACTGTCCCTTGTTGACCAGCATATTAAAATTGTCTAGATTTTTTTTTAAAAAAAAGTTCTGCTTTTTTTTTTATACCTTTTTATGTATACTATTAACAAATGTGCATTGTAAGAAAACTTTTAAATCATATTTCCTGTTTTAATAGTATCTTTGGTACAGAAGAAACATGAAACGTGCAGATTGACTCATGAACATACACACTTGTACAGACAAAATACAAAACAGTGCAATGTGGTAAAAGATGCTAATGCACCTGAAACTCTACAAAATGCAGAGATGGTTAAATTCAAAACATTGATTCTAAAATTCTAGTCAGTTTTTAAGCTAAATTTTCATTTGTGCTTCAGTTAAAGGTGTTAATAGTAACCAGTTGAAATATCATTTTCCGCTTTTAGTTAAATGGATGAAACAGATATATTTTTTAAGGTATTAAATCTCATTTTGTTACTTTTTTTAGTGCTGTGCTAGTAACAATGTTTTCAAAAACCAGTTGCTCAGTAAACTGTGCAGATTTAATACTCATACAGTTGCTCACAAAGCAATCTGTTCAGGAAAGGTATATTTGATGGGGAAAAAAAAATGAATGATAGTATAGCATGTTAATTCTGTAATATTTTATCTTTACTTGTGTACTTTAGAATTTTTATTCAAAGGCTGTTTGTGCTGTTCATATTAAGAACACATTCTTCCAGATACAAGTTTTTAAAAAAATATGCAGTCATTTTACTTGCTCCATTAAAAAGCATAGCTAAAGTGGTTGATAAACAGAAATAAACCTTCCAGGGATAGTTTTTAGAGTAAAGATAATAGTGCTTTGATTTTAGTTACATAAATGTCTTCCTATTTTTATAATTAATAGGAAATAATCTGGAGAAAGTTGCTGCCAAAATTTAGCTTATAGTGTGCAGGGTTCTCCATAAAGGAATGAAATTAAATAAAGGATAACCAATTAATTCCTCTGTCATATATTCCAAAAAAAAAGCAAAATATATATTATTATTTTTTAAAATTAATTCTGAATACTGTTTGAACTTTTCAAAAATGGCCAGTGAATTTTGATTGGGAAAAAAATAAACTAAAGCAGAAATGCACTAAGTATGAAGAAACATTTTACTACCATGTGTCTACTAATTCTTTTACTTTTTGCTGTTCAAATCTCCAGTCATTTTTAATTTCAAACGGCCATAGTTCCAACCATTCAGAATTGGACATGTTTACATTACTTTTATATTTTATTTTGGACCTAGGAGAATATGTCCCAAAATTTTTTTGCATACTCCTGAAATATTCTGTGTACAGTATATATATAATTATGCCATTAAGTGTTTAATTTTTTTTTCTTCTAAGCTTGTGGTGCACTGTGCCATTTGTTCTATTTCAATAAATGTGAAATAGTATCCACAAGAAAGCTAAACATATGAATTGTAAGTTTACAGTAATTAACCATAAAGCAGTTTAGAAATCAAAGTGGAATTGGGAAAGTTTGTACCACATAGAAACTTGGGCATGAGCAATGCAGTTTAGCAAAGAAGTGTTTTGAAAATTGCTAAAAATAATTGATTAATAGATCTGTCCCCTATAAGTACAGGATAGCTCTTTGTAAAGCAAATACAAGAGTTAGGTGTGCATTCAAGTTATAAGATCTCCAACTTTATTTCTCACAAAATAATCAAATTATATGGGTAGAACTGCCTTTGTTTTTTGCAGTATGTTCTGAATGTTTTCAGAAGATGGCAGCACAATGCAGTACATCATATTGATTGCAGTACCCTAAATGGTATACTTTGTTCATAATACTTAAAATGGCATTCATCAAGAATGTCATTATCTGATTTTTGCATCTCACTGGGGAAAATCCCACTTGCAATCTATTGGGAAATGTCAGAAGTGTATCCTGCAGGCCTTATGGATGTGAAAAATGTCGTACCTGGGTATGTAAGTTTTGTGAAGGACAGGAGTCTTACAAGGATGGAGCACATGATCAAAGATATTGAACCTGTCATTCTGAAGCTAACATCTGCCTGGTTCAGGAAATGGTTTGAGTGACAGATCAACAGTGGATGAAATTACAACAGCTACAGAAATTTCTATTGGATCCATGCATACCATACTCCATGAAGATCTCAGAATGAGCAAGGTAGCTTACCCAGGAACAAAAAGTCAACTTGTGTGAAGCAGTGCTGCTGCAGTGACTCATCAATCCAGAAAAGAAATGGCAGCCTGTCCAATGGAAGCAAACTGATTCACCACCACCCAAAAGGTTGTGTTTCTGCAAGTGCAAAGAAAATTGTGGTTACTGCTTTCTGGGATATTGATGGAATACTTGGGTCCATATTGTGTGCCCAGGTATTCCATCAATATTCCAGAAAACATTGTGTAACCAAGGGCTATATTGACAGGAAACTCATATGAAGAAGTTCTGAAGAAAAGTTCCTCCCAGCACTTCAGAAAAAATGTCCATCCAGACAATCACATTCGTTTCCATAAGGGCAACTCTTCCCCCTCATCGTTCTGGAAACATTCAAAATATTTTAAAAGAAAACATTGAGGTTATCCCAGACCTTCCATACTCGCTTGGCCTTGCACTTAGTGATTTTGGTTGTACCTAACAATGAAGGATGCTGTTTGTGGCAAATTTCCTAGCTGACAAGCAGCTGCTTCTGCCATTTACCAGTGGGCTGAGCATATCTCCAAAGAGAGCTTTGCTATGGCCTTCAGAGCTTGGAAGAACAGTTGCAAAAAATGTGTGCAGCTTCTGAGACAAGTGTCACCTCTGTATCTTGTGTACTTTGAGAAATAAATATGAAGACCTTAACTTGAATGTGCCTTGTACAATCTCTCTCACAAAAGTTTCCATTTAAAAATATTTGAGCACATTTGGAGTATTGACAGAATTTTCTGATCATATACACATCACAAAGAACTGGAAAATTGTCTTTTTTTATTGTAAGCATTCACTAAGTTTAAAAATAACTATATATAAACCAAAGAATGCTTATAAAATTATTTTCCAAAAAGCCAGGATACTGTGCATAATAACATCTCCGTGTATCTACTTCTTTACTTGCAGTTACTCAAAAAATTTGCTTCACCTTTAGTGACATTTCTAAGTGCTATCAGGATTCAATAACTTATAAATTACTTAACAAAAACAGCAGTCAAAGTAACTTGCAATAACCTGTTCCAGAAACTTTTACAAAAACTTGGCAAGTTGATGTTGGTAGAAAGTCAATCATATAGTACTGTACTTTGCAGTGCTCACACTACTGTTTTTAATGCTAACATTAAAGCCACTATTAAATTATAAATTTGTATATTAGGAAAAATCCAAAAAAAGTGTTTAAATCCCTCCACTTTTAAAGAATTTTGTTTTCATCTAATATATAAATTACATAATTTTAAACCAATTCCTAATCACAAATTTCCTTTCACTTTAATAATGAATTGTAGTATTTATTATATACAGTATGGCATTTTAATGCAAATATAGTTCCTATATTTCCCTCTCTCCTCCAACTAAGTATTTGTTAGAGGTGCAATAAGCATAGCTGTTTTCAGCAAGGCTGCAAATCCAGAATGAAATTTCTTTACTAACTGATAGTGATAAATGTTTGTTAAAGCTTAGAAAAACACATTTATCCAACACAATCATTTTGGATTACTGGAACATATCAAAATCAAAGAGTTAGGTTTTTTTTTGTACTATGTGTTTGTGAATATCCTGTATATAATTTTGTATCCCTCTTTAAATCTAACCTTTTAAGTTTATAACTTAATTCTTCCGTTATTTATTTCAAATATAAAATGCTTTCCACAAGTTTTCAGCAGTTGGTATGCATGTAAGAAAATTCTGATATTACTTTTAAGAAGTCTTAGCTGTTGCAGAAGTACATCATACATGGTATAGTTTATATATATTCTCCTCTTTGAAATGTTCATTTCGTTTGGTCAAATGGAAATGTATAGTTTACTTGAATTACATTTTCAATAAGAAGCAGGAATAAGTTTTTCTTTCATATGTTGCATACAAGTTTTGGTGTATCACTTGTTTTAATTAACCATTTTAGATGTATATATATATATAGATCCTTTTCAAAGAGTGAATATATTGTGTATATGTAAATATATTTGCATTAATAATTAAACTGTTATGTTTGGAACAATTTGGAATTAGTCATTTTTTTGCTTTATCACCAATTATTTTGATATATAATTAAAAAAAAAAAATTCTATAATCAAACTATACCCTCTTAAATTCATTGTAACCAACTCAAGAATTGTGTTTATGCATCAGTAGAATGTGAAATCCATTAGGATGAAAATAGGAAAAATTCATGCATAAAATTCTTATCACTAGTGAATAAACATCTACTAATAAAATAAAATGTTTAATTACTGTATTAAACAGAAAACTTGAAATTCAAAATAGTAAAAAGACAATGGTAATGATAAAAAGGGCTCACATCTGGTTAGTATGGGCTTGGCACCCACGGCCCCAAGCTGGATATCATCATTCTTCTCTTTCTTGGCAATTCCATTCTACTTCTGATTATTCTTGTTTTTTCTCTCTCACTTACACACACAGTAATTCAGAATTTTTTTTTTTTTTTTTGGCTGGTGCAGTATAAGCCTCAGGCTTTCTTGCACCATATGATATAAGATTTGAAATCAAGATGCATCATCAGCTCAATGTATATGGCAAATTAATAGTATCAATCCCAGGCTTTCATATAATTCAAAATGCAATCACATACAAAAAAAAAAAAAAAAAAACAGGAGTGACAACTCTTGCATTATAGGAAAGTACTGTGAATGGATTCAAAAATTGATGAAAAGAGGGCTGATGGATTTAATTGATTAAAAGAGAAAGCACTGGATAGTTACAATTAATGTGATACTAATTCATATTTATTTAGATTATAAGAATATATGCAGTGAAACTAATAACATAAAACAAGAAAAACCTAAGTGAGAAATCATTGTCAAAGAGCCAAGATGAGTGGTTCAGCTGCTATATACAAAAAAGAAAGTAATTCAGATAGACCCATTATGAAATCAAATCGGATCACTTCATATGAATGGCATTGCTGACAAACTGAATAAAAATTTGGACCTATATATATATATATATATATATTCACATATAAATACATTACAAGAGACAGGGATACTGGAAGATAAACAATTAAAAAAATTGGAAACAAAATTGTTGGAGCTATAAGAAAACAAGGCAGCTGGAGCCAATGGAATTGATCCACTTATGTTGAAATTAGCAAAAGAGCAAATCATCAAAAATAATTAGAGCATCCTTGGATTTGGGGTAAGGCCCAACAAAATAACATGTGCAATGTCTCTCCTATTCACAAAATCTGAAATGAAGCCAAACTTTCCCTGTTGTATTACTGATTGAGAAAGTATTCCCAAGATGCTGGCCTCCTAAAAATCATTCATAAACTGTAAAAACCTAACACCAAATCACACTGTCCCATTGTCCAGATTCTGCCTGCCAACCTGGATGAGCGGCTAGAGAGATTAATAGCTGGCAGAATCTCAACTTATCCCTAACAAACTACCAAATGTCCCCAGGCACCTACAGGTTTAGCCCGGGGAAGTTGAGTGAAAATGCCCTGGCTAACATCATAGAATGCATTGAAGAAAGCACAAGCAAATATGTCCTAGCAATCTGGTTAAGTTCAAAAGGTGCCATAAACTCTGGTGGAAAAGTATTCTTGATTATCTTCTCATAGTTGGCTGCTCCATCCATCTCTTCAGCAAAAGTACACTTTTCTTTCAGTAAAGTAGTTTTTGACAAAGCTATGTTGTTATTTTGGTTTTTAGGAGCATTAGCAACTAAGGCCATATTGCTCCGGGGATATGCGGTGGTCATTCCCTGAAACTTTCCGCATCCTCTGTATTTGGTGGTAACGGGCTCGAGCCCAGGTCTAATCAAGAAGCATGTGCTACACACTGCTGCTCCTGCCCAACTGACTAAGGAGACACCTTGACAAAGTTAGTTTACTGAAAAATCTAATCATTAAGGCTAAAAATCGATCTGTCATGAATAGCCGCTTGAGAGTGCGCACAAAGATCCATTTTAAGCCCCCTCTTCTGGAACCAAGTTATGGATAACTGGCTTCAAAAACAGCATGATATGCATCAAATTGTGTATGCCAATGATCTCACTATTCTACTCCAAGCAAATGCCAGAGTTGAAATTGAGAATTCAGAATGTAAATTCGGCCAACTATGGGATCTATTGAGTTGGTCAACTCGCAGCAAGCTAAAAATCTCATTGGTGAAACCAAAAATGATCTTCAAGGGCAAGCTGAGACATAAGATTGGCGAATAGGGGAAACCCTGGAGCCCGCCAAAAAAAATAATAAAATACTTTGAACTTTGAGACATAAGATTGCTGACAATAAAGCTGCTAACAAAATAAAAATGTTCATGGGTATGCTGATCAGACTTGCCAAATAAGACTGATCTTAAGAGAAGAATGCTATCTGTTCTATACAATTCAGTTTTCATCCTCCATTACCACCTCACCTCACCTTTGGGATAAGGGGCCTGGTACATTGAGCCAAGTTTCCTGCATGCTGGAAGAAGCTGCTGTTAATACAAAGATCCATGGTTTTTTCCATTATTAAGGTCTGCAGAATGGTCTCAATTCCGGCTGCACGGGATCTTGGGATAACTTCTACTGGATCTTCATATTGTCTACCAAGGGCTCTGTTATAACATCAAACTCTACAAATGATTAGTCAGAAGATTCCCATATATTATTCATATTTATATGTATTCACATATATATATATATATATATATATATATATATATATGTAATATACGTGATGAAAACAAATTGCTGCAATATGATATTGGGTAAGTTACTGCTAAGAATAAAGAAGACCAGTTTTCTTCAATGTTAAAAAAAAACCCATAAAAATTGCTCAAATCATTGATGGGATCTGAATCTAGGCCTTCTGCAGAAAAGACCTCAGTAGTACTACTCATAAGAACCACAAATTTAAAAGAGAATTAGTCAAATTATTAGAAGGGTTCACCAGTTTTTTTTTTTTTCTTTTTGTTGTTATCTTAAGCTTGCTTCCTTATAATAGGCACAGTGCCATATTGAGAATAAAAAAATAAATAAATGGATAGCCTATTTGAATTCCAGTAACAGTACTATACTGTATATCCCGTTGGATAATGTAAATCTCTGGAAAGCAAACCATTAGATAATGCTTGCTGTACTTTAGCCTGTTAATGGGAATTGAACATACAAACCTTTGTGTGCATAAGATGTGGTGTAATCACTCTTCAATAATATTCTAAATGTAAAATAAAAAGGCCATATATTTCTCATGCTTTATTACAGCTAAAACAGTGATTCACATGCTTTCTTACCTTTTGTTAAACAAATATTATACTTTAAGAGAATACATGAAAAGTTTATTACACTCCATACATTATCACTACTGTTTTTCATTCAAACAGGTACCAATTTAAATATAGTACCTGCAAATTGCATTCCTTAAGTTAAACTTTCATCCACCTTATAAATACTTTAAAATGAAACACACGGTAACACATACATATATATATGTTAATGCTCTATTCTCTTTAAAAAAAAAAATCTACATCTTGAAAGTAGTAAATTTTAAGCATGCAAAGACTTTTCATCAGAAAAGATCTAAATAATGCATAGTTATTATACAACAAATAAATAATTGAATCCCATTAATATATTTAACACTAATACTTTTTGCAATTTTAAACCCTTTAAATGCATACTTTTCTAACTTGAGATCTATGGTACTAGCAGAGTTTAAATCATGTACACTAACACAACCCTATAAAGATACTTTATGTGAACAGAACACGGAGGCTGTTCCACAAAATACACAAGACTACTGAAACGCAATATGAAATCAAATTGTCCAAAAATCACAGTTGCAAAAGTTTAATATTCGATTAACTCTAAAAAATTTATTTGTGACTCTGAGGCACTTGGATATGTCTTGAAAAATGACCATATTCTATAATAAATTAGCCATTTTTATTATACAATATAAATGGATGGACTGTGAGTCAGAAGTAGCTTGAATCTGTAATCAACTAAAAATTTTTATATTTATTACCAATAAACTATTATTCAAGCAGTGCACATAAATGAGCATTTTGTATATGCATAACAAACTGTTGATGCTTATAACTCTTTTTACCATTTATCCTATTTTAATTATTATACATAACATATGGACATACACATAGAATAAATTGTTCTCTACACAGATATGAGCACAAAATGATATCATGATACTACCACCCAAAATAATTGTGCCTAAAATCTACTAAAGGTTACAATATCTATAACAACTGCTATATAATTATTTTACTATAAGGACCATAAAATCTTTTTTTAAATTAATAAACGTCCTTAAATAGCAAATGTTAGAACATTAATTATGAAAGTAACTAGCAAATCATCACAATTTTTGTACGATAACTAAATCTGTGTGGCAGCTACTGCGGAATAATAATAAATTATGTACTAAAACTCAAGACAATGCATATATACAGATTTATACTTTAAAATAACAGTACAATCCAAACACATTGAGATTCTACTAAAGATTTAAAGGTAATTTAATTTATTACATGCACTTCATATTAAGTGCTATATATAGAATAAAGCTGGAAATTGCAGAGTATCTCAAAAAATGCATACACTCTTCAGTAAATGAAAAATACATGATTATTTGGAGAGAAGCTGTGTCACACTTCCTAATTATGACATTTTGATTTTGCACCAAGGCAACTAAGGAAATGAAGCATCATATGTTTGAGGGTCAGTGTACCTGTTTTGAAGGACAATAAACCAGTTCTAGGAAGAAGAAAAAAAATACGCAACCCTTGCTGAAACAAACTAATTTGGCCGATGTGTGAAAGAAGTCAATAAGCATCCCCCCCCCCATCTACAAAAGTTCAAACCAGGACTTTTCCACATGTGGAAGGACAGTGATCATATCCACTATGATTACTGTCCTTCACATTCCATTTATGACCCTCACTAGCTATGAGGGCAATATATAAACAGAATAACTGTTCAGCCAACTGCTCTGAGGGAGAAAATAATGCAAGGTAGTTAAGTCATGCAAACTGGTACTATGCAAGTTGATTTTAAGTGGAAATAAACCTGAGAAACTGTGTTGTGCAGAAACAGAAAAAATAGCCGAAGCTAAGCCACTATCACATAACAATGTCAAGAATTCATAAGTTTTCGGGCTGATGACTCACTGCATTCAACATTTGTGAGAACTCATACAAATTCATGCAATCGCCATAAAAAAAAAAAAAACTTAATACAGTATATTTCTTAAGACTGGAAGCAGCCCACTGCACTACATCACATTTATAAACTACTAAGCAAAGCAAATAAATTTCATTTATGCCATGTGTTCACATGGCATAAATGAAAACAATACTAATCACTGTGAATAAACATATCCATAGTACTGATCACATTCCACTCTGTACAGAGAGAATTTGTGAACTACAAACATTGTAAGATAAGAAAAATTTCTCCAGACTAACACTGTATAAATCTGAAATGCCACAATATCCACACTATTTGTAAGTCAGTGACAAATTTGGGGAGGGGATAACTGATAAGTTTTAAGCCTGTCCTACTTGAAGTTGTAAAATACTAATATTGAAACCTTTCCACATCAACATATCAATTTTGGTACCACATTAAGCAATTATTATGTTTGTGTTCGGGTGACCCTGGATTAAAAAAAAAAAGTGGCTGCTGTGTTATCATAAAATTGTTTTGTGAAGAGATTATTTTCGAAATGAAAGATTTTTGATGCTAAAGATGATGAAAGGTCAGTAAGCTTCATTTTCATTACAACTCTGGAAAACATCAAAGTGGAAAAGCAACTTTCTGAACATTAAATAACTCAAAAGGATAGCAGAGAGGCTCAGACTATCATATTTTCACTATTATTCATAGCAATTTGAACAGAAGTAAACTCTAAACAATGGGTCCCCAATCATTGAATGCATTCTGAGAAGCAATAGTAAAATGAATGAGGATAAAATGTAAGGGTATAAATGATTCTAGAACTAGAAGCCATAATTTCAAGTTACGGGGAAGATGTTTAGACTGGATTGTCAGAAGTTTTATTTTAGTCATTGAGTTATAAATTAGTGGAATAAGTTATCTACATGGGTGGTAGAGGGGAAATTCAAAGGTCAGTTATCTATGGGAGGAGGGAAATGCATAGGTTGTCTATTTCCTATTCTTTTATTACTTTTTTTTTTTTTTTTTTTTTTTTAATTTTCTTCTTATTTTATTCTTGGTTGGTGCAGCATAAGCCATAGGCTTCCTTGCACCATGTGGCCATTGCTAATACTAATAACATCATTCAGATCACCATAACACTGACAAAAATTTCAATGTGCAGATCTTCAAAGATCTCTTAGAATTAGGTTTTTTTTTACGATGCAGGGATAACCATGCTAGACTACAAAAAAAAAAAAAGTACATGTATTGTTTTCGATTATTATTGCTCATTATTAAATCACTCAAAAGAAAACACAGCATCAAGTACTGAAAAACTGTTCTGCATTACACTCAATTTTGTAGAAAAAAATCATGTTAAGACAAGGAATTCCTGTATTCTTTTTTACTAACCTCATTAGCTCTGATATAGGTACCTTCAGTTTATTAGGCTATTTTTATTTCATTTTTTTGATCTTCACATCATTTAATATTGTTATTCACTAATGGTCAAACACAGATATTACATCTGTCAACCAGTTTCACATTTCTCTAATTTTCAACAAATAGTTTAACAGCACTTGTATTCTCAGTCCATGCACCTTAAATTTGCTACTTGTCTCAGTTATCTAAGGCAACACTGACTCTCACAATCACTACAAGCTTTCAAACATCAGCTATGGTTACCGAAAAGTGAAAGAACAGGAACACTGGCTTTCAAAGCCTTGTCATACATGATGGCATGTGACAATCTTCTGAGTGTTTTTATTGACTAATCGTTAGTGCTTATGTAATGTCAGGTGGGAAATATATTAAGACCAAGCTGAATTTGATAAAAAAAAATTTGCAAGAAGAATGATGAGGATAAATAGTTTAAAGATAGTTATATTTATGAGGTCTCTCAAGTCCATTGGATAATAAGGAATAGCAAAATGATATGCATGGGTCCAATAAATTACATATTCTTATGGATGGAACTGATTGGTTGGTTAGTTGTTGGGTTTTAGGTACATCAGCAACTTAAACCATATTTCACCACTGTGTACTATTTTGTCCATGCAAATTGTGTTCACAGTCTGATTTACATGTTGTGTGGACTGAAAAACTCTACTCCTACCACCTGAGATCAGCTAACTACAGACTCAATTGAAGAGAATTGGAAAATTTCTCCAGTGTCACTGATGGGAATCAAATCCAGACTCTCCAAACAAGTAATATGTGACAAAACTACTACACTGTTAAGGAGGACTGTAGATGAAGCAGTAAATATGACAGGTTGGGGCATTCTGCATGAATACTGTTCCAAATTTAAGGAAACTTGCACGTACTGGTGTTTTTTTTTTTTTTTTTTTTTTTTTGATTTGGTAGTTGTTGGCGCATCGGCTTCTGTGGCCATATTGCACCTCCCAAGGTTTTTGCAGTACTTTGATCCAAGCCCGAGGCGGGAATCGAACCCGCGACCTTTGGGTTGCCGGGCAGGTACTTTACCCACTCGGCTAGCCCGGTCGGCACGTACTGGTGTGCTCAGTTCATATACATGTTGCTTTCATCCAAAGTATGTTATCCATTTGCAGGCAACATTTTGGTGAAAGAAACTACCATTCTTAAACAAGAACACTAGCTCTCACAATGAAAGAATGCAAGACAAAATAATAAAATTCATTAAATGGAATTTTTTTGTGTGGTTTATCATATTAATAATTATGCATTCCAACAGCAATAAGGTTTGGTTCAGAACCATTTTAAGAGTCAAGTAAAATGAAAAAGATTGCCATGGTGACAGTGAATGTCCCAAATTAAAATGACTGGTTCATTCATTGTGCCATACAACTCCATTGCTTTAGATAATTTAGACAGTACTCCATATCAGTATTCCTATGAAAAAATATATATAAATAACATCCACAAAAAAATTAGGACATTTAAGCCTGACTGGTTGAAAAACAGATTCAATTGCATTCTTACATGTTAAAGCCAAACTGCATGAATAAATGTTAAAGTTTTCAGTACAGGTTTGTCCCAAATGCTAAAAATTGACACAAGTTATCCTTTTTCTGAAAAAAATTTATATTTAAAAAAATAAATGAATTATAATAATAGTAATAAATAAAAAGAAATGGAAGAATGCTTTTTGGCCAACCCAGAAACAGTCAACAAGAAAGCAACCAACAGCTTCTTAAAAATATATATTATATTCTCCATTAATTATATTCAGTTTATAATTTGAGTACTTCAACAAGTACTATTAAAAAATAATCAGGCCATTTGTATATCTAATCTTGTAAACCTGTATATGTTTGATTTATTGAAATGCGTACACATTTTTTGAGGCATCCCATCTTGAGAATATAGAGTAATACCATCAGTCAAAGTGGTATTCGAGAAATTCTACTATAAAATAGATAAAATATTTTTGTTAAAATATTTATTGCAAAATCATTATACTATTTTTCAGATTAGATTATTTTGTATGTATTCCAGCCTTAATTCATCATAAATAATAAAAATGCATAAAAATTCAATATGTATAGCAAATGCATATTTAGAAATTGTCATATAATATTCTATTAAAAACATTTCAAAAATGTACACTTATAATACACTCATGTGTAATTATACATCATTCACATAACCACTCAACTACACAGAATAGAGTATTTTAACCTGAAGTTTTAATTGTTATCCAAATATCATACAATGGAGTGCATAACCTGTTTTTCCCATTACAAATGGCAAAAATCAACTTGTAAAAGGAAACAGCATTAATTTTTTTCCTATTATAACAGCAATTCAGATTTACTTATGGGTGTTTTGAAGTCCTTTTGCTGAAATATTTTACCCAAAGGTAACAGAGAATGGAATGATTATATTATCAATGTGCATTTCTGACTAATTCTTGAAAACCTAATATAGGTCTATAACTTATTAAATCCACACGATTCCATTGAAATTCTGAAAGGTTATTCTCTCATGTTTACAATTACCAATGGAACATGTAAAATGTTAATACGTACACACTACAAAATTAAGTTAAAATCATCCAATCTTTATAGACAAGAATATATTATTGAAATAACAATTAGAAAACATTTACAATTCTGTTTTCTTTAATAAGCTCTTTCTTGTTTATGAAAAGAAGATGGTATGTAATACTTCATTAAATTTCATTCCTTCTTTAGAAGGAAAACAGAAAATTTGAATTTAACATCATCTTTCTCTCACTCTTTTTTACAAGTGTGATGTATTAAAGCGATTATTGCATTTTATTTTGAAGCAGTGCAGATAAACTACGGAGGCGGATAATGATACCACCGTTTTTATTATATAACTCTATACACTGCAGACAATATGTAGAGGAATTTCCTTAAATGGCAGTGAATTTAATTATTATCGCAATTATACACATCTTTAAAAAAAAAAAAAAAAAAAAACTACGACTAACAATTCAAAATGAAAAAAAAAAAATTGCAAAACATAAAGCAATTTGTACAATAAATAATTTGTAACAAAACTTATACATTAACAAAACTTATGAATATGTATAGCTAATGTGCATTTTTTACTGTCATTCTCGTACTCATCATCTCACTGTAAAATATATTAATAAGTATTCATAAAAAACCATTCATTCACTTTGGGAAACTTTCATTAAAATATTAACTTTTTTTGTGAACTACTAAAGGACGGTAAAGATGTGTCAGGCAAGGTAAGTAACAATGTAAATAGTCTCTTCAACTAGTTTTTTTTTTTGTGCGATTCTTTGTAAAATTTTTTTCACAATACACTCAGATAAAATATAATACAAAAAGTACAGAAATACTAAATATGAGTGCATTAACATTTGCGATTGTTGCTAACTCTTGAATGATGCAGCCAGTGATCCTTTCTATGAGGATTCTTGACACTTGATTGATAATGATAAACAGAGTTCTGTCTAATCAGTTGTGCTCGATTGAGTTTCCTTTGCTCTTGCCGCTTATGAGCTTTCTGCGATAAATGTAAATTCTCAACTTTCCGTCTTGTATCTATAATAACAAAGAATTAGAATAATAATAAATAAGAATTTAAAAATTGCAACCAACTCAAACATAAGCATATGATATTCACATACTTCAAATTTTGATTTATAAGTTAAAACAGGGTAGCCAACACTAGCCATGAACAGCTGTTGTTAGCGGCATGCCTCCCAGTATGAAAAAATTAAGGTAAAAAATTTTACAACCAATTTGATAAGTCCAAAATTAATACCAGTTTTATTACTAGGAAATTATGATCTGGATTTCGACCTGACAGGAACTTACAGTTCATATTTACCAAATTTCAGTTGAAGTATGGGTATCAAATCAGCTCATCACAATGATTCTGTAAGGAGGAACATTTATTTCCCTAAGTGTATAGGATGTGTAGAAGTGCACATGACATGCAGGCTGAAAAATCCAGAATAACTCATGGGGAAACCCTATACTCTCCATGTGAGATCAAGTTAACTACAATCTTGAATGAAGAGGACTTTGGAGATTCTCTCTCTCTAGTAGTTGACAGGAATCAAACCAAGACCTCCCACTCAAATGGCAGATGGAAATATATCTGTGTCATTGAAGATGAGTATAAGAACAATAGACTTTTCTGAAAGTAGAGTCTTATGTTGCAAAAAATTCTTTTGAGAAATAAGACAACTGCAAAAAAGGTTAGCGATCCATAAGATTGTTCATTTAGAAGATATTTATGTCAGACTCAATCAAAAATCTGAAAAATATCAAGAGCAACTGCTTGAGTTCCAACTTTTCCATCAAATTTGTCCAAAAGTTTCCTTACAATATAAAAATACAAAGAAATTCAGTTATTAATATAAACCAGTGGATTAACAATGACGGAAACCATGTTGGCGATCACTGGTTGGATGGAAGACAGACAGTGACAGTTGAATTTTTTCATTACTTTTGAAAGAGGAGAGGTAAGTGTAAATGGGGTAATAATTGGAAGAGATTTGTCATCTTTTTAAGGAAATGGCTGGAGCAAATTTCCAATCAGAAGGAAAAATGCTAGTGGAAATAGAAAGTGTAAAAAAGGTGACACAGAACAGGAGAACAGGTCTGGAGAAAACATGGAGAAATGTCATCAAAACATGGAGCTTCCTTGGCATCAAGATTTGTAAAAATTCTTCAAATGACCCTCTGCTGGAAGGCCATGTGAAGTAATTAGTGGGAGTGTACTGGGTATGGTAGGAGACTGTTTATTAAAACTGATACAGGAGTTAAGTTTAAAAGCTGTCATAAAATGTAGGAAGGAATAAAACTGCAACTTTATTAATTTGGTGCCTACTGTACATTGCACATTTTACATGCAACTGTATTTTTACTGTATTTTGTTGAACAAAAACTTTTTAAAATTACTCTGCGCATATGCATTTGCATTGTACTTACATAATAATAAATACTGTACAGTAATAAATGAATCCCAAGTGTTATTAAAAAGAAATGGAAAAGGTGGGTTTACTATACAGTACAGTACAACCTTGAATAATCAGAGTCCTACTGTATACTATGTAGGAATTTTAGAAAATTATAGCATATAGCATAAAGGCATACACTAATGTACCACTGCACAAATTAAAAACAGATTAAAATATGTTGAAATGCTGATTAATTAAAATTTTCCTTTCATAATTCAGTCTAAGTAACGTGTCATGGGCAAGGTATTAAAAAAAAAAAAAAAAAAAAAAAAAAAAATTTATGCTCTATCATTTTAACAAGCTTAAAATTTAATAAGTTTTGCTGAATTTTAGGCATGAAATCTGCCCTGAACGAATTTTGCTAGTTATCTCTTCACTCCCACCCAAACTTCGACGCTTGGAAAGATGCTCTACCTGTATTGGATTTCATGAAGAGTTGGCATCCCTGTACACGGCATATCATAGCTGACTCAACTATGCCTAATATATATTAAGATCATTTACTGCACATTCTCACAGGACAAATATGGCCACAGTTCACTTCAATTTTACATAACCACACTTCCTTAAAGTGTAATTTCCTTACAATATAAAATACAAAGAATACAAAGAAATTCAGTTAATATCAGAAACACAAAATGCATATTCAGTGGAAACCTTACTCCCTCAATCTGAGACAGATTACCTCCTCAATGGCTAAAAACACCCAGGGAGGGGAAATTCCTCCAGTCACTGAAAATATACAAACTTAGACATTTCAAAAATTGTCAACATCAGCTGTTGCCACAAAAGCCAATGTTGAAAAATAAATGAGTGGAATGTGAAGGATATGCAAACAATCTTAAATAACTTCAAGGGGTGTGTCAGGGTAGTAAACTATAGAAGAATACTTAGTCTTAACTGTGTCTACAGTAATGTCATGAGTGTTGCCAATAAAATGGCTGAATTTGAACTCCTGGTTAGGAAAACTAATGCCAATATAGCAAGGCTAACAGAAAAACATGGTGCTACCTGGAAATTGTGGATGACAAGTTCCACTATGGCATGTATAATGTATTTAGGAAAGATAGAAGGGGTGGTGGTGTCATGCTTCTTATCAAAAGCATGCCTGAGCATGAAAAGTGTTTGCGGAGTCTAAAGTTAAGTCTGCCAGCATAGAATCTGTGCGGTCTGAGTTAGTTGGAAGTGAAGGAACAATGAGAGTGGGGGTAATCTATAGACCAGAAATTTTTGAAGAGTACGACAAGAGTCTTTACATGCAAATAGAACAGGCAAGCAAGTGCAAATGTTTTATTAGGGCAATTTCAATCTGCCTCAGATTGATTGGAATAAGTGGGAGGGGAACACACCTTGGTGAAAAAATTTTCTAAATAAACTAGATGGTTATTATTTGTACAAGCATGTTAGAGATAATACTAGGGGTGAGAATATTCTTAACCTCATCATTACCCATGAATTAGATGACATCACAGGGCTTAAAATACAAGAACCAATGGCAGGTAGTGATCATGCAGTTGTCGGTTGGCAGATGAAGAAAGATGTTGCAGTAGTTAAAGATAAAGGCAGGAGTTTTAATTTCAGAAGAGGGGACTTTGACAGTTTAAGGTGCTATATGGCATCTATTAATTGGTGGGGGGGATTGCAGAGTGAGGGCGAATACACTTGAATTACGGAATACTATTAAGAAAATATTGTAGGAGAAGGATGACAAAATGGATGAATGCAGAGCTGACTGGTCAAACAGAGCAGAAACAGAAAAAGATAGCACAGGACAGTTGCAGAGCAATGAAAAGTACCAAAGCCTACAACAGCTAAAAGCTGATTTGTGATAGTACCACAGATAAGGTTAGAGAGATCAAGGCTGCATGTGAGAAAGCACTGACTAAGAGAGCAAATAATGGCAATAAGAAATTTTTCATGTACATGAATACAAGGGGAAAAAAAAGTGAATCAATCGACCCCTGTGCACTCGGTGTTGGAAAGTCTTAGAAAACCCAGCTGATGTTGCGGATGAATTGAACAGGTACTTTGCATCTGTCTTTACTGAAGAAAGACCCTTCATGATAGAGGCTGTGCAAGTGAGGCAGAGCCATATAAAATTAGTGACTTCAAAATTACAGACTACTATGAATTAGAAAAACTTTCAAGCATAAAGGCAAGTAAGGCTCCTTGAGTTGAGGGCATATACCCACGACCAAGGAGCATATTGAACCACCAAAGTTAATTTATAAGGGCATCTTTGGACTCAGGATAGATTCCTTTGGATTGATAAAGTGCCAATACATAAAGGCAGTCCTAAAAGCGAAGTTGGTAGCTACAGACCGGTTAACCTGTCTTCAGTGGTAGGGAAAATCTTAGAAGCAATAAGTAAGAGTGCAATCCAGAGACATTTAGATAGATATGGCATTCTAAATAACACACATGGTTTTATTAAGGGAAAATCATGTTTACTGATTTTACCTTAACTTAGTAAGCCAATTTGACATAGTTACTCATGAGCTGGATATAGGGAACAATTTTGAAATAGTTTATTTTTATTTTAGTAAGGCATTTGACTCAGTCCCTCATGAGAGGTTATTGTATAAGCTGGAACATGTTAGGATTACTGGAAAATTACAAAGATGTAAGCCAATAGAGTTGTAAGCACAAGATAGAGTTGTGATTAATGAATATTTTTCAGATTGGTGTTTTTTTTTTGTTTTTTTTTATGTGAACCCCAAACACAAAAGGTATTAGAACCTATAGTACTTAGTACCGTGCTTGGGTTGGAGGTTGAAAAGACGAAAGAAGATATTTGTTGACATCGGACTTGAACTTCCGTAGATTGTAATTTTCAGGAAATACGTATGAAGGAAGGTTGTTCCAGAAAACGGCAGTTGAGTGAATAAATGAGGAAGATGGAAAGTTGGTTCTGTGGGTTTGAAGTTGGACATAAAATGGATGTTGGCTGGTATTCGGACTGTTTTGAAAGAGAGAGCAGAAATTACAGAAGCCAATTCAGAAGAACAGTGCCCATGGAAGTATCTGTAGAAGAGGCATGCAACAGAAACAGTACGTCTATGAGAAAGCGAGTGGAGAGACTCTGTTAGAGATGAATCATTAATTAACCTAACTGCCCTCTTCTGAACAGAATCAAGAAGCTTGAGAGAGGTTTTGGGTGTTTTTTTTTTTTGAGAGAGGTTTTTTTCTTTTTTTTGGCTGATGCTGCATAAGCTTGCTTTCTTGCATCAAATGCCTCTACTAATGCTAATGTGGGAACAATATTCCATGGCAGAGCGGATTTGCGATTTATACAGAGTGAGCAGCTGTTTGGAAGAAAAGTAACGCTGAGAGCGAAAGAGAAAACCAAGTTTTTTAGATGCAGAGGAAGCAATGTTTGTAATGTGCTTGTGCCAAGAGAGATTAGAAGTCAGGGTAATCCCCAAAAGAGATATATCATTTTGCCTAGAAATCGGAGTGTCACTAAAGATAAGCATAGGAGTAGAAGAATCCTTTTTGAAAGATATAAGACAAGACTGAGTTTTAGAAGGATTGAAATCAACAAAGTTGTCTTTGCCCCACTGGAGAATTACCTGAAGATCGGCATTTAAGGAATTGGTAGCAGATTTTCAAGAAGTTGAAGCTGATTGAGCAGGACAAGGTTTCTCAAAATAGAAAGTGGAATGCAATGTGCTATCATTGGCAAAACTATGAATAGGATTTCCAGTCAATAGAAGAACCTTTCCATTGAATTAGTCCATAAATGGGTAACATAAGCCAGAATATCACCAGTGGATCAACACTGACAGAATCCATACTGGCGATCGTTGATCAGAAGGAAGGTTTCTAGGTAGTTTAAGAGTTGGCAGTTAATTGATTTCTCCATTACTTTAGAAAGAGTAGAAGTAATTGCAATGGGACGATAATTGGATGGGAGGGATTTGTCACCCTTTTTAGGAACTGGCTGGATATGAGCAAATTTCCAAACAGAAGGAAAAACACCTTTGGAATAAGAAAGTGAAAAAAGGCAGCAAAGAATAGGAGTAAGTTCAGGAGCACAGGTTTTGAGAACAAGTGGAGAAATACCATCAGGACCTGGAGCTTTCTTAGCATCAAGATTCATCAAAATCCTTCTGATATCCTTTTGACGGAAGACCACAGGAGGCATTCAATGCAGTGTGTTGGGAATGGTGGGAGGTGTTTTACCAAGATCATTAATACATGAGCTGGAAGAAAAATGGGATGCTAGCAGGTCAGCTTTATCCTTGATTGAAGTGACAACAGAACCATCTGCTTTGGACAGAGGTGGGAGCAGAGATGGGCAAAAGTTGCGGCCAATAGCTTTGGCAAGAGACCAGAATGCTCGGCTATCATTAGGGCAAGAAGCAAGTTTTCTACTCTTAGCCTGTTCAAACTCTAGTTTGGACTGATTAATAACTGCTTTACAATTGTTGGGAGCTTTGGTATAGGCAGAAAATGAAACTGAAGAATTAGAAACAAGCCAATTACGATATGCAACGTTCTTCTCTTGAACAGCCTTAGCACATTTATTGGAAAACCAAGGTTTAGATAAAGGACGAGATTTTAAAGTGGAGTGTGGGATAAAGGATTCCATTCCTGCAAGAATAATTTCACTGACACGATCTGAGCAAACGTTGACATCAGAAGTTTTGAAACAGTAATCCGACCAAGGAAAAGAAGAAAAGAAGTCTCGCAGGTCATCCCATTTTGCATTTTTGTAATGCCAAACAACACGTGGTTGGGAATAGCCATGAGATAAAGGTTCCATTGGAGAAGAGACAATCACCAAGTTGTGATCTGAAATGCCTAAAGGAGCTCTCACTTCGACCGTGTACTTAGAAGGGTTGTTTGTGAGAAAAAGATCAAGCGTATTGGCTTGATCCTAATTGTAATTAGGATTGTCCGGTAATCTTGTAGGTAAATGAACAATCTGTGCTAGGTCATTAGTAATTGCAAAAGCCTGAGCATCTCGACCTGCTGGGTCGGTGTGACTAGAAAACGGAAGCCAGCTGGAGTTGTGAACATTAAAATCACCAAGGAAAATTACTTCACTGTTAGGAAAGTTGGACTGGAGAAAGTCAAGTTGCAAAGAGAGGAAGTCAAAGAGCTCCAAGTGATTAGTGGAGTTGGGAGAACGGTAGAGACAACAGATGAATTTGACACAATGAGGTAGAGAGATTTTAAGCCAGAGAAGATCAAAGAGAGGAGATTCCAAATTGCCAAGTCTCTGACAGGGAATATCAGAATGGACATATGCACAAGTACCACCTTTGAGGTGAAAGGAATCATACAGCGAATAATTTGGGCATCTGAGATGAGCAGTAGTTGAATCAACCAATAACTGAGATTCTTTCAGAAAAAGTACATGTGGTTTGGCAGACTGCAAGTGGAAATGGACATCGTTGAGATTAGAATTGAGACCACGTATATTTGTAAAATGAACTAGGAAGTGCTTGGGAGGTTTAGATCTTTTCGCAGATAAGCTTGCTCTATTAGTTTGACAATTCATGGTGTATTCAATGGTAAGAAAAATTGGGTGGGACATGCTGTATGAAGTAATGAAATTTTTGGATATGGCATACATGTGGTAAGAATATACCCAGATCCTTGACATAACGTGGCCTCGACAATGCTCCCCGCATACACACAACTCGGACTCCCTCCAGTCACTATCTGGCAGAGTAGAGGTAGCAAGATTATACACTAGCTGATCCGGAAGCCTCCTAGAGAGTTACCAATAGGTTCAGTCCGGTGTACTAACTAGTGCCCGGCCTGCGAACACCGTTTTAGAGCAGTACCCTCGAAATGTAAGGAATATTGGATCTCGCCACGACGTTCATCATAACCTCAAAAGTCAATCATACTGCATGATGGAAGAGATAGGGAAGGATTGACCGGAACTTAGCTCTAGAGACTAAACATGGGTTCCACCACTTCAAGCCTCCAATAAGCAAAGTGGTGGTATTTCTCCGGTTGATGAGAGTCATCTACCACCTAGTACTGCCTGGTAACATAGAGGGTCAGTGTTCCTCTGTGTGGTGTGGGCGCCACACCTCGACCCCTGCTTACGTTGGTTCACACCTGAGTGGTCACCCACCATGTACTTGTGCATGGAGGTTATACCCAGGATTACTAACAGTCCTACCATTGTGAAGGTGCAAGCAGAGGATTTGGCTGTCACAGACCGTCCGGACTTCGCCGAAATTGGGTCCACTTGACTTGAGTTTCACCCGAATAATAGTTCCATCAGCGTTTTAGACTCCCAGGTAGCAAGTACAGCTTGTCTGGCATATCTGAGAGAATGTCTGTGACAACCTCAAGTGTAAAGTTAGAAGTGGGCTTTGACCGTATGTCGTGATTACAGGAATGATTATTAGTGATTATTTGTCTTTGCACATGCGCAAAGACAAATAATGACTATTTAAGTTTCAGGTTTAACCCGATTCGGTAATTTTCATTCCTGTGATCACAACATATGGTCGAAAAGCGTTGTCAGCTTCAGGAAGGAAAATCATTTTGAATATTTTCATTAGATTCTTTTAATTGCGTTAATTTGATTTTTAATTGTTTTAAATTGATTTGAATTGTGTTAAATTGGTTTTTTAATTATTTAAATTTTACTCTAATGTACCGGTAAGTTGTCAATTTTTTCGTTTTTTCCGTTTTAATTTCTGGAGGGTATCATATGGAAGTGTTCTACGTACTATATTGAGGTAAACTCCTCTTATTATTTTACAAGAATTTTATATATAAAAAAAAGTTAATTCTTTGCATAAAATGTTGTTTTTTTTTTTTTTGTTTTTTACAAAATATAAAAGGTTTGTGAAAGCTAACTTCTGCTAAACAAAATTCTTTGCAATTTTTGCAATAAATTTCTGTAACTTAAAATGCAGAAAGATATTTATATGGGATGAATGATTTATTTAATATTGATAACTTTTGCATATAAATATGATTAAATATAATGTATTAAGCATGTGATATTGAATTGCATTAGCAATGGCAATGATATTTAACACTGCTCATATGCAATAAAGTTTAATAACTGTTAACTGGCATAAAATTTATAAATTAAGCAATAATATATTAGGGCAGAAAGCCTCAAACTACCTAAAATTCAAACTGAGATATTCGTTAGTGCATTCGCATCATTACTACATAGTTGAATTTTTTAGACAAATCAAAGTTTGTACATGCCATATTATTGTTACAACTCATATTGTGAAAACTTTCGCACGAGTTGCCCTCCATATACTTCAAATAAATAATGTTTCCCATTAGAGAAGACTACTGTTACTTATTTTCAGTTGAGTACCACAACAGTTTCAAAGCTATTTGGCTTCTCATCAGCAAGCAGGTAAGCACCCAGAGGTATAAAGGTTGACAACATAGTTGTAACTTATTTACACAATATGAGATATAATATTGGTGTTTAGATACACCATAGATAACTCTTAATAAACTACAAAGTAGTTGTTGTAGGCATCATTTGCTGTTTCTCATATTGTGCTCTGCCTTCACGACGAGTTGCCATGATATTGCACTACTTCGAATAAGTAACTCTTCACTAATAGAGAAGACTATTGTTACTTATTCTCAGTTGAGTACCACCACCCAGACAGCACTGTTTCACGGCTATTGGCCGATCATCAGTGGGTGGGCAGGTACCCTGGTAATGCAGACATGACGACCCAGTTGTGAAGTTAATCACACAATATGAGAGATGCCAAGAGGTGTAGATGTCAATATTTAAAATAAATAAATGCACAAGGCATCATACTTTAAGAGTTTGGTATCTATATAATATCGGTGTTTAGATACACCATAGATAACTCTTAATAAACTACAAAGTAGTTGTTGTAGGCATCATTTGCTGTTTCTCATATTGTGCTCTGCCTTCACGACGAGTTGCCATGATATTGCACTACTTCGAATAAGTAACTCTTCACTAATAGAGAAGACTATTGTTACTTATTCTCAGTTGAGTACCACCACCCAGACAGCACTGTTTCACGGCTATTGGCCGATCATCAGTGGGTGGGCAGGTACCCTGGTAATGCAGACATGACGACCCAGTTGTGAAGTTAATCACACAATATGAGAGATGCCAAGAGGTGTAGATGTCAATATTTAAAATAAATAAATGCACAAGGCATCATACTTTAAGAGTTTGGTATCTATATAATATCGGTGTTTAGATACACCATAGATAACTCTTAATAAACTACAAAGTAGTTGTTGTAGGCATCATTTGCTGTTTCTCATATTGTGCTCTGCCTTCACGACGAGTTGCCATGATATTGCACTACTTCGAATAAGTAACTCTTCACTAATAGAGAAGACTATTGTTACTTATTCTCAGTTGAGTACCACCACCCAGACAGCACTGTTTCACGGCTATTGGCCGATCATCAGTGGGTGGGCAGGTACCCTGGTAATGCAGACATGACGACCCAGTTGTGAAGTTAATCACACAATATGAGAGATGCCAAGAGGTGTAGATGTCAATATTTAAAATAAATAAATGCACAAGGCATAATACTTTAAGAGTGTGGTATCTATATAATATCGGTGTTTAGATACACCAGCAACATACACGAGAAACAGCAAATGATGCCTACAACAACTACTTTGTAGTTTATTAAGAGTTATCTATGGTGTATCTAAACACCGATATTATATAGATACCAAACTCTTAAAGTATGATGCCTTGTGCATTTATTTATTTTAAATATTGACATCTACACCTCTTGGCATCTCTCATATTGTGTGATTAACTTCACAACTGGGTCGTCATGTCTGCATTACCAGGGTACCTGCCCACCCACTGATGATCGGCCAATAGCCGTGAAACAGTGCTGTCTGGGTGGTGGTACTCAACTGAGAATAAGTAACAATAGTCTTCTCTATTAGTGAAGAGTTACTTATTCGAAGTAGTGCAATATCATGGCAACTCGTCGTGAAGGCAGAGCACAATATGAGAAACAGCAAATGATGCCTACAACTACTTTGTAGTTTATTAAGAGTTATCTATGGTGTATCTAAACACCGATATTATATAGATACCAAACTCTTAAAGTATTATGCCTTGTGCATTTATTTATTTTAAATATTGACATCTACACCTCTTGGCATCTCTCATATTGTGTGATTAACTTCACAACTGGGTCGTCATGTCTGCATTACCAGGGTACCTGCCCACCCACTGATGATCGGCCAATAGCCGTGAAACAGTGCTGTCTGGGTGGTGGTACTCAACTGAGAATAAGTAACAATAGTCTTCTCTATTAGTGAAGAGTTACTTATTCGAAGTAGTGCAATATCATGGCAACTCGTCGTGAAGGCAGAGCACAATATGAGAAACAGCAAATGATGCCTACAACAACTACTTTGTAGTTTATTAAGAGTTATCTATGGTGTATCTAAACACCGATATTATATAGATACCAAACTCTTAAAGTATTATGCCTTGTGCATTTATTTATTTTAAACAATATGAGATGTAGCAATAATGGTGCCAATGTACAAACTTCGGTTTGTCGAAAAAATGCAACTATGTATTAATGATGCAAATACACTAACTAATGTTATAGTTTGAATTTTACATAGTTTGAAGCTTTCTGCCCTAAAATATTATTTGTCTAAGATGCATACATGTTGGCATAACTGGGGTGTCAACCCTTGTACCTCTGGGTGACTACACGCTCATTGATCAGAAGCTAAATAGTTTCAAAACAGTGCTGTTTGAGTAGTGGTACTAGAATGAAATTAATTAACAGTAGTAGTCTCTAGTGGAAAGCATTACTTATTTGAAAGCATAAGGAGGGCAGCTCATTGTGAAGGATTTCATAATATGAAATGTAACAATAATGGTCCAATGTACAAACTTTGGTTTGTCTAAAAAATTCACCATATAGTAAAGGTGCACATGCACCATTACTACATAGTTGAATTAATGTCATAAATTAATAGCATTATATACTGTATATGACACTTATTTCTACAAGTAAAAATTTTTCGTTCTTAAAAATTTACTCACTTTCTGCAGCATTAAGGAGTGCAGAACAGCTGTCTGACAAAACTTGGGTCAGAACTTTTCTCTGTCTTACTGCATGTGATGAAGATGAATTCTGCAGATGAGAATCATCTGGTTTTGAAAATGACTGCTGCAACTGTGGCAGTGATAAAGACAAATCTTGGCTTTGATCAGAATCCTTGAAAGATGACTGACATTCAGTATCCTGAGTGGATACAATGCATTCCATATTGCTGTGGAGAGAGGTCAAGGAAGAAGATCCATAAACACTCATACTTGGATGCTCAATAAGAAGATTTTCTAAAGGAGACATTTCAACATGGATTGGTCCACCTGCAGTGAAACATGGTGGAGGAGTAATATACCAACTACCTTCCATCTGTGATGGACTTCCTGGAGGAGGAGGAAGAGGAGCACAAGCACCCAAATCCAAAGGTAAGAGCTGAACATTTATGGCTGACAGAACAGAACCTGAGGACTGTGGCATATCACATTTACCTTGTTTCTGTACACTTTCATCTTCTGCTGTTTTCTCGGGATCTAATTAAAGAAACATTTAAAAAATGTAAATTAGGTCATTTTAAGTCATTAAAACATAACAAAGTGAAAAGAAAACTTGAATGTTTGAGCCAAAACAGGAAGTGTTTTGTGGCCAATGCAATAGAATACTTTAAGATGTTAGAACACAAAGAAATATCAATGAGGCAGTAAGAGTCGTATGGACATGTCTGTCTAGCACTTCTGGCTAACAGTGGTTACACTTACTATAAATTTGGAAAAGGTTTTCATTGTAGTCCCATCTAGACAAGATTAAACTTTATGGGAACTTCTGCCTGCCTGCCTGCATCAAGTTAAGGAAAAGAGCAATTAAATGTTTCTACTGATGTTTGAAACTTGGCTGTACTGAGTGGCCAGGCTTCCACAAACTATTCAGGAGCGACTGTGTACAATTTAAAGGATCTTGTCATTAAGGAAATTAAAGGCATGGCCCACATAAATGCCATGGAAAGCAATGTCACGTTCCCCTCCATGTGGCCCCCCTGAATACTGTACTGTGCAGGTGCCCAGTCTACAGTAGTACTCAAAAGCACCAGAAGTCAACCCTGTAGACCAAGTTCTGATCTCCCTCTCAATCCCACTGTCAGTGAGAAGGATCACCAAGGGCAGCCTTTATATTTTTGATTTTAAGTGACTTTTTTCTACTATGTAAAAGTCATGAACTAATATTTGTATAGCACTTTTATCAAAACCGAAATCATGAATTATAGCTCAGCAACCTAAAGCCCATAACACTGATTTACACATATTCCTCCTCCCCACATCAGTGGTAAGCAACAGAGAGGACAGGCTAGAGTCCTGCATTGGGTTGGCTATCCACAGTGTGGTTTGGGTCTTCAGAAATTTTGCTGTTTGTGGGTCAAGTGCAGTACCATTTTTGTATGTTGATAATTTAATTCAATAATACCAAAAATAAATATAAAAAGAACTGTTTTTAATAGTTTTTTTTCTAAGAAACATTTATGAAATTATCAGGTGTATATCGGATTTTTTTTTTTTTTTTTTTTTGTATGCATGTGTGGTTTGCAATTAAACACAATCCAACTCCACTACTGAAATCTTTATCAAATTGTGTATATTCATCTAAAAGTTACAATTAGTTTTCTAGATTTATAATTATCATTTTAATCCACTTCCTCAATAGCAACATTGCCAGATGTAAAAAGTAGATGAAAATTTGAAACTCAGACATTCTTTTTCAATTTTTGAATTATCTCAGATTACAACATTATTGTTATGTTATATTGCTTCTGATTATGAAAGTTGCACTCTGCTTCAAGATTATGAAAGTTGCACTCAGTGCTTCAAGATTAGAAAGTGAATCAACACTAAAAATTAAATCTTTCAGCACAAAACAAAAAAAAAAAAAAAAAAAACATCATTAAAAGTTTCCATAAATTGAAGATTAAGATAACACTTAACTCAGGATTTCATTCACTGCAGTAAATTCAAATTTACTTTATAATTTAAGCAACTTAACATCATATATGCAAAATTGTCTGCGCTTTCATTTTTTACCGTTTATAAAAATAATTTTTATGAAATATATATTTTATTTGAATTTTTATGATGAATGAGCAACTTAAGCCCAAGTCCAAGTATATAAGGAAGATTACTATTGGTAAATCATGCAAGAAGGCAAGCTTATATAGCATCAGCCAAAAAAAAAAAAATCCCATTTCACCTATCCATCCCCTCCAATAGTTTGTCTAGTATGTATTTCCTTGAATTTATTCACACTATCAACTTCCACAATAATGGATGGAAGCTTCTTCTAGCAATGAACCACCCGTTGGCTGAAGGGAAACTTCCGCACATCTATTCTGCAACCATTCTTCCTCAATTTAAATGTATGTCCCCTCATGCGCATAGTCTGGGCAAGAGAAAGAACCCTATTAACACTGAGTTTGCTCAAGCCATTCAAAGCCCTAAACACCTCAATCAGATCACCTGTGAGGTGATCTGATTGAGGTGTTTAGGGCTTTGAATGGCTTGAGCAAACAATGAAACTTGCAGAACTGAAATCTTCAGACAATGAAACTTGCAGAACTGAAATCTTCTTAGTAAGAGCACTCCTTTGTTCCCCTCACTGGTCTCAGTGCCCTTCTTTGCACCTGTTCCAGCAGCTCTACATCCTTCCTAAAATGAGGCCTCTAAAGTTATATGCAGTACTCAGGATGTGGCCTGACCATTACCTTATATAATGGAATAATCACCTCCTTATCCCTGCTAGCAAAATTCCTGTATGCCATTGACAAAACCTCATGAGTTGTCCCAGCAGCCTGTCTGTACTGATCAGAGAACTTCATATCTGACTGCACAATTACTCACAGGTCCTTTCATTTTCAGCAGTACCACTCAAGGATTACTGCTACCCATATGCATTTGACCCATTAGAACTGACCTTTTTCCCGTGGATAGCAAGGGAGTAAACAACTTAGAAAAACTGTTTTCACTTTTTTTGTTAATTTAACATCTCATCCTTCATAATATTTTTCAGAGTGCACTTAAATTGTAGCTACCA
Source organism: Mastigoproctus giganteus (assembly GCF_048544385.1). NCBI lineage: Eukaryota > Metazoa > Arthropoda > Arachnida > Uropygi > Thelyphonidae > Mastigoproctus > Mastigoproctus giganteus. The sequence goes on along the minus strand of NC_143584.1, from coordinate 25,180,636 downwards.
TAAACTGGTTTTGTTTATGCAAAAGTAATTTCTAACAAGTCAGTGCCATCATTCGGGAAAAGTGTGGCCAGAAGCAATGATAGGGACAGTAACTGGACAACTGTGCCAAATTTTGTATTAAACATACAAAATAACAATATTCATTTCTCGTGGGGTGAAAACGAACTTTGTAACATATATTAACCGAATTTTGTAATAAACAAATATATTTACATAGAAAAGCCTATCCTTTCACAGGGAAATGGCATGTGCTTCATTTAAACCGAGTTTGTATCAACGAGATTTTACTGTAATTTTTATTATTATGCAATATCGCTTATAAATATTTTATAACTTAAATATTTCATAATAAAAATTCAGAAATATTATATGATCTCAGAGAATAATAATAATAATAAACACATTGAAGCCTTTAGAGCAGTGGTTCCCAACCTTTTTTGACTCATGAACCCCTTTCAATACAGGGTGATTCACTACCAGCGCGACAAACTTGCAGGAGGTGTAGGGGGCACAAAGACAATTTGGAATCACATAGCATTGCAGGGTCCGAAATGCCTTCGTCACGCAGTAGAGGACATTGAACGGGAGGTCGCGTGAACAGGGATCCCGCTGGAAGTCAGCATTTGTGAACCGGTTCCTGAGGCAGTAGGATGGACGAGTATTCAAACGTTGAACTGGCCGACATGCACCTCGCATATGGAGCTGCGGAGTGTAACGGGCGTGCCGCTTTGCGCTTGTACCAGGAACGTTTCCCGCACAGGTGTGCTCCTCATCATACGATTTTCGCACGTGTGCACAGAAGGTTACATGAGACTGGTTGTTTCACGAGAGGTACCATGAATCGAGAGCGAACGACGAGGACGCCAGACAATGAGGAGAATGTCCTACGTCTTGCAGAAGGCAATCCGTGTACGGGTACTCGAGCGATAGGCCAACGATTGGGTATTTCTCAATCCACTGTATGGAGGATACTGTCAACAAAAACCAAATGAGTTCATACCATCTGCAACGTGTCCAATCATTGGAGCCTGAGGATTATCCACTCCGGAGGACTTTTGCTACTTGGTTTCTTCAGCAGAAACGGTTCGCAAATGCTGACTTCCAGCGGGATCGCTGTTCACGCGACTTCCCGTTCAACGTCCTCTACCGCATGATGAAGGCATTTCGGACCCTGCAATGCTATGTGATTCTGATTCGTCTTTGTGCCCCATACACCTCCTGCAAGTTTGTCGCACTGGTAGTGAATCACCCTGTATAATATTTTTAATGCAAATTAAAACCACTTTCAACATAATATTTTTGGTTTGCAAGTCAAAAAAGGTTGGGAACCACTGCTCTAAATGCTTCAATGTGGATGACACTATTAAAGATAACACAAGAATGACCTCAAGAGCTGGACTGGATGAAGTCGATGAATACGAAATGTGAAAATCTGCTTGATTCTCAGATAGTAGAAATAGCACTCAGATAGCACTGAACAGCTGTGGTGATGGAGAAGAGAGCCATAAAAAAATATGAAGCAGCAGCATCAGCTTTCATCAGCCAGCACCAACCACCAGGCCACCAACTTACAGTGAAACAACTAAAGGAGGCCTTCACCATCTTGAATCCTGCCTTATGATATTTGAATATGATCCAACATGGACAGGAGAAAAATGTTGGGATGTGCTGCTCCCAGTAAGAAATCCTCTGTGAGAAGAGAAAGTCACAAACTCAACCAACTCTGGACACCTTCAGGAAATCATTCACTTCTGCACCTCCTGATTTACCATGCCCATCCTTTGCTGAGTTAGAAGTTGAGAAAGGTGAAGAAGCTAATGATCCTGCCACTGCAGAGAATCCCCAGCTCCCAATCATCGAATAATTCATATAAGTTTTTTTTTTTTTTTTTATGAAAACCCCAAACACGAGAACTTATAGTACTTGGTACCGTGTTTGGGTTGGAGGTTGAGAAGACAAAAGAAGGTATTTGTTGACATTAGACTTCAACTTCTGTAGACTGTAATTTTCAGGAAATACATACGAAGGAAGGTTGTTCAGGAAAACAGCAGTTGAATGAATAAACGAGGAAAATGAAAAGTTAGTTCTGTGAGTTTGAAGTTGGACAGTAAATAGATGTTGGCTGGTGGCGGCATGTGTTCAGACTGTTTTGAAAGAGAGAGCAGGAATAATAGAAGCCAATTCAGAAGAACAGTGCCCATGGAAGTATCTGTAGAAAAGGCATGCAGCAGAAACAGTACGTCTATGAGACAGCGAGTGGAGAGACTCTGTTAAAGAGGAGTCATTAATTAACCTAACTGACCTCTTCTGAATGGAATCTAGAAGTCTGAGAGAGGTGAGAGGTTTTGGGGGCACCGCCCCAGATGTGGGAAAAATGTTCCATTGTGGGACGGATTTGCGATTTGTACAGAGTGAACAGCTGTTTGGAAGAAAAGTAATGCCGAGAGCAATTAATGTATTAATAATATTAATATGAGGATCTTCGAACACATCTATTACATTAACAGAGAACTTGCTGCATTTACAATTAAGAATTGATGATGTCATCCTAGCTGAGTAATTTGTGCTGAAAAGGTAATTTGAGAGCACATTTCCATACAAATTGTATGAAAACATGAAAACTGTATTTTTGATAAAAGAGAAGAGAATCAGCTGTCAAATTATCAAGAATTTAAAAGGAAACTATTCTAGCTTATGAAGAAAACAGATAGATGAATGATGGAAAGATTAACAGAGATGGAATACATGTCTAATGAGTATTGTGAACAAGCTGACATGTACTTCCTGTTACGAAGTGTTGAAGAAATGTACACAGCACCATCATGAATACTTGCAACAATACCTAGGCTGAAAGCATCCCAATGCCAATGTCACAGGTGACATGAGTGACTCAGAAGCTATCATACAGCATTATGCATAAAGTTAGTGCAGACAAGTTTGATTTGAGTGTTCTTAGTGCAAGAGCTACTGTGGCTAAAATGCATCTGGAGGGTTTTTATATGGCAATTCCGTTCGTGTTTATATTTTGCTGGGGAAGATTTCCAAGGGTCACAGGGTGTCTATAACTTACTGCAGAGATATTTGATTTTATATGATTATAGAAGTTTATTTCCTTGAGGAACTGAAAAACATCTGCTATATTTTTCCTGTCTTCCAATATGGTTTTGAGAGTGAGGGAGTGATGCTTGGTTCTTAACTCTTTAAAGCAGTTTTGGCATTTGGTTGCAAAAGCTGGACAAGTAATTAGTACATGTTTTACTGTTTGTTATTTGGTTTTTAGGAGCATTAGCAACTAAAGCCATATTGCTCCAGGGATATGCGGTGGTCATTCCCTGACCTTTCCACATCCTTCATATTTGGTGGTCATGGGCTCGAACCCCACTGTTTGTTGTGTGTGGCAGGTAAGACATAGGGGAGGGGGATCCTCTCCTCGCAAGAGATGACAGTGGTTGAAATGAGTGTGTCCTATTCTTAACCTTGCAATTATCACTTCATCATGTCTGTTTTGTTGTATGCTGTATTTCCACGGTTGGAGTAAAATTTTAATTTGGGGTAATTTATTATTGGTTAGAACTTGCCATTGCTGCTAGTGATGTGTCCTGCTGTGATGAATAACTTGTTTGTAATCTGAGAAAGGAATGTTTTTGGGTGAAGATATGTTGCTGTTGGCTTCTTTAACAGCTGTCTGCTTGTTCATCGCCATGTATTCTGACATGACTTGGGATCCAGCAAAGTCTAATGTTATGACCTTGTTCAATGAGCTTTGATACTCAGCATTGGATTGGTTGCTGGAGTGAATGTTTATTAAAACTGACATTTTGTATAGCTATCATGGAGCTAAGGGAGTCCATGAAAATGATACTGTTCTGAGAATTTGACAGTTCAATTTGATTTAAGGCTAACATAATGGCTTGCAGTTCTGTAGTATAAAATGCTGCAATCTTTTGAGTCTTTCGGTCAATGTGATATCTGAAGAATAAAATGCTGCTCCCACTTGAGATTCAGTTTTTGAGCCATATGTATATAGGATGCAATGATCTAAAAATTGTGACTTGTAAGCAGCATGCAGATGTTGATAGTTTATATGAGGGAGAGCTTGTTTGCTCCAGAACTGGAAGAAGTCTTATGCAGGCTGTTTGATTATCCAGGGTGGCATATACTGCTTCGTCAGTGGAGTAATTGAATCTAGATTAAGATCTCTACTGTGGAGGTTTTTCAGTCTCATGCTCACAGGTTTATTGATTCTTTGTTGTTGATAACGTTGTTCCCATTCTGATATAAAAAGAGTTTTCTGTAGGGGGTGACTTGGTAGGGATGTTATTTTAGCTCCATAAGAAAGTAATTTATTATGTCTTCTAATTTGTAAAGGAGGTTCTTGGGCCTCAGTGCACAGGCTCTGGTGCAGACAGGGACATGCACATGAGTGTCCAATATAGAAGAAGCAGTTCTGGAAACAGTGGTATCCAATCTCATAGTTAGCACATGTGCACCAGCTCCATGGTAAGAGTGAACCAAACTACCATTCACTGAAATTATGAGGGAGGAAATGGTTTGTACCTGTAATACTTTTACCATGTTCAAGGATCCCTGCCTGCAAATAATGAATATAATGTGTCCTACTGTGAATGGGTTCCACAAAAAGTCACCAATGAACTTGTAATGGTTTCCAAACACTTCTTGTGAACTGACAAAGTGCGATTCTCACAGAAGGGCACGTGAAACTGTCACAAAGTGCAGCATTTGGAAAATATAAAATGCATGTTGAGGCTTCACCAGAGAATCAGTTTATGGGCCTGTACTTGGAGACAAAAATCGCAGATCCCTATCTATTGTCTGGCTGAGAAGCATTACATTCCCTTTTTTATCTATTGTGCTACTGGACTTAGTAGATGATGTGGCCTTGGCCAGGTGGCACACAATATGGTTCAAACATGGTGTCCCTGTGCATTTTAGTGCTACCTTCACACAATCTACTCAATACTGTATTCCTGGGAGATGGATAGACTATGGCAGTCCTGCAGCCTGTCCACCCAGATCACATGATATAAATCTGTTGGGTTATTTCTTGGAAGCAATTTAAAGGTAGAAATTTACACTGACTCACCTTCCAGTTTGGAAGATTTTTTTGGCATGGCTTCATGCAGCTATTATCACTATGGATGTTTACTGTTTTACTGAAGATACATGGCAACCTGCGATGTGATCTTGCTGCTTGCTACAGCATGCAGAAAAACATTCTGAACATATGCTGTAGGAGTGAACCCTACCTCTCAGCAGCTGACCGTCTATCCAGATATGCTATTTCAATATTGTACAGTATACACTGCCACATGAAGTGTAATGAAATATTGTTACTTTTTGCTTGCCATTCATGAACTCAATTCTTTGAATACTATGGTCTTTTGTTTTTTATTTATTTATTCTGGTACTCAACACATTATGAAAGCAAATAAACAGCCCAGATGCCACTTCGACAATCTTTAATTGCAAATAACTTATTAAATGAGTGCTGGAATAAAAAAAAACATTCCAAACATTTTTGGTTTATTTTTGGCAATGGAATAATTTTCTGGACTGATTAAGCAGCATTAATGGTACACCCTGTATATTCCTAGTTAACAAGGGATTAATCCTAGAATTTACAATAAGAATTGGATGAACTATAATCATACAGATGTGAAAAATCTTTTATTCCTGCAGTTAGACATTGTTTATTCTCAAATTAATAAACTCAATAATTTCTCACTTTGAACAATTAAAATTTAAATCAATCAATGAAACCAAAATATTACTGTCATAAGTTATCCCAAAAATTCTAACTGGCATATTACCTGATACATCTACCAAAACCCATTCACCTTCTTCTCTAGTATTATATTGCAAGCAAGAGTTTTCTTGCACACTATCTTCTCCAAAAAAGAAACTTACAATACCACTGAGCATGATTGGGTACAGGAAGCAATAAGAAGGAAATTCCAAAGACAAGCTGTGCTAAAAAAAACATAGAAAGTCATTAGCTTTAATATCTCCATAATAAATCAATTATTTATTTTTTATTAATTAATTATTTTCACAGCACTGTCACTCCTTTCACCATCAAATACATCTCAACACTCAGGTAGTGTCAAAACACGTTAAAAAGAAACTTAATAAATGTGAATACAAACAATGGGGCTATATAAGTACAGTATTATCAGTTAAAAAAAAAAAAATATATATATATATATATATTTATATATATTCTCATCCTCAGTTATTTTAACTGCCTAATAAATTCAAGTCTCAATTCACAAAAAAAAAAAGGAAAAAAAAGAAAAGAAAACACCTTTCCAGTCACTTCCCTCATCACCACATATGCCCATCCATTTTGCCATGAATTTTGCTAAACTCCCGCACCTTGGCAAAATTATAAGCTAATTTATTCCAATGTTCTACAACACTGCTGCCCAAAGGTAAACGTTTGAAAATCCATTCTTTGTTAATCCCCAAGTTTTTATACACTGTGCTGCCACTTTATTAGGTACACCTACCTAGTAGTGTGCTAAGCCTCCTTTAGTCTTCAAAACAGCCTGAATCGAACAAGATGCTGAAAATGTTGTGCAGGAATGGAGTATCATGCAGTTCCTTGAGATTCGATGGAGGTGTAGGCCTGCAGCAAACAGCCCTTTCCAGCTCATCCCAAAGGTGTTCAATAGGATTGAGATCCAGGGACTGAGCAGGCCATGCAGCAAAGAAAAGTCATTGTCATGTTCCTGGAACCATTCCATAGTGATTCGGACTTCGTGCGCCGGCGCATTATGCTGCTGGAAGTAACCATCTGACTGAGAATAAACTGTCAACATGAACAGATGCACTTAGTCAGCAGCATTGGCGCCTCCGTAGCTAGGTGGGAAGGAGCAGCAGTGCATAGCACACGCTTCTTGATTAGACCGGGGTTCGAGCCCGTCACTACCAAATACGGAGGATGCGGAAAGGTCAGGGAATGACCACCGCATATTCCCGGAGAAATATGGCCTTAGTTGCTAATGCTCCTAAAAACCAAATAACAAACAAACTTAGTCAGCAACAATGTTTAGGTACGATATGGCATTCAGACATGAATCTATGGGTATCAATGGATCCCACATTTGCCAAGAAAACATTCCCCACACAACACTGCCCCCACCACCTTGCACAGTAGCCGTCAGACATGATGGATATAAATGCAGGGTTCATGTTGTTTTCGCCAAATTCTGAGCCTTCCATCAACATGATGCACCAGGAACTTCAACTCGTCAGACCAAGCAACTGTTTTCCAATCCTTGATAGTCCAGTGCTGATGTTGCTGTGCCCACAGGTGTGCTCTATTGTTCTTCATTGATAACAAATGTATGTGACGTGGCCGTCAGCTGTTGTAGCCCATTCGCGACAAAGTGCAACTAGTGGCCCATTGCAATATTTTGTTCTGCGCTCAAGGTCACATTCTGATGTGATGTGCAACATTGTGGCAGTCTGCTTGAACAACTCTAGCCATCCCATGACCTCTCTCTCAACAAGCGATTTTCTTCCACAGGAGTGCCATAGAGAGGATATTTTCTGTTCGTTGCACCATTCTCAATACACCCTTGAAACTGTGATGCGTGAAAAGTTCAGGAGAACTGCCATTTCAGAGATGCTTTGTCTAGCATGTCTTGCACCTACTACTATGCCACGTTCGAAGTCCGTTAGATCACTCCTTTTCCCCATTCTTGCTACAGTTTGTACGCTTAACTGATACTAGAAACGTTGTTCTGCTGCATTTATATCCACAACTGCGGTCATGTGACTTTCAATGTTGCGGTACAAACCATTTGTGTGCATAGCAGGGGTGTACCTAATAAAGTGGCAGCACAGTATTTGTATCCTCTGGTTATTGGTTCACCTTCTAGTAAGAACATATCCCTCCATCAGTCACTTTACCCATCCCCTCAGAACTTATGGACTTGGGTACCTTTCCCTAAGATACCTAGTACCCAAGCTACGGAAACTGAACTTGGCCTGTTATAACGTACGATCACTCATCGGTGAAGACAGGATATTAGAGCTGGAAAAGGAATTAGAAAATGTGAATTGGAATATCATCGGTTCGGCTGAAACAAGAAGAAGAAATGAATCACTTATAAGTTTATCAAGTGGAAATCTACTGTACACCAATGGAAACAGTGAAAGGAGTGAAGGTGGAGTTGGGTTTCTGGTCCATAAAGATTTTAAAAACATTTTGGAATTCAAAAGTACATCACCAAGGGTGTCAAGGCTAATACTCAAGATTTCTAAAAGGTACAAGCTAAAGATTATAATGATTTATGCACCAACATCGAGTCATGATGATGAAGAGGTTGAAGACATGTACACCGAAATTGAGTCTTCTAGATGAGCAGAAAACCAACTACACTATTATTATGGGGGACTTCAATGCTAAGGTTGGAAAAAGGCAAAACAGTGCAGAAAGAGGAACTATAGGAAATTTTGGAATTGGTGAAAGAAATAAAAGAGGTGAAAGACTTGTGGAATTTGCAGAATCTCAAGGACTGTCAGTAATGAACACTTTTTTCAAGAAAAGGGTGAACAGAAAGTGGACATGGAAGAGTCCAAATGGCTTAACAACTAATGAAATTGACTTCATCCTCACTAACAGAAGATATATTGTGAATGATGTTACCGTCCTGAATAAGGTAAATGTTGGAAGTGATCACAGAATGGTAAGATGTACACTTGATATAGATGTAGGAAAGGAAAGGAAAAAACTGACTCGAGTAAATAATACAAAGGTCTTTGAGATAACAGAGGAGGAGAAAAAGCAGTATGTACTGGAACTTAAAAACAAGTTTGAGCTTCTGCAGACTGCTCAGGACCAAGATATCGACGAGGAATATTACAACTTTCTGAAAGTGATAAAGCCCAAGAAACCTATAGGGAAACAGAAATCCAAAGAAGAAAAAATTAGTCAAGAAACACTTGTCATGATGAACCGAAGATGACAAATGATGAGCAAGAAAATCACTGACAGGGAGAAAATTTGAGTATACTGAGTTATGCAAAGCCATTAGAAAGAGACTCAGAGAGGACATAAGAAGATTTAACACAAGAAAAGTAGATCAAGCATTAAGGGAAAACAAAGGATTTAAATCAGCAGCCATGAGCATTAATACAGAAAGACAAATGATACTGAAACTGAAGAATAGCAATGGTGTACTTATAAACAGCAGAGAAAGCATAATTCAAATAGCAGAAGACTACTATAGAGAATTATACAAGGAGCGAGGGAATGATACCAGCAGTGGGGAAGATGGATTGCAAAGTAGCAACACATACGACATACCCGTATTCTTCCTGATGAGGTAGAACATGCATTGAAGAAAATGAAGAATCGGAAAGCTCCGGGCGAAGATGAAGTTACTGTAGAGTTGTTAAAATTGGGAGGAAGAGACATAACACAAAAACTGGCAAGACTCTTCACAAAGTGCATTAGAAAAGGGGTGACGCCTAAGCAGTGGAATAATGCAATCATAGTTTTGCTGCATAAGAAAGGAGATAAATCAGAAATTGGAAATTATAGACCAATTAGCTTGTTATCCCACATCTACAAGTTGTTCACAAGGGTCATTACTAACAGATTAGAAAGAATACTTGATGGGAATCAACCGAAAGAGCAAGCTGGCTTTAGGACAGGATTCTCAACTATGGATCACCTTCATGTAATATCACAGCTAATGGAGAAAGCAAATGAATATAAAACACCATTATGCCTGGCATTTGTGGATTATGAAAAGGCATTTGACTCTATACAGCATAAGGCAATGTTTCGGGCACTGGAAAGACAAGGCATAGATACCCCATATATTATGATTTTGAAGAAAATATATGAGAGTCCTACCTCCTTTATTAGACTAGACAAAGATAGTAGCAAATTTAAAATCGAGAAAGGGGTTCGACAAGGAGACACAATATCTCCGAAGCTGTTTACTGCTGCCCTTGAGGAAGCTTTCAGAAGATTAGACTGGTCGCAGAAAGGAGTCAATGTGAACGGAGAGTACCTAAACCATTTACGATTTGCAGATGACATTGTGGTTATAAGCCACGATCCAAAAGAATTAGAGGAAAATCTTAGTCAGTTATGCACAGTTAGTAAGGATTTTGGACTAAAGACGAATATGGCTAAAACAAAAGTAATGATGAACAAGTATGCCACGGAAAGGGAAATAATGATTGAGGGAGCAGTAATTGAAAAGGTGCAGTCATATACTTATCTGGGACAAGTTATTAGCTGTAATAATGATAAATGGCTGGAAGTCAAGAGAAGAATAAATTTTGGATGGATAGCATTCAGGAAATATAGTCACATACTGAAGAGCAATATCCCAGTTTGTCTGAAACGTAAAATAATGAATCAATGTATACTCCCCACCATGACTTATGGAAGTGAAACTTGGGCACTCACCAAACGAATGGAAGAGAAGCTGAGAACTACACAGCCAAGAATGGAACAAATTATATTGGGAATCAGACTGTTAGATAAGAAGAGAAACACATGGATTAGGCAGCAAACTCAGGTAAAGGACATTCTTATCAAAACTAAAGAACTAAAAATGGTCTTGGGCAGGATATATAGCTCGAAGACATGATGACAGATGGACTAAGAAAATAACAGAATGGTACCCAAGAGGAGCTAGAAGAAAACCTGGAAGACAAAGGCGGAGATGGATAGATGAAATTCATGAGTTTTTGGGTAGTAAATGGATGGCCAATGTTCAAAACAGAAGGAACTGGAAAGTTGCTGGAGAGGCCTTCATCCTGCAGTGGATTGAAAATGGCTGATGATGATGACCCAAGCTTTACACTTTGCAACTCTTAAACCATTCTTCATATGGTTTTAACTGTTCCTGTGATTCATCTATAATGCTACTAAAACACTGACTCAAGTCAATGAAATACCTTTATTAAATAAATATACTGACTGTATAAACTGTATATTAAAATAAAATAAAATAAGATGATATTATAACAAGAATGAAAAATAAAAGCACTAAAAAGATGTTTAAAATTACTAAAAACCACTAAAACCGTAGCTTTCGGCGGCGGCAGCAACCGCTTCATCAGTAATAATGGTTAGAGGTTATTCAACAATCTATATATGAACACCTATACATTTGTACATCAACAGCAGGTATGCAACACGAGCTATGGCACTTGCGTTTGGTCCACTTCCCGTGTGTTGGAACTGGAAATGGCATTGGAACGATCCATTCCGAAACGTTAGTCTCTCCCTAGGATAAGGGCTTCAAAGAGTGGATGAATACGACAGCCCTTATCCCTATTAAGACTATAGCATCCAGACGAACATATTCTTAGCCTCTCTAACCATTTTCGGTTCCAAAAACCATGCACTTTATCGACAATCACGGCTTCTTTAGTCGTAATACCATGCAGAGTTTCTCAGGCATGTTCAGCTATAGCTGAACCTACATAATCAGCCATCTTGAGGGCCCTATCATGCTCCCCCAAGTGATCACACAGCCTACATTTCGTCTCACCCACATAACATTCCCCACAATCCGGACATTCAATTTCGTATACAACTCCACTAGTGTCATTAGTTGCAATAGGATCTTTAATTGCGCACATTACAGTGAGCAGTCTCCGGCCCGGAAACTGCACACAGTGTATCTGACACAAGCGCAATATACGAGTGATGGGTTTCAAGATGCTCAGATAGTAGGGGATGTATGTGGTGGCAACAGGTGTAAAAACATCCCTACGACTGCAACTCATATCTCTTAAACATCCCTCAATAATGCTCTGAGGGTATCTGCACATTACTAGGTCAGCCGTAACCCATTTGGTCTCGTCATCCCTCTCCTCAGATGAACAGCAATGGGACCCCACACTACCAATTCAATTAAGGCCTTGACTACACTATTTTTGTGTCAATCAGCCTGGGCAGTTTTAAAGTGTGTATTGGCCGCAACACATTTGCCTTCTCTATACATGTACACGTCTAGGAATAGAAGGGCCCCACCCAGCTCCACCTCCGAAGTAAACTGAATGTAGGGTGAACCATTATTTAACCAATTAAGTACTTCAGTTTCATATCTTCACGATAATACAAAGGGGATATGAAACTGAAGTACTTAATTGGTTAAATAATGGTTGACCCCACATTCAGTTTACCTCAGAGGTGAAGCTGGGAGAGGTCCTTCCATTCCTAGATGTGTATAGAGAAAGCCGATGTATCGCGGCCAATACACACTTTAAAACTGTCCAGTTTTAAAGTCGGTTGCCACAAAAATAGTGTAGCCAAGGCCTTAATGGGTAGGGTGGGGGTCCATTGCTCTTCATCTGAGGAGAGGGACGATGAGACCAAATGGGTTACTGCTGACCTAGTAATGTGCAGTTACCCCCAGAGCATTATTGAGGGATGTTTAAGAGATATTAGTAGCAGTCATAGGGATGTTTTTACACCTGTTGCCACCGCATACATCCCCTACTATCCGGGAATCTTGGAACCCATCGCTTGTATATTGCACTCATGTCAGATACGCTGTGTGCCACTTCCGGGCCGGAGACTGCGCACTGTAATGTCTGCAATTAAACATCCCATTGCAACTAATGACACTAGTGGGGTTGTATATGAAACTGAGCGTCCGGATTGTGGGGAATGTTATGTGGGGGAGACGAAACATAGGCTGCATTATCGCCTGGAGGAGCATGATAGGGTCCTCAAGACGGCTAATTATGTTAGGTTCAGCCATAGCTGAACATGCCTGGGAAACTGGGCATGATATTACGACTAAAGAAGCCGTGATTGTAGATAAAGCGCATCGTTTTTGGAACCGAAAATGGTTAGAGAGGCTAAGGATATGTTTGTCTGGATGCTATAGTCTTAATAGGGATAAGGGCTGTCATATTCATTCACTCTTTGAAGCCCTTATCCTAGGGAGAGACGAACATTTTGGAATGGTTCGTTCCAGTGCCATTTCTGGTTCCAACGCACGGGAAGTGGACCGAACGCAAGTGCCATAGCTCGTGTTGCGTACCTGTTGTTGACATATAGGTGTACATATATAGATTGTTGGATAACCCGTAACCATTATTGCTGATGAAGGTGGCTGCTGTCGAAAGCTACGGTTTTAGTGGTTTTTAGTAATTTTAAACATCTTTTTAGTGCTTTTATTTTTCATTCTTGTTATAATATCACCTTTTTTTTATTTTATTTTAATAAAATAATACAGTTTATATGGTCAGTATATTTATTTAATAAAGGTATTTTATTGATTTGAGTCAGTGTTTTAGTAGCATTATAAATGAATCAGTGTTCCTGACTCCAGAGGCCTCTTCAATGATTTAAGTGTTCCTCACCAAGCAGTAGCCCTTCTTTGAACCCACTCTATAAATTCTTTTTTTTTGTAAGGAGGTTTGCAGGACTATCTTGTCCTTTCAACTGCTATTGCAGCCAACAGGATTTAAACACATTAAAATTAGATAATGCAGTTGTCTTAATTCTAACAGCAGAGCAAACTTTTTGCCCTTATGAATTGTCTGGTATTGCATGACTTTCAAACAGATGGCATTAGCAAAAGGTTAATCAGCCATTTGTTTAAAAGATGAGACACTCCTAAGATAGCCTATTTCAGAACTCACTGGTCCCTCATCAGACAATAGCTGGTCTGTAGTCTTGTTAACAATAACTCAAAACAACTGTAAAGATGTTATTTGATGTGAACTGTCTTTGATTTTGAATTTAGCAAAGTTGTTTGTTATTTGGTTTTTAGGAGCATTAGCAATTGAATTTATGCCCCCTGTTGTGTATAGTCTCAGAAAGTGGAAGAATACCATTAACATTCAGCTTAATTCATTCAAGGCTTTAAACACCTAAATCAGATCTTTCTGCAGGTGCCTGGTCTCAAGACACTGCAATTTGCAGAACTGAAGCCTTTCTAGGTAAGAGCACCCTTTTGTTCCTTTCGCTAATCTGGTTGCCCTTCTCTGTATCCATTCCAGCAGATCTACATCCTTCCTAAAGTGAGGCCTCCAGGCCTGTATACAGTACTCAAGATGCAGCCTAATCATGGCCTTATACAAAGGGATAATCACCTCATTATCCCTGCCAACAAAATTCCTGTATATCGTTGACAAAACCCCCATCGGCTGTGCTGGCAGCATATCTGCACTGCTCAGAGAATTGTCTGACTGCTCAATTACCCCAGGTCTTTTTCATTCTCCACTACCCTGAGTTGATAATTTACTCTGGTGTTACTGCTACCCATGTGCAGTACCTTTCATTTGTCAATGTTAAACTTCAACTGCTATTTTTCAGCACATTGACCCAATTTTCCTAGATCTTGTTGCAGTAGCTCACCCTAATGACTGTCATTAACCACCTTGCTAACCTTTGTACCATCTGCAAACTTAGACATTAAGTCTAAAATACCTTCATCAATATCACTGACAAATATTGAAAACTGGATCCAGCATTGAACCCTAGAGATCTGCACTAATAACATTAGTCCATGAAGAGCAGTGCCCATTGATAACTACTCTGTCTTCTCCTACCCAACCATCCCTTTATACATAGCAGTAACTCTCCCCTAATATCACACTGATACAATTTGTAGAGCAGTCTTTCATGTGGAACATAAGTTATTTTGAAATCAAAGTACATGTCAAATTTTTGCATTTAGTTCTATTATTACTACTCATAGTAGCCAATCAGAATGGTTAAACAAGATCACTCTTAACAAATCCACACTCTGATTACTGTCTAGATGGCCATGAATTACTTCTTCAAACAGGAACTCCATTATTTTCTCTGAAATAGAAGTCAAGCTTACGGGTTTATAATTACTTCACCCTTCAATAACTGGGGAGTCATTTGCACATCTCCAATCTATAGGGACCTCCAAAAATATACTCTCATAATTATAGCCAAACATTTGCTTACCTCTTCTGCTATTTCTTTTAATACTGGATAGATCCCACCAGCCCCCGGTGTCATTTACTTTTAGTTACAATTTCTTTTTCATTTTCTTTTCAGTTATCACAAATTCATTTAGCTCACATTTAGTTATAACTTGGTGTACTTCTAATCACTAAAAAGTTCTTCACAGGAGAATGCAGATGCAAAACATTTATTTAGCTTGTTAGCAACCTGAACAGGATTAGCAATAATTATGCCATTCATCTCTTCCCTTCTACTGTTAACACAAGTAAAGAATTATTTGCCACTTTTCTTTGCACTCTTAGTCAATGACTTTATTTTCCTTGGTGACTTGACTGCAGACTATTTTGTACTAACTGTAAGTTTCTGTGTCCCCTGATAATTATAATAATCCCATGCATTTTTCTTCTCTGCCAGTCTCATCAGTTCATCTGACATCCATTTAGATCTAAACCTTGAACAATATCTCTTACTTGGCATAAAAAGCTTGTAGCTTCTATGATTACTTCCCATTTATGATTTGCACTTGATAAATCAGTTGGTCCCAGTGAATGGAATTTAAAAATTGTCTACAACCACAGTAGTCACCTTTACAATAATAAAATCCCTTCCCTTTATCCTTCGCTGCAGTTATATCTTTAAGTAAATCTCACATCAAAATATTGTGCTCACTGCACCTAATGGTTCATCTGGATATGTTTAATGCATGAGAAGTTACTGCTAATGATCAGATCAAGAGTATTACTTTTTCTTGGTGCTTCTATAAGGTGTATTGGATGACTGTAGAAACCAGTCATCCAATAAACAGAGAAAAAGTTATTCAATATCTGGAAAGTTAAAACTCTCATTAAAAGACATTCTATCATTTTAACAGGTCATTATACTTATCATAGTCATTTTGGCCTGTAACACAATCCTACTTTCATTTTTTTTTTTCCCAATGCTTATGCCATACCAAACTAACACAACATTGCACTGGCCACTCACATCAACTGGGTGCCACTGCCTTAGATTCAATGCGCTTCTTAACCAAAAAGATCACTCCTCCACATCATCCTGTCATTGTATATATTACACTCACCATATTCAAATTCTGCACCACTTATATCTGAGTAGCCTTAGATTCAATGTGCTTCTTAACCAAAAAGATCACTCCTCCACATCATCCTGTCATTGTATATATTACACTCACCATATTCAAATTCTGCACCACTTATATCTGAGTAGCACCATATCTCTAATAACTCTACAATGTCACTGTTTGATCACCTGAACAGTAACTCATCAAATTTGTTTTTACTATACAAGTAACCATCATATAACATGGTTATTAAGTTCCTGTAAAATGTCCTGTTGTTAGAAATCGTGTTATACGGGACTAAGAAAGAGTACAAGAAGGGGGGTTAAGTTCCAAAAGCTAACAAAATGTTAACAAAACTAACAAAAATACACCATTCTAGATTTCATGTATCTTCTGCTCTCTTCAAAAAATCAGTAATCTGGATTTGTTTGCTTCTTGATAAATCTTTGTAAATTTCATCATATGGAACTAAGCATTTTTGAAGCTCCCTTTTGAACTTTGGGCTCCTTTCATTCAAAAAATAAGATTCTAATTGCTCAGCTAACTTTATGCCTTCCCCTATGCTTTTTAGTGTAAAATTTGGATGTTTAGAATTTTCATCTGCGATATCATCATCTGAATTGATTTTATTTTACCTCCAATGCCATTTGCACCAAATCCACTATGCCAGCTACTTTTTCTACCAGTAATTCTTGAATGTCATCAGTAATCATATCTTTTTTTAACTTTTTTAGGAGCATCGGCGACTAAGGCCATGTTACTCTGTGTATATTGTGTATAAACTGCGTGTCCTGAGGTCAATTTTCTGTTTTGCTGGACAAAAAACCTGAGTTTACAAGAGGAAAAAACCATGTTACCCCCTCCTGAGCTCGACTGACTTAGCCACATTGTGAAAAAGATCCATAAAAATTCCTCCCTTTACAACAGGATTCGAACTCGAGTCTTTTCCAGCCGGTGTGGGGAAGAGGGAAATTCTATCAACTTGCTACCCACGAGGGCTTCAGTAGTCATATGGAACGAGTACAGAGAAGGGCAACAAGATTAGTGAATGGAACAAAGGGTTGCTCTTACGAAGAAAGGCTTAAGTTTTGCAAATTACAGAGTCTGGAGACTAGGCATCGGCGAGGTGATCTGATAGAGGTGTATAAGGCTTTGAATGGCTTGAGCATGCTCAATGCCGATGGGATTCTTCCTCTTGCTCAGAATAATCACCTGAGAGGGCATAAATTCAAATTGAGGAAGGATGGATGTCGGATAGATGTGCGGAAATTTGCCTTTAGCCAGTGGGCAGTTGGTTTGTGGAATAGACTTCCATCACTTGTTGTTGAAGTTGATAGCCTAAACAAATTTAAGGCTCAGCTGGACAGGTATTTCGAACGAACGGAGGGGTGAAATGGGAGTAGTGGTTGTGTTTTTTTTTTTTGGCTGATGCTGAATAAGCTTGCTTTCTTGCATCATATGCCTCTACTAATGCTAATATCATCAAAACCTCCCCCTCCTACTGACGCAGCAAGTTCTACTATTGCACCGATTCCGTTTTCTGCCCGTTCGATCATATTTCCTGAATGAATTGACTCTGGCCATACATTTTTTCCACATGAACTTAATGTTCACAGTTTTACTTCTTTCAGCGATAAAGCTACGATTCTGATACAGTCCACAACTGAGAAATGTTACCATGCCTCCATTACTTCAATAGATTCGGAATCAATTTTTTCTAAAATCCATTTTAACGATTTTCTGATGGAATGAGTTTTAAAGGTGGATATAATGCCTTGATCTAACGGCTGAATGAAAGTACAGGGGTTGCCTGTACTACTAGCATTAGTGTACACACAACTATACAAGCACTTTTTTCTTCTCTTAGTAACCCTAACTAATGCAGCCCATGTATTTTTTTGTCCATGAGAACTCCCAGCAGGTCTTGTAATCCCAGACACCTTGCTTTCCATGCTGCTACATGTCCCATAGAAGCAATAAAAGAATCACTTTCACTTATACCTATGGCAGTGCACCCAGTTGATGTGGGTGGCAAGTGCAATGTTCAGTTAGTTTGGTGAAAATATTCTTGCACCCCTTAAATATTCTTGAAAACATTTAAGTGTATTCTATCTCTGCAAAAACAGCATATCCTGTTAGCAAGCACAGACCATGCGGAGAAACATTCTACCCCATGAGCTTTGCACAGTCTCAGAAGGGCCAAATTGATTGACAAGCCTCCCATCATGCACTCCCTCCTATCAGAATTGCAGACTCCCTTCAAATTTAATCCTAAATCATGACTATTTCTCAACACTGCTACGTACTTATGTAAAACCTCAGATCTCCTACTCTCAACATCATTAGCACCAACATATACAAAAATATCACCTTTTTTGTGTCCTTAAAAAATGACAGCTACTCTACAACATCAACTTTTGCCCTTGATAGACATACCTTGCTCCTATTCTGCTTATCTTTTTCACAAAATATATTTCCCATTTTCCTGACAACAGATCACTGACAATGGCTACTTCCACAGGATCAGTGCTTTCTGCCATGAAAAATTTTATGGGCATTTGGATTTTTCATTTTCAAAATCATACTTTTTTTCTTTTGAATCCAGAAGATCTGTCACTTTATACAACAAGTGAGAACAGCTCATAGTCATTGCCCTAGTATAGCACACAAAAACAATTAAAAATGAAGTTATGTGCTTGTTAAGAGAGAAAAACAATTTTGATGAAATTGTACCTTCCCTTGCCCTGGTGCAGAATATAAGTGGAAATTATTTATTTTACTATACCAGATGACATATTTTTGGAAAACAAACCTGCTGTTACTAACGATATCATTTCCCTGACTACCTCACTTTTAACTAGGTTCTCCATCTTTCCAGTTCTGTGGTCATTTTAACAGGTCAATGTGACAGAAAAAATCCATTTGAGGCAAATATGATATTATGGTATATAGTCGGACCTCTCTTTAACGAACTTCCATATAGTGAAGGTTTCTATGTAGTGAACTTTTTTTATTTCCTCTTGGTTATTATATTGAAAATAGTTTCCGTATAATGAACTGATTAAGAGACCTGGGTACACATTGTTCGCACCTCTGTGCCTTTAGGCAATAAAGCTGATGCTGTAGAAAGCACGAATTATGAGCTAAAAGGATTATGAATTAATCTCTTCAGCTTTTAGGAGCTAAAGGGATTAATTCCACGAATTAAGAGCCAAAACTTTCTACAATTGAGTGGCACCTGTAAAACCCTGCAGGAGGAAACTGGCCAACCACAATGCAGGATAGAAAAAGATGGAAGGTTTTGGGAGAGGCCTTTGCCCAGCAGTGAGTCAGCAATGGCTAAAAAGAAGTAAAACCTAAACAGCTTATACACTACTATACTGAGAAGTCGTGCTGATTAACTGCTATCTATGTGTCCACAGCCATTGGCAAAGATTAAGGCATTTTCCAGACGTGGACATTGACTCTGGTCAACCTGTTTTCTACATAAAAGCATCCTATTAGAGAATTAGAACAGAGTGATTTTCCTTTATCCCGGATTTTCATCTGTCGTTTGGAAGAAATTAGCCATCCACACTTTCACTAAATTTCACCTGTCTCTGTTTACATGGTAGGTACAAGTGGTCTCTAAATCAGTTTTGTTTTAGCTGCTGTACAAGTAATAGTGTCTAAGAGGAAATCCATGAGTGTAACATGAAAAGACAAAAGTGCTTAATAGTGTAGATCGGGATGTTAAAGGGAAAAAAAAAAAAAAAACTGCTTTAAAATTTCTTATTCCTGACATTAGTGTATTAACCATTCTGAAAAACTGTTTCAATTTTCAAACTGTTTGAGGAAATGGGACCCAGTTGGAAGCATGCGAAATTATGCCTGTGTGTGAAGATCCAGATGAAACAGTTTTTAAGTGGATGAAGTTGATTCAAGACCAAAATGTGCCAATATCACAGTCATTAATAAAAGAAAGGGCCATGGTGTATGCATCTTTTCTGGGACATAAAACATTTTAAGCCAATTCTGGTTGGCTGAACAAATTTAAAGAGTGCCATGGCACTCAAAAAAGTTATTTCTTATGAAAGTGGAGTAGCAATCGTAGAAGACTATACCCATTAGAAAGAAACAGTTTTGAAAAAAATTATGGAGGACTACGAGTCCAAAGACATATTCAACTTGCAGGTCTATTTTTTAAATGTTTGCCGAACAAGACAGTGTCTTTTAAAGGTGATAAAAATAGTAAGGAGAGAATTACAGCCTTGGTTGGTGCAAATATGGCTGGTAATGAAAAACTGAAACTTTTGGCAATAGGCAAAAGTAAACAACCCCAATGTTTCAAAGGAGTAAAGTCATTAGATTTGGACTACAACTACAACAAAAATCTTTGATGATAAGTGAAATTTTTGAGCAGTGGATTTTAAATTTTGACAGAATGATGACGAAAGAAAATAGAAAAATCACAGTGATTGTCGACAACTGCCCTGCGCAACTTCATTCGGTAATTTCAAAACTTACAAGTGTGAAGCTTGTTTTCTTCCCTCTGAATACCTCATCTAAATTGTAGCCAATAGGCCAAGGATTTGAAAATGCACTACCAAAGGTACATGTTAAAAAAATTATACTGAGAATAGAAACCAACCGAACTATAGATTTGCGGATGTGCATATCAGAGTTGGCAAAAGTGTGGAATCAAGATGTGACAGAAACAACAATTAAGAATTGTTTCGCAAAAGCAGGTTTTGCTAAAATGCCAATTAACAGCAATGAACTACTACAAGACACTGAGCAATCTTGGGAAGAGTTTCTGATTTATTTCCCATCTTCTATTTCCATCATGCAGTATGACTGATGACTTTTGAGGTTATGATGGACATCATGGCGAGATCCAATCTTCCTTACATTTTAATGGTACAGCTCTAAAACGGTGTTCGCAGGCCGGCCGATAGTTAGTACACCAGACCAAACCTATTGTTAACTCTTTAGGAGGCTTCCGGATCAGCTAGTATATAATCTTGCTACCTCTACTCTGCCAGATAGTGACTGGAGGGAGTCCAAGTAGTGTGTGTGTGTGTGTGTGTGTGTGTGGCGGACATTGTCGAGGCCATGATATGTCAAGGATCTGGGTATATTCTTACCATGTGTTGCCATACCCAAAAATTTCATTACTTCATATAGCTTGTCCCCTCACTTTTTCTTACTATTGATTACACCATGAATTTTCAAACTAATAGAGTAAGCTTATCTGCGAAAAGATCTAAACCACCCAAACACTTCCTAGTTCATTTCACAAATATACGTGGTCTCAATTCTAATCTCAAAGATTTTCATTTCCACTTGAAGTCTGCCAACCCCCATGAACTTTTTCTGACAGAATCTCTGTTATCGGTTGATTCAACTACTGCTCATCTCAATTGCCCAAATTATTCGCTGTATGATTCCTTTCACAACAAAGGTGGTACTTGTGCATATGTCCATTCCAATATTCCCTGTAAGAGACTGTAATTTGGAATCCCCTCTTTTCGATCTTCTCTGGCTTAAAATCTCTCTACCTCATTCTGTGAAATTCATCTGTTGTCTCTATCCCAACTCCACTAATCACTTGGAGTTCTTTGACTTCCTCTCCTTGCAACTTGGACTTTCTCCAGTCCAACTTTCCTAACAGTGAGGTAATTTTCCTTGGTGATTTTAATGTTCACAACTCCAGCTGGCTTCAGTTTTCTAGTCACACCAACCCAGCTGGTCGAGATGCTGAGGCTTTTGCAATTACTAATAACCTTGCACAGATTGTTCATTTACCTTCAAGAATACGGGATAATCCTAACCATACAGCCAACATGCTTGATCTTTTTCTCACAAACAATCCTTCTAAGTACACAGTCGAAGTGAGCAGTCATTTAGGCACCTCAGATCACAATTTGGTGATTGTCTCTTCTCCAATGGAGCCTTTATCTCATGGCTATTCCCAACCTCGTGCTGTTTGGCATTACAAGAATGAAAAATGGGATGACCTGCGATTTCTTTTCTTCTTTTCCTTGGTCGGATTACTGTTTAAAAACTTCTGATGTCAACGTTTGCTCAGATCGTGTCAGTGAAATTATTCTTGCAGGAATGGAATCCTTTATTCCACACTTCACTTTAAAATCTCGTCCTTTATCTAAACCTAGATTTTCCAATAAATGTGCCAAGGCTGTTCAAGAGAAGAATGTTGCATATTGTTATTGGCTTGTTTCCAATTCTTCAGTTTCATTTTCTGCCTACACCAAAGCTCGCAACAATTGTAAAGCAGTTATTAATCAGTCCAAACTTGAGTTTGAACAGGCTAAGAGTAGAAAACTTGTTTCTTGCCCTAATGGTAGCCGAGCATTCTGGTCTCTTGCCAAAGCTATTGGCCACAACTTTTGCCCATCTCTGCTCCCACCTCTGTCCAAACCAGATGGTTCTGTTGTCACTTCAGCCAAGGATAAAGCTGACCTGCTAGCATCCCATTTTTCTTCCAGCTCATGTATTAATGATCTTGGTAAAACACCTTCCACCATTCCGAATACGCTCCATTCAATGCCTCCTGTGGTCTTCCGTCAAAAGGATGTCAGAAGGATTTTGACGAATCTTGATGCTAAGAAAGCTCCAGGTCCTGATGGTATTTCTCCACTTGTTCTCAAAACCTGCACTCCTGAACTTACTACTGTTCTTTGCCACCTTTTTATTCCAAAGACATTTTTCCTTCTGCTTGGAAATTTCCTCATATCCAGCCAGTTTCTAAAAAGGGTGACAAATCTCTCCCATCCAATTATTGTCCCATTGCAATTACTTCTACTCTTCCTAAAATAATGAAGAAATCAATTAACAGCCAACTCAAACTACCTAGAAACCTTCTGTCTGATCAACGATCACCAGTATGGATTCCGTCAGTGTCAATCCACTGGTGATATTCTGGCTTATGTTACCCATTTATGGACAAATTCAATGGAAAAGTTCAGTGAAACACAAGCAGTTGCTCTTGACATCTCAAAAGCTTTAGTTTGTGTTTGGCATAAAGGTCTTCTAAACAAGCTTCTATCTTATGGTTTGCCAACTGTTTTTAGTAATTGCTTATCCAGTTTTTTCTCTGATCACTCACTGAGGGTGATGGCTCTCTGTCTTCTAACTGCTTCACTAATGCTGGTGCCCCCAAAGGTTCACTTCTTTCCCCCACCTTTCATCTTGTATATTAATGACCTTCTTCAATTGACTGGAAATCTTATCCATAGTTTTGTCGATGATAGCACATTGTATTTCACTTTCTATATTGAGAAACCTTACCTTGCTCAATCAGCTTCAACTTTTCGAATGTCCACTACCAATTCCTTAAATGTTGATCTCCAGGTAATTCTCCAGTGGGGCAAAGACAACTTAGTTGACTTCAATCCTTCTAGAACTCAGTCCTGTCTTATATCTTGCAAAAAGGATTCTTCTGCTTCTATGCTTCTTTGGTGACACTCCGATTTCTAGGAAAGTTGATATATTGCTTTTTGGGGATTACCCTGACTTCTAATCTCTCTTGGCACAAGCATATTACAAATATTGCTTCCTCTGCACTCTAAAGACCTTGGTTTTCTCTTTTGCTCTAGGCGTTACTTTTCTTCCAAACAGCTGTTCACTCTGTGCAAATTGCATATCTACCCTACCATGAAATATTGTTCCCACATCTGGGATGGTGCCCCCAAAACCTCTCTCAGGCTTCTAGATTCCATTCAGAAGAGGGCATTCAGGTTAATTAATGACTCATCTCTAACAGTCTCTCCACTCGCTGTCTCATAGAAATACTGTTTCTGCTGCATGCCTTTTCTACAGATACTTCCATGGGCACTGTTCTTCTGAATTGGCTTCTATAATTCCTGTTATCTCTTTTGAAACAGTCCAAACACATGCTGCCACCAGTCATTTACTGTCCAACTTCAAACTCACAGAACCAACTTTTCATCTTTCGTTTATTCATTCAACTGCCGTTTTCTGGAACACCCTTACTTCGTATGTATTTCCTGAAAATTACAGTCTACAGAAGTTCAAGTCTAATGTCAACAAATATCTTCTCAACCTCCAACTCAAGCACGGTACTAAATACTACAGGTTCTAATACCTCTCGTGTTTGGGGTTTTTATAAAGAAAAAAATATATATATATATATATATATATATATATATATATATTCATTTTACTATCAGGAATTTTGCAACCAGGGATGAGAAGGTGATTATCCCCTTGTATAAGGCAATGGTCAAGTCACACCTTGAGTACTGCATACAGGTCTGGAAGCCTCATTTTAGGAAGGATGTAGAGTTATCAGAATGAGTAAAGAGAAGGGCAACAAGATTGGTGAGGGTAACATATGGGTGCTCTTACAAAGAAAAGCTTTAAATGTTCTGAAAATTGCAGCATCTGGAGACTAGGTATCTGCAAGGCGATCTGACTGAGGTGTATAAGGCCTTGAATGGATTGAGCAGGCTCAATGCTGATGGGATTCTTTCTCTAGCTCACATTACAAACCTGAGAGGGATAAACTGAAATTGAGGAAAGACAGTTGTCAAATAGATATGCGGAAATTTTCCTTTAGCCAGCAGGTAGTTGATTGCTGGAACAAACTTCCATCGGCCATTGTGGAAGTCGATAGCTTAAATAAATTCAAGGCAGAACTTGACAAACATTTGAAATGAATGGATGGGTGAAATGGGAAGGGTTTTTTTTTTTTTTTTTTTGGCTGATGATGCAAAGCTTGCTTTCTTGCATAATATGCCTCTACTAATGCTAATATTTCTGAACTTACAGTATTTTTCCTTGTTGAAAAGATCATGTATATTTATAAAGAAATTTCTGTTTAACAAATTTTTTCAAGGGTATGATCGATTTCGTCATATAGAGGTCCGACTGTATTATTATATAGTTTTTTTAGGCTGTAGGTCATGTCAGGGCTCACATCTAGTGAGTATGGGCTAGTCACACCCAGGATCCTGAGCTGGATGTCATCATTCTTCTCTTTCTTGATGATTCCCTTCTACTTCAGACTCTTGGTCTCTCTCTCTCTCTCTCTCTCTCTCTCTCTCTCTCTCTCTCTCAGGGTAACTCAATTTTTTTTTTTTTTTTGGCTGCTGCAGCAAAAGCCTCAGGCTTCATCGTACCATATGGCCAATAAACTTACATGGCACTTGGCATACATAATGTCTGTTCCAGGAAAATAATCTAATCACTGATTAAATAAGTAATGCAGGACCATCTGGACAGGCATACAATTATACTGCAATCACAGCATGGATTTTTTCAGGGTCAGTCTTGTCTAACTGATCTGATGCATTACTATGATGCAGTAATCAAGGAACTGGATGAAAAAAATAATTTTGATATAATATACTTGGATTTCAGGATGGCTTTTGCTACTGTTGCACATAAAAGACAGCTGTACAAAGTGAAGCAATGTGGCATTAAGGGAAAGTTATTACGGATGATTTAAGTGGAACAAGACAGAGAATGGTTATCAATGGGGATTGTCAATTTACAGAAATTTTGCCAGCAGGGATAAGGAGGTGATTATCCTTTGTATAATGTCATGGTTAGGCCACATCTTGATTACTGAATACAGATCTGGAGTCTCACTTTCGGAAGGCTGTAGTTCTGCTGGAATGGGTGAGAGAAGGGAACCCAGATTGGTGAAGGGAACAAAAGGGTGTTCTTACCCAGAAAGACTTCAGTTCTGCAAACTGCAGTGTCTTGAGATCAGGCACCTGTAGGGAGATCTGATGGAGGTGTTTAAAGCCTTGATTGGGTTGAGTAAGCTAAATGTTAATGGCATTCTTCCACTTGCTCAGACTATACACAAATTCAAGTTGAGGAAGAATGGTTGCAGGATAGAGATGCAGAAGTTTGCCTTCAGCCAGCAGGCAGTTGATCGTTGGAACAGGCTTCCATCTGTTGTTGTGGAAGTGGATGGGTTGAATAAATTCAAGAACTAGACAAATTTTTGGAGGGTATGGATGAGTGAATTGTATACGTTTTTTTCCTGTCTGATGCTATATAAGTTGCTTTCTTGCATCATTTGCTACTGCTACTAATAATATTATCTAGGTAATTTTGTTTATTTTTTAACAGGGCAGTTCAACCTTTTGTCGATAGATGGCGACACTGAAATTTAACTGTGGTCCGTGCACACCTTAGGAGTCCGCAAATAATGTCCGAAAGTAAATAAATATTGAAAACGTGATGGAATGGAAACAGTTTTACTAGGTTTGGTGGCTCGTAAAAATTGTTGAAAGTGCGTCGAAAATTCAAATTGAAAGGGGGGGTCTCTTCATGTCACCAATATTTGAGAATCACTTTCGAAGTGTCAAGCCATGCTGTTCAATACAGTATATAGACTGATCTGATAAGAATGCTTTTCTTGAAAAAAAAAAAATAAAATAAACAATAGAATCTTTAAATACCACATATCATTGCGCTAAAGCGATACGTTTGAGGAATCTGAATGTAAATGCAGAAAAATGCAAATGTATTACGATTATGCATAATAAAAATATGGCAACATCGGAAATATTGCTACTGTACACTAATCTAGTTTTCGGTAATGTACAGGAGGAAGTTCAAAAACCATTCTCTATCAAACAGTTTCTAAAAATAAATATTCGTGCATATATGAATAAAATTAATTCTTGCCGGTTCCAATTTTTTAGTTGAGGTTATTTTATTTTTTTATTTTTTTAACACATCTACATATTTTCTACTTTCTGGGTGTACACATTAGGATTCTGTGTAACAACAAAGTTTGTCTGACGAACTATGAAGTGCTGACATGTTCCGTTCACTATCTGATCGATACTTACATATAAGCAAGTTGTATACGGCAGACTATTTCTGAACGTCTCCGTGTCAAAAGCCGATTCCGCATTTTCTGTTTCACGCGACAGACTTGAAATCCTCAAACTTTTCTTTCCGAATAGTTGCTACTAGTAGCAATTTCTTCATTCGGCACAACTTCTTTAAAACATAATTTTTACCTATGATATAAATGTTAAGTGGTGAACCACAATGTTTTAAATCACAGTGATAAGGTCCTAAACCGGAAATTACAAATTGTACAACTAAATAATTATGACAAAACTTCCTTGCAGTAATATTTTCCTAATAAATAACGTTTTACAATTAATTTTTTCGTTACAAAGTAATTTGAAAAATGTGTATTTTACATGAAAAATATTTCTTCTCACCCCCGCGCAATCATTTCCAGGTTGGGGCTTGTGAAGAGATGTCAACTCTATTTCTAATATAAAGCGAGAGAAAAATGCTTAGCTATTACTGTCCCATATAACTGCAATTGTTCAAATATAAGTAGTTAACCTTGAAAATCAGTAGGGTGAAGTTTACTGCAATAGACTTTAGGAATGCTGGTTATGTAATTACCCTGTCTTCAAATAGAAATGCTGTCTACTACCTTCGCCAGATCTATTTACAGAACATTGATCAAAGTTTCTTTACAGCGATAGGGAGAATGGAAGGGGGAGAGAGAGAGAGAATCCAATTGTTTCAAGGTAGACACCGTAGTAAACGATTAATTTTGCCAATAACGGAACTAAACTTTGATATCCTAAAAATGCACTAAAAACGACCACTTTAAACTTGCTCTGAAATGAGAGCAAACTTAGTCATATATTAGCAATTACTAATAGATAAAAACAAATACTGTCTCTATACTCAATACTGAGCCTTGTATAGAAAGTGCCTAAAACAACAGTATTTTCATTCTACTTCAAATCATTTAACCCCAGGGGGATCACACTGGTGAGTATGAGCTTGGCACACTCGGGGTCCTGAGCTGACATCATCATTCTTCTCTTTCTTGGCGATTCCCTTGTACTTTCTCTCTCAAGGTAACTCGGATATTTCCTTTTTTCTTTTGGCTGGTGCAGCATGAGCCTTGGGCTTCCTTGCACCATATGGCTAATAATAATAATAAACTACTACAATATTTCCTCTTAAATTTTCCTGTAAAACTTAATTTGTAAAAGAAGTAGACATAGATCATGAAATCACATCCTATGATTTTGTCACTAGTACCATGCCAAAGGTAAAATTATGCCAAAGTAACCTGAAATCAGAGTGACAGATTATAAAATATGCTTCTACATGTAGCCATTCAAACTCAGTTAACATTAAAAATGACAGCCCAGATCGAACTCAAATCTACTAAATATTGTACTTAGTTCCTCCCCACACACATACATATTCATAGGGTATGTGGCGCCCAGGTGCCAATCGCAATTTGGCGTCCCCTTTAAAATTTTCTTCATATGTGTAGGTTTCAGGTACCCTTTGAACGTTGTTGCCCAGGTGCAGTGCACCCCTTGCACCCTCAGAATGGCTGGCCCCTGCATACACAACTGACATGTTGATGGTATCCTAACTGTTGCTCAGATAATACACTCCCTTGAGTGTATTATCTGTTGCTCAGATAATACACTCAAGGGAGCAAATTTAAATTGTGGGGATGGTTGCTGTTAGATGTGCAAAAATCTGTCTTTAGTCATAGGGTAGTTGATTGTTGCAGCAAACTTCCATCTGGTATTGTGAAAGCAGGCAGTTTGAAAAATTTACAGAGGAATAGAAAAATTATTAGTGGTGAAGCATAGGAAGTTTTCTTTTTTTTTGGCTAATGCTGTATAAAGCTTGCTTCTTTGTAATTTTTGCCAATACTAATACTGATAGTCAGCAGTTAATTTTGAAAAATTGATACTGAATTCAAAGTAAAGCAGCATTAAATAATGTTACATTACAATTAAAACAAAAAAATTTGATCTGAGAAATTTAAAATTAAATTAAAAAATACAACATGCCACTGCAACAATCAACAATTTCCACTTCCCCAGTAGAAATGACCATGCTCAAAGTCTTAGTGGGAGAAAGGACCCATTCCATTCACAGAGCATTGTAAGACATGATTCCATCTTTTATGTAGTGATGGGTACTAACAAATGAAGTAGACTACTGATTAATAATTCAATAATTACATTTAACATTTGATTAATTAATTGATCATTTTTAGTCAATTTTCTCAACAAATAACTCATCAATTACTCCAATTGTGACTTTAAATGAGTTTTTTTTTTCATGGGTTACTTCCATTTAGAAAAGTAACTATCAATTAACACTGTCACACTGCAATTACCTAATAATCGGCACCTCCATAGCCAGATGGGCAGGAGCAGCAGTGCATAGCACATGCTTCTTGACTAGACCGGGGTTCGAGCCTGTGGCCACCAAATACGGAAAGGTCAGGGAATGACCACCGCATATCCCAGGAGCAATATCGCCTTTAGCATTAGCATTAGTAGAGGCATTTGATGCAAGAAAGCTAGCTTATGCAGCATCAGCCAAAAAAAAAAAATAAATAAATAAAAAATACCCACTTCCACTTCACCCCTCTGTTCGTTCGAAATACCTGTCCAGCTTAGCCTTAAACTTATTTAGGCTATCAACTTCCACGACAAAGGATGGAAGTCTGTTCCACCTACCAACCGCCTTAGTTGCTAATGTTCCTAAAAACCAAATAACAAACAAACCTAATAATCAGTGTAATCGTGTATTATTTACTAATCTACCATTGTGAAGATGCATACAAAGGATGTGGCTGTCACAGGATGATCAGACTTCACTGAAATTTGACCAAAAAGGCACCTGAATACCAGTTCTGTTGAAATTTTAGACTTCCACATAGCAAGCCTAACAAGCCTCTACTCTTAGCCTGTTCAAACTAGAGTTTGAACAGGCTAAGAGTAGAAAACTTGCTTCTTTCCCTAATGGTAGCCGAGCATTCTGGTCTCTTGCCAAAGCTATTGGCCACAACTTTTGCCCATCTCTGCTCCCACCTCTGTCCAAACCAGATGGTTCTGTTGTCACTTCAGCCAAGGATAAAGCTGACCTGCTAGCATCCCATTTTTCTTCCAGCTCATGTATTAATGATCTTGGTAAAACACCTCCCACCATTCCTAACACGCTCCATTCAATGCCTCCTGTGGTCTTCCGTCAAAAGGATATCAGAAGGATTTTGATGAATCTTGATGCTAAGAAAGCTCCAGGTCCTGATGGTATTTCTCCACTTGTTCTCAAAACTTGTGCTCCTGAACTTACTCCTATTCTTTGCCGCCTTTTTTCACTTTCTTATTCCAAAGGTGTTTTTCCTTCTGCTTGGAAATTTGCTCATATCCAGCCAGTTCCTAAAAAGGGTGACAAATCCCTCCCATCCAATTATCGTCCCATTGCAATTACTTCTACTCTTTCTAAAGTAATGGAGAAATCAATTAACCGCCAACTCATACTGTGGATTTTAGTGTTTTGCACCAACCTTGCGTAGAAATAAAACAAAGGAAACTGGACTTTTAATAACTGTGTTTATAATAAATTATAATAACCTGTATTTACAATAAATTTAACTTTACGATAAACTATACATATAAAATATTAAAATCTGCTACATTATGAACAATAAAATGCATTAAAATATACTAAGTTAAAAGCGATAAAGAACCAGAATATTAAAATCTGCTACATTATGAACAATAAAATGCATTAAAATATACTAAGTTAAAAGCGATAAAGAACCATAGCTTTCAAAGGCTCCAGCCTTCTTCTTCAGCGGTATTTTCTTATTCTGCAGTACATCTTTAAATATCAGCAGGTTTATGTTACTCATCACGTGTTTCATTCTCACGTGTTCCGTTCTCTTGCGTTGTGGAACCGGAAGTGGCTCGAGCGGGAGTCATACGGAACCGTTCATCCCTTCTGAGGATAGTGGCCTCAAAGAGGGGATGAATCCGCGTACCTCTATCTCTATTAATGTTGATTGTAGAACAGATCCGCAAACTCTCGAGCCACTTACGGTCCCAGAACTTATGCGCCCGATCGGTGATGATAGCATCGTCCGGGGAGATC
This sequence comes from Mastigoproctus giganteus, assembly GCF_048544385.1. Classification (NCBI taxonomy): domain Eukaryota; kingdom Metazoa; phylum Arthropoda; class Arachnida; order Uropygi; family Thelyphonidae; genus Mastigoproctus; species Mastigoproctus giganteus. Next base: position 25,149,665 of record NC_143584.1, on the reverse strand, counting down.
TGGTGCTGCTTCTCCCAAAAATGCTCGGCCACAGCGGACTTGCCATACTCCGCATTTCTTATTGCCTTAGTGTGTTCCCCCAGACGATCTTTGAGACGGCGTTTTGTTTCCCCTACATAACATTCCCCACAATCCGGGCATCTAATGCTATATACGACCCCACTTGTGTTCTCTTTTTGAATGGGGTCCTTAACCTGAGACACGATTGTGTGCAGCCTCCGCCTATATGTATAGTTTATCGTAAAGTTAAATTTATTGTAAATACAGGTTATTATAATTTATTATAAACACAGTTATTAAAAGTCCAGTTTCCTTTGTTTTATTTCTATGCAAGGTTGGTGCAAGACACTAAAATCCACAGTATGAATATACCCAACCTCAGAGGCCTGTTTGAGGAAATAACCGCCAACTCTTAAACTACCTAGAAACCTTCCGTCTGATCAACGATCGCCAGTATGGATTCCGTCAGTGTCGATCCACTGGTGATATTCTGGCTTATGTTACCCATTTATGGACTAATTCAATGGAAAGGTTCGGTGAAACACAAGTAGTTGCTCTTGACATCTCAAAGGCTTTTGATCGTGTTTGGCATAAAGGTCTTCTAAACAAGCTTCCATCTTATGGTTTGCCAACTGTTTTTAGTAATTGGCAGTATTTTTTAGTAATTATCCAGTTTTCTCTCTGATCGCTCACTGAGGGTGATGGTAGATGGCTCTCTGTCTTCTAACTTCTCCACTAATGCTGGTGTCCCCCAAGGTTCAGTTCTTTCCCCCACTCTTTTCCTCTTGTATATCAATGACCTTCTTCCATTGACTGGAAATCTTATCCATAGTTTTGCCGATGATAGCACATTGCATTCAACTTTCCATTTTGAGAAACCTTGTCCTGCTCAATCAGCTTCAAGTTCTCGAAAATCTGCTGCCAATTCCTTAAATGCCGATCTTCAGGTAATTCTCCAGTGGGGCAAAGACAACTTAGTTGATTTCAACCCTTCTAAAACTCAGTCTTGTCTTATATCTCGCAAAAAGGATTCTTCTGCTCCTATGCTTATCTTTAGTGACACTCCGATTTCTAGGCAAAATGATATATCTCTTTTGGGGATTACCCTGACTTCTAATCTCTCTTGGCACAAGCACATTACAAATATTGCTTCCTCTGCATCTAAAAAACTTGGTTTTCTCTTTCGCTCTCAGCGTTACTTTTCTTCCAAACAGCTGCTCACTCTGTATAAATCGCAAATCCGCCCTGCCATGGAATATTGTTCCCACATCTGGGGTGGTGCCCCCAAAACCTCTCTCAGGCTTCTTGATTCCATTCAGAAGAGGGCAGTTAGGTTAATTAATGATTCATCTCTAACAGAGTCTCTCCACTCGCTTTCTCATAGATGTACTGTTTCTGCTGCATGCCTCTTCTACAGATACTTCCATGGGCACTGTTCTTCTGAATTGGCTTCTATAATTTCCGCTCTCTCTTTCAAAACAGTCCGAACACGTGCCGCCACCAGCCAACATCCATTTACTGTCCAACTTCAAACCCACAGAACCAACTTTTCATCTTCCTCATTTATTCATTCAACTGCCGTTTTCTGGAACAACCTTCGTTCATACGTATTTCCTGAAAATTACAATCTACAGAAGTTCAAGTCCAATGTCAACAAATATCTTCTTTCATCTTCTCAACCTCCAACCCAAGCACGGTACTAAGTACTATAGGTTCTAATACTTCTCGTGTTTGGGGTTCTCATAAAAAAAAAAAAAAAAAAAAAAGCCCTAGTCTGCAATACTTGAAAGAGCTCCGTGACAAAACTCAGGGACCAACATTAGACATGAATTTCTCTAGATTATGTAAACCTAAATTATAATTTTTGGGAAACACACTAGAAGGAAAACTGTTAAAAACACATGCACACAAACAGAAGGGATAAACAAAGAAGAGAAAAAGTTGGCTCTGCAAGTTTGGAGATGAACAGTGAATGGATGCCGACTGCTTTCAGAAAGTACTAGTTTGGAAGAGAATAGGGAAATTAGAGATACCAGTTTGGAAGAACACTGTCCACTGAAGTATCAACAGAAAAGAAATGCAGCAAAAACTGATAGCCTATGAGACAGAGTGGAGAGACTCTAAGAGATGGGTCATGTCATTGATTAAACCGATTGCACTCTTCTGAATACAGAAGTCAGAGAGAGAGAGAGAGAGAGAGAGAGAGAGAGAGAGAGAGAGAGAGAGAGAGAGAGAGAGAGAGAGAGAGAGAGAGAGAGAGAGAGAGAGAGAGAGAGGTTTTAGGGATACCAGCCTAGATATAGGAACGATATTCCATGATGAGACAGATTTGATATCTGTATAGAATGAGTAGTTGTTTAAAGAAAAGTAACACCCGGAGGGGGAAAGCCAGGACAATTTTCAGAGCGATCATATGATCTTGTCTAGAAATCTGAGTTGTCATCGAAAGAAGCAGAAGGCTTTGTTTTTTTTAATGAAAAATAAAAGAGGAATGAATTTTAGAAGGATTGAAGTTAGTTTTCTTTGCCCTTTTAAGAATAACCTGGAGATCAACAATTAAAAAATTGGTGGTAAATGTTTGAGAGGTGGAGGTTGTTTTTGAACAGCAAGGTTTCTCAAACGGGAAAGTGGAACGAAGCATGCTATCACTAGCAAAACCATGAATAGGATGTCCAGTCAGCAGAAGGTCATTAACATATATACAAGGAAAAAAAAAAAGAGAGAGAAAAAAACTGAACCTTGAGGAACACTAGCATTAATGGGGAAGTGAGAAGACAGAGCACTGTCTACCATCACCCACAATGATTAAGCAGAGACAAAACTGGATATCCAATTGTAAAAAAACAGTTGACAAGCCATAAGATGGGATTTTGCTTGGAAGACTTATGCCAAACATGATCAAAAGCCTTAGAAATGTCAAGGATAACTGAGTTTCACCAAACTTTTCCACTAAATTTGTCCGTAGATCAGTAATGTAAGCCAATATATCACCTGTGGCTAGACACTGACGGAATCCATATTGGCAATCAATAATCAGATGGAAGGTTGAGGAAGTTCAAGAGTTAGCAGTTTATGGATTTCTCCATTACTTTGGATAGAGAAGAGATAAGCGTAATTGGAAGATAACTGGAGAGATGAATTTGTCACCCTTTTTAGGAAATGGCTGGATACAAGCAAATTTCCAAGCACAAGGGGAAAAAGGTGACACAGGAGCACAAATTTTAAGAACAAGTGGAGAAATACTTGGAGCTTTCTTGGTATATTGTTCAGAATTCTTCTAACATCCTTCTGTCAAAAGACACTGGAAGCTTTGTTGGCAAGAAAAAGAGGGTGTCGAGTGTGTGGTTAGAATTGTCTGGTATTCAGGTAGTATAAGAACAAGCTGTGTGAGATCATTACAAAAGCCTCAGCATTGTAACAACTGCTTTCCAGCAATCAGAAAACTGAAAGCAACCAAGTTGTGAACATCAAAATCACAAATAAAAACTAACTCACTGCTAGGAAAGTTAGATGACAGAAAGTAAAGGTTCAAAGAAAGGAAGTCAAAGCATTTCCAAGTGATTAGTGAAGTTGAGAAAACAGTAGAGGCAACAGATGAATTTGACAGACTGAGGTAGATTTTTTAAGCCAGAGGAGATTCCAAGGCAGGAAATCTCTTGCAAGGTTGTTCGGCCCAATAGACTATCTAGCAGCTGAGCTTTTAAAACCATTTTAGAGCTATATTCCAAAAATGTAAGGAGCACTGGATCTCACCATGATACCCATTATGACCTCAAAAGACAGTATTATTTGGTAGTTCTGTCATCAATTGCCACTTCATCCACCTTATTAATAAGTTGGTTAATGTAACGGATATTCAAAAAGTTTGTTTATTTTCACTTCTTGGCACTTCTTTGTGAAATTAGGTATGCTGATTGTGACTACTGTCTTAGTTTTAATTTAGTTTTGATCTTAGTTTGAATAACACCAGTGGTTTACCCACAAATGAAAGAAAAGTAAATATGCAATAATACTATATCACATTTAGTAAAAATATCTAATGTTCATGCACAACAGAGTATTATTCTTTGCTACAAATAAACAAGCTAAAATCCAAAATCGCAAACTGAAAAGCAGAAACCCTCCTAGGGTTAATCAAAAGAAAAATTTTCCGTGATTTTTAATCAACCACTACTTTCTCTTTTTCACTCTGTGTGTTTCCTAGAAAGCCATCCACTACAAGGCAAAATGACTGTCAAGAATTTCACTCAACACTAGTCATTTTGTATTCTAGTTCTTGTGAAGCCAACAGTTGCTTAACTTGTGGACCAGTAAGTATGCCACCTTTCACTTGTGCATCAGACAATTTTGGAAACAGTCACCTTGAATGTCCAATACAAATAAATTCCCAGCTTCATATGGAATGGTGAATACAATACTGTTTCTTGAAACCAAGGGACATTGTGTGCACCATGATACAACTCAGTTCTGGTGGAAGACTATTCTCTTCTGCTAGTACCATTCAAGTAAAAATTTAAAGCTATGCTGCTTCACAATGAGAAGAGCAGCACAGTTTTAAACTTTTACTTTCTATAAAAAAGATACCACCCTTCTCTACTGTAACTAATACTAATTTCTTCAAAAACCAATTAAATCAAAGCAACAGCACAGGAATTCTGCAACAGTATAAAAAAACATGCATAACTGGCTTGTCTTTTTCTGTATGTGGAAATCTTTGCTAGGGTCCAGCAACTTCACTCTTTTAAATGAGATGTTGGTTAGAACCAGATTCTCACTAAGTCATCCAATTCCTTATTATTAAGGAAATGTAGCCCTTAACTTAACCAGGATTATGAGGCATAATCCACAAGATCTTAATCACAAAATTCATCATTGAATTCTAAACTCTACTCTGGAAGATGGATTGAGAATTGATAAACATTGTATGGCAGGAGCAATAGCAGATTGTACAAATGATGTCAGCTTTTCAATCCATAACCTTTTTACATTGATATCTATAAAAAAAAAAGTGGCAGCCATTATGATAGTGTGTGAGCACTCTTCTTATTTGAGGTATTGCAAAAGGCATACACTTATAATTACCACAAAACCAACTTGCCTTGATCACAGATAATGGACTTCATGTGCACTACAAAGCTTCATACCACCAACAGCTTCACCTGCTTTGGACAGGTGAAGCTATCCTCATTTTATTATTATTAGCTATATGATGAAAGGAAACCTGAGGCTTATGCTGCACCAGCCAAAAAAAATTTTTCTGAATTACCCTGAGAGAGAGAGAAGTAGAAGGGGAATCACCAAGAAAGAGAAGATGATGATATCCAGCTCAGGACCATGGGTGTGCCAAATATTATAAAGCAAAATGAGGCTGGAGATAAATTAACCTTCATTTGGTAGCCATAACAAATTAGGGGAGGGGAATTACACAAATACTACAAGAACTTATATACATATCACAATACTGGTGTAATAATCACAAAAACAAAACCTTCAAATGCTGCCAAAATACTGAACCTAGAAAAATTAAAAACATCACTAGAATCAGCACATAAAAAACATATACATATAAACAAACATTTTGCCACAGTCTTGTCTTTTATATATGAATGGCAGTGTGCTACTGCAACAGGATCTAGATAATTTGGGCAGATGGGCTAAGAAGTGGCAACTGAAGTTTAACCTTGACAAATGCAAAGATATGGGTAGAAGTAACACAAGAGGAACATACCAACTGTCTGGTACTACACTTAAGGTGGTAGAAAATGAAAAAGACCTGGGAGTAATTGTGCAGTCAGATATGAAGTTTTCTGAGCAATGCAGGTCATGGGGTTTTGTCAATTATATATAGGAATTTTGCTAGCAGGGAAAAGGAGGTGATTATCCCTCTGTATAAGGCAATGGTCAGGCCACGCCTAGAGTATTGTGTACAGGTCCGGAGACCTCATTTTAGGAAGGATGTAGATTTACTTGAGCATGTACAGAGAAGGGCAACAAGATTGGTGAGGGGAATGAAGGGATCCTCTTACCAAGAGAGGCTTAAGTTCTGCAAATTGCAGTGGCTGGAGACTAGGCACCTGCACAATGATCTGATTGAGGTGTATAAGGCCTTGAATGGATTGAGCACACTGAATTCTGATGGGATCCTTCCACTTGTTCAGATTACGAATCTAAGGGGGCATAAATTCAAATTAAGAAAGGACAGATGTAGAATAGATGTGCGGAAATTTGCCTTTAGCCAGCGGGTGGTTAATTGCTGGAACAAACTTCCATCTGTGGAAGTTGATAGGTTGAATAAATTTAAGGAGGAACTGGGCAGGCATTTGGAGGGAATGGTGTGATTTTTTTTTTTTTTTTTTTTTTGGCTGATGCTGCATAAGCTCATACACTTGCTTTCTTGCATCACATGCCACTACTACTAATGTGATTGAATGAAATGGAATAACAATTAGTCATTCAATTGTTACACTTATCAATTAATTATTCAATAGTTTTCAGTTGGTTTATTAAAAAAAAATAACCACATCAATTGCTGTATTAGCTGTCTTGTTATTAGTAGATAATAGTAGTAGTAACAAAGCAAACTTATACAGCATTGCAAAAAAAAGATACACACACACTTCCCATATCACCTGTCCATCTCTAATAGTTTGTCTAGTTCTTCCTCAAATTTATTTAGACCACCCACTTTTACAATGCCACATTATTATTCTTATTTCTCCTGCTTTTTGTTTCTTCCCCATTAGGCTTCCCCAACACCTATACTCACTCACCTGTGCTATTCTCTCTCCTGTTGTTTCCATATTTAATTCAGAGCTTTCTCCTCCCACTCTCAACACCTGTCTTCTCAACATTTATTCTCATTATCCAATTTCTGCAATCCTTCCTCAGAATTTGCCCACCTGTGCCAATATCACCCGAAAATCTAACACTTTTATAACTTCTCCCATAAAGTTCTTCCTCATTCATTCTTCCTTTAGTTAATGTGCCTTTAACATTTCTTCTAAATATTAAATAAAGTCAGGGACAGCTAACACCCCTGTCTATATTACTTTTAAAAATATTACTTTTTGACCCCTAACAATCTAATAATCATTTTTCTGCCATTCCAGTCCAATCCTATTCATTCAAATATATTCAATTAAAAGCCTTCTCCATATCTATAAAATATATACACACATGCTGTTTGAAGATAATAAGCACTCAAGACATATCAGTATTATTACGTTTATTTCCAAATTGGAAATATGTACAATGGATTCAACTGTTTTGTGGCATTTTCTTACTTCAGTGACTACAAAGACAGTAACTAAGGGTTATTCGTTATGGAATTCTTAAAATTTTTAATAGAATTAAAAGTTTTAGTAAATCAAACTTAGATCTAATTCAAATAATTTGTTTTAAGGTTAAATTTATATAGTAAATAACAATAATACATAAACACTTGCCAGCTGTCATTGCAATATCACCATTTCAAAAGATCACTTTGGTCACAATAATTTGTTGAAAAATCTTATGAGTTCCATAGTTTTGGGTGTTTTATTACCTTCAATAGTTTACCTACACATAATGCCACTCAAAGAATACCTCATGTACATATATCTTTGTTCACTTGGCAGAAGTCTTTCTGTCAACATTCTGTTCATACCTATTGCATTCCTTGTTCCATCTGTCCTTCTCCCATGTATTCCTTCATCCTTTGGGTTTAATATTCTTAGCATTATCTTTTCTGCATGCAGTAACAAACTTACAGTTCTAAAATCTTACTTCATTACATGATTTTTCTTTTCTACTGGCATCATTATTCTGGTATTAAAAATCTTCTAGCCATTCTCCTTGCTCATGCATTAATCTACATAATTTTGTTAATTTCCTTAAGTCCACTTCCCCTCAGTCACCTCCAGCAGAATTCCATCAATACCTACAGCCTTATTTCCTTTAACACTGTGATTACCTCTTGCTCCATTATGACTGTCCCCAAGCTTTCTTGATCCATTTTTTCTACATTATCAAAATCACCCTCTTTCTGCCACTCATTTAACACACAACTCCTTAACATATTCCACCCATTGCCCCCTTATCTCCCCTAGTTTTCTTAGTACCTTTCCTCTATAACAACTGACCTCTTCCCTTATTTCTTACTCTCGTGCATTAAATCATATTTTCCTAACTTTTCTATACTTCTTCTAATTACCTACAAAACCCATCCTCATTCCTCTCTTGTTTTATCTGTTACTCGTCTAATCCTACTATTAATCTCTCTATGCATCCTACTGCTGTTTTTGATATTAATATTTTTCCATTTCCTTCGTTTCTCTTACCAAATCCTCTGTCACCTAGTTTCCTACATCTTAATCATTACCTATATTCTATTTTCTCTTTAGTGAGGTCCTTTTTATTGTCTCTTAAACTTACTATTTTTTGTAGTAGTACTAGCAAATGATGCAAGAAAGCAAGCTTATATAGCATCAGCCAAAAAAAAAAAAAAATACTAACCACTTCACCCATCCATAGTCCCCAAAAATGTCTAGTTCTTTTTGAATTTATTCAAACAATCCACTTCCACAAAAACAGATAGAAGCCTGTTCCAACAATCGATCACCCACTGGCTGAAGGCAAACTTCCACACATCTTTCCAACTTCCATCTTTCCTTAACTTAAATTTATGCTCCTTCATGTGTGTGTAGTCTCAGCAAGAGGAAGAATGCCATTCACATTCAGCATACCTAATCCATTCAAGGCCTTAAACACCTCAATCAGATCACCCTGCAAGTGCTTAATCTCCAGAGAATGCAATTTGCAGAACTGAAGCATTACTAGGTAAGAGCACCCTTTTGTTCCCTTCAACAATCTGATTGCCCTTCTCTGCACCCATTCCAGTAGACCGACATCCTTCTTAAAGTGAGGCCTCCAGATCCATATACAACACTCAATATACGGCCTAACTATGGCCTTGTATAAAGGTTAATGCAGTAATATCTTTATCTGGTGATGCAACAGAACCATCCAGTTAAAACAAGTGGAAGTATAGATGGACAGAAGTTGTGGCCAATAGCTTTGGCAGGAGAACAGAACGATCAAATACCATTTAAACAAAAAGCAAGGTTTCTACTCTTAATCTGTTAAAAATCAAGTTTGGTTGATTAATAATTCTTTTAAAGATGTCATGAGCTTTAGTGTATGCAGAAAATGAAGCTGGAGATATGGATGCAATCCAATTATAATATGCTACATTCTTATCTTGAATAGCCTCAACATATTTAGTGGAAAATCAAGGTTTAGATGAAGGAAAATCTTAGGGTGGAATCAGAATAAAGAATTTCAGCCTTACAAGAATAATTTTACTGACATGAAATGAGAAAAAATTAGGATTGGAATATTTAAAACAGTAATCCAACCAAGGAAAAGAGGACTAGAAATCTTATAGATTGTACCATTTCTGGGAACAGCAGTTTCTATCATTCTTGAAGAGAGATGACTTACAGTCAGAAAACTAAGAGAAACCTTAGGTATTAGTTATGAGAGTGCAAAATGCATTTTAAAAAATGCATGCGTGAATGGCACTTATTTGTCATGTTGGGTCCCTCAACTCTTCATGTACATTAGCAGGCAGGGTCAGATTAAGGATAAATTTGAGAACCCTTTAATATATATATTACACACATACATATAGATACCACATAGGTTTTTATATTATATTGCTTTATTCATTGATACATATTTTTCTGTCATCTGTAAAAACTATTATTATTATTAGAATTTTTTTTTAATACACTACTATAGAAAACATTTACATTGAAAACGGGGCCCCTCTTTGGTTAGGCCCCCAGCCATGGTCAGTTTGGCCATAGCATTAATGCGGCCCTGGAAGCAAGTTAGCATTGACATCAGTGTTCACCTTCAAAATACCTACCAACGTTAGAAAAATTACTTTTTTTTTTTTTAAGCAAAATATGATTAGCCCTGAATCTGTCAATATGATCCCAAATCAAAACAACAAAGTTCACAGTGGAAGCAAGGCACATCCACCTCCAAAAAAACAAATCTACGATGCATGCTAGCAAGTGTGTGATGATCAACTTTCAAAACATGGAAAAACAATCTGAAAATTATTACACTGAAGTTCAAATTATGTAAAAAGTGGGCTAGAACATGATTTAAAAATGACCAGTGTTCTACTGCATCATGATAATGCAATCATGGGCACAGCCTAAATTGTTGAGGAAGGGCATGAGTTAAGCATCAAAGCAATTCTCCACTTACCCTACAGGCAAAATATTACCCCTAGGGCCGTGCAAATGGGGGATGCATTGGATGGGCCGCACCAGGATCATTAAAGTCTCAACATAAATAAACGATGTCCCTTAACCCCTTTTGCATCCGGGCTCCCAAGTACCTTTGTACGGTCCTGATGTTACCCCTTCTGATTTTATACAGCTCCTAAGGTTAAAGGTAAACTGAAAGATCCCCGTTTTTCCACCAGAACAAACTAATATCACTCAGAATAAGTTAAACTGGGTTTTAAACATCATCTCTCAAATATTTGAAAAATGGGCGGATACTATGATATAAGTGTCGAAGTACTAGAGTTTAGATTGAGAAAGAATAACCATCTGAAGCTTAACAAAAATTTTATATTTTTAATTTTTTTTTTTTTTTTTTTTTTGTAATCGTCCCTAGACATTAACTAAACATCCAGTTTTGCTGAATTACTGCGATCTACAGAGTTCAATCAACACTGTTTTGTAAAATACTACAAAAATATGGCAGTAGTTTCAAATCTGCCAAAAGAATAGATTTAATTCGCTTCGCTATATGTTATTACTATTAATATTACCTTTAGTCACCTGAAAATTGCTACAATATAAAGTTCCATATGACCTTGAAAATCAGCTGCTCAATCCCACACCCAAGAACTAACAACTATACATAGTTTGTCCTTGAGGACAACAGGCAATTGAGGAAGACAGCTTCACCTTTACAAAAACTTAATTTTAAAGACTTCATGCTTCTATAATCAAATAATAACAAAATTTTTATACTGTTTACCTTTCTAATATTTTTAATTACAGGTTTTGCTACTAGATAATGCTCTATAAATTACACAAAGCATACAGAAAAGAACAAAAAGGACAAGCAAAAGTCCGCACTGGCAGAGCGTTCATACCAGCGCACTAGAAAACGCTACTTCTCTGTTTACGTTTTCTCCTTACGTCATATGCCACTGTATCATGATTTCTATTGGTCAAATGAATTAGACGTATATCCAATGAGCAACATCTACGTCCAAGGGAAAGTAGACGTAATCTGCAAGGAGAAAGGGCATTAAGCGTGGGCTGTGTCATACGTACGTCAAGTGGCAGAGTGGGCGAGTCAAGGAGAACATTTGCAATATTTTACCAGTTTCGTATTCTTGTCAGTGATGTATTCGGTGAAGCAATCGTTGACGAGTACTAAAATTATTGTTACAATATAATTGTTTTACTCCGTCAAGTAATAATAATTCTAGTATTTGTTTGGTTTTTATTTTTCTTCTTTTATATTTAAATATAAATTAAGAGTTGTCTAATTTAAAACACAAAAAAGTGCCATACATATGTAAGGTTTTTAATTACTGGGTTTTTGTTTAGATATACAGTATAGTATTCCAAGAAACTCAAAAAAAAAAAAAAAAAAAACTTAGAAATCGATTATAAGAAACCATTGGCCAAATAATGGCGAACAAAATACGATAGTTTGCAATTGGTTAAATACGAATACAGTTTTTCTTTTTTTAAGTATTAAGGTGAAAACCAGTGGCGTAATTATGCCCACAGATAAACTGTCACTATGCCAATGCGGTGCATTGGGGCCCACGGTCGAAAGGGGTCCTCCTGCCCGAAACAGAAAAAAATTTAATTGATTAAAAATGTAAGTTTTTTTTAGTTATGATTACGATAAAATTTACTTTGTCTACGAACAATAATTTTTTTTCACACGAAGCATGTTGATTAATGATTCACAGCACACCTACAAGCCAAACTGCAGTGAATAGAGGTGAAATGGTATTAGCATAGCTGCTGCTTCCAGGCCAATTTTTAAGGATTTTTTTATTTTTACCAAAACAAATATTTTCGGGGGGAGGGGCACAATAAACTTTGCATTGGGGCCAACTTTTTCTAGTGACGACACTGGTGAAAACCATACATCTGGTGAGTATGGGCTTGGCACACCCAGGGTCCTGAGCTGGATATCGCCATTCTTCTCTTTCTTGGTGATTCCCCTCTCTCTCGGGGTAACTCGTTTAATTTATTTTAGCTGGTGCAGCATAAGCCTCTGACTTCCTTGCACTATATGGTTAGTAATAATTATAATAATATGCTCCATTTCAAATAAAAATATATTATATAAGTTTAAAACCAATAATTTAGAGTAGTTTGATTACAGGTTCAGCCTATTAAAAGAAGGGGGGAAATGTGATTATTTAATTAAGATTTTAAATAAGACACTTTTCACATGAAGTATTTCAATTCGTTTATTAGTATGCGAAGGACAATTAGTAAAATTAGACCCCCAAACAATCCCAACAACTAAAAAAAATTTGGTGGTTGTCGCTCATATCCGTATAGATTATTTTGTCTGAAGAAATGTGTGTGTTCGCAGGCCACTTTGCATGTTCCGCAGGTAAAAACCCTATTACTTATGCTTCAGATCCGTTTGCTGTAGCCACGATTGAAGATGAACATTAAAAATTGCTCCAGCCATCGACTGAAATGAGAACAGACCTATGCAAACAAATTATTATTTTTATCATTAGCCATATGGTGCAAGGAAGCCTGCACCAGCCAAAAAAAAAAAAATTCTCAGTTACCCTGAGAGAGAGAACAGAGTCAGAAGTAGAAGGAAATCACTAATCAAGAGAAAAATGATGATATCCAGCTCAAGACAATGAATGTGCTAAGCCCATGCTCGCCAGATGTGAGCCCCTAATGGCATACTAAGTTTCCATTGAGAAAACCTAGATTCCTTCGCAAAAGGTGCGATTAGTGGTTATCACATAGCAGGCGTCCACATTCGCTTGATAACAGAAAGAGTGGATATACTCTTTTTGCTATGAAGCTCAAAATCAACAACTGTAACCAATCCCACGCAAGGTAGACGAGATTTTGGCACCACCAAAACCAAATTCAAGGTAGCAGAGAAGAAATAAGACCTAAGAGTAGATCTACAGCCCAATATGAAGTTCTCTAAACCGTACATATAGGCTTCTAGGACAGCTCTTGTGGTTCTGTCAGTAATACACAGGAATGTTGCCAGCAAAGAAAAAAGAAATTATTGTCACATTTTATAAGGCAATGGTTAGATCCCATTGTGAATACTAGATACAGGTTTTAAATCCCCATTTTAAGAAGGATGTAGATCTATTTGAATGACTAGAGAAAAAGCACAAGAACAGGTTGAGTACAAAAACAGTATCCTAACCAAGAAAGACTTGAGTTCAGAAAATTTGCCGCATCCGAAAACTATGCATCAACAAGTAGATCGAAGTATTTATGACTCTAATCAGGAGAAAAAATACGTAGTAAATATCTTATAAGGAAAAACAATAATCACCATAACAAGGCGTATACGGTCGCCTTGTTACGATTAACATTGGGAGCCAATGTAAAAATATGGAACTACCACTTATTACTAGCGCCAAAGTATACTATCTTGAGGTCCGAACCTGTTCCAGAGTGCGTTCCTCAAGGAAGAGTTTTTACGACTCTCGAAGGGTGGCCAATGCCGATGTCGTGGATGAGTTGAAAAGAAATTACATAGAGTTTAGAAAGGAATAGTCTACAAAAATAAAAATGTTTAAAAGTCAGCCATAGCAGTCTTTTATGGAGCATGTTGGGAACTCTGATCCTTGGGGTTCCATTTATAGAATTATTACTGACAGGACTCACCTTGATGAAAATGGCTTACAGTGTTCTTAATGAAAGCCAACAGGACATTATTACATGGGCCCAATCTGTCACACAGGTCATGTCAGAACTATTTTTAAAAGACAATAACACTGTAAATAATAGTGTCCAAAATCAAATTTTAAAAGAGAACGATGAACATATGATTCTGAAGAAAGGGAAGCGCCTTTCTCGCTTGCAGAACTTAATGCAACTATGAATTTAATTAAAGATGGAAAGGCTCCAGGAATTGATTTCCTGGAGACTTGCGTTATTAAACGCTTTCACTTAAAGTTTCCTCTGTTCTTATTGGACATATGTAATACGTGTCTTAAGGCGGGAATATTTCCTAAGATCTGGAAAATTTCTGTTTTGAAAGTAATCCTTAAGAGTCCGGAGAGACCACTGAATGAACTGATGTCATATCGCCCGAATGTCTGCGCGAGTAGCATAGTGATGTCCTCCCCACACCAAGTAGAAAAGGCCCTGGTTCGAATCCTGTCGATGATGCGAGGAACTTAATGGGCTTTTTCACTACGTGGTTGAGTTAGTCGGTCTCAGGCGTAGATAGCAAAAATTTTCCCCCAGAAACTGGATTTTTTTCGTCCAGCAAAACAAGCAAATCGTCCGGAAAACACACGCACTTACAGCCACAAATAAGGGTTTATGTATTAAATTACGAGTAATCCTAATATAATAATTTGATAACAGTAATTTTAATATGGTCCGATTGCTCTTTTGCCAATTTTGGGCAAAGTATAAGAGAGATTAATCATCCTAAGACATCAGGCAATATATGAATCTTTGGGCTTGTATTCAAAACAATGAGGATTTAAAAAGGGGAATTATACCAATGATGCAATCAGAAAATAAATAATTTTCTGTTTATACTCCGGGACGACCAAACGGTCAGAGGAGTTCACAAGATAGACAGAATACAAGAAACAGCACCGTATTTAGCAGTCACGGGCTTGAACCCCGGTCACTCAAGGCACATGTACTTAAGCACCTGCGCGCCTGACCACTCTGCTACGAAAACTGTTCAGGAAGAGTCGCGGCGATGTGTGTTTAGTTTGTTCGTGGACTTCAGGGATGCGTTCAATGTCTTGTGCTGGGGTAGTATTCAAAGCAGGGCTAGAACGCCCTCTTTAACATCTTTAGGGATTACTTTTCTGATTTCAGGGTCATGGTTCGATCCCGTTTGGATCGAACCGAGGAGTTCTGTGTCGTTGAGCGCGGGTGTCCCAGGGCCTTATATGTGACACAAAGTTTTGGAGCGCGATATGGGTGACACTTGTGCCATCTCCTAAGCAGACAACTTAGTTTTAATTTTTGCAGGTGATTCTCGGAAAATAATTGAAAAAAATGACTAGTTCCATACTTCAGGAACTCTTAAATTGGTCAAATTTACATAAGCTACAAATTTCCAAAGAAAAAACCGCGGTTATGCTTTTAAAGGGCAAGGTCAGTTTGACTAGATTATTAAAACAAAGGAGCGTTTGTTTTTTATACAACATGTCAAGTACTTTAAACAGAAAATTAAATTATTGTATGCCAAGCTTCGGAGAGTTACTAGAGTATTATATGAAAGTGTTTTTGTCCCCATAATCACTAATGCCTCCGAAGCTTGGGTTATGAAGGCTCAAAATTCAACAATAAAGAAACATCGGTTAGTCTTTACAATCTGGTAGTCCTTCCAATTGATCGTTACGAGTAGCACTGATGGACATGCCTAGCTCACTATGGTTGGCGTTATTTAGAGTCTTTATCTCCACCTTGCCGCTTTTTTAATATCGGGAACTCGTTTTATTCCCACCTTGCTGCTGTTTTAAACGAGTTCCCGATATTAAAACAGCGGCAAGGGGGGATAAAGACCCTAATTAATGCTAACCATAGCAAGCTAGGCATGCCCATCACTGCTACTCGCAACGATCAATCGGAAGAGGTACCAGATTGTAAAGACTAACCGAAACATCTTCTTTCGGCCCAGTGATTCGCTCTACTGGGTATTACTGGGTATTACAATGAGGATTTAAAAAGGGGAATTATACCAATGATGCAATCAGAAAATAAATAATTTTCTGTTTATACTCCGGGACGACCAAACGGTCAGAGGAGTTCACAAGATAGACAGAATACAAGAAACAGCACCGTATTTAGCAGTCACGGGCTTGAACCCCGGTCACTCAAGGCACATGTACTTAAGCACCTGCGCGCATGACCACTCTGCTACGAAAACTGTTCAGGAAGAGTCGCGGCGATGTGTGTTTAGTTTGTTCGTGGTGTGTTTGTCGCACCGTATCTACAGTTGCCATTCAGGTTTTTTCTGGCAAATTGCCTGCTGACTTGTTGGTCATTCGTGACTGAGTTATGTATTGCCTCAGGTGGGGTATCCCTGCGGAGATGTTAGGTGTTGGAACCTGCCCAGAAGGTGAGAGGGGATTCGTGAGGCAACGGGCTGCAGTAGAGCGGAGAAGAAACTGTGATGAGCTTCTAAATCTATAGCAAAATTGCGTTGGAACCGCTCTGAGAAAGGCAGAAAAAAAAAACGTTTTAATTCCTGCCCTCCGTGTCTGCTGTGAATTACAGGATTAGAGCCTGGCTGCAATTTAGTTTGTATGCTTGTGTGATTCTGACGGGGCACGGCCTGATGTCTAGGCTAAATCAATTCAGCTTGGTCCCTTATAGCCTTTGTTTTTGCGGAGAAATGGAGACTAGCCTTAATGTCATACTCCATTGTCCATATTATGTTGACCTGCGAAGTGAGCTTAAGAGAGGAGTCTGCACTTAAGATAATGTATCGGTTTTATTTGTAAAGCATCTTAATTTTCAGTTATTTTGTTGTTAGATAAAAAATGTTTTAAGAGAAGATTGTGGTTATTGAACAAAGTTGTACCTGTGTGAAGTTCAGAACGGAAACGGTGGGACACTATTTGTACTGATGGATTTGTGTTCGTTTTATATATGTTGAGATCACTCAATTCTTTAAATAGTGATTGGCAAATTATTAACTGAAATTAATATTGTAAATATTGTTTAAGGTTTTATGGAAATTTTAAATTTTGTAACTGTTTCCAGTGCATATGGGCTCATTGCCCTTGAGGCACAAAAAATAAAAGATGCGTTCCAGTATAATGAGTTGTACTCATTATGCTAGAATGCAGGATAACTAATAAGAAAATGTATTAGGGTGGCGATGGAAACAGCCATTAATAGCTTCTGGCCATTTCTGACTTCAATCTGAACTTGACTAATCCAAAACTGCAGATACACTGATGAGCCAAAACATTATCACCAGCGAGTGGTTAAGCAAATCGAAGCAACTGCAGGTGAACTACGGCGCGGGTCGGGACACGGTATAAAAAACACCTCATAATGAGCTCCATTAATCAGTGTTACTCTTGTTCTTCAGATGGGAAAGGCAGAGGACTTAAGCGAGTAGCATAGATAGCAAGATTTTTTGTCCAGCAAACAGACAAATCGACCATAGAACACACGCAATTAACAGACATAAGACACAGTACCGCAGATGAATTTAATTATTAGGGTGGCCTAAATATAATAGTTTGGTTTTTTTTTGGACTTAAGCGACCAACTTTTAATAGGCAGACGACTGGGTCAGAGCATATCCGAAACGGCTGGTGGGATGCTCACGGTCAGCCGTGGTTAGTACCTACCGAAAGTGGACCGTGGAAGGAAAACCCACGAACCGCCAGCGAGGTGTTGGAGACCACGGCTCATATGCTCGAGATCAGCAAAGGTTCTCCAGGATGGTACGTGGCAACAAAGGGCGACAGTGACGCAACTGGCCGGTAATCGGAATGCTGGTGATGGGAGTAATGTGTCACAACACACAATACATCGAACCATTCTGAAAATGGGGATGCGTAACCGGAAGCTGCTCCGAGTGCCCATGGTTCACCGGCGACAGCCCCTACAATGGGCACGCGAGAATCGAAACTGGACCTTGAGTGATTGGAGGAAGGTCATCTGGTCCGATGAATCACGTTTCCTATTTCACCCTGTTGACGGCCGGTAACGTGTGCGTCATTTACCTGGGGAAATGATGGCGCCTGTATGCACCGTGGGATGAAAACAAGGCGGTGTCATGCTTTGGGCGATGTTCTGCTGGGATACCCTGGGTACAGTCATCCATGTGCTGGGAACTCTGACGTATACCACCTACCTAAAACATCCCCTGGTGCTGTCTGACACTAAATACACCTTATCAAAACATCATGTTCATCCAGCAAAACAGGCAAATCGACCAGAGAACACAGGCAATTTGGAGACAAAAAAAATAAATGGGTATATGTAAGAAATTATAGGTGGCCCTAATATAATAATTTTATTTTTTTACCTAAACAACATTGCTGACCAGGTACACCCTTTCATGGCAACGGTCTTCCCCTCTGGTGGTGCGTCTTTCAGCAGGATAATGCGCAATGCCACACCGCCGTATTGTTCGAGACTGGTTCGCAGAACATGAGGAAGACTTCCAGGTATTGCCCTGGCCTCCAAATTCTCCAGACATCAGTCCCATCGAGCATCTGTGGTTTGTGTTGGAACAGCAACTCCGATCTGCGGTATGGGCTCACATCTGGTGAGTATGAGCTTGGCACACCCAGGGTCCTGAGCTGGATATCATCCTTCTTCTCTTTCTTGGTGATTTCCTTCTACTTTTGTCTCTCTCTCGGGGTAACTCGGGAATTTTTTTTTGGCTGGTGCAGCATAAGCCTCAGGCTTCCATGCACCATATAGCTAATAATAATAATAATAATAATCTTAACCATGGGCCTTACAGGAGTTAAAGGATCTCCAGGTTATGTGCTGATACCAGATACCACAAGACAAGTTTAGAAATCTTGTAGCGTCCATGCCTCGCCGGGTACGAGCTGTTTTGGTTCCACGTGGAGGACAAACATCATATTTAAGTAGGTGGTCATAATGTCTCATCGGGGTATATATTTTTATTAAAGTGAAACAACATATCTTGTTTTATCCGAAAACAGAAATACGTACAGGTTTAAATTGGCAAAAATTATGTAAAGAAGCAGCTGTGATTTTTGTGCATACACGCAAGGTTTTAGCAGTGGCAATGAATTCTTTCACTTTTCCCACTGCGTTTTTTTTTTATTATTATTATTAGCCATATGGTGCAAGGAAGCTTGAGACTTATGCTGCACCAGCCAAAAAAAAATTTCCAAGTTACCCTGAGAGAGAAGTAGAAAGGAATTACCAAGAAAGAGAAGAACGATGATATCCAGCTCATGACCCTGGGTGTGCTACATTAGTGGCAGAGAGGCAGTTATCTGGAAAATAAAGGATTCTGGGCAAAGAACTGGGATTGACAGACGGGTAGTTCTCTTGGCAGTACAGAGGGTTACTTGTACAGCTCATGTGTTTTCAATAATATACAAGAATTTTGTCAGCAAGGACAAGGAAGTAATCATTCCACTGTACAAGGTAGTGGATAGACAACATCTTGAATACAGCATACAGCAACATCTTGAATACAGCATATCTGGCAGCTTCATTTTAGGAAGGATATAGATCTGCTACAACAGGTGCAGAGGAGAAGAAGAGCAAACTATTATTTTTGGCCACCCAAAGATGGCCTAAAAATAATACTTTGCTCTTCTTTTTAGGCCATCTTTGAAGATGGCCTAAAAAGAAGAGCAAACATTGCTTGTGTTCTATGGTCGATTTGTCTGTTTTTCTGAAGGAAAAACCCCAGATTCTGGGGGGGGGAGACCTTGCTATCTACGCCTGAGACCGATTAACTCAGCCAAGGAGTGAAAAAACCCATTAAAGTTTCTTGCGTCATCGACGGGATTCGAACCCGGGCCTTTTCCACCCGGTGTGATGAGGACGGTGACGATACCACTGTGCTACCCACGCAGACTAGGAGAAGAAGAGCAATGAGATAAGTGGGGGGAAGACAAAAAGAGTACGCTTACCGAGAAAGACATAAATTCTACAACTTCTGGAAACTAGAACATCTGCGAGGAGATCTGATTGAGATGTTTAAGGTTTAATTGCATTGAGTAAGCTAAATGTTGAGCACTCCCACCCTTGCTCAGTCAACATACAAATGCTAACATTCCATATCTGCAGATAAAACTGTTGGTCCGTAGCCGGCTAATTGGTAATCATCACATGTAAGCTTACGGTGGCTATTTATGAATGGCGGAAGTGCACAGACCAATTGGAAAAGTCCGCGGGGCTTCACTTCATTAAGGGACTGGGTACCTTTCTAGCCACAATTGTTGTACTTATATGGGGTAATTCATCTGGCTGCTGTTTTAAATGATGCAATATGTAGAGTATAAAAACATTCAGATATCTGATTATAAATCAGTAATTTTGATATTTTAACATTTAAAATTTAAAAAGATTATTGTCTAATTTTATAAATAGAATGAAGTAAACAATTAACCTAACTAACAACAAATTATTGTTGTTAGTGACGTGAATTGGCCTTACCAATGCCAGTTAGCAGTGCGGTGGAAGTGGGGACTGTCCGACCCTTATTAGCCGAACACTCCGGATACTGATACACTTTGGTCGGGCGCGTGCTCTCGCTTTACGTATGGCCTGGGTTTTGTGGTGGTCGGTTTTGACCCCGACAGTCCGGTATTTGTGCTTACTGTCCAGTACACAAATTGATAAAATACTACCCGATGTGTAAACTATCCGGTGTTTTGCTATTAAGTAAATTTTAAGATTATTGTAATTATGTAAGTTTGTTAATTTCGGTTTCATTCAATTTACGTTTAGTTTTCAGCCAAATTTCAGTTACATTCAATTTACGTTTAATTTTTAGCTAAATTTTAGTTACATTCAGTTTTCATTGTTCATTTTTCAACTATTGTTGATTTAAGGAGAAGTATATTCTTTAAATTTTTATTATTCTCACATGATCCGAATTCTAATGTTTGAACTGTTTCACATACAAACAATCAGTTATTTGGATTTCAGTTCATTTATGTGGAATCCATAGATGTCTGTTGATTTTTTTTTTGATGGGGAGGTCACCTTGCCTATTTAACCCTATGTAAAGCATTACTTGTGATTTTATACACGTAGTCATTGTTGAATTTCGCTCCTGCCAGCCTCAGAACTCGGTTAACACATTTTAAAAAGTTGTCATTGGCATTTTAGCCATCTTTCTCTTTTCTTTAGATAAGATCAGTGGTTCTCAAATGGTATACCAAATGTGCCACAAGAATGGAAAAACTCCATTGAATTCATTAAAAGATAGTTATAATTTAAACTTTTGTTATTCCATGATAATTCCTTTATACAATATGATACAATATGTTAGTGACAGGCATAGGTTCTCGAATCACATTCGAGAATCTATGCCTGTCCCTTGATTACACTCGCAACTCTTCTCCGTTTCCGGATATCCAATTAAGTCCTTGGTGATTCCCTTCTACGTATCTCTCTCTCTCTCTCTCTCTCTCTCTCTCTCTCTCTCTCTCTCTCTCTCTCTCTCTCTCGGGATAAGTCAGAAATTTTTTTTTTGGCTGGTGCAGTATAAGCCTCAGGCTTCCTTGCACCATACAGCTAATAATATTAATAATAATAATAAAGTAAGAGAAAATAGACCATTATGGTCAGTGCACGCTATTTCAGACTAATTCCAGAAAACAGATGATATCTGTATTAGTATGTTTAGATGTGTCAGCGATTTATGTCAAGTCGCAAATGATGCCGCCTCTTCAAGTCACAAAAGGTTAGTCCCCGAATTTTCGGAACACAATTGATTGCTCTATCTTTTGACTAGTCTGCGCGGGTAGCACAGTGGTATCGTCACCGTCCTCCCCACACCGGGTGGAAAAGGCCTGGGTTCGAATCCCGTCGATGACGCGAGGAACTTTAATGGGCTTTTTTCACTCCGTGGCTGAGTTAGTTGGTCTCAGGCGTAGATAGCAAGGTTTTTCTCCACAGTAACTGGGGTTTTTTCGTCCAGCAAAACAGGCAAATCAACCATAGAACATAGCAATTTACAGACACAAATACGGGTTAATGTATTTAATTACGGGCAACCTTAAAATAATAATTAAATGAATAATTATCTTTTGACTATTCCCTTGTGTGCGTGAAGGGATGGCGCCTCTGTAGCCAGATGGACAGGCTACAGACAGGCAGCA
Organism: Mastigoproctus giganteus; assembly: GCF_048544385.1. Taxonomy (NCBI): domain Eukaryota; kingdom Metazoa; phylum Arthropoda; class Arachnida; order Uropygi; family Thelyphonidae; genus Mastigoproctus; species Mastigoproctus giganteus. The sequence continues at coordinate 25,127,584 of NC_143584.1, read as the reverse complement.
GTGAGTAGCACACGCTTCTTGATTAGACAGAGGTTCGAGTCGGTGCCCACCAAATACGGATGATGCGGAAAGGTCAGGGAATGACCACCGCATATCCCCGGAGCAATATGCCCTTAGTTGCTAATGCTCCTAAAAACCAAACAACAAACAAACAAACAAACAAACAGTGTGAAGGGATTAATTTAGAAAAATAACACAAAGTTAAATTTTTCACCAATCTTTATTGAGAATAACCTCAGGGGCTCACATTTGGTGAGTATGGGCTTGGCACACCAAGGATCGTGAGTTGGATAATAATAATAAAAAAAAAAAAAAAAATCCACAACATGTCATGCCTTCGTGGGCAAAGTTGGTATAATCACCGTCCTCCCCACGCCGGATGGAAAAGACCTGAATTCGAATCCCGTTAATGATGCAAGGAATTTTTATGGACCTTATTCACAACGTGGCTGAGTTAGTCAGTCTCAGCCGGAAGTAGAATGGGTTTTCTCCTTGAAATTCAGATTTTTCGTCCAGCAAACCGACCACAGAACACACCCAATTTGTAAAATATTATATACGGCCCATTATTTTCTAATAATAATTGATCTAGGCGAATTCTGTTCTCCATACCGCTATAAAAATTGTTCACTGAATATTCATATCCCTCAGAGAATTCTGTCCTTCAAATCTGAAAGGAAATCTCTATAAGCAAGCTATTTCAGATACATCATCTCGCCAACAACAGTCTGTTGTAGTCAGATCGAGCGATCCTGCTGGCTAGTGATGCGGTAAATGGCGACTTAAAATTCGCCATTCCTAGAAAGTTTGCCATAAGATCTCTTTGAAATCATGGTAAACATGGGGCGTAGCAGCTCTGCACATAAAAATTATGCTTCCATGCAAACTACTCTCATTAACTCTGGGACACTTATGATCCGAAATAGGTTACCGTTAACTGTGCATGTCTCAAAATGCCATCGATTTTTAATGGTTTAATCCATATGATGTTAAATAGCCATTTAACATCATATGGATTAAAGATCACTTCGATTCCAGTTAATACAGATTTGATTTTACACTGATGTGCAAAATTTAAGAACCAGCCAGGTTTTCACCTGTAGGTTCTCATAGGCGTGGACTGGATATGGGAAAAGCATACCAAAGGAACCTCGTCAGGTACAGAAATGATGAAGGAAACAACACCGACACAACAACGGAAACAAAACAGTACAGATGGACTTTATTCAAAAATGGCAACATAGCACTGACCGCCATGATACAGACGCATCACCGCCAAAGATGGAATAAAGGGAAGAGGTGGTCCTCAGTAGGAGATATGACCCCCAAATGTCGATGAAGGCTTTGCACCGCCTGTCCATGCTTAGAACAACGTTGTTGATAAGTTCTTAGGGTAACATCGTCTATTCCTCTTCAGCGCCATCTTCAGCTGATGAACATTTTCTGGTGCGTGTGCCGTGACGCTAGGCGTTTCCCCAGAGCCTCCCATATGTGTTCGATTTAGATCGGTGGAACGGGCAGGCCAATCCATACGAACAATGTCCTCACTTTCCAAAAGAATATATCAACAGCTACAGTGCGATGGGGTGTGGCGTTATCATCCATAAAAAAAAAAAAAAAAAAGTTGTAAGTTTGGCCACACTTCCCATACATGTACACAAACCACATTGACCTGCGGCCACTTCTCTGAGAAGGGCCATGAATTTAATAGCTGCCCCAACAAGACAAACGAACCTGTGTGTGCCAACTATAAGTCTCTCCAGTCGGATCACGCACACTCTATTCGAGATGCTAAGTATCCTACCTACTTAAAGGCCAAAAGCACATACCAACTTCGAATCAATTATGGGGACAAGGCTTAAACAATACAATTATGGAGTGCTTAAAATACACCAGCTAAACTCACAGAGAGCCAGAGCAGTGGCTGAACAGGTCCGCATTAAAATACACCAGCTAAACTCACAGAGAGCCAGAGCAGTGGCTGAACAGGTCCGCATTAAGATGGACGAGGAAAACGCGGATGTAATCCTGCTTCAAGAACCATATACACATATGAAACAGGTGAGGGGATACCCCCCTGGCGTACAAAGTGATCCACACTGATAAAGATACACCCTGGGCAACTGTTGTTATCCGCAATCCAGAAATAATTGCAACCCGTATTCCACAATTATGTACTAGCTGGGCAGCATGCGCCCATATTGCCACTTCTATCGGCAATCTCTACATGATCGCACTATACCGCAGGCCAGGACATCCAACAATCTATACGATACCTCCAGGCTGTCCAACACATCCTTTCAGGACAAAAGATAATAGTGAGAGCTGATGTTACCTGCCACTCGCCAGCCTGGCACAGCACAACCCAAGACCAGCATGGCACCTAAAACGGCCAGCAACTGGAAGACTATTTGTCAAACTCTACCTACACAGTGCAGAATAACCCTTCACGCTCCCAACCTTCTGCAATACGCTATGGGCAGCTACAATCGACATCACACTAACTACAAGGATCATAGCAGAGCATGTCTCAAACTGGGAAGTCCAAAGCGCCTGGACCACATCTGATCATCGCAACATAACATACCAAATTGACAGAACCATAACGAGGAGACCTACCATCAGGCTAAAGATGAACAGATTCTCAATAGAAAAAGCAAATTGGCAGATGTTTCAGGAGCAAATGAACTGAGCGACGAAAATCCTGACAGACAGGGAAACCTAGACATCCTACAAAAAAAAATAAAATAACCCAAATAATTCCAACAGCGGCAGAGGCAGCAATGAGAAGAAAGACCCCGGCGTCGGGTGCGAAGTTCTGGTGTACTCCGGAGCTCCAAGGGCTGAGGAGAGAAGTCCAAGCAAAAAAGAAAGAGTTCCAGCAGGCCCGTAGATCATGGCGGGCCGCGGAGGTGGAGTATCTGCGCCAGCACTATAGGGAAGCCAGGAAAAGATACACTGACAGAATAAAAAAAAAAACAAAAAAACAAGAGGGCACCTTGGGAATGGCTAGTCTCCACGACTGGGAACACAGATCCCTGGGGACTGGTTTACAAAATAACCACAAGCAAATTTAACCCCGGGGGCTCACATCTGGTGAGTATGGGCTTGGCAAACCCAGGGTCCTGAGCTGGATATCATCATTCTTCTCTTACTTGGTGATTCCTTTCTACTTCTCTCTCTCTCTCTCTCTCTCAGGGGGTAACTTGGGATTTTTTTTTTTTTTTTTTTGGCTGGTGCAGCATAAGCCTTAGGCTTCCTTGTACCATATGGCCAATAATAATAATAATAATAATAATAATAATAATAAATTCCTAAGGGGAGAGGTTCGAACTGCAACTAAGACACTACAAGGTACTATAACAATAACCTGGGAAGACTCAACAACTAACATACTGAATAGAATTCTACGGGAACCACAGAGCATGCTAACACCTCATCAACAGACCATCTGTCAGGCAAACGATGCATATATTACGCAGAGAATAGAACGACAATTTACAATGGACGAACTTCAAGCTGCAATTGGGCAAGTGAGAAACAAAAAATGTCCTGGCCCAGATTTACTGGAACCAGAGATTACCAAGAAAGTGGTAGAAATAGCCCCAAACCACCCGCTGGCTAAAGGCACACATCTGCTCATCTATCCTACAACTGTCTTTCCTCAATATGAATTTATGCCCTCTCAGGCGATTGTTCTGAGCAAAAGGAAGAATCCCATCAGCATTGAGCATACTCAAACAATTCGAGGCTTTATACACCTCAATCAGATCACTTCGCAGGTGGCTAGTCTCCAGAGACACTGTAATTACAAAACTTAAGCTTTTCTTCGTAGGAGCAACCCATTGTTCTATTCACTAATCTTGTTGCCCTGCTCGGTACTCGTTCCAACAGCTCTACATCCTTCTTAAAATGAGGCCACCAGAACTGTGAACGACAGGTTTGGTGCCAACGACCCTACATAACAGCCTAGCAGCAATAGGTTTCCCAGCGAACACAGTTAAAGCAATAAACACCTATGCAGTCCCAGTATAAAATACTCCTTCAAGGTCATAGATTGGACTAACACCTACAGGGAACTCCAGAAAGTCGCAATCCTGAACAACTGCAGGACAGCCAGAGAGTTCCTCGACCAACAGTAACACCAGATATAACAACACTCACCCTGTGTACTTTGTAGCAATACCCGTCACGAGGTGAAACCCCCAATCAGGGAGAAATAATATAAGAACAATAATAATAATATATCTATTTTTGGAAAGTTCTATTGACTCCCTTCTCCTCTCCCGCTGCTTTCCCAAAATAAGGGGAATCACACAGTGGCTTAGTTCTTGGTCGTTATGTAGAGTCGTTGGTTCGAAAATCGAATTATCGACAAAAGAATTTAGCGCAATGACAAGTGTCCAACTTTTCGGACAGCGCAGCTGTTTTATAATGATGAAATACGAAAGTGTCGTGTCTAATCATAAGCAATAATCATAAGAATATCATAATCATAAGAAGCATGAGCAAATCATAAGAATTTCATAATCCTAAGAAGCATAAGAAAATCATAAGAATTTCATAATCCTAAGAAGCATAAGCAAATTATAAGAATTTCATAATCATAAGTGGTACAGCAGACTCTCGATTAACCGGGATCGGATTAACCGGAAAGCGGATTAACCGGGACACTTCAAGACTCTAAATTAAAAAAATATATATAATAATCAACCAGAAATCATAAAATTCAAGTAATAACTAGAATAGGTATAAACAGATATTTTGCAAGTCGTGAATAAGTAGTAGTAGTAGTAGTAGTAGTAGTAGTGGCACATGATGCAAGAAAGCAAGTGTAGGAGCTTATGCAGCATTAGCCAAAAAAAAAAAAAAAAAAAATCACACCATTCCCTCCAAATGCCTGTCCAGTTCCTCCTTAAATTTATTTAACCTATCAACTTCTACAACGACAGATGGAAGTTTGTTCCAGCAATTAACCACCCGCTGGCTAAAGGCAAATTTCCGCACATCTATTCTACATCTGTCCTTTCTTAATTTGAACTTATGTACCCGTAGGTTGGTAATCTGAACAAGTGGAAGGATCCCATCAGAATTCAGCGTGCTCAACCCATTCAAGGCCTTATAGACCTCAATCAGATCACCGCGCAGGTGCCTAGTCTCCAGCCACTGCAATTTGCAGAACTTAAGCCTCTCTTGGTAAGAGAATCCCTTCATTCCCCTCACCAATCGTGTTGCTCTTCTCTGTACACGCTCAAGCAAATCTACATCCTTCCTAAAATGAGGCCTCCAGACATGTACGCAGTACTCAAGGCGTGGCCTGACCATTGCCTTATACAGAGGGACAATCACCTCCTTTTCCCTGCTAGCAAAATTCCTATATATCATTGACAAAACCCCATGACCCGCCCTAGCAGCCTGTCTGCACTGCTCAGAAAACTTCATATCTGACTGCACAATTACTCCCAGGTCTTTTTCATTTTCTACCACCTTAAGTGTAGTACCACACAGTTGGTACGTTTCTCTGGGGTTACTTCTACCCATATGCAGTACTTTGCATTTGTCAAGGTTGAATTTCAGTTGCCACTTCTTAGCCCATCTGCCCAAATTATCTAGATCCTGTTGCAGTAGCACACTGCCATTACTGTCATTAACAACCCTGCCAACCTTTGTGTCATCTGCAAACTTCGACATTAAGCCTGATATACCTTCATCAATATCATTGATAAATACACAAAACAACAGTGGACCCAACACCGAACCCTGTGGCACTCCACTAATAACATTAGTCCACGAAGAGCAGCACCCATTGATTACCACCCTCTGTCTTCTCCCACTTAACCATCCTTTTATCCATTGTAGCAACTTACCCTTAATACCATTCTGCTCCAATTTGTACAGTAGTCTTCCATGCGCAACAGTGTCAAAAGCTTTCCTGAAATCCAAGTATATGATATCAAAATTATTTTTTGCATCCAGTTCCTTTGTGACCACATCATAATAACCAATCAAATTTGTCAGACAAGACTTTCCCTTAACAAACCCATGCTGTGTTTGAATTATTGCTGCAGTCTTGTCTAGATGATCCTGCAATGCATCTTTAACCAGCGACTCCATTATTTTACCCGGAACAGAAGTTAAACTAACTGGTCTGTAATTACTCGTGTCACCCTTCGATCCACCTTTGTGAATTGGGGACACATTTGCACGTCTCCAGTCCGTGGGAACCTCCCCTGAGTCCAAGGATGCTCTCATAATTATGGCTAAGGGTTTGCTTAGTTGCTTTGCTGCGTCCTTTAAAATAACTGGATAGATCCCATCCACCCCAGGTGCCTTTCTTATGTTTAATTTCAACAATTTCTCCTCCACTTTGCTCTCAGTTATTACAAAATCATTAAGCACACTACTACAATTTGATAACCTTCTTCCATTTTCAAATTGTAATAATTCCTCACGTGTGAATGTAGATGCCAAATACTCATTCAGTTTGTTTGCTATCTGAGCAGGATCATCAACAGTCGAACCATCGATGTCAAGTGGACCAATCATATTTAGCCCCTTCCTTTTAGAGTTTATATAAGTAAAGAAATCCTTGCTGTTTTTCTTAGCATCTTTTGCCAAAGATTTCTCGTAATCCGCCTTTGCCTGCCGAACCTCCTTTGTGACCTGAGTACAGACTAGCTTATATCTGCCACAGGCTTCTGCGTCACCTGATAATTTATATGCATCCCATGCATTTTTCTTCTCTGTCACGAGTCTCATTAGTTCATTTGATAACCATTTAGGCCTAAACCTTGAACGATATTTCTTAATCGGTATATAAAGTCTAGTAGCTTCCACGATTAATTCTTTGAATGCTTCCCACTTAGAATTTACTGTTTGTAACATCGTCAGTTGATCCCACTGTACAGAATTTAAAAACTGTCTGAGACCACTGTACTCCCCTTTACGGAAGCAAAAACCCTTTCCTTTACCCCTGACGGTAGTTACCTCTTTGAGTAAATCCCACTTCAGCACACTGTGATCACTGCCACCTAGTGGTTCCTTTATCTGCAAATTCTTAATACACGAATGATCACTGCTGATAACCAGATCAAGAGTGTTACTTTCTCTGGTTGCCTCTCGAACATGCTGCTGCAGAAAACAATCATCCAATAACTCCACAAAAGTCTGACTAGTGTGTGAGTGACCAACCCACAAGTTCCAGTCAATATCTGGGAAGTTAAAATCCCCCATTATAAGACATTCTGATTTACTGGCCCACTCTATTTCTCTGTACAATTGTTCATTGTACTCATTCAAGTCATTAGGCCTATAACACACTCCTACTCTTATTTTTCCTTTCGCAGTGCTTATCTCACACGAAACTGACTCAACAGAGAACTGTTCATCTATATTAACTGGGTGCACTTCCTTTGATTTTATGTTTTTCTTAATTAACAGCATAACACCCCCTCCCTTTCTGTCCTGTCTATCCTTTCTGTACACATTGTACTCCCCAAATTCCAGTTCTGCATTCCTTATATCTTTGTGACACCACGTCTCTGCTATCCCAACAATATCCGCCTTTGATGTCTTGACCAACACTTCAAATTCATCAAATTTATTTACTATACTTCTAGCATTGGTATACATGCAAGCATACATGCTCCTATGCCTATTCCTTGTTACCCTAACACATCCCATATACCCAACTATTCCATGATGACTGCCATCAGTCCCTGAAACCCCCAACACCCCTCGCTCCAGGTCGCTTCTTATTCTAATAGAAGTTGTGCAGGAATCGCCTTCACCTCTGCCTGCGGTTACTGTTAAACTATTAGTCTTTGTATCCCCCCAAACTAGCAGTTTTCCGACCCACCTAACACTGCCTCGATAGCATCAGCAAATATTCTTGCACCCTTTCTATTTAAGTGTATCCCATCCCTGTAGAAGCAATCTCTCCTGTTAACAAGTACAGTCCAGGCTGAAAAAAATTCTACCCCTTGAGCCTTGCACAATCTTTCTAGGGCCGAATTGATCGACAAGGCTCTCATCATATATTCCCTCCTATCGTGTCTGGGCAGAATTGCAGACACTTTCAAATTCAATCCTATTTCACGGCTTTTTTTCAACAGTGACCTGTACTTGTTGAGTAATTCCGCCGGTCTCCTACTCTTAATATCATTAGTGCCAACGTGTACAACTATATCACCTTTTGTGCCCTTGAAAGATGATATACGCTCTACAACGTCATCAACCTTTGCCCCTGGCAGACATACCCTGGTCCTGTTCCACCTATCCTTTTTACAAAATATATTCCCCGTCTCCCTGACAATAGAGTCACCAACAATAACTAGTTCCTTTGGGACCAGCGCATTCTGCTTTGGAGATTGCCGCTGTGTTGCCTGATGCCCAGGAGTGAGCTCTGGCGTTGAGTTGGGCAGCTGAGAGCCTGATGGGCCCCTCAATTTAGATCTTTCGAGGGCATCCACCCTGTCCTTCAAACTCTCATATAGGCCCATAACAACGCTGAGTTGTCGCCTGATTTCCTTACACTCCTTACATCGCGCACACACAAAGACATCCCCCATGGCAATATTATGTTCCGTTCCAGAGAGTTCGGCAAACATTTCACAAGTTGCACATTTTTTTAGGCTGTGATGCGTTGGAGAATTGCCCCCCTCAGTTCTCCCCCGATTCACAGCACTCCTGCCACTTTGTGCCCGTTGCTTTGCTGCTCTAGTCTGGGGCATGGTAGTTTAAATTAATAAAATCAATAAATTAAATATCAATAGTATTTGAATAGAAACTATTAAATAGAAACAGTGAAGCGTATTACTATATAATTATGCGTTAGAGCTACCTAGCTACCTCAATTAAAAAATTTGAATTCCCTACCACTATATCCAAAAACAATGGCTACAAAATGGAACGAAATAACGGTTTTACCTATCGTAAGTAAAATCCACAAAAACTCTTTATCTAAATTAAAAATAAAAAATAACCAGCGTAACTATAACTATATGACTACGTATTAAGTACAATATAAAATAACAATCATGTAAATAAAAGGCAAACACTTATGTTTTTTGCGGAGCCTGTAACTGTCAGCTGTAACTTTTAAGTGACAAGCGGCAACCCTGCTGTCTTCACATCCGCCGTTAAAAAAAAAAAAAAAAAAAAAAAGAGAGAGAGAGAGAGAGAGAGACCAAATGTTTAGTTTGTTTTAGTGCGTCGCGTCGATTGTTGTGTTCCCTTGCAGCGCAAAAAGACATCTTGTTTCGTTATTTATGTCAGGGATGTCGAAATTTTTTTTATAGTAAATTTTTTTTTTTTTTGTTTAGAAATTGCGAAAATGATGGACAAACGCAAAAGAGTTGTGTTTTCAGTTAAACAAAACCTTGAAATTATTCAAAAGTTTGAAAACGGTGCATCTGTTAAATCTCTAAGGAATCATTATAATAAGGATGTATAAAAATGGCCAAACATTAACAAGTATCGCGTGGAATTCAGATTTGTCAATAATAATATAGCAGCAATATGTTATTAGTCATTCCCGAGTTAGGTAAAACTCGACGAAGTCCTGGAACGTATGTCATCGCCCGCATCTTTCCCAAAAATAACTGTAAAAAATACTCACATCCATCGCGATCATACGCGAAGAACTTAAGAAAAAATTTAACAAAAAACACCAACTTTTAAACTGCATTCACCAATTACGATTCCTTCTCAAAAGAAATATGCCATCAGACGCCTGGATCGAATATACTAACCACAACAATGTACATATCAACGCCACCATCCAACATATAACACAAAAACACACCAAAAATGGAACACACTCACATCCAAAACCCCCCCAAAAATTTCCACCGTTAACCTCTCTTCAAAATCCTTCACCCCTTCCGAACTCTCCGGCCTAGAATTTGGCTTTAATTTTGCCATTAAAGAACAACAGTATCCAATAAAAGATTGTATAATCGAACTGCAGTCTAAACTCGACCAACATCCCGATAAGTGGCGACTTATATAACTAGTCTAACAGGATAATAAATTCTAAACTCACATCTCTCCCTAACATAAAAAAACAACAACTCTCGGATTTACAAAGACTAAGCAAAACCCCAGATATCATCATCCAAAAAGCTGACAAAGGAGACACAATCGTTATCCTGGACAAGGACACCTACACAGAAAAAATGGAATTAATTTTAGCCGACCAAGATACATATACAAATGACAGCAACCACAACATTACAAAACTTAAAAATAAACTTGACACAATTCTCAGAAAACTCAGACAGAACAAAGAAATCAACCTCTTTACTTTACAACAGATAGGTATTCGCAACAACATTCTGCCCCACATGTTTGGAATAACCAAGCTACAGAAACCTGGCCACCCACTAAGACCTATTGTTTCTTTTAGTAGATCAGCTTTTGCTAATTTATCCGCCTTCCTTGCTAAAATTATATCCCCACTCACTCGATTCTCTACATTCAAAATTAATAATACAAACCAAGCGTTCCAAAAAATCAGCAACACCACCATATCCGAGGAAGACATATTAGCTTCTTTTGACGTCATATCCCTATACACTAACGTGCATATTCCTTTCACCCTACAAGCATTACGCGTACTTCTAACAGCTGATGACACTTTAACGAAACGTACATCTCTTTCAGTTTACCACATCCTTGAACTTACTACTCTTTTACTAGACGCTAGATATTTTAGATTTAATAATAAAATTTATCGACAAACATTCGGTTTACCAATGGGTTTAGGCATTTCTGTTCCCCTTTCTGAAATTTATCTCGCCACTATTGAAAACCAAATTTTACAACCTTTCCCTTCTGAAATTAAATTATACATCCGCTACGACGATGATGTCTTAATAATAGGCAACAGAACAACCATAGACAATCTTTTTTTAAAATTCAATACAATACATGACAGGCTAAAGCTTACCCTCGAAATCGGAACGGACAACCAAATTAATTTTCTTAATCTCACTATTTATACAACAGACACAAATTTAAATACCAAGATTTTCAGAAAAAACACGCACACTGGTAAATATCCACATTTCACTTCACATCATCCCCTTAGTACCAAAAAAGCCGTCCTATACAACCAAATCTACAATGCTATCAAATTCAGCTCTTCACAAAACGATCTACACAATGAACTTCAATACCTTACTGATAAATTCATAGCCAGGAGCTATCCCCCTCAACTCATCCAACACACAATATCCACCGTTAAAAACAACATTAATAACCCCATCAGACACAGTAACAAGACAAATACTCGCATAGTTCTCCCTTACCATAGTGAACTCGCAGAACAATTCCGACGTACATTCAAAGACACCGACATCTCCCTCACTTTCTCTACTTATAATAACTAGGTTCCCTATTTAATTCTTATAAAGAAACATACAAGTATCCCATCAATGATCTCAATAATATAATATATTTCATAAAATGCCAACCAAACTGCGACACCTATTACATCGGCAGCACTACCACCAAATTCGGTTCCTCCACAACTTCCAACACCCGCGCATACTACCACTTCAACAGTTTCAGGACAAGTCAATCCTGCAGTGAGTTAACAACCCAAGCTCAAAACCACAACCCCCCCCCCCCTTGTTGACTCTGCCATCACTATTATTAAACTTAGATCGAGCTACAGAATTCTTCAATATGAAGCCCTCACCATCGAATGGTACCGACACCATTCCGATCTCAATATTATTAACGCAAAACTTCCCTTCAACCTCTCATCGGCTTGGAACCTCTCGCAGCTAAAGTTCCCACGAGTCAAAAAGAGCATCACGAGAGTATAGACCAACTTTAAATACAACACGCGCTCACTTTTCTTCCATTTGCCAACTGATGACGGTTCATTTAACGAAGTCTCTCAGAACGACTATTGGCACCACCGGTCTTCTCTTTTATTTCATTCTTTCATTCGCGTCCTTCAACCTTTTTATGACAACCAAAGATTGGAGATCTGCACTTCTACTTCCTTGCGCTCATTTTAAAATTTGTTTAAAAATATTTTTACCCCATTCTCTGCCTTAGTTCTTTTTAATGCTTCTTCTAAACTAAATTCAGCCACCATTTACCAATAAATTTATTGCAGATTTATACAAGGTGAGTACCGTTTTTTAGGCATTTGCCATTCGAATTTCATAATCATAAGCAAATTATAAGTGGTAATTTTAACTCTTAAAACAAGCCATCTATTGACAAATTAGTGAACCAATGTTTTTTTGATATTCACGTGAAAAAGTATATGTGTGGCCAATATGGCTGATGAAGATGAACTTGGTGTTGTGGAAGATGATGCTAATTCACACGCGGATAATAGTGTTGTACAGGAAACGTCTCCAAGCCACTGTCATTCAGAAGAAAGTTTGGACTTCACTCTCGATAGGATAGCTGCTAAACTCTTGAAAGATAATTTTATTCTTACAGCTTTAGAGCTGCATACCGAACTAGTAGAAAATGGAAGGGAGCTACCGCGGCTACGAGACTATTTTTCAAACCCGGGTAATTTCGAAAAGCAGTCCCAAATAACATCGGAAGTGTCACCAGTTTTGCGTAAGTTATTGTAAATATTTGTTTCTAACCATGAATATTTATGAGAACATGTTTCACCACACGGAATTATTTTTTTTTATCAAACATTCCTTCGATGACTATTGTAGCTCGTAGTTTTATAGTATCATCATATCAGTTTACTGTTGGTGCGGACGGCATACAGGGATTGACGTTTCCTGTATTACATCATGTACTTCGTTCGGTGACTAAAAAAATCGATCTACATAAATAAAGCAAATTATACAACATATTATTTACTGTTGATAGAGCTTGGCATCAAGAGAATTGAGCTAGTAACTCTGGCGTAGCTGATGCCACTTGGACCCCTCTTTGCGGAGTGGCCCCGTTTTTCTCAGGGAGAAACCCTCCCCACCTCCCGAATAGTTTCATAACTCTTTCAGAAAATAAGATATCAAAAATTTTACTGAAATATAAAATATAGTACTAAATGGAATTTGAGAATGTTTTTTTCCCCTAAGGGGGGGGGGATGGTGGTTTCGCCAATCTTTCGGTGAGAGGGGATTCTCAAACCCCCTTCTACGCCACCACTACTCTTTCGACATACAGCTCACATTCTTTCGACTTTATGATAAATGTGAATCAATACATTTCGAGAAATTTCTGGGTGTTGTACCAAAAGCCATTCTGATAAATTTTGGTGCATCATTCGGTATACACTTTGAATTAGGATTATAAAAAGTAAACAGTTAAATCACAGTTGTGAAAGCAGTATGTGACAATGATGCATTGCTTTAGATTAGTGTTTGTTTCTCAAAGTGTATTATGTGGACAACTAATTTCATAAGGTTCACCGGGTAATCTGTTTACTGCTTGCAAATGTAAGTTACTGCTACAGATTGGCAGGTTTTTCTACCATAGCTAGCAGGAACCGGTGGGCAAGATGGTCTACAGACTGAAAAGTTTGAGAAACACTGCATTAATGGCCTTTTGGACATGTAACATTATTTAGACATGTTACATGGGATTTGGACATGTAACATTATTTAGCTAATTACATAACAGCATCAGTTCTCTGTCATTGTAGTTAGCAGGATGATTGCCTATTTGGAGGATGGAATAAAACTCACATGGCTGGTTCTAAATTAAAAAAATAATAATAAGAGTAATAATTAAAAAAAATATATTTAGCTTTTTTTAATTTAAAGTTTTGTTTGCTTCTAAATATGTAGTAAATTTGAACTAATTTGGACTTCACCAGTTGGGACACTCAGTAATTTGGGCTGCAACTATTTTATGCATTAGCAATTAGTAAAGGCACATGATGCAAGAAAGCAAGCTTATATAGCATCAGCCAAAACAAAAAAAAAAACCCCTTCTCATTTCACCCATCCACTCTCTCCAAATGTTTGTCTAGTTCTGCCTTGAATCTATTTAAGCCATCAACTTCCACAACAACAGATGGAAGTTTGTTCCAGCAATCAATCACCCGCTGGCTAAAGGCAAACTACTGCACATCTATCCTACAACTGTCTTTCCTCAATTCGAATTTATGTCCTCTCAGGTGATTATTCTGTGCAAGAGGAAGAATCCCACCAGCATTGACATGGGCTCAATGTCCTCTCAGGTAATTATTCTGATAAAGAGGAAGAATCCCATCAGCATTGACCATGCTCAAACCATTCAAGGCTTTATACACCTCAATCAGATCACCTCGCAGGTGCCCAGTCTCCAGACACTAATTTATTATAATCTGTTTGTGCAGAACAGTTATTTCATAATAATAATTCAGAATTTATTTCAGAATGGTTTTTCACTCACTTTGTAAAAGAAGTAAAATAAATCAGATGAAAACATGAAGGCAATGATAATATAAAATGGTGTTATTTACAACTTGGTTGCAAGTTGAAATGATATAAAGTAAATTACATTAGTAAGTGCATGAGGGCAAAAAGCTATTAAATGATGTACTTATTTAGATGTAATTGAAGATAAAGAGTGTAAAAATATGTTGTATAAAAGTTCATAAAGGATATTAATTTGTGGAGATAAGAACATGGCTAAAAAATGAAATAGCAACAGCATTGAAGGCCGCTGTAGCCTGGTGGTCAGGCGCGCAGGTGCATAAGTACACGTGCCTTGAGTGACTGGGGTTCAGGCCCGTGACTTCTGAATACGGTGCTGTTTCTTGTATTCTGTCTATCTTATGAACTCCTCTGACCGTTTGGCCATCCCGGAGTATAAACGGAAAATTTATTTATTTCAAGAAAAAAATCTGTACGTGAAGTGAAGAAAAAGAATAAAATAAAGAAAAAAGTTAAATTACACAAAGCAGAAGTTGTCTCAATACTGTTATTAAATTAGTAATAGTATTTGCCATATAGTGCAATGAAGCCAGAGGCTTTTGCTGCGCTGGCAAAAAAAAAAAAACACTTAAGTAGATAAGAAAATAAAATTATATGCTTCCTTCCTCATACAGTTAACTATCCAGTTGACTTTTGAATTTGTTCAAACTGTCAGCCTCAGCTACCTGTGAAGGCAACTTGTTCCAGCAATTAATAACTCACTGGCTAAACAGAAAACTTCCTACAATGTAATCTAAAGCTCAACCTCTCTAATTTGAATTTATGGCCCCTAGTTTTGAAATTCTTTATACCAGTGAAAGTCCAACCTCATTCATTTTACTAATCCCTCCCAGTGCCTTATAAACCTCAATCAGGTCACCTCTGAGGTGTCTGGTTGCCAAGCCCTGTAGCCCATATAATCAGTCTTACCTCGTATGGTCATCCTTTTGTTGATCTCATCATTAAAGTTGCTCATCTTTGGACCCTTTCAGGAAGCTCAATGTCTTTATTCAGATGAGATCCTCCATACTTGAACACACACACACAACATTCTAAATGTGGTCTTACAATTGCCTTATAACATCCCTATCTCTACAGGATAACGTTCGATAAATCATCAGTAGGACACTATGGGCTTTCTGGTTGCCTGTTTACACTGTTCAGAAAACTTCATATCTGCCAGTATTTTAACTCCCAGATCCATTTCCTCCACTGTTTTAATTCATCCCTACCACATGTATAATTTATTTATGGGTTGCTATTCCTTAAGTGTAAGACCTTGCATTTAGCAGCATTAAAACATTCTCTGACCATCTCTGAAGTCTGTTCAAGTCATTCTGAAGGAGCACTGTTTGGCACTGATCGTTAATAAATCTACCAATCTTTACGGAGTCTGCAAATTTTGACATCATGCCTTCTATCCCTTTGTCTGTGTCTTTTATGTAAATGAGAAACAACCATGTTCCAAGAACCTTGAGGGATCTCAATCCTGACTTTACACCAATCTGAAGAATATCCATTATTCACAACCCTCTGCTTCTTACCTGCAGCCACCCAGCAATCCATATTAGAATCTTACCAGTAAACCTATTCAAGCTTATGCAGTAACCTCTAATGAGGGACTGAGTTAAATGCTTTGCTAAAATCCAAATAAATTGTCAATTGTTCCCTACATCCAGCTCATAAGTAACTGTGTCAAAATTGCCTACTAAGTTAGTTAAATATAATTTTCCCTTAACAAAACCATGTTATGTGCCTTTTAGAATGCTATATCTATCTTAACATCCCTGGATTTCACTCTTAATTTCTGCTTCTAAGATTTTATAGATTGAAGTCAGCGGGTCCCTGTTCAAGAATTACTAGCAGGCCCTGGGGTCTTGTGCAAAAGTTATATTGGGGGTTTTTGTAATGTTTTTTTTTTAGTGTTTTTGTAACTAGACATTAAGACAGCAGTAGGGTTGTTGATAGAATTGGAAAAGATGTGGATGATATTATTATTTAGACCAGTGCTTCTCAAACTATCTGTGGTGAAGAACCAATTTGTTATATTTCCAGTCCGTCGCAGACCGGTACTTTTGTAAAATACAAATTTCACGGACCAGTAACGGACTAATTGTTGGGTCCGGTAACGTCTGTGACCGATTTCCAATTCTTTGCAGACCAGTAACAAAATATGCAGACCACACTTTGAGTAGCACTAATTTAGACAATTTGAACAAGGGGACCTGTTGGACTGAACTGGTTGAGCATGCTTGTGGCTGTCTCTGGAAGTTAGACTAACTGGTCTGTAGTTACCAACTTCACTCTTAGAACCACTTTTATGTATTGATATGTTGGCACTTAACATAAAGGCAGAATTTTGGTTGATTCCTCCTTCAACGCAGTGGTCAAGCTAGCTACTGATTGTAAGCATGTTAACCTAGCCCAAAGCGAACAATCCAGTCCATCTCACAAATGTTCATTGTTTGGGATTCTAGGCAGGCCAATGAAGCTTTTGCACATGGCTTTTAGTCGTGTCTTCAAACCAAATTAGTACAGTTTATGTAGTATTACATAGTGCATTGTTATGCTGAAACAGGCACAGTTACTAACTGTGAGCATGTTGACCAGATCCAAACTGATATTCTGGTTCAGTGAGATTAAGTTTGAAGCTGTGGGCAGTTATAGTGCAGTCCACCTACTGCACTATAACTCCAAGTCACTAAAAGTTATCCAGTATGGCCATGTCATACTACATAGCATGTAGCCTCCACATACTGCTATCACAGTGTTGGAAAAGGCAAATTGTTAATGCACCATATGATATTCATTGTTCTGGGAATGATAACTAATAGTTCAAACCACAAGAAAAAAACCACAGTTGGTGAATGCACCCCTGCTAAACTTTTGAGATGATATCATCCATTTTCAATCCACTGCAGGACGAAGGCCTCTCTAGCAACTTTCCAGTTCCTTCTGTTTTGTGCAGTGGCCATCCACTTACTACCCACGAACACGTGAATTTCATGTCTATTTCCGTCGTTGTCCAGGTCTTCCAGCTCCTCTTGGGTACCATTCTGTTATTTTCTTATTCCATCTGTCATGTCTTTGAGCTAGGTGTCCTGCCCAAGACCATTTTAATTCTTTAGTTTTGATAAGAATGTCTTTTACTTGAGTTTGCTGCCTAATTCATGTGTTTCTCTTCTTATCTAACAGTCTGATTCCTAATATAATTTGTTCCATTTTTCACTGTGTAGTTCTCAGTTTCTCTTCCATTCTTTTGGTGAGTGCCCAAGTTTCACTTCTATAAGTCATGGTGGGAGTATACATTGGTTCATTATTTTATGTTTCAGACAAATTGGGATATTGCTCCTCAGTATGTGACTATATTTGCTGAATGCTATCCATCCAAAATTTATTCTTCACTTGACTTCCAGTCATTTCTCATTATTGCAGCTAATGACTTGTCCTAGATAAGTATATGAATCCACCTTTTCAATTACTGCTCCTTCAATGATTATATCCCTTTCTGTGGCATACTTGTTCATTATTACTTTTGTTTTGGACATATTCGTCTTTAGTCCGAAAGAGTAAAAGTAATTGCAATGGGACGATAATTGGATGGGAGGGATTTGTCACCCTTTTTTAGGAACTGGCTGGATATGAGAAAATTTCCAAACAGAAGGAAAACCACCTTTGGAATAAGAAAGTGAAAAAAGGCAGCAAAGAACAGGAATAAGTTCAGGAGCACAGGTTTTGAGAACAAGTGGAGAAATACCATCAGGACCACGAGCTTTCTGAGCATAAATATTCGTCAAAATCCTTCTGACATCCTTTTGACGGAAGACCACAGGAGGCATTGAATGGAGCATGTTGGGAATGGTGGGAGGTGTTTTACCAAGGTCATTAATACATGAGTTGGAAGAAACATGGGATGCTAGCAGGTCAGCTTTATCCTTTGCTGAAGTTACAACAGAACAATCTAGTTTTGACAGAGGTAGGAGCAGAAGTGGGCAAAAGTTGCAGCTAGTAGCTTTGGCAAGAGACAAGAATGCTCAGCTACCATTAGGGCAAGATGCAAGTTTTCTACTCTTAGCCTGTTCAAAATCTAGTGTAGACTAATTAATAACTGCTTTACAATTGTTGCGAGATTTGGTGTAGGCAGAAAATAAAACTGAAGAATTGGAAACAAGCCAATTACAATATGCAACATTCTTCTCTTGAATAGCCTTAGCACATTTATTGGAAAACCAATGTTTAGATAAAGGACGAGATTTTAAAGTGGAGTGTGGAATATAGGATTTCATTCCTACAAGAATAATTTCACTGACACGATCTGAGCAAAAGTTGACATCAGAAGTTTTGAAACAGTAATCCGACCAAGGAAAAGAACAAAAGAAATTTCTTAGGTCATCCCATTTTGCATTGTTGTAATGCCAAACAACACTAGGTTGGGATAGCTATGAGATAAAGGCTCCATTGGAGAAGAGACAATCACCAAGTCGTGATCTGAAGTGCCTAAAGGACCTCTCACTTTGACTGTGTACTTAGAAGGGTTGTTTGTGAGAAAAAGATCAAGCGTATTGGCTGTATGATTAGGATTGTCTGGTATTCTTGTAGGTAAATGAACAATCTGTGCAAGGTCATTAGTAATTGCAAAAGCCCCAGCATCTCGACCTGCTGGGTCGGTGTGACTAGAAAACGGAAGCCAGCTGGAGTTGTGAACATTAAAATCACCAAGGAAAATTACCTCACTGTGAGGAAAGTTGGACTGGAGAAAGTCAAGTTGCAAAGAGAGGAAGTCAAAGAGCTCCAAGTGATTAGTGGAGTTGGGAGAACGGTAGATACAACAGATGAATTTGAAAGAATGAGGTAGAGAGAGATTTTAAACCAGAGAAGATCGAAAAGAGGAGATTCCAAATTACCAAGTCTCTGACAGGGAATATCGGAAAGGACATTTCATAAGTACCACATCTGAGTCGAAAAGAATCATACAGTGAATAATTGGGGCAAGTGAGATGAGCAGTAGTTGAATCAACCGATAACTGAGATTCTGTCAGAAAAAGTACATGTGGTTTGGCAGACTGCAAGTAGAAATGGACATCATTGAGATTAGAATTGAGACCACGTATATTTGTGAAATGAACTAGGAAGTGTTTGGGAGGTTTAGATCTTTTCGCAGATAAGCTTATTCTATTAGTTTGAAAATTCATGGTATATTCAATAGTAAGAAAAGTGGGGGGACATGCTGTATGAAGTAATGAAATTTTTGGATATGGCCTACACACTGTAAGAGTATACCCAGATCCTTGATCCCCCCCCCACGCATACACACTACTTGGACTCCCTCCAATACTATCTGGCAGAGTAGAGGTAGCAAGATTATACACTAGCTGATCCGGAAGCCTCCTAAAGAGTTACCAATAGTTTTGGTCTGGTGTACTAACTAGCGGCTGGCCTGCAAACACCATTTTAGAGCTGTACCCTCGAAATGTAAGGAAGATTGGATCTCACCATGATGCCTATCATAGGCTCAAAAGTCATCAGTAATACTGCATGATGGAAGAGATGGGGAAGGGTTGACTGGAATTTAGTTCTGGAGATTAAACATGGGCTCCACCACTTCAAGCCTCCAGTAAGCAAAGTGGTGGTATCGCACCCGTTGATGAGAGTCATCTACCACCTAGTGTTGCCTGGTGAAACAGAGGGCAGCATTCCTCCATGTGGTGTGGGTGCCACACTTTGACTCCTGCTTACGTTGGTTCACCAATCTCGTTGCTCTTTTCTGCACCTGTTCCAGCAGATCTACATTCTTCCTGAATTAAGGCCTCTAGACTTGTATACAACAATATTCCAGATGCAGCCTAACCAAGATCTTGTACAAAGGGATAATCACCTCCTTATCCCTACTAGCAAAGTTTCTGTGTATCATTGACAAAACCCCATGAGCTGTCTTGACAGCATATCTGCACTGCTCACAGAATTTCATATCTGACTGCTTAGTTATCCCAAGGTCTTTTTAATTTTTCACTACACTGAGTGTAGTTCCATACATTTGATAAGTTTCTCTGAGTTTAATGCTACCCTTTTGCAGTACCTTACATTTGTCAATGTTGAACTTCAACTGCCACTTCTCAACAAATTGACCTAATTTTTCTAAATCTTGTTTCAGTAGCATACCGTCATTACTCTCGTTAAATACCCTTCCAACCTTTGTATCGTCCGAAAGCTTTGAAATTAAGCCCGATATACCTTCATCAATATCATTAATAAATAATGAAAACAGCAGTGGGCTCTGCACTGAATCCTGGGGAACTCCACTGATAACAATAGTCCACGAAGAACAGTGTCTACTGATAACCACTCTCTGACTTCTTTCACTTAACCATCCCTTAATCCATAGCAATAACTTTCCCTTAATGCCACATTGGGCCAGTTTTTATAGTAATCTTTTATGTGCAACATTATCAAAAGCCTTCCCGAAATCCAAGTATATGATATCAATTAATATCATTTATTGCTTGCTCGGTGGTGTGTGGGGAGCCCAGGTGCTGAATAAAAATTAAAAAACTACGAATCTTGATAAAAGTATTTCTTCTGGGGTTCTAACATACTCCCTACCTAAAAAAATTAATGTTGACTCCGATAATGTTACTTCAGCAAAAATGCAGGAAACAGAAGTTATGTTAGGTCCAATACCCCATTACCTGATAATGCACTCTTCAAGTGACATAGCAGAAACCTTTGGGGAAAATGTCACCCTTCTTTATCCAGAAGGATTGGCAGGTTCTCCTAAATCAATGAAATGATTTCGCTCAGGCAACATCCTTGTAGAGAACAGAAGTGACAAATATTCAGAATAGCTCCTCCAGGCAACATCTATAGGGGAATGGCAATCATAGTTTTTCCCCATAAGACACTGAATTCATCCTGTGGTGTCATCGCGGAATGGGTTCTCATAGAAGTGTCTGAAGAGGAAATATGTTCTGAATTAAAACCCCAAAGAGTGACAGCTGCAGAACGAATATTCATGTGTAGGGATGCGAAACTATTCCCACGAGAAACATCATCCAAATATTCAATTCATCAGCGTCTCCTAATGAAATCAAAGCTGGCTATATCAACTGTTGAGTGTATCCATATGTCCCAAATCCTCTAAGGTGCTGCAAGTGCTAGAAATATAGACACTCACACATGGTATGCAAGGGATCCATGAACTCGATGTGCTGCAGAGGACTACAAAACTATATCATGTTCAGCTATAAAACCCACCTGCATTAACTGCCGAGGAGAACACCTTGCTTACTTGCAACCATGCCAGAGGTGGAAGGAGGAAAAAAGAAATTCAAAGACTTAAGGCAGAGCTAAACATATCAGGAGGCAAGAAAAGTGGTGAAATCCATGAATACCAACAAACCTACTCAGAAGATAGCAGGGAGATGGTCCATTGGAACTTGACCGAAATGACTATCCCAACTGTCATTCACTCTCATTGCACGACCTGTTAAGGTAAAAAAAAACCACATGCTGAAGTGTGAATCAGCTGCCACTCCTATATCTGTACTTTCTAATGCTCTACTAGTAACAAAAGAAATCGATGGAGAAAAGAATAACCCTGAAGCACCTCCTAGTTCTCAATAAAAAATGGATGTTGAGGGAAAAGAGGTATTGGATGAAACACTCTTGGAACTCTTTGTGGAGGAAGAAGTAGACAAAGGACAGTGTCCATACTTCTTCAAAAGAGATAAATCCAAAACTGAAAGAAGTAAGCCCTCAGCACTTCTAAAGCCACCAGATGTACCCACCAAGCCAAATTAATGGTTAAATACCTACAGTGGAATTGCAGTGGATTCCAGCAAAATACGGCCCTCCTGCACATGCATGAGCCAGTTTTCTTTAGTTTGTAGGAAACATATTTCAAGGCAAATGAAAACCCTTCCTTACATAATACAGGTAGGTCCCGTTTTACGACATGGTTAGGTTCCAGCAAAACAGGGTCGTAAAATGAAAAGTCGTAAAACAAGATCAAATTATAATGTAATTGAATGAGATAGATTCCAAAATTCCCAAAATTTTTCCAAGTATGCACTAATATGTCTGTTCTTTAGCATTAGCATTAGTAGAGGCATATGATGCAAGAAAGCAAGCTTATTTAGCATCAGCCAAAAAAAAAAAAACAAAAAAAACCCTCTCCCATTTCACCCCTCCGTTCGTTCGAAATACCTGTCCAGTTGAGCTTTAAATTTGTTTAGGCTATCAACTTCAACAACAAGTGATGGAAGTCGGTTCCACCAACCAACCACCCGCTGGCCAAAGGCAAATTTCCGCACATCTACCCGACATCCGTCCTTCCTCAATTTGAATTTATGCCCTCTGAGGTGATTATTCTGAGAAAGATGAAGAATCCCATTGGCATTGAGCATGCTCAAACCATTCAAAGCCTTATACACCTCTATCAGATCACCTCGCCGGTGCCTAGTCTCCAGACTCTGTAATTTGCAAAACTTAAGCCTTTCTTTGTAAGAGCAACCCTTTGTTCCATTTACTAATCTTGTTGCCCTTCTCTGTACCCGTTCCAGCAGCTCTACATCCTTCTTGAAATGAGGCCTCCAGATCTGTATACAGTACTCAAGATGTGGCCTAACCATTGCCTTATACAAGGGAATAATCACCTCCTTATCCCTGCTAGAAAAATTCCTGTATATCATTGACAAGACACCATGAGCTACTCTTGCAGCTCGTCTGCACTGCTCAGAGAACTTCATATCTGCCTGCACAATTACCCCCAGGTCCTTTTCATTCTCCACCACTGTCAGTGTAGTACCGCAGAGTTGATACATTGCTCTGGGGTTACTGTTACCCATATGTAGTACTTTACATTTGTCAATGTTAAACTTCATTTGCCACCTCTCAGCCCATCTGTTCAACCTTTCCAGATCCTGTTGCAGCAGCATAGCGTCAGTAGTGTCCTTAACGACCCTGCCAACCTTTGTATCATCTGCAAACTTAGACATTAAACTTGATATCCCATCATCAATATCATTCATAAACACCGAAAACAACAATGGACCCAACACTGAACCTTGAGGAACTCCACTAATAACATTAGTCCATGTTGAGCAGTGTCCATTGATTACCACTCTCTGTCTTCTGCCACTCAACCATCCCCTTATCCATAGCAGCAATTTGCCTCCAATGCCACAGTGCTCCAATTTGTGCAGCAGTCTTCCATGTGCAACAGTATCAAAAGCCTTTCTAAGATCCAAATATATAATATCAAAGTTATTCCCTGCATCCAGTTCTTTTGTGACTACATCATAGTATCCAATCAAATTGGTCAGGCAAGACCTGCCCTTAACAAAACCATGCTGCATCTGAGCTATAACTGAATTCTTGTCTAGATGATCCTGCAGTGCTTCTTTAACCAGTGCCTCCATTAATTTACCTGGAACAGAAGTTAAACTAACAGGTCTATAATTACTTGTGTCAGCCTTTGATCCTCCTTTGTGAATTGGGGTTACATTTGCACATCTCCAGTCTATGGGTACCTCCCCTGAGTCCAAAGAAGCTCTCATAATTATGGCTAGGGGTTTGCATACTTCCTTTGCTGCCTCCTTTAATATAACTGGATAGATCCCATCCACCCCAGGTGCCTTTTTTATGTTTATCCTCAACAATCTCTCCTCCACTTTCCTCTCAGTTATTACAAAATCATCCAGCTCACTGCCAATGTTTACTTTACCTACATCATTCTCCTTCCTGAATAACTCCTCATGCATGAATGTAGATGCAAAATACTCGTTTAGATTGTTAGCCACCTGAGCAGGATCCTCAACTGTTGAACCATCAATATCCAGTGGACCAATCTGATTCATCCCTTTCCTTCTCGAGTTCAAGTATGTAAAGAACTCCTTTCTGTTTTTCTTTGCATCCTTTGCCAAGGATATTTCGTAGTCTGCCTTTGCCTGCCTAATCTCCTTTGTGACTTGGTTACAGACCAACTTATATCTATCATAGGCTTCCATGTCACCCATTAATTTGTATGTACCCCATGCATTTTTCTTCTCTGCCACATGTCTCATTAGTCCATCTGACAACCATTTAGGCCTAAACCTTGAACAATATTTCTTAGTTGGTATGTAAAGCCTGGTAGCCACCAAGATTAGTTCCTTGAATGCTTCCCATTTTGAGTTGCTGTTGGTAACATCATCAGTTGGTCCCACTGTATAGAATTTAAATACTGTCTCAGACCATCATAGTCGCCTTTACGAAAACAAAAACCCTTCCCTTTACCTCTGATGGTAGTTACCTCCTTGAGTAAATCCCACTTCAACACACTGTGATCACTGCCACCTAGTGGTTCATTTATCTGCAGGTTCTTAATGCATGAAGAATCACTACTGATAATCAGATCAAGAGTATTGCTCCCTCTTGTTGCCTCCCGAACATGCTGATGTAGAAAACAATCATCCAATAAATCCACAAAAGCCTTGCTAGTGTGCGAGTGACCAACCCACAAATTCCAGTCAATATCTGGGAAATTAAAATCCCCCATTATAAGACTCTCTGATTTACTGGCCCACTCTATTTCCCTGTACAATATATTATTATACTCATCAGAGTCATTAGGCCTATAGCACACTCCTACTCTCAATTTTGATTTCCCTATGCTTATGTCACACCAGACTGACTCGACACTGCCCTGTCCATCGATGTCAACTGGCTTCACTTCCTTTGACTTTATGTGTTTCTTAATTAATAGCATAACCCCTCCTCCCCTCCTGTCCTGTCTATCCTTTCTATATACATTGTATTCCCCAAATTCCAGTTCCGCATTACTTATATCTGTGTGACACCACGTCTCTGATATCCCAACAATATCTGCCTTTGATGTTTTGAGCAATACCTCAAATTCATCAAATTTATTTACCAAACTCCTAGCATTGGTGTACACGCAGGTATACATGCACCTGTTTCTATTCTTAGCTACCCTAACACAACCCATGTGTTTACTTGTAACGCAATGACTACCAGCAGTCTCTGAAATATCCTGCATCTTGTTTTTCAGACTTCTGCTCATTTGAATAGAAGCAGTGCAAGAATCACTTCCACCTCTGCCAGTGGCTACTGTTAATCTATTAGTCCTTGTATCCCCCCAACTAGCAGTTTTCCGACCCACCTAACACTGCCTCGACAGCATCAGCAAAAATTCTTGCACCCTTTCTATTTAAGTGTATCCCATCCCTGTAGAAGCAATCTCTCCTGTTAACAAGTACAGTCCAGGCTGAAAAAAATTCTACCCCTTGAGCCTTGCACAATCCCTCCAGGGCCGAATTGATCGACAAGGCTCTCATCATATACTCCCTCCTATCGTGTCTGGGCAGAATTGCAGACACTTTCAAGTTCAACCCTAATTCACGGCTTTTTTTCAACAGTGACCTGTACTTGCTAAGTAATTCCGCCGGTCTCCTACTCTTAATATCATTAGTGCCAACGTGTACAACTATATCACCTTTTGTGCCCTTAAAAGATGATATCCGCTCTACAACGTCATCAACCTTTGCCCCTGGCAAAGGTTGATGACATTTATAAATAATTAAATATTTTAAACATTTAATGCACATGTTTTATTTATACTTATATATAAAATAATTAATAAAATAAAATTTTACTTTGGTCCTGTGGAGTCATTACTTGAGTACGTATTTACTCAAGTGATGACTCCACTTCCCGTTTTGTCCACACTAAAAACTAAATCAGGGTGGTAGTTGCCTTAATCTATTTAGCGTTTAAATTCGGAAGGATACTTTTCCACCACTGCAACATCAGCACTAGCAGCCTCACCAGACACTTTCGCATTGTGAATTTTACAACAGTTTTTAAACTGATGAAACCACCCTTTTCTGGCCGTAAATGTTTCAGTGCTACCAGACTCCTCACATATTTCATCAAATAACGACTTTGCCTTGTCCAGAATTACCACCTGTGTAACAGGAATGTTATTTTGGTTCATATCATCAACCCACAGCACTAACAATTTCTCCATTTTTTCCATTGTCTCACTGTATGATAAGTTGTTCTGGAGGATGACACATTTGTTTGTTATCCCTGTGGTGTTTTATTTTATCAACATTGTTCGCTTTATTTTATTTTATCAACATTGTTCATAATTGTTGATACAGTAGAAGGTGCTAAACTCAATGCCTTACACACATCCGACTGATGCTCACCAGACTCCATGTGATCACATCCATTTTCTCCTTAATTGTTAGTGTTTTACACTCTTTTTGCACCCCCCTGGACAGAAACTGCCCTATGCTTAGAACTCATGGTTACACAACAGTTATTATTAATGAGAAATAACACTGTGTAACCCATTAACAATTGAGGGAAAATTCGCAATGAAACGAACATGGCACACTGAAAGTAAACAAAGAACCCCGGGAGCTCACATCTGGTGAGTATGGGCTTGGCACACCCAGGGTCCTGAGCTGGATATCATCATTCTTATCTTTCTTGGTGATTCCTTTCTACTTTTGACTCTCTCTCTCTCTCAGGGTAACTTGGGAGTTTTTTTTTTTTTTTTTTCCAGGTGCAGCATAAGCCTCAGGCTTCCTTGCACCATACGCTATTAATAATAACAACTCTTGGTGTAGCTATCATTCCACCCATAATGCACCACAAAAAACAAAAGAAACGCCTAGTGCGTGTTTGGACTTGCAGGTGTTGCTGCAACATGTTACTGAGTTGTGATTTTTTTATTTTCAATTTTTTCCAGGGAATATTTTGAAATAGTCGTTAATGTGAAAAGTTGTACAATGGACCATCGTAAAACGGGATCTACCTGTACTACTATCGTACATAAGGATAGACCTGGGGATGGACCTGCCCATGGAGTTGTCATCATCCTTGTGGGCAGCCAGTCCTCATTTCAACCAGTACTGCTTTCCACCAACTTAGAAGCAGTAACAGTTTGCCTTACGGTTGGGTTTTATTAACAGTCTGTTTGATTTACTTGCTACCTGGCGCTGACATTTCCCAGAGAGACCTTGATGATCTCATTGTGCAGTGCCACCCCCTATCCTACTTTTCGGGGATTTCAGTTTCATAACATCTTGTGTGTGTTATGACATTAATGGAAGGGGATGTGTTGTTGAGCATATGCTCACTGACAATAACCTCTCCCTTCTAAATGTAGGAACTAACACCTTCCATATGCCTACCCGTACATTTTCTCCCATTGATCTTTCTATCTGCTCCCCCTTCTCTCCTCTCTTCACTTAATTGCGAAGTGGTGAGCCCATATGGAAGTGATCACTTCCCTGTGATAACCACACTAATTATTGGAAGACTACGTCTTCCTTTTAGGTCATTATAGTGGAAGATTGGTCAGGCTGACTGGAATGCCTTTCAACATCTGGCAGAATTTGATATCACTGCAGTCAGTCAGGAGCTTATCAGTAATGCAGTGGTGTACCTCACAGAGAGTATTGTTCATGCGCTGCATCAGCCATACTGAAAACCTCTTCTCGACTTCCACCTTTTTCTAAACCATGCCGGAATGTGCATTAGCAAAAAAGGCTCAAAACAAAGTTGGGGGATATTCCGATGATATCCTACCATGACAAATCTAAGCCTTTAAATGTGCATGAGCCAAAACACACTACATCTGCTGTCGGAGTCAAAAGGAATCGTGAATCCTTTTCACATCATCAATTACCCAGTCCACTAGTATAAGGTGATCTGGAATAAAATCCAGAAAATGGATGGAAAATATACATCTCACCTTTCATCGATCCTAGAATATAATGGATGCACTATTACAGAGCCAACTGCAATAGTCAATGCTCTTGGAGAAACATTTTCTAACATCTCTGCTACAACAGAATTCCTGGTCCTGAAACAGAAAAGTGAAATACAGGCACTTAATTTCACATTAAAAGGCCTTTACCCCTATAGCAGGCTGTTCACCACAGAGGAGCTGAGAACAGCTCTAACCCTCTCTGAGGCAAGTGCTGTTGGACCAGATGCCATCCATTATGAAATGATTAACACCTTTCACCAAAATCTCTGGATCACCTGCTCCTTCTATATAACAGAATTTTTACTGAAGAGCAGTTTCTGGATGCCTCGTGCAAAGCAACCATTCTTGCCTTTGTAAAGCCAGGGAAGGATCCGTTCCTACTAATTATCGTCCTATTGCTCTCATTAGCTGTTTGTGCAAAATCTTGAAAAGAATGGTCAATATCTGAATTGTCTGGCATTTAGAATGAAACAACCTACTCTCCAGCTTGCATTGTGGCTTCTGAAGGAACCGGTCTACTCTGGACCATTTAATTAGACCGGAAACTTCCATCTGGCATGCATTCCTAAAATATGAACATTTAGTGTCTGTATTTTTTGATATGGAGAAAGTGTATGACACAACTTGGAGATTGCATCTCCCCATTTTTATTAAAAACTTTTTAACCAATTAGTCTTTCCAAGTTTGTGTGTTATATTTTTTGCTATCAAAATAAATTGTATCACAGAACAACTTCCAACTGTGAACAACACCCTCAGTGTTGATGACTTTAACATATTTTCTCAGTCATGAAACATGAGGGTTATTGCACGACAACTACAACAAGCCATTGATGACCTTAATTCCTGTGCACTTGCTAATGGATTCAGGTTCTCGCCGCAGATGACCATTTGTGTACATTTTTGTCATAAGCGTAATCTTTATCCTGAAACTGAATTGAGGCTCAAAGTGCTATTCCCTTAGTTCTAGACAAAAAATCCTTGGGTTGTTGTATCTGATAAAAAGTTGACATTTCTCAAACACATCCATTAATTCCATACAAAGTGCATAAAAGGCTGAATATTCTCCACACTCTTTCCTCTACATCTTGTGGTGCAGACAGATGTACCCTACTACAAATCTGCCATTATCATTTCAGTGTGTAAGCAGTTGTCTCTAAAATGCACTTTAAAGCTAAAATCCCTGCCAGACCATTATACAAGGGTGGTTCAATAAAGAATCGCCCTGACCTAGCTGCAGAGGTGCTAGCCTGTTGATTCTTGGCACAGGTTTTAGTCCTTCTCTACATAGCCACCATGCAGATTTACACATTTTTTCGATCGATGGATGAGGCTACAGATACCGTTTTTGTAGAAGTGGTGAAGTTAACCTTTGAACCATGACTCTATTGCAGAAATTAGTGTCTCGTTGTCAGGGAAGTGGGTCCCCCAAAGAAACGATTTGAGGGAAGGAAACAAAAAGCAATCCGATGGTGCAAAATCGGGTGAGTAGGCTGGATGGGGCAGTATTTCATATCCACAAGTAGCCGCTTGTGTTGTTGCAATTTCAGAAGTGTGAACTGGTGCATTGTCTTTTAAAACATTCTCAACTCTTTTGAATAGCATGCCATGCCTACATGTTTTGATTTTCTCCCATAATTTTGTGAGTAAGTTGGCATAATAGTCACCTGTAATTGTTCTATCTTTCAGCAGGTAATCAGTTATTATTACGCCTTTCTCATCCCAAAACACTGTCAGCAAGACCTTTCCTGCTGATGCTTGGACCTTTGTTGGGGGGGCCGGAACCAGGATGTCACCATTTCATGGACTGCTTTTTACTTTCAGGGTCGAAATGGTGTATCCAACTTTCATCCTGAGTGATTAGACGAGAGAAAAAGTCTTCCTCATTTTTTTTGGCATAGGGCTAACAACTCTTGTGATTTCTGTTGTCGATCAGCCTTCTGGAAACCAGTCAATAATCAGGGAATCCATCTTGCACTCAATTTCCATAAATGGAGTTGGTCATGTAGGACTGTTTCAACAGAGCCCACACCAATCTTCACCTCCTGGGACAGTTCACGCACAAATATTCGGCGATCTTCCATGATTAATGACTCCACTTTTCTGATCATGCTGTCATCAATGGCTGAATGGGGATGACCTGGAATGGGCTCAGATTCTACCGATGTCCACTCAACCTAAACCATCTATGCCAGTGCTTCACAATGCCATAGGATGGGACTTCATCCTTATATACAGCAGTCATTTCCACGTGGATTTCTTTAGGAGATTTCTCCTTCAAGAACAGATACCCGATTACAGCTCTGGCTTCAACTTTGTCCATGATGCCACTTCGTCACACATTCAGCTCTGTAAGAGAAAAACAAATTAAGACACAGGGCTGAAATTTTACACCTTTAGTACAGAGATATGTATGATGCTACACACAAATTTTTTTTTTTTTTTTTTATGAAAACCCCAAACACGAAAGGTATCAAAAACCTATAGTACTTAGTACCGTGCATGGATTGAAGGAGAAGTATGGGGGGGGGATGCCGGAAACTTTGCTCTAGAGACTAAACATGGGTTTCACCACTTCAAGCCTCCAATAAGCAAAGTGGTGGTATTTCACCGGTTGATGAAAGTCATCTACCACCAAAATATCATGACTGTGCGATATGTGGAAGTAGATGAGGGCAATTCTTTATTGAACCACCCTTGTATGTTGACATCCATTTTTGAGCCTCAGGAAAATTTGTACAACACCCATCAGACTGCGAATTGTCCTTTCAGTATTTGTGTTCAAGAGCTACTTGGAGAGCTTAACATCATGGCAGACAAGGTTTCCCAATCACCAAAGCAGTCCCTTCCACCTTGGCATGCTCATGTTCCAGAAGACTTTCCCCTTAAGAACTTGGTGAGGACTGGTACTTCATCTGTCTACCTGCAGTTATGTTCAGCACACCGAGCTGATCATTCTGACTTCTTGTCAGTTTACAACTGACGGTTCGAAGTCAGAATCATGTGTAGGATCTGCTGCTGTCTTTTCAGACACCACTTTATCAGACCAGATGATCCCTGAGCCTAGCATATACACTGCAAAGCTGTATGCAGTAGAGTTAGCCTTGGACCATATCAGAACTTGCCCAGGGGCGGACTTTGGCCTAGGCAGACTAGGCAACTGCCTAGGGCCCGTAAAATGGTTTTATTATACATTTTTTCATTATTTTCTTTTAAATAAATTTATAATGTTCTGCTTGTTTTGTGCCGATCACTCAAAGCATCTTTGCATGGCATGCTATCTGGTGAATCATCGGGTATACCGCTCCTGACGCGATATACACGATTCACCAGATAGCGCTCGTCGCACATTGATTAGGTAGATTTAGTTACTTAATCAATGCCTCTGTTGTACGTTGGTATGAACTATTTGATTTAAGTTGGCAAATTCAATAATAGAGATCAAATGTATTTTTATATTTAGTAATAGAAGACATTTTTTAACCCATTCAACTGTGCCCTCCATTACATTTTCTGAAAGGTGGCAACCCTAGGCGGGGCCCGAAATGAGAATCTTGCCTAAGGCCCGATTTTTCCTTAGTCCGCCTTGCCAATACCAATGGTTTATGATATATTCTGATTCCTTGAGGCTCTATTAACTTTGAGATACAGTTCTCGTGGTTCAGCAGAAGATACACTCTCTCTCTCTCTCTCTCAACATAAATTTGATATCCGCTTTTGCTGGATTCCTAGCCACATTGGCTTTAGCAGAAATGATTTGGTTGACACTGCAGCCAAATCAGCAATTTTCACAAATAATCATGGCCTGTCAGCCCACTATACAGACTACAGGCAAATTCACAACAGATTCACTCCCAATGGCAAAATTCGTGGCATAGACAGACAACAAATAAATTGTATCAGATAAAACCTGTAACTGGAACATAGTAGTCTAGTCTGTGCAGGAATTGTAGCAAGAAAGCTGTCCTTTCTTGGCTCCATATAGAATACAGTCTTCAACAGGAACGAGTGTGTAAGATGACTGTATTCTTGGCTCCATATAGAATACAGTCATCTTACACACTCATTCCTGTTGAAGGCCCTCTTATGTGTGATTCTTGTAACACCATTTTAACTATAAAACATATTTTAACTGATTGTGTCAACTTCACCTATGCTTGGAACATATGTTTTACTGCTTTTACCAATGTGACTGGGCCTTGCACTCAGTTAGATTTTAGTAGACAGTGACCATGTGTCAGATGTTTTTAAACTTTGACAAATATATATAATTTAGTGCATATATTTTTAGCCTGAATGTAGTACGATTTATTCTGTTTTACATTTGTACATTTTTATACATATTTTGATGCGGTAACCTTTCTGAAAGGTATCAATAATCATTTTTAACTATTTTATGGCGTGGTCATGGTGCACTACATTTGCTTTTTTGCCAAAAAACAGAAACAGCATTGTAATTCAAATTTATTCGTCCTCTTCTGAAATTAAAACCCATGTCTCTAGCTTTAACTATTGACATCTTTTTTCATCTTTCGACTAATGATTGTGTGATTGTTACATGCCAATGGTTCTTGAACTTTAACCCCAGTGATGTCATGTGATTCTCGAGTAATGACAAGGGCAAGAATATTCTCACCTCTAGTATTTTCTCTAACATGTACTATGGGGTAATTCTTGTGCCTTGTGTAATGGGATAATCAACTCCTTAACTCTGCTAGCAAAGTTTCCATATGTCATTTACAAAACCCTATGAGCTATCCTGGTAGCCTCTCTGCACTGCAGGCACCTCCGTAGCCAGGTGGGAAGGAGCAGCAGTGCGTAGCACACGCTTCTTGATTAGACCGGGGTTCGAGCCCGTCACCACCAAATATGGAGAATGCGGAAAGGTCATGGAATGACCACCGTATATCCCGGAGCAATATGGCCTTAGTTGCTAATGCTCCTAAAAACCAAATAACACACAAACACACTCTCTGCACTGCTCAAAGAACCTAATATATGACGGCACAATTACCCCAGGTGTTTTTCAATTTCTGCTATCCATATGTAGTACCTTATAGTAGTCAATGTTAAACTTCAATTGCCATTTGCACATTAATACCCATATTTTATTATAATATGTTTTAATGTATCATAATAAAGCATACAGAAAGTTAATTTGATAACCATCATTTTAGTTAATTTGTGAGTTTTTATATTTCTGCAAAATTTTCATTAGCTGTATTGTTTTTGCAAAGACTTATTAGGATGTTTAAAAGTAATGCAGTATGTAAACATTATCCCTTTTTTTTGTTGTTGTATAAACATGGTTTAACCCTGCTGTTATTCCGTTTTTCTAGCACGGACATCTAGTGTACAGACATTCGATTCTTTAGATTTTGCTAGGTATTCTGATGATGGAGAAAGACAAGTAGATGAAAGGGTTGCAGGTAAATATCTGAAGGTCTCATTACATTTATTTCTGATGTCCTTAGAGCATATTGGTGGGAAAATTTTGAACTCCCCACATTTCAGGCCATGTGACCATCATATTGCTTTTTTTATATCTGTGTGTATTGCAATTACAATATCATTTAGAAAATGAGTGGGTTTGGTCTTTTATTTGATCTATTATTTATTTCACATTTGTTAACTGTGTTTAAATAACTCATTTCCACTAAAGTTTAATCAAGAATAAATGAGTGAGTGACATACTTTAATTATAATAAAATACAAAAAAGCAGTTTATCACAAAAAAAAAAAAAGAAAATTTAGAAAAATATATTACTTTTTAATGTCCATTTTAAATATTAGAGCTAATATAATGAATGGCAAATTATCACACATTAGTATGTTTACCCATTTCTTTACTGCAGTTGTAGACTCCTTTTCACAATAGAAAGCAGTATTTCATAATTGATTGGCTAGATTAAAAAAAAGAAGAATAAAACCAGTATAAGTACATTAGTAAACTGATTCCTAGCCATTATAACTACCTGTTCACAGATACAAAATTTGACCCTAGTGCTGAAAAATAAGAACCTTACAATAGGTAGGATTTTACTTTTCATTGGGGGATTAAATTTTTGATGATGCTTGTGAAAAGTAGATTAACAAATGGTGAGGTTAAGCACCTATAGAGAAAAGATAGGTTAGGTACTCAGCTTGCAAGATATCTTTGTGTAAAATATGCTTATTACATATTGACCAGTATTAATTTTATATCAGATGTACACTGAGTAACAGTCTAGAGCTGGGCTTCTCAAATGGTGGCCCACAGCAGGTTGTTTGAAGTGGCTTGCAAATTAGCTTCTGAAGACTATTCAACTTACAGAAAATATCAATACAAGTTAATTAATAAATGTGAATTCATTTTTGAATTTTGAATTTGTTGCCAAGCTGAGAACAGCTAAGTTGTTGTAATTAATAATTATTACCACTAGAGCATAGCATCTCTGTCATGATGAAAGTCACTTCCCAAGAGCTGATATATACATAGTTGCAGTATAGCCATTTTATAATTCAATGCAAATGTTTGAAATCCAACCAATTTTCAACACTAGAGTAGCTCCTTAAAAAAATGGAAATTTGTTTTAGAATTTTGCAGAGTTTGTTTATTTGCCGAGTTAGGTGGGTCGGAAAACTGCTAGCTTGGGGGATATATGGACTAATAGATTAATAGTAGCCGCTGGCAGAGGTAAAAGTGATTCTTGCACTACTTCTATTGAAATGCAATTGAGCAGCAGCCTGGAAAGCAAGGTAATGGGAATTTCCAGGTCTGCTGAGAGTCATAGTGGAACAAGTAAATACCTGTATACTTGCATGTACACCAATGCTAGGAGTATAGTTAATAAATTCGGTGAGTTTGAAGTACTAGTCAAGACATCAAAGGCAGATATTGTTGGGATATCAGAGACATGGTGTCACACAGACATAAGCAGTGCAGAACTGGAATTTGGGGAGTACAATGTCTACAGAAAGGATAGACAGGATGGAACGGAGGAGGGGGTTATGCTGTTAGTTAAGAAACACATAAAATCTAAGGAAGTGCATCCAATTGATGTGGGTGGACAATGCAATGTTGAGTCTGTATGGCGTGACATAAGCACTGGGAAAGGAAAAATGAGAGTAGGTGTGTGTTATAGGCCTAATGAATCTGATGAGTATAATGAGCAATTGTGCAGAGACAGAGTGGGCGAGTAAATTAGTGTGTTTTATAATGGGGGATTTTAATTTCCCGGATATTGACTGGAATCTGTGGGTTGGTCACTCACACGCTAGCAAGGCTTTTGTGGATTTATTGGATGATTGTTTTCTACAGCAGCATGTTTGGGAGGCAACTAGAGGGAGTAATACTCTTGATCTGATTATCAGTAGTGATTCTTCATGCATCAAGAATCTGCAGATAAAGGAACCACTAGGTGGCAGTGATCACAGTGTGCTGAAGTGGAATTTACTCAAAGAGGTAACTACTATCAAGGGTAAAGGGAAGGGTTTTTGCTTTTGTAAAGGTGACTACGGTGGTCTGAGACAGTATTTAAATTCTATACGGTGAGACAACTGATGATGTTACAACAGCAAATTCAAAATTGGAAGCATTCAAAGAATTAATCTTGGAAGCATTCAAAGAATTAATCTTGGAAGCTACTAAGCTTTTCACACCAACAAAGATATATTGTTCAAGATTTCGGCCTAAATGGGTATCAGATGAACTAATTAGACATGTGAGAGAAAAAATATGCATGGGATACATATAAATTAGCATGTGACACAGAAGCCTATGATAGATATAAGCTGGTCTGTAACCAGCTTATATCTATCTTGCTTATATATCTATCTATCTTATATCTCGTAATCTGCCTTCACCTGTTAGGCAGGCAAAGGCAGATTACGAGAAATCTTTGGCAAAAGATGCAAAGAAAAACAGCAGAGGGTTCTTTACTTATGTAAACTCTAGAAGGAAGGCGATAAATCAGATTGGTCCACTTGATATCGATGGTTCAGCTGTTGATGATCCTTCTCAGCTAGCTAACAAACTAAATGAATATTTTGCATCGACATTCACACGTGAGGAGTTATTCAGGGAGGGGAAAACCAGAGGTGTATTCAACTCTGGCAGTAAGCTAGATAATCTTGTAGCTGAGAGTAAAGTGGAGGAGAAATTGTTGAAGATAAACACAACAAAGGCACCTGGGGTGGATGGAATCATTAAAGTTATATTAAAGGAGGTGGCAAAGGAAGTAAGCAAACGCTTAGCCATAATTATGAGAGCTTCCCTGGACTCAGGCGAGGTACCCATGCACTGGAGATGTGCAAATGTGACTCCAATCCACAAAGGAGGATCAAAGGGAGATGCAGGTAATTACAGACCTGTTAGTTTAACTTCTGTTCCAGGGAAATTAATGGAGGCATTGGGTTAAAGAAGCATTGCAGGATCATCTAGACAAGACTTCAATTATAGCTCAGACACAGCATGGATTTGTTAAGGGGAAGTCTTGTCTGACTAATTTGATTGGATACTATGATGTGGTCACAAAGCAACTGGATGCAGGGAATAACTTTGATATCATATATTTGAATCTTAGAAAAGCCTTTGATACTGTTGCACATGGAAGACTGCTGCACAAATTGGAGCAGTGTTGCATTGGAGGCAAATTGCTCCTATGGTTAAAGGGATGGTTGAGTGGGAGAAGACAGTGAATGGTAATCAACGGACACTACTCTTCGTGGACTAATGATAGTAGTGGTGTCCCTCAGGGTTCAGTGTTGGGTCCATTGTTGTTTTCTGCATTTATAAATGATATTGATGATGGTGTATCAGTCTTAATGTCCAAGTTTGCAGACGATATTAAGGTTGGCAGGGTTGTTAATGACACTAATGACAGTACATTGCTGCAACAGGATCTAGAAAAGTTGAGTAGATGGGCTGAGAGGTGGCAAATGAAGTTTAACATTGACAAATGTAAAGTACTACATATGGGAAGCAATAATCCCAGAGTAACATATCAACTCTGTTGTACCACAGACAGTGGTAGAGAATGAAAAGGACCTGGGGGTAATTGTGCAGGCAGATATGAAGTTTTCTGAGCAGTGCAGATGGTCTGCAAGAGTAGCTCATGGTGTCTTGTCAATGATATACAGGAATTTTTCTAGCAGGGATAAGGAGGTGATTATCCCTTTGTATAAGGCAGTGGTCAGGCCACACCTTGAGTACTGTATACAGGTCTAGAGGCCTCATTTTAAGAAGGATATAGAGCTGTTAGAACGAGTACAGAGAAGGGCATCAAGATTAGTGAATAGAACAAAGGGTTGCTCTTACGAAGAAAGGCTTAAGTTTTGCAAATTACAGTGTCTGGAGACTAGGCACCTGCGGGGTGATCTGATTGAAGTGTATAAAGCCTTGAATGGTTTGAGCTTGCTCAATGCAGATGAGATTCTTCCTCTTGCTCAGAATAATCGCCTGATAGAGCATAAATTCAAATTTAGGAAAGACGATTTTAGGATAGATGTGCAGTGCAGAAGTTTGCCTTTAGCCAGCGGTTGTTTGATTTGTGGAAGAAACTTCCATCTGTCGTTGTAGAAGTTGAAAGCTTAATAGATTCAAGGCAGTACTTGACAAACATTTGGAGTGCGTGGATGGGGGAATTAAGGGTTTTTTTTTTTTTTGGCTGATTCTATATAAGCTTGCTTTCTTGCATCATGTACCTTTGCTAATGCTATATTCCTGAATTTGTGTCATTTAAATGTTAGGCTTTTAAAACTAATTGCTCATAGAAATGAAACAAAATGAATTACACCCATTTTTTTTACCATTATCAGATGCTGTTCTAGCAAGCCATGAATGACTTTGCACAAACTATATTATAATTGTTTTATTTACCCATTTTATGCGAAATGACAAATTTAATTACATACCTCTTTTATTTATTTATTATTATTTTTAATTGTTTTTATTCAATTTTAGCTGAAAATATCTTTCTCTAAACGAAGGAAAGTTGACGGTTTTAAACAGAATGGACAAATAACTGTTGCTTCGTACTACTTGATAATAATTTACCCATGTGTTTAATCTGTAACGAAGTCCTGTCAGTTGTTAAAGTATGTAATTTGAAAAGACATTATGAGACCAAGCATAACGATTTTCGTGTAAAATTTCCACCACACTCAGAATCCAGAGAAAGTAAGCTAGATAGCCTAAAAGTGTCATACATGCCAACATAATATTGTGTGGACCTTCTTCATCGTAGGAAAATGTACGGAAGCTTCTTTGAAAGTATCGTGGATTCTAGTTAAGAAAATGCTACCCTTCACTCACAGTGAGGTGGTGAAACAATGCACATTAGAAAGTCAAGGTATTAGAGGGGAAGAAACAGTTAAAAGTTTCAAAAGATTCCTTTATCAAATGATATGGCTACATATTGCTGTCATGAACTCACAAACGGTGAAGCTGATCAATTACTTGCTGAACTGTCTGCATGCAAATACTTTTCTTTAGCCATTGCACAGATACAGCTCAGCTTGCAGTTTTTGTGAGTTCTTGAATGGTTAATGTATTTATCGAAGATTTGTTGGGACTAATAGCTCTACATGGATGGACAACAGGAGAAGTAATCTGTAATGAAGTTTTAAAATTATTTTCTTCCAAAGAATTTTGAACTGAAGATGTGTTTCCATTACAACAGATGGGGCTCCAGCCATGATAGGTGAATGAAGCGGGCTTGTTAGCAGGCTTAAAGAAACAAAACACAATCTTATTTCCTATCACTGTATTATACATACTGCAACACTTTGTTCAAAACCGAGTGGGGACTTTTTTTTTTTTACTGAAATGACCAAATTATTTAATTTTCTAATAATGATCAAAATCAGCACTGTCACAGAGGCAGCTAAAACAGTTTTTAAAAGATGCTGATGCTGAGTTTCCAGACCTGGTTGCTTACAAAAGCATGAAGTGGTTAAGCAAGGGAAGAATGCCGAAAAGGATATGGGATTTAAGAAGTAAAATTTTGAGTTTTTTGCAGCAGATTGAAGACAGTGATATTTAGTAAAAACTAAAT
Source organism: Mastigoproctus giganteus (assembly GCF_048544385.1). NCBI lineage: Eukaryota > Metazoa > Arthropoda > Arachnida > Uropygi > Thelyphonidae > Mastigoproctus > Mastigoproctus giganteus. Next base: position 25,088,370 of record NC_143584.1, on the reverse strand, counting down.
ACAGGCAGTTCTCGCTTTTATGAGTTCCCGAGTTTACGAGTTTTTTTTTTTTAAAGTATCAACAAAATCGAAAATATAAACATTAATTGCAAAAAAATGAATGCCAAACATTCATAAATACTGCCTTTCGAACCACACTCGTAGCTATGCAATACAGTGTACTCTGCTTTACGATATTAATCCGTTACCATCATATTGCGAAAATATCGTAATGTGAACCCAGTAACACATTGTTTTTTTGGTAATTCATTCCACGACCTCAGAAGGTCAAATTTTTGCTATATAACTCCCTAAAAGGTCGTTTTTATAGTCTAAATTGTATTAGTTACCAATTCAAATCATTAAATGCACTACACTTTCATCTTTATCATATGTTATAAGAACCAATTTTGAACGGCTTTGATATATTTCTAAAGCACAATTCTGGAAGTCACGACCATAAAACGATAAAAACAATTTTCACTTTCTGGTTTATTGGGCTTTTCTGTTACTGCAAGCAATTATAAACAGGTAATAAACTCGGTGTTATTGCATTTGTGAAAATACCGATAGCTGAAATTGTGTGGGTTTTTACATTATTATGGTGAAATGTGTTTGCCCTTTACTGAAATCTTCAATCATATAAAAAACATAAATAAATTTTCAGAATCTTCTCTTCATTCCTTTTTTTTTTTTTTTTTTTAAAAGCTTCATAAACTTGTTACCCTGCACAAATTGTGTTAATTGCAATTTGTGCGCTCCATTAAAAATGCTTATGCATGCTATTGAAATTTATAAAGAAAAGAGAAGATTATCTTGGAAATAAATGCCTCTTGAAGCATTTCTGAAGACGACTCCTTTTGCAACAAACCAACGAGTGCCAAGCCAATAATGAGTGATCAACGAGCATGCATTTAGTTGACAATGATGATGAAGAATAAACATTCTTTAACATTTGTAAGTCATAAATAATTTCATTATTATTATTATAATTTGCTTGATATTACAGGCTATGTTTTCATTTCTTTGGATAAATCAATCATTGTATAAACAAAAACTAATTTCATTGTTGATAATGTAACCCCTATTTTTAACATTGTCTATGGGAAATAAATTCCCGCTTTATGCGTAATATCCATTAGTGGTGGCCCACTTTTTTGTAATGTGACCACCTACATCCTCATTCCTTGAAAGCATTCAAATGAACTGTATATTTAATTTAGAAGAGCCGTGTTCAAAATTGGTTATTGGATTTATTCATAATTTGGGAAATTAAGCTTCTTTAAAATAAAGGATTACCTAGAATTTATTCTTTGGTACTTCTTCAAACTCAGGATATCATGATTTTTATTTTACAAAAATCTAATTTAACTTTGAGAAGTCTGTCTATCTACATATCATTATAATAGCCATCTAAATAACTATTGTCCAGTTATTAGTTTGATAAACTACAAGACCTCTCAGGATATGTGCCCTCATATCAATGATAACAGAAATAAAACTTAAGTAGCCTTCATTTGTTATCTAGGGTGAGGTTTGACATTGTCTTGGTTAAGCTTTGAAGAAACTTATTTTTTTTATAAAAAAGTTGCTGAATTAATCTGGCAGTAGTATGGCCAACTTTTATAACACAAGTAGTATGTTGTCGCCTGATAGGACGAACTTTAACCTTAAGTTTTGAGAAAGGTATTTAGTAATTTGAATTGTGCTTATATTAACCGCAAACTCTTAAACAACCTAGAAACCTTCCATCTGCTCAACAATCGCCAGTATGGATTCTGTCAGTGTCGATCCACTGGTGATATTCTGGCTTATGTTACCCATTTATGGACAAATTCAAATGAAAAGTTCAGTAAAACACAAGCAGTTGCTCTTGACATCTCAAAGGCTTTCGATCATGTTTGGCATAAAGATCTTCTAAACAAGCTTCCATCTTGCGGTTTGCCAACTGTTTTTTGTAATTGGTTATCCAGTTTTCTCTCTGATCGCTCACCGAGGGTGATGGTAGATGGCTCTCTGTCTTCTAACTTCTCCACTAATGCTGGTGTCCCCCAAGGTTCAGTTCTTCCCCCCACTCTTTTTCTCTTGTATATTAATGACCTTCTTCCATTGACTGAAATCCTATCCACAGTTTTGCCGATGATAGCACATTGCACTCCACTTTCCATTTTGAGAAACCTTGCCCTGCTCAATTAGCTTCTACTTCTCGAATATCCACTACCAATTCCTTAAATGCAGATCTCCAGATAATTCTCCAGTGGGGCAAAGACAGCTTAGTTGATTTCAGTCCTAAAACTCAGTCTTGTCTTATATCTCACAAAAAGGATTCTTCTGCTCCTATGCTTATCTTTGGTGACACTCCTGTTTCTAGGCAAAATGATATATCTCTTTTGGGGATTACCCTGACTTCTAATCTCTCTTGGCACAAGCACATTACAAATATTGCTTCCTCTACATCTAAAAAACTTGGTTTTCTCTTTCGCTCTCGGCGTTACTTTTCTTCCAAACAGCTTTTCACTCTGTACAAATTGCAAATCCACCCTACCATGGAATACTGTTTCCACATCTGGGGGCAGTTTCCTCAAAACCTCTCTTATGCTTCTAGATTACATTCAGAAGAAGGCAGTTAGGTTAATTAATGACTCCTCTCTAACAGAATCTCTACACTCGCTGTCTCTTAGACATGCTGTTTCTGCTGCATGCCTTTTCTACAGATACTTTCATGGGCACTGTTCTTCTGAATTGGCTTCTATAATTTCCACTCTCTCTTTCAAAACAGTTCGAACACGTGCCACCAATATCCATTTTACTGTCCAACTTCAAATTTGCAGAACCAACTTTTCATCTTCCTCATTTATTCATTCAACTGCTGATTTCTGGAACAACCTTCTTTCCTTCATACGTATTTCCTGAAAATTACAGTCTACAGAAGTTCAAGTCTAATGTCAACAAATATCTTCTTTCGTCTTCTCAGCCTCCAACCCAAGCATGGTACTAAGTACTATAGGGGCACCTACGTAGCCAGGTGGGCAGCAGTGCGTAGCACACACTTCTCAATTAGACCGGGGTTCGAGCCCGTGACCACCAAATACGGAGGATGTGGAAAGATCAGGGAATGACCACCGCATATCCCTGGAGCAATATGGCCTTAGTTGCTAAGGCCATATTAAGGCTCCTAAAAACCAAATAACAACAACAAGTACTATAGGTTCTAATACCTCTCGTGTTTGGGGGTTTCATAAAAAAAAATATATATATATATATTACACTAATGCTTGATTTTTTTATGAGTAGGTTGAAATATTTATTAAATTTATTATTTATTTATTTTTTTAATAATAATACTGTGTTTTTTGGTTACTAGAAATGCTCATTAGTTTTAATGAAACAAAAAGTTTATTAATTATGATTAAATTTTAAAAATTTTTTTACAGTACTATTAATTACAGCCAAATTGAAAATTTGGCTGTAATTAATGTTTATTGCATGAAACTTTGACATTATTCTAACACTAAAAATTAATCGAGAAACACCTTGAAATTAATATTTTTCAATGAAAAAGAAATAATAATAAATTATTTATTCCCATATTGAACTAAATTGTAAACTTGAAATAATTAGATAAAATGATTCATCTTTATTGTTTTCAAGGTTCCAGTAAAATTTGTTGGCTACACATGAGCAGTTTCCCCACGGATCTATGGGATAAAACTCCAGATACACCGTAGTTTACCCATAAATTTAACTACATATGTAGCCTTTACACTACATATGTAATTAAATTTATGGGTAAACTATGGTGTATCTACACTGATATTATATAGTTACCGTATTTCCCCATGTATAAGACACACCTTAATTTTGGGGCCCGAAATTTGAAAAAAAATGTATTACATAAAGTTATTGAACTCAAGTTTTATTCATCATAAAATTCATACAACTCCTCATCACTGTCAAAACTCCCACCATTAGCTTGTCCTCATATGTCTCTGATGACGAATCACTGTCTTCATATACAGTAAACCCCCGCTATTCGCGGTATCTGTTTTCGCGTATTCGCGATAGCTGATTCAATATAAAATGAAACCTAAAAAAATGTGAATTTTAAAGCGCCGTGAATATTATCCGCCATAAAAAAACATGGGCGTGGCTAAAATTATCTTTCCCGGTCAGAACAGTGCTCAGTGGGTGGGGGGAGAGGGGTGACAAAATCGAAGCGTGGATGTTTTTCGCTAATCCTTGTTCAGTATGTGTTATGCGCTTGTAATGGAAGTTTTCGTCGTTTGCTTATAAATTGAATAAATTTATCAATTTATAAATTGATATGCTTACAAAAGTGATAAATCTACCGTTTTGCAGTGTAAAACAGACTTTTTCGAGTGTGTTAACGGACGAAAGTGACTTTATTGTGGACAAGTTCTTTCTAACTCGTACAAAAATATGGCTACGAATAACAAGAGAAATGTGAAAATATCAAAGAAGGGGATGACATTTGCAAATAAAATATTAGACAAAATTTCTAATGGTGAAAGTGTCTCCTCAGTGGCAAAACATTATAAAATCAATGAGTCAACGGTACGATCAATCAAAAAATCGGAAGAAAAAATCCGCCGTAGTGTCTGTGAAAACGCGTTAATTGCTTCAAAAATTTGCTCTGTAACTCATGATGTTAAACTAGAAAAAATGGAAAAGGCTTTAAATCTGTGGATAGAAGACCGAACTAAAAATAAAATTCCGTTAAGTTCACTCATCATTCGTGAAAAGGCAAAACTCCTTTATCAACACTAGCGAAACTGGTGATAGCACTGGCGGGATAAGTTTTTTTTTTTTTTTGCTAGAGCAAAGGCGCTGGTTTGAAAGAATTGTTTGAAATTTCTAATAAATATTACATTTAATATTAAATTGTTTCTTATTTTCATTTCGATGCCATATGCTTGCATTTCACTATGTACTGTCTATGTACATAGTCATATTATGAAGGTACATATAATACATACATAGACAAAATTTTAGACTAGTTTTTCTTATATATTTCATACTTTGGAACGGAACCCCTTTATTACTATGGGAGTCATAACTCAGTATTCGCATTTTCGGTATTCGCGACATTTCTCAGGAACGTAACCCCCGCGAAAAGCGGGAGTTTACTGTATTACCTCGTCCTCAGTTCCATCTATGGCATTTGAAACGCCATACTTCTTAAATGACCTGACAACGATCTCAATCTTGATATTATCCCAGGATCTTTTCACCCAGGTACAAACTTCTCCTATAGTTGGTTTCTTCACTTTTCCTGCTGGTGTCAAATTGTCCCCAGAAGATTTCATCCATTGGTTCCATTCGTCTCACATGGCAGCTTTGAAGGATTTGTTAATGCTGACATCAAGTGGTTGGAGCTGGGATGTCAAGTCTCCAGGTATGACAGCAAGTTTTGTATTTTGCCCTGCAGTAATCTTCTTTGTGTTTTTTGTTATGTGTGCCCTGAACTGATTAAGCACCAATAGGGCAGATTTGCGTAAGAGCCCACCTGGTCTCCTGCTCCAAACTTGCTCAAACCAGATTTTTATCCCATCTTGATCCATCCAACCCTTGTCATGAACGTGGACAATCACTCCTCGAGGAATGTCTTCTTTTGGCATTGTTTTGAGTTTGAAAATCAGCATAGGAGGCAGCTTGGTTCCGTCAGCACAACAAGCTAGAACAACTGTATTATGGCTCTTTTCTTGTCCACTTGTCTTCAGAGTTACAGTTTTCACCCCCCCTTCTTATCAACAGTTCTGTTACTTGGGACATCAAATTGAAGGGTGACTTCGTCCATATTTGCAATCTGTCCCAACTCAAACTGATGTGTCTTCCGATGTTGAATGATAAAACGATGAAATTCGAGGACCTTCTGCTCATAGCTTTCAGGCATCTTGTGGGCAAGTCTGGTGCCTGTACGCATGCTTAGTCCATTCCGTTTCACGAACCTGAAACACCAATTGTGTCCTCCTTTGAAATCAGTTACTTCTTTTTCATCAGTAATTCTCCTTGCCTCATGCTGAACCATCTTTGTGGACACAGGAATTCCAATTGCCCTTTGCTCTTCAATCCATATCTTCAATTCCCTCTCTAAATTAGGCCATTTTGCTGACTTGCCTCTCATGGCCTTCATCTGCCGTGGTGTTTTCAGTAGGGTTTCTTCTTCCCGTAGCCAGTCTCGGATTGTTTTCTCAGTTGGAGGAGGACCAAACTTGAGTTCAGCAGTATGATTTCCATTCACTTTTGCAAACTGGATCACTTTTAACTTGAATTCAGCACTGTACGAAAATCTTTTCTGAGCCATTTCTGGGCAGAACGTGGCAAAACGTAACCTAATATACTGGTAACAAGTGCGAAACAATGAGTGCAAAGACAACAAGCGCGAAAAAGCGGAAAATGCAAATAAAAAAAATCTACAACCACTGTAAAAGACGTACCCAGTTTTTAGACTCCAAATTTTTCGAAAAAGGGTGTGTCTTATACATGTGGAAATACGGTAATTTAAACCCATATCATATTATGCCTTGCTCATTTAATCTTCAAATACTGTATCATTCTGTACACTATTTGGCATCTCTCATATTGTGGAACGACTTCGCAACTGTGATAGCATGTTTGCCTTATTAGGGTACCTACCCGCTCGCTGATGATGAAGCCAACTAGCTTCGAAACGGCCATCTGGGTGGTGGTGGTGGTGGTGCCACTGAGGATAAATAACAGTAGTCTCCTCTACTAGAGGAGCGTTATTTATTCGAAGTAGTGCAATACCTGTTATCTCATTGTGAAGGCAGCCACAATATGAGATAAAATCAAATGATGCCTTTACACTACGTATGTAGTTATATTTATGGGTAAACAAACTATGGTGTATCTACACCAGTATTATATAGTTAATTTAAACCCATATCATATTATGGCTTGCACATTTAATCTTCAGATAATGATTTATAGGTAATTGTTCACTTTAAGCTAATTCAGCTGTGTTAAAATATTTCTTATTTCGGTTTTGCTTTATAGTCAGATATTAATGGCCAGTGTATGATTTAATAAAATTATTTTAATCAAATTATTTCATAAATGTGTTAGTTGACTCTCATCAACCAGTGCAATACCACCACTTTGCTTATTAGAGGCTTGAAGTGGTGGAACCCATGTTTTGTCTCTAGAGCTAAGTTCCGGTCAACCCTTCCCTATCTCTTCCATCTTGCAGTGTGATTGATGACTTTTGAGGTTATGATGAACATTGTGGTGAAATCCAATATTCCTTACATTTCGAGGGTACAGCTCTAAAACGGTGTACACAGGCCAGCCACTAGTTAGTACACCGGACCGAACCTATTAGTAACTCTCTAGGAGGATTCCGGATCAGCTAGTGTGCTACCTCTACTCTGCCAGATAGTGACTGGAGGGAGTCCGAGTAGTGTGTATGTGGGGAGCATTGTCGAGGCCATGTTATGTCAAGGATCTGGGTATATTTTTACCATGTGTACGCCATATCCAAAAATTTCATTACTTCATGCAGCATGTCCCACCCACTTCTTCTTACTATTGAATACACCATGAATTGTCAAACTAATAGGGCAAGCTTATCTGTGAAAAGATCTAAACCTCCCAAGCACTTCCTAATTCATTTCACAAATATACGTGGTCTCAATTCCAATCTCAACGATGTCAATTTCCACTTGCAGTCTTCCAAACCCCATGTACTTTTTCTGACTGAATCTCAGTTATCAGTTGATTCAACTACTGCTCATCTTAATGTCCAAATTATTTGCTGTATGATTCCTTCCGCCTCAAAGGTGGTACTTGTGCATATGTCCGTTCTGATATTCCCTGTCAGAGACTTGGCAATTTGGAATCTCCTCTCTTTGATCTTCTCTGGCTTAAAATCTCTCTACCTCATTGTGTAAAATTCATCTGTTGTCTCTACCGTTCTCCCAACTCCACTAATCACTTGGAGCTCTTTGACTTCCTCTCTTTGCAACTTGACTTTCTCCAGTCCAACTTTCCTAACAGTGAGGTAATTTTCCTTGGTGATTTTAACGTTCACAACTCCAGCTGGCTTCCGTTTTCTAGTCACACCGACCCAGCAGGTCGAGATGCTGAGGCTTTTGCAATTACTAATGACCTAGCACAGATTGTTCATTTACCTACAAGAATACCGGACAATCCTAATCATACAGCCAATACGCTTGATCTTTTTCTCACAAACAACCCTTCTAAGTACAAGGTTGAAGTGAGAGGTCCTTTAGGCACTTCAGATCACAACTTGGTGATTGTCTCTTCTCCAATGGAACCTTTATCTCATGGCTATTCCCAACCTCGTATTGTTTGGTATTACAAGAATGCAAAATGGGATGACCTGCGAGACTTCTTTTCTTCTTTTCCTTGGTCTGATTACTGTTTCAAAACTTCTGATGTCAACGTTTGCTCAGATCGTGTCAGTGAAATTATTCTTGCAGGAATGGAATCCTTTATCCCACACTCCACTTTAAAATCTCGTCCTTTATCTAAACCTTGGTTTTCCAATAAATGTGCTAAGGCTGTCCAAGAGAAGAATGTTGCATATCGTAATTGGCTTGTTTCTAATTCTTCAGTTTCATTTTCTGCCTACACCAAAGCTCGCAACAATTGTAAAGCAGTTATTAATCAATCAAAACTAGAGATTCAACAGGCGAAGAGTAGAAAACTTGCTTCTTGCCCTAATGGTAGCCAAGCATTCTGGTCCCTTGCCAAAGCTATTGGTTGCAACTTTTGCCCATCTCTGCTCCCACCTCTGTACAAACCAGATGGTTCTGTTGTCACTTCAGCCAAGGATAAAGCTGACCTGATAGCATCCCTTTTTTCTACCAACTCATGTATTAATGAACTTGGTAAAACACCTCCCACCATCCCCAACACTCTCCATTCAATGCCTCCTGTGGTCTTCCGTCAAAAGGATGTCAGAAGGATTTTGACGAATCTTGATGCTAAGAAAGCTCTAGGTCCCGATGATATTTCTCCCCTTGTTCTCAAAACCTGTGCTGCTGAACTTATTCCTGTTCTTTGCTGCCTTTTTTTTTACTTTCTTATTCCAAAGGTGTTTTTCCTTCTGTTTGGAAATTTGCTCATATCCAGCCAGTTCCTAAAAAGGGTGACAAATCCTTCCCATTCAATTATCGTCACATTGCAATTACTCTTTCTAAAGTAATGGAGAAATCAATTAACCGCCAACTCTTAAACTACCTAGAAACCTTCTGTCTGATCAACGATCGCCAGTATGGATTCCGTCAGTGTTGATCCACTGGTGATATTCTGGCTTATGTTACCCATTTATGGACTAATTCAATGGAAAGGCTCGGTGAAACACAAGTAGTTGCTCTTGACATCTCAAAGGCTTTCGATCGCGTTTGGCATAAAGGTCTTCTAAGACCTTTGGCATAAAGCTTCCATCTTATGGTTTGCCAACTGTTTTTAGTAATTGGTTATTCAGTTTTCTCTCTGATCGCTCACTGAGGGTGATGGTAGATGGCTCTGTCTTCTAACTTCTCCACTAATGCTGGTGTCCCCCAAGGTTTAGTTCTTTCCCCCACTCTTTTCCTCTTGTATATTAATGTCCTTCTATTGACTGGAAATCCTATCCATAGTTTTGCATTCTACTTTCCATTTTGAGAAACCTTGCCCTGCTCAATCAGCTTCAACTTCTCGAAAATCTGCTACCAATTCCTTAAATGCCGATCTTCAGGTAATTCTCCAGTGGGGCAAAGACAACTTAGTTGATTTAAACTCTTCTAAAACTCAGTCTTGTCTTTTATCTCACAAAAAGGATTCTTCTTCTGCTATGCTTCTCTTTAGTGACACTCCGATTTCTAGGCAAAATGATGTATCTGTTTTGGGGATTACCCTGACTTCTAATCTCTCTTGGCACAAGCACATTACAAATATTGCTTCCTCTGCATCTAAAAAACTTGGTTTTCTCTTTCGCTCTCGGCATTACTTTTCTTCCAAACAGCTGCTCATTCTGTATAAATCACAAATCCGCCCTACCATAGAATATTGTTCCCACATCTGGGGTGGTGCCCCCAAAACCTCACGGCGCCTCCGTAGCCAGGTGGGAAGGAGCAGCAGTGCGTAGCACACGCTTCTTAATTAGACCATGGTTCGATCCCGTCACCACCAAATACGGAAAGGTCAGGGAATGACCACCGCATATTCTCGGAGCAATATGGCCTTAGTTGCTAATGCTCCTAAAAAAAAACCCAATTAAATAAAACCAACCAAAACCTCACTCAGGCTTCTAGATTCCGTTCAGAAGAGGGTAGTTAGGTTAATTAATGACTCCTCTCTGACAGAGTCTCTCCACCCACTGTCTCATAGACGTACTGTTTCTGCTGCATGCCTTTTCTACAGATACAGTGAAACGTCTCCTAACGGACACCTCTCGTTAACGGACATCTCTCTACAACGGACATTTTCAAATTCCCCAACTCACCTCCATTGGTTTTAACGTGTTTGCAGCTTCTGTCTAGCGGACATTCTCTGTAACGGACGTGGACAGGCAATCTGCACTGTTTCGTTTAGATTAGCACTTAATTTGATCTCCCAATAATGGACAGCGGGCGAGCTCACGGCCCTTTTTCTAGGAATGTTTCTTCCACGTATTGCCTCAATCGTGTGTTTATTTTCTATTTCCGATTCTCTGAATTTTATCAAGGTTTACGTCGCTGTTCTAAACCCTTTTTCAAGAATTTTAAGGCACGTGTAAAACTTCTGATGAATTCAGTGTGTGCAGGGAGGGGGGAATATGGTCGGCCTTTCGTCTTTTCAGTTTCAGTTTTCAGTTTTGTTCAGTGTCGTGTGAAGTGCACAATGTCTTCTCGTAAACATTTAACTTTAAAAGATAGTCGAACTCATTAATGCGTATGATCGGCAAAAAAATAGTGTTCGCAATCTCGCTGTAAAATTCAAAATCGGGAAGACACAGGTAAGCGACATCCTAAAAAAAAAAAATGAACTGCTCAAACAATTTTGGCAACACGTAAATAATCAGGTTCAAAAATCATTCCTGAAAACTGTTGGACTTCAAATTTGTCGCGCACGTGCTAAAAAAATTACCATTAATGGGCCTATTATTAGGGAAACGGCTCTGGAGGTTGCGAAATCTATGGGAGTAAATGAGTTTAAAGCTTCTGTGGGATGGCTAGACAAGTTCAAAACTCGGCATAAAATTTCTTGGAAAACTGTAAGTGGTGAAGGTGGATCTGTTGATACTGGGGTTGTAACAGCGTGGATAACCCCAGTATCAACAGGGGTTGTAACAGAGTGGACCGTCAAATTGGAAGATTTATGTTGTGATTTTGAAGTTAAGGATATTTACAACTGTGACGAAACAGGGTTGTTTTTTTAAAGCTCTTCCTGAAAACACGAGTCTAAAAAACGAAAAGTGCCAGGGCGGAAAAATTTCTACGGAACGCTTGACTGTACTATTGTGTACAAATATGCTGGGAGACTTTGAACAACCTCTTGTTATAGGAAACCCACAAAATCCTCATCGTTTCAAGGGCATAAAGTTGAATCTTTTGGATGTTGACTGGAAGTCTAATAAAAAAGCTTGGATGACACGAGATATCATGAGCGAATGGATAAGTCACTTTAACCAAAACATGATTCGTCAAAACAGAAAAATTATTCTTTTCATGGATAATGCTGCATCTCACCTGCACATTGAATTGTCCAACATTCAAATCATTTTTCTGCCACCAAACACATCTGCAGAGTGTCAGCCCTTGGATCAAGGGATAATAAAAAATTTTAAACTTCACTACAGAAAATGTGTTTTAAGACATCTCATTGCAAACATGAACGATGTAACATGTGCGAGTGACCTTGCAGAGAAAATCAGCATCCTAGATGCGATTCAATGGATTTCCTCTTCAGTAAACGCAATTAGAAAACAAACTGTCGTGAACTGTTTTGTAAAGTCTGGCTTCTCAAACGCAAAAATTGAAGTTGTGAACAGCAATGTGGAGCACCAAGAAGAACAAGAACTTCAACATCTATTGATAATATACAATACTTCCGCTACAAGTGACCCTGGCTACAAAGATAGACTCAAACCTCACTACAGAAGATGGTGCTCTAGATATCAACGACATTATCATCGATATTTTTCAAGAAGTTCCTCATGAGGATGAAGAAATGGAAGGTCATTCTGTCGAAGAACGTATTAACGACGAACCACCGATGAAAATAGAAGAAGCGCTCATACAAATCAATCGTTTAAAAATGTTTTTCGCCGCTGAAGAAGATACTGAAAGACTTTCGATGGTTTCTTCACTCCAAACAAATGTTGAAAACAAAATTATCAGCCGGAAGAAGGTGCAGAAGAAAATAAGTGATTACTGTATGTATTTTTCTTAAGATAAAGTCATAATATGCATAGCACAATTGTATGTATATTATTTACAAAAATATTGTGCAAAATCAGTATATAATTTAATTTAATTTTACATTAAACGTTTAACGATTTTTCTTTATCTCTTGTGTATGTAATTGTATATTATTTACAAAAATATTGTTCAAAATATGTATATATTTTAATTTAGTTTTACATTAAACGTTTAATGATTTTTCTTTCTTTCTTTTTTTTTTTTTTCTCCCTTAGACTTCTTGTTAGCGGACACTTCTCTCTAACGGACACATTTTCATTCCCCATGGCTGTCCATTAAAGGGAAGTTTCACTGTACTTCCATGGGAACTGTTCTTCTGAATTGGCTTCTATAATTCCCGCTCTCTCTTTCAAAACAGTCTGAACACGTGCTGCCGCCAGCCAACATCCATTTACTGTCCAATGTACTTTGCTAGTAACTTCAAACTCACAGAACCAACTTTTCATCTTCCTTGTTTATTCATTCAACTGCCATTTTCTGGAACAACCTTCCTTCATATGTATTTCCTGAAAATTTCAGTCTGCGGAAGTTCAAGTCCAATGTCAACAAATATCTTCTCAACCTCCAATCCAAGCATGGTACTAAGTACTATAGGTTCTAGTACCTCTCGTGTTTGGGGTTTACATAAAAAAAAAAAAAAAAAGATTTGTATTTAATAGAATCAAAAAGACTCAATGAATATATATGTTTTTGCTCCTCGTCTAATACAAAAATAGAATGCTGGTTAATAATGATCTCTCGTGGTATGTCTCTAGAAAAAAAAATTATTTATCCTAATTTTCATTCAGATGATGGAGAAATCATCTGAAAGAATATTATTAATAAAAGCCATTTTATTTTATTTTAGTTTTACTTGCAGCAGAACACCAATAGTTATTCTGTTAAGGGATTAGTTATTGGGGATATTGCCACCATCTTCTATATCTCCTAATCTAGAGATTAGCATATAACAGATTGATGGTGGATATTTGAGAAGTTGAGGCTGTTGTTCTGGACAAAGTTTCTCAAACTGGAAGGTGAAATCAGGAACGTTTGAGAATTGCCCCTGAAATCAGGGGCAATTCTCCAACGCATCACAGCCTAAAGAAATGTGCAACTTGTGAAATGTTTGCCGAACTCTCTGGAACGGAACATGATATTGCCATGGGGGATGTCTTTGTGTGTGCGCGATGTAAGGAGTGTAAGGAAATCAGGCGACAACTCAGCGTTGTTATGGGCTTATATGAGAGTTTGAGGGACAGGGTGGATGCCCTCGAAAGATCTAAATTGAGGGGCCCATCAGGCTCTCAGCTGCCCACCTCAACGCCAGAGCTCACTCCTGGGCATCGGGCAACACGGCGGCAATCTCCAAAGCAGAATGCGCTGGTCCCAAAGGAACTAGTTATTGTTGGTGACTCTATTGTCAGGGAGACGGGGAATATATTTTGTAAAAAGGATAGGTGGAACAGGACCAGGGTATGTCTGCCAGGGGCAAAGGTTGATGACGTTGTAGAGCGGATATCATCTTTCAAGGGCACAAAAGGTGATATAGTTGTACACGTTGGTACTAATGATATTAAGAGTAGGAGACCGGCGGAATTACTCAACAAGTACAGGTCACTGTTGAAAAAAAGCCGTGAAATAGGGTTGAATTTGAAAGTGTCTGCAATTCTGCCCAGACACGATAGGAGGGAGTACATGATGAGAGCCTTGTCGATCAATTCGGCCCTGGAAAGATTGTGCAAGGCTCAAGGGGTAGAATTTTTTTCAGCCTGGACTGTACTTGTTAACAGGAGAGATTGCTTCTACAGGGATGGGATACACTTAAATAGAAAGGGTGCAAGAATATTTGCTGATGCTATCGAGGCAGTGTTAGGTGGGTCGGAAAACTGCTAGTTTGGGGGGATACAAAGACTAATAGTTTAACAGTAACCGCAGGCAGAGGTGAAGGTGATCCTTGCACAACTTCTATTAGAATAAGAAGCGACCTGGAGCGAGGGGTGTTGGGGGTTTCAGGGACGGATGGCAGTCATCATGGAATAGTTGGGTATATGGGATGTGTTAGGGTAACAGGGAATAGGCATAGGAGCATGTATGCTTGCATGTATACCAATGCTAGAAGTATAGTAAATAAATTTGATGAATTTGAAGTGTTGGTCAAGACATCAAAGGCGGATATTGTTGGGATAGCAGAGACGTGGTGTAACAAAGATATAAGGAATGCAGAACTGGAATTTGGGGAGTACAATGTGTACAGAAAGGATAGACAGGACAGAAAGGGAGGGGGTGTTATGCTGTTAATTAAGAAAAACATAAAATCAAAGGAAGTGCACCCAGTTAATATAGATGAACAGTGCTCTGTTGAGTCAGTTTGGTGTGAGATAAGCACTGCGAAAGGAAAAATAAGAGTAGGAGTGTGTTATAGGCCTAATGACTTGAATGAGTACAATGAACAATTGTACAGAGAAATAGAGTGGGCCAGTAAATCAGAATGTCTTATAATGGGGGATTTTAACTTCCCAGATATTGACTGGAACTTGTGGGTTGGGCACTCACACACTAGTCAGACTTTTGTGGAGTTATTGGATGATTGTTTTCTGCAGCAGCATGTTCGAGAGGCAACCAGAGAAAGTAACACTCTTGATCTGGTTATCAGCAGTGATCATTCGTGTATTAAGAATTTGCAGATAAAGGAACCTCTAGGTGGCAGTGATCACAGTGTGCTGAAGTGGGATTTACTCAAAGAGGTAACTACCGTCAGGGGTAAAGGAAAGGGTTTTTGCTTCCGTAAAGGGGAGTACAGTGGTCTCAGACAGTTTTTAAATTCTGTACAGTGGGATCAACTGACGATGTTACAAACAGTAAATTCTAAGTGGGAAGCATTCAAAGAATTAATCGTGGAAGCTACTAGACTTTATATACCGATTAAGAAATATCGTTCAAGGTTTAGGCCTAAATGGTTATCAAATGAACTAATGAGACTCGTGACAGAGAAGAAAAATGCATGGGATGCATATAAATTATCAGGCGACGTAGAAGCCTGTAGCAGATATAAGCTAGTCTGTAATCAGGTCACAAAGGAGGTTCGGCAGGCAAAGGCGGATTACGAGAAATCTTTGGCAAAAGATGCTAAGAAAAACAGCAAGGATTTCTTTACTTATATAAACTCTAAAAGGAAGGGGCTAAATATGATTGGTCCACTTGACATCGATGGTTCGACTGTTGATGATCCTGCTCAGATAGCAAACAAACTGAATGAGTATTTTGCATCTACATTCACACGTGAGGAATTATTACAATTTGAAAATGGAAGAAGGTTATCAAATTGTAGCAGTGTGCTTAATGATTTTGTAATAACTGAGAGCAAAGTGGAGGAGAAATTGTTGAAGTTAAACATAAGAAAGGCACCTGGGGTGGATGGGATCTATCCAGTTATTTTAAAGGAGGCGGCAAAGCAACTAAGCAAACCCTTAGCCATAATTATGAGAGCATCCTTGGACTCAGGGGAGGTTCCCACGGACTGGAGATGTGCAAATGTGTCCCCAATTCACAAAGGTGGATCGAAGGGTGACACGAGTAATTACAGACCAGTTAGTTTAACTTCTGTTCCGGGTAAAATAATGGAGTCGCTGGTTAAAGATGCATTGCAGGATCATCTAGACAAGACTGCAGCGATAACTCAAACACAGCATGGGTTTGTTAAGGGAAAGTCTTGTCTGACAAATTTGATTGGTTATTATGATGTGGTCACAAAGGAACTGGATGCAAAAAATAATTTTGATATCATATACTTGGATTTCAGGAAAGCTTTTGACACTGTTGCGCATGGAAGACTACTGTACAAATTGGAGCAGAATGGTATTAAGGGTAAGTTGCTACAATGGATAAAAGGATGGTTAAGTGGGAGAAGACAGAGGGTGGTAATCAATGGGTGCTGCTCTTCGTGGACTAATGTTATTAGTGGAGTCCCACAGGGTTCGGTGTTGGGTCTACTGTTGTTTTGTGTATTTATCAATGATATTGATGAAGGTATATCAGGCTTAATGTCGAAGTTTGCAGATGACACAAAGGTTGGCAGGGTTGTTAATGACAGTAATGGCAGTGTGCTACTGCAACAGGATCTAGATAATTTGGGCAGATGGGCTAAGAAGTGGTAACTGAAGTTCAACCTTGACAAATGCAAAGTACTGCATATGGGTAGAAATAACCCCAGAGAAACGTACCAACTGTGTGGTACTACACTTAAGGTGGTAGAAAATGAAAAAGACCTGGGAGTAATTGTGCAGTCAGATATGAAGTTTTCTGAGCAGTGCAGACAGGCTGCTAGGGCGGGTCATGGGTTTTTGTCAATGATATATAGGAATTTTGCTAGCAGGGAAAAGGAGGTGATTGTCCCTCTGTATAAGGCAATGGTCAGGCCACGCCTTGAGTACTGCGTACAGGTCTGGAGGCCTCATTTTAGGAAGGATGTAGATTTGCTTGAGCGTGTACAGAGAAGAGCAACACGATTGGTGAGGGGAATGAAGGGATTCTCTTACCAAGAGAGGCTTAAGTTCTGCAAATTGCAGTGGCTGGAGACTAGGCACCTGCGCGGTGATCTGATTGAGGTCTATAAGGCCTTGAATGGGTTGAGCACGCTGAATTCTGATGGGATCCTTCCACTTGTTCAGATTACCAACCTACGGGGACATAAGTTCAAATTAAGAAAGGACAGATGTAGAATAGATGTGCGGAAATTTGCCTTTAGCCAGCGGGTGGTTAATTGCTGGAACAAACTTCCATCTGTCGTTGTAGAAGTTGATAGGTTAAATAAATTTAAGGAGGAACTGGACAGGCATTTGGAGGGAATGGTGTGATTTTTTTTTTTTTTTTTTGGCTGATGCTGCATAAGCTCCTACACTTGCTTTCTTGCATCATGTGCCACTACTACTACTACTACTACTACTACTACTACTACTACGTTCAAACTTCCCAAGCAACCATTTCTAAAGTAGATTTTGCAAATGTGAAGGTGTCAATAATCTCTCTTCCCCTATACTTTGCTAGTAATATTTTATTTCTGTTCAGGTGAAGCTAGACAGTGAAATTGCCTCTTTGGGGATTTTCTGATAAACCATACATTTGTTGCAAAAAATACTGACTCTTTGATTCACACATTTCTTATATATATATTTATATATATATATATTTATTATTATTATTATTTTTAATGCTGAAGTCCATTTACCATGAGAAATAAAAGAAAGACATGTTCACTTGAAACAAAATAGATATTAATAAGTTAAAAATGCTAACTAATTTGTTTCCTTATAAGAATATACATTAAATCGTTCATCCTTAAAATTACAAACACAAGTCTAATACAGACACCTTGCTGATAATTTGTTTGATGAGCAAGTTTTCATAAACATCAATATTAAAACATATAATAGGCTAATGAACCAAAAGTTTATAATATTAAAACACAAAGGAAAGCTTGGTTGTGACTTTTACTCTTTTCTCTGCCTGTTGATATCAGGTAGAAGAACAGAAAGTTTACAATACTTAAAATTATGTAGCCTAATCCTGTGCATAAGATATAATGCCAGTGGTGGTCACTATGTGGATGTGTGATATGCATTTTCTTATCTTGCAAGTAGAAAACATATTTGTAAACTTAAAACTACCCCGCTTTATATAGAGCTGAAAGTATATACCTCTATGCTCTTTTAGGCAACCATAGATGGTCAATATTGCAATTATATATAAAAGAAAGAAGGGTTATGCATAAAACCTTGTATAATTATTCCATTTTACAGATTTTATGCATAATCTTGTATCCATTTTCTTATGCAGCTACTTTTTACATATTTTCTAACACACTTAAGACCAGAATGATTGTGATGATATTCATTCTACAAACTTGCTTAAACTTTGATTTCCATATTTTTTTTTATCCCCATGGCATCTTCAAAATAGCCAGCAGGTCACATTCACTTGCAATCTTTTTAACCATTATATTATGTTGCAGAAAATGACAAAAAATTGTGTACAGTAATAATTCTGCATTCTTTGATAAACATAATGGAATATATATACCAAGGATGTTATTTTATTATACAGTTAAGCAAGTTTTTATTCAGATTTTATCTCAACTTTGCAACTGGGTTGTCATCGTTGCAACGGTGACAACTGGGTTGTCATCGTTGCAACACCAGGGTACCTGCCTACCCACTGATGAGGAGCCATTAAGCTCTGAAACGGTGTCATATGGGTGATGGTATCCATTGAGAATAAGCAACAATAGTCTTCTCCAATGGTTGAAGCTTTACTTATTCGAGGTAGTGCAATATCATGGCAACTCATTGTGAAGGTATTCACAATATGAGATATACTTAATGATGCCAATTTATAATTACTTAAGTAGTTAGCTACCTACAGAAATGATGCAATTGCACTAACTTGTATGCTAGTGGTTTACTTGAAGATAAGTGGTCAGTTACACGCAGGAGGCAAATAAGACATTTTGTTAGATCCAAATGATGAGTAACTAATTGTTCATGTCTAGAGATTAAAATTAATGATTGTTAAAGAACTGCTTTTGTGCATTAGGATTTATTTGAATAGTTGTTGGTGTTAGTTTTTATGTCAATGAGTTTTGCTATTTTTTTTTTTTTTTTTACAGTATTAGAGTTTGAACTCCGTAAAGCTAGAGAAACAATAAAATCTCTAAGAGCCAATTTAACTGTGGTAACAGGTAAGATGTTAATAAATATTGCACCAAATGCATTCCCACCTAAAAGTTTGGAATCACAGCATATGACAGTAGTTCCTTTTTTAATATTTTTTTGAAATTAGCTTTTACAATGTTAAGTTTTTTTATATAAAAAATAAACACACTACAAAGTATCAGGGAAAAGGCCTACGTTCCCAGGATTCATGATGCAACAGTAATACTGCATCACTGGGAAACCAGGAAATAAATATAAATGGTTGGATTAAAATAGTTTAATGACTAATAGAACAAAAATATTACTTTTATATTTTGTTATATTTGTCATTAAATGATCTTAATCCAACCATTTATATTTATATCGTGGTTTCTCGTTGATGCAGTATTATTGTTGTAACACTACAAAGTATTTTAAAATTTTTTGTTGAGCATTGAAAAATTTACAACAGAGAATATTGAAATGATTAATATTAGAAGCTATACTGATTTTTCATCAAAATATCCTCCACAAGATTTCATCACTGCCTTACACAAACGTGGTATTCTGCCAATTAATTTTATTGTAGTGTCTTGACTGACTACCATTATTCTAAGAAATCTGCAAGGTTTCCCATAAATTTTGTGAAGATTGAGAAGGCTTGATGGTCTAGATGATCCCATAAAAGCTCTACTGCAGTTTAAGTCAGGCGATTGGGGTGGCCACACCATAATTTGTAGTACCCTCCTCCTGTTGTTTAGTTGCTAGAAAGTTCCTGCACAGCGTAGAGCTGTGCTTCGTGTCATTGTCTTGTTGCACTAAAAAATTTTTTCCACAAAGTCTATGTCCAGAGGATATTGCATTATATTCGAGAATGTTTTTTAGTCTTCTTTTCTTAAAGTTCCTTCTATTTTGACAATATCACCCACTCCAGAAAAACAGATGCAACCCAAAATCATGATGGAATCACCATAAACTACGCTTGGATCCAAAAATTTCAAATTTGGATTAATCTATCCACAGTATGTTTTTCCCAATCTTCGATTGTCCAATGTTGATGGCTCTTAGCCTGATCCAGTCATATTTTTTTTTTTTTTTTTTTTGTCAGTTTTAATAAGGGTTTTTGGATTGTTACATGGCCATGAAGTGCTTGTTTAAGATGAAGTTTTATAGTGGTTAGACACAGGAGTTTGTTCCAGCTGAACTCAGTGTGGATTTCAGGTAAAGTAAGTCATCAGTTACATTTAGAAATCAGTGTTATGGGCTTATCTTGTGCTTCCGTTGTTATGCACAGTTTGTCCTTTAAACTGCCAGTGTCCTTGAATTGTCAAATGATGTTGTACTCCTTTAAATTGAAACACCCTAATTTTTTGCCGATACTTACTCTATACAGAGTTATAATAGCACTTTTTTTTTTTTTTTAAATATTCATTTCCTTATTTCTTTGCCATATTTATCACAAAACTTACATCAAACACTCTTTCTGAATGAGAGGTGTTCACGTTTATAAGTTACAGCTCTTATTCCTCGATTTATATTATTGCAAAACACTCTAGAACCATTTTACAATCTTCTGTAATTTTGAAAAAATACTTCCACTTTCTAGAATATTCTGGAATCACCTACAACCGTCTACCACATTTAGGAATATTTTACGTTTTACCACATTATGTTAGTGTTTAGAGTTATTATATAACGGTGATGAGAGACTGAGGCGTCTTCTTCACCTTTCTGAAATATTCTTGAAATTCTAGAAATTTCTTGAATATTAAATGTTATTTAAATTTTTTGATTTTTATATATAACAGAAAATATTTTAACAAATTGGTAAACAAGTTGGTCCTATTTTTATAACTTTGAAAATTAAGAAATTGAAAATGAAACAGGATTCTAAACTTTTAGGCAGGAGTGTATGTATAAATCTTTTGCTTGCAGTTTTGTTTCACTAAATCAAAGATGTTAGTGGAATTCTTATTTTCACTATTGTATTATTATGGGACTGTTATTTATGAAAACCATATATACAAGATTGTAATAAAATCCCAATATGTTCGGATGAAAAATCAAATTCTTTCAGAATTAAACTGTAAATATTGCAAGGCCTATACATTTATGCCTTTAATGGTGCATCACTGTGTATTATCAACTATTGCTACTTTTGAATTATTGCAATATCCCAAAGCACTAGGTTGACAGAAATAGCTTTTATAAAAAATTTCCTGAGTATGTATCAATGAATGAAATCTAAAGGTAGTATGATTATGTTAAAGATTTAAATGAGATTTTGTTGACACTGAAGTACGTATTTTCGATGGAATACACAGGGTGTGCCATATGTTGGTTTATCAAGAAGAATTTGTACAATTTCATGTCTATATTACTTTATTAATATTATGTTTATTATTATATTGTTTTTGATATTTAAATGAGTTTGAACTATTTTCAGTAATTTAGTAAAGAATATACATGCTATTCAGCTGAATAAATACAGTAAACCCTCACTATTCGTGGTATCTGTATTCACGGTTTCGCTTATTCACGGTCGCTGATTTAATATAAAATGAAACCTAAAAAAATGTGAATTTTAAAGCACCGTGAACATTTTCCGCCATTAAAAAACATGGGCGTGACTAAAATTATCTTTCCTAGTCAAAACAGCACTCAGTGGGTGGGGGGAGAGGGGTGACAAAATTGCGAGCGTGGATGTTTCTCGCTAATCCTTGTTCAGTATGTGTTATGCGCTTGTCATGGAAGGTTTCGTCGTTTGCTTTTAATTTATATGCTTATAAATTGAATAAAATTTATCTTTTTATAAATTGATATGCTTACAAAAGTGATCAATCTACCGTTTTGCAGTGTAAAACAGACTTTTTCGAGTGTGTTAACGGAAGAAAGTGACTTTATTGTGGACAAGTTCTTTCTAACCCGTACAAAAATATGGCTACAAATAACAAGGGAAATGTGAAAAGATCAAAGAAGGTGATGACATTAGGGAATAAAATTGAATTATTAGACAAAATTTCTAATGGTGAAAGTGTCTCTTCAGTGGCAAAACATTATAAAATCAATGAGCCAACGGTACGATCAATCAAGAAATCGGAAGAAAAAATCCACCGTAGTGTCCGTGAAAATGTGCTAATTGCTTCAAAAATTTGCTCTGTAACTCGTGATGTTAAATTAGAAAAAATGGAAAAAGCTTTAAACCTGTGGATAGAAGACCGAACTCAAAATAAAATTCCGTTAAGTTCACTCATCATTCGTGAAAAGGCAAAACTCCTTTATCAACACTTTAGCGAAACTGATGATAGCACTGGCGGGATAAGTGTTTTAGCTAGCAAAGGCGCTGGTTTGAAATTTCTAATAAATATTACATTTAATATTAAATTGTTTCTTATTTTCATTTCGATGCCATATGCTTGCATTTCACTATGTACTGTCTATGTACATAAAATACATAGACAAAATTTTAGACTAGTTTTTCTTTTATATTTCATACTTTGGAACGGAACCCCTTTATTACTATGGGAGCCATAACTCAGTATTTGCATTTTCGGTATTCGCGGAATTTCTCAGGAACATAACCCCCGCGAATAGCGGGGATTTACTGTACATCAAAATTATGAAATTTTCTGAAGATAACTTCTTTCTTTTCATGATCTATAAGCAGAACTTATTTGGTTTTTGATGGGCTTGATGGTATATATTTATAGTTTTTAAAATCAAAATTGTGATCAAAAGGTATGAAACTAATTAAAATTATGAGGTGAAGGAGGATCACTAAGTAAGTTATGAATTAAGGAAATCTTTTTTCCTTAGAGAAGCAGTCGTGAAATTGATTTGAATATATAGCATTTATTTTTTTATCATAATCACCAAAAACATTTTTACACTTGTCCCATCATTTTATCAAATTATGAAACTTGCTTAAGGCATTGGTCACTTTTATAATCAGTGATATGTTATTAGAAAAATGTTTGCTACCAAAACTTGCTGTTTGGGCCACTTGCTACCAAACTTTTGTTTGGTAGCAAGTGACCCAAACAAACAGTCATTAAACTCTTGTTCCTCTCGGTCACCAGATTCTCCTCTACCATGTATGAACCTTGACTTATTGAAATTCATCACAACACATTAATCCTAATTTTCTATAGCAGTTGACAAGATAGGTGTTATTAACTTTATTCCATGTGCCCATTGTCATATAATATATATATATATATATATACACAGTAAACCCCCGCTATTCGTGGTATCTGTATTCGCGTATTCGCGATCGCCAATTTAATATAAAATGAAACCTAAAAAAATGTGAATTTTAAAGCGCCGTGAATATTTTCCGCCATAAAAAACATGGGCGTGGCTAAAATTATCTTTCCCGGTCAAAACAGCGCTCAGTGGGTGGGGGGGGAGAGGGGTGACAAAATCGCGAGCGTGGATGTTTCTCACTAATCCTTGTTCAGTATGTGTTATGCGTTTGTCATGGAAGGTTTCGTCGTTTGCTTTTAATTTATATGTTTATAAATTGAATAAATTTATCAATTTATGAATTGATATGCTTACAAAAATGATAAAAATACCGTTTTGCAGTGTAAAACAGACTTTTTCGAGTGTGTTAACGGAAGAAAGTGACTTTATTGTGGACAAGTTCTTTCTAACCCATACAAAAATATGGCTACAAATAACAAAGGAAATGTGAAAAGATCAAAGAAGGTGATGACATTAGGGAATAAAATTGAATTATTAGACAAAATTTCTAATGGTGAAAGTGTCTCTTCAGTGGCAAAACATTATAAAATCAATGAGCCAACGGTACGATCAATCAAGAAATCTGAAGAAAAAATCCACCGTAGTGTCCGTGAAAATGTGCTAATTGCTTCAAAAATTTGCTCTGTAACTCGTGATGTTAAATTAGAAAAAATGGAAAAAGCTTTAAACCTGTGGATAGAAGACCGAACTCAAAATAAAATTCCGTTAAGTTCACTCATCATTCGTGAAAAGGCAAAACTCCTTTATCAACACTTTAGCGAAACTGATGATAGCACTGGCGGGATAAGTTTTTTAGCTAGCAAAGGCGCTGGTTTGAAAGATTTGTTTGAAATTTCTAATAAATATTACATTTAATATTAAATTGTTTCTTATTTTCATTTCGATGCCATATGCTTGCATTTCACTATGTACTGTCTATGTACATAGTCATATTATGAAGGTACATATAATACATACGTAGACAAAATTTTAGACTAGTTTTTCTTATATATTTCATACTTTTGAACGGATCCCCTTTATTACTATGGGAGCCATAACTCAGTATTCGTGTTTTCGGTATTCGCGACATTTCTCAGGAACGTAACCCCCGCGAATAGCGGGGGTTTACTGTGTATATATATATATATATACACACAGTATATATTTTTTTATGATGTCAGATGAAATTCTAAACCATCATATATAGATTGAATGATTGTATCGTATTCAACTTATAAAAGTTCTTGAATGTTTTTATAATAGAGTAGAAGTGTGTTATAGGCATAAGGACTCTGACGAGTACAACAAACATCTGTACAGAGAAATAGAGTGGGCCAGTAAATCAGAATGTCTTATAATAGGGAATTTTAACTTCCCAGATATTGACTGGAACTTTTATTTATTTTTATTTTGTTACACAGAGCATTAAAACTATGATAAATGAATTAGCTTTCGGCTGGGGCAGCCTTCATCAGATTAAAATACTTTGAAATACTTTGAAATATTTAAAATACTTTGTAACAAAATAAAAAAAAAAAAAATAAATTATGAATCCAGAGCACGCAGGCGTGTTTTATTATGACTGGAACTTGTGGCTTGGTTTGGTCACTTGCACAGTAGCAATACTTCTGGATTTATTGGATGATAGTTTTCTGCAACAGTATGTTCTAGAGGCAATCAGAGAGTAACACCCTTGATCTGATTATCAGCAGTGATTATTCATGCATTAAGAATCTACAGATAAAGGAACTGCTTGGTGGTAGTGATCACAGTGTACTGATGTGGGATTTACTTAAAGATGTAAGTACCATTAGGGGTAAAGAGAAGGGTTTTTGTTTCATAAAGGTGACTATAGTGGTCTCACATAGTTTTTAAATTCTATACAGTGGGACCAACTGATGATGTTACTAACAGCAAATTCTAAATGAATTTGCTGTTAGTAAATGGAAGCATTCAAGGAATTAATCTTGGAGGCTACTAGGCTTTTCATACCAACTAAGAAATACTGTTCAAGGTTTAGTCCTAAATGGATGTCAGATGAACTAATGAGGCTTGTTTTTTTTTTTTTTTTTTTTTTGGTAGTTGTTGGCGCATCGGCTTCTGTGGCCATAATGCACCTCCCAAGGTTTTTGCAGTACTTTGATCCAAGCCCGAGGCAGGATTTGAACCCGCGACCTTTGGGTTGCTAGGCAGGTACTTTACCCACCTGGCTGGCAGAGAAGAAAAATGCATGAGATGCATATAAATTAACAGGTAACACGAAAGCCTATGATAGATATAGCTGGCCTGTAATCAAGTCACAAAGGAGGTTAGGCAAGTGAAGGCAGATTATCTTTGGCAAAGGATGCAAAGAAAAACAGCAAAGGCTTCTTTACTTAAGTAAGCTCGAAGGAAGGGGATGAATCGGGTTGATCCATTTGATATTCATTGTTCGACTGTTGATGATCCTGCTCAGGTAACTGACAAACTAAATGAGTATTTTGCATCTACATTCACACAGAGGAGTTATTTAAGTAGGGGAATGCTTAAAGTTTATGAAACTCTAGCAGGGAGCTAAAGGATTTTGTAATATCTGAGAGCAAAGTGGAGGATAAATTATTGAAGACAAACATAAGAAAGGCACCTGGGACAGATGGGATCTATCTAGTTATATTAGAGGCATCAAAAGAAGTAAGCAAACCCTTAGCCATAATTATTATGAGAGTATCCTTGGATTCAGGGGAGGTCCCCACACACTGGAGATGTGCAAATGTATCCCCTATTCACAAAGGGAGTTCAAAGGGTGACATGAGTAATTACATACCTGTATGTTATCTTCTGTTCGGGGGAAATTATGAAGTCACTGGTTAAAGTAGCATTGCAGGATCATCTAGACAGGACTGGAGTTATAGTTCAGACACATAATGGGTTTGTTAAGGGGAAGTCTTGTCTGACCAATTTGATTGGATGATGTGGTCACAAAGGAACTGAATGCAAAAAATTTTGATATCATATACTTGGATTTCAGGAAAGCTTTTGATACTGTTTCACATAAAAGGCTGCTGTACAAATTGGAGCAGTATGGCATTAAGGGCAAGTTGCTGCTATGGATAAAAGAATGGTTGAGTGAGAGAAGACAGTGAATGGTAATCAGTGGACACTGCTCTTCATTGACTACTGTTATTAGGGAGTTCCTCAGGGTTCAGTGTTGGGCCATTGTTGTTTTCTATATTTATCAATGATATTGATGAAAATATATCAGCTTAATGTTCAAGATTGCAGATGATACGAAGAAGATTGGCAGTGTTGTTAATCACAGTAATAAAAGTATGCTACTGCAACAGGATCTAGAAAAGTTGAGCAGATGTACTGAGAGGTGGCAACTGAAGTTTAACATTGACACTGTACTGCATATGGGAAGCAGTAACCCCAGAGTAACATATCAACTGTGTGGTACTACACTCACAGTGGTAGAGAGTGAAAAGGACCTGGGGGTAATTGTGCAGGCAGATATGAAGTTTTCTGAGCAGTGCAGACGGTCTGAAAGAGTAGCTCATGGTGTCTTGTCAATGATATACAGGAATTTTTCTAGCAGGGATAAGGAGGTGATTATCCCCTTGTATAAGGGAGTGGTCAGGCCACACCTTGAGTACTGCATACAAGTCTGGAGGCCTCATTTTAGGAAGGATGTAGAGCTACTGGAATGAGTGCAGAGAAGGGTAACAAGATTGGTGAGGGGAACAAAGGGTTGCTCTTAACAAGAACGATTTAAGTTCTGCAAATTGCAACATTTGGAGACTGGGCACCTGCGAGGTGTATAAGGTCTTGAATGGTTTGAACAAGCTGAAAGCTGAGGGAGCATAAATTCAAGTTGAGGAAAGGCAGTTGTAGAATAGATGTGTGGAAATTTTCCTTTAGCCATCAGGTGGTTGATTGCTGGAACAAACTTCTGTTGGTTGTTGTGGAGGTTGATAGCTTAAATAAATTTGAGGAAGAACTGGACAAACATTTGGAGCTAATGGATGATTGAAACGGGAAGGTTATTTATTTATTTATTTTTGGTTTATGCTGTATAATCTTGCTTTCTTGCATCATATGTCTCTCCTAATGCTAATTCCCTGGTGAAGAGTTGAATCGGCAATGTTGCATTTTGAATTAGAAAAACCAATTAAATACCATTTGAGTTTGGATAAGCCGAAGAGCTGTCAAAAACTAGTTTAGCCTTTTTCATGCCCAATTGCCTATTCCAGTTGCTCATAATCTTGAAATATGGAAGCTGTCATTCATAATGTTGTTGCTGGTATATTTAACAGGTAAGTTTCAAACATCTACGAGATTAATTTTTGCTTGTTGTTCAAGGCTTCATTTTGATTATTCCTGTTATCTTGTAGTTAGCAGAAACAGTAATTCTATTCATAATCTTTTTTCCTTTGCATAAGTGAAAGCATATTTAAAAATTTGAGTTGGTGTGGCCTTGTAAAGTCCCATTTTGTCTTATTAAAGATATTTTTGAATTGTATGAGTTTAATACAGTTTTTCAACTTGTTTGTAGCCACGTTCAACTGCTGAAAAATCGGATTCTTGCTTCTCTCCATGAATTTTTCTATACATAATGTCATGCCTCTCCGTGTCAGCCAGCCATCCATCTGTTGGTTGCTTGAACCAAACCAGCAATTCTCTATTAATGGCTGGATGATTTCCTTTGTATTTCCTTTTCTTGTTCTCATTAGCCCTGTTATTGTTTGTTGTTTCAAGCAATTTTAATAATAATAACAGGCATTCCTAATTTATCAGTTGCTTTCTTTTTTTGGAGAAGTTGCTTAAGTTTAACTTATCATATCTATCTATAAGATGCATCTTTTCTGTTACCCTCAAGTCATTTCCTTTCTTGCTAACTGACATATCCTTAAAATCACTGAAAATGTAGAAACAGTTTAAAATTGAGCTCTGGTTGAGGAGGATTAACACCAACAGGTTCAAGTGAGATACTGTAACTGAATAAAGAGGCAGACTCCAAGTGCAGTAGGAAGCCAAGATAGGGAGTGGTGCTGCATTAAGTATATTTTGCATACTGGTATGAAGAACCATAATTTTTGGAGGACACATTCAGAGAGCATGGGTATCATAAAATCCACATTGGTTTTATGATACCATGCACAGAAATTTGCTGCAACAAAGCTTTATTCTTCCATCTAAAGGATTTGTGATCAATGTTCTTTATAAGAGCAGTGCCAGCTGAGCTTTCTAGGATTGGGATAGCACTTAGCAGTGTAATGCTCCTTCCTGTTGCCATCTCCTACAGGGAGCCCATTCAGGATCACCTCTAAAACATTTTTCTGTTGACAACTGGACAAAACAATTATATATTTCAATGGTTTGGTAGCTAATTTTATTTGAAAAATTTCATATTGTTCTGGTATTTCCAACTTTCTTTTCTTGTTTTAACTTGTACATTCTAGTTCTTCTAGAATTATTGCTTTTCTTGAACAATGATAAACAAATGTTTGGTTCTTTGAAGCTGAAAATCTGATTCCAATAAGCAGTGAAAATATAGTGCATTTTGATGATTTTGAATTTGTTCTCTGAAGTTTATATAAAAGGGCTGATTCTAATAACCAGTGGTCACTGTACCTTTAAATAAAGATTTAAGGAACAAAAATATCAAGAGCACTGATTAGTTGCCTTTAAAAAATGTCACACTTAAAACTTAAAATTGCAAAATTATTAGTTATATTGAATAAAACTAAAATTTATTTCTGTTATGTTCTGTCATACTGGCTCTACATGATAAATATATTTGATGGATAGATAAAAATATGGGTGTTCATTTTTTTAAGATAAAATTACATCTTCTAATAAATTTACAATACATTTAATTCAAGGAAGGATAGTACCAGTTCCATTAATATTTAGCACCTCCGATTTTGACAATGGCTCAATGGGACATCCCAAACAAACTTTTAATGGCAAATAATAATGTTGGGCAGTTGGCAACTTTTCACTATGTGTGTTTCTCCATTGCCATTGCAGTGTGCAGAATTTTGGGTTTCACTTCCTGTTAATACTTAAGCCCAGTAATTCTCAAACTGTGATCTGCAGAACACTGATGTTCTGTGATTTGGATCAAGATGTTCTGTCATGAAATAAAATAATGGTGGTCTTTTCTTACTCTGCAGAAAAATATTTAATGTATAAAATTTTCTTAAATTTTTCCCCATCAGTGTTTCTTAAAACCTTTTCTCTTACTATTGGTTGTCCACTACAAGTACTAGCATACAACCAAATGAACAAGTAGTTAATGAATAGCGTAAACTCATTAAAATTCAGCACCCTTGGAAATTGAGAGGTGCTGGATTTTAAACTTTTTTGCATTTTACAGTGGTGTTTCTAATAGTTGAACAATTTTGGAGAAGCACATTTCATTTGAATAATTAACCACGAAGACTGAACTTATTTACTTCTGTAAACAATACATTTAATGACAAAAAGATATTATTATTGGGTTAAAATGTAATCCATGAATTAATATCTTGTTTACAATAAATGTAGTCACTGCAAATGGAAGAATGTCAGTGGATGTACTTCAGAGAAAAAATGCATTTGTAATGGAGAATAATAAAAAATAAATAACTGTTCTTCTTAAGAAATCATTATAACAGTGGCCTTTATCAGTTTACATGACGTTTTGACATTTAGTAATATACTGGGAGAAATTCAGTCAGTTTCTCGCACATAATAACCAGATTGCTGAGTTTTGTTTTTGCCAGTATTATAACTACAGCAGAGAGGGAGGAGAAGAAAAATAGGCAATCAAGGTCATTCACTAGAATGACCTTGACTCATTCACTTCTCTTTCGTAGTATGGTTTGGAAAGCCAGGTGGGGGATCTTGAGTCCCATGTTGTTTTTTGTTTTAGTCATGCACCTGACAAGCTGGATAACTAGTTAATGGTGCCAAAATAACTTTGGTATGTGGAATTAAATCTATTGTGTGTGTGTGTGTGTGTGTGTGTGTGTGTGTGTGTGTGTGTGTGTGTGTGTGTGTGTGTGTGTGTGTGTGTGTGTGTGTGTGTGTGTGTGTCAGTAAGTTTCTGTTTATGAAGATATTAACTACATTTAATGAAGCATATATTTTTTCAGCTGCATCCACACTGAATATTTTAACTCGCTCTCTTTGAGCAGTTTGCACTAAGTTACAAAGTTTACTGAAAAAGAGATAGCACTAAAAATGAGAAATTCAAAGTTATAGTATAGCTAAATCTATATGGCATCAGAGAAAAGACATTTGCAGGAATACCTTGTCTATTTTTACAAAATATATCTGTTTTTGCAGCCAGCAGGATTTAAACTACATTGATAATACAATGGTCTTAATTCTCACAGAACAAAATTGCCTTTGTTACAAGTTGCTCTGATATTGCACTGCTTTCAAACAGATGGCCTTGCCAAAAAGGTTAATTTGCCATTTTTTTAAAAGATGAGACTGCTAGGACAGTCTTTCAGGTCTAACCCATCCCTAATCAGATAAAACATGTTCCTAGTGATAACATTCAGACAAATCAGATAGCCTTAGCTATATTGAAAATGCTGATTTTGTATAACACATAGCAACTCACATTGAACAACTTCTTTAAAACTGTTTGTGTGTTGCTACTAGAAACAACCTGCTGTCTGCAGAGGGACTGACCTGGCAGATTCCTCATGAGACATGTAATGACAGCCTGTTTTGTTTAGTCCTGGAGCATGCTGTCAGAGCAGCCACATCTTTTAAACAAATGACTGAGTAACTTTATGGCAAGGTCATGTTTTTGAAAGTAGTGCAGGGGAAACTTGTTGCAAGCCAAGCTTGTTTTATTGTGAGAATTATAATCATTGCATTATCTATGCAATTTGTCTTGCTGGGTACAAAAAGTTTAACGGATAAGATAATCCTGCAAGAATAAAGAGAGAAATGTCACCCATTTCTTGCATGGATTCTTAAAGACTAATGTGATTGTTAATATGAGTTGCAGATTGTTATCCTAATATTTCCGTATTTTAAAATGCTGATATTTTTGTAAAATGTGCTGGGAAGTTTACTTTATTAAGGATTAGTTTTTATAACATTCAATGTACAGTTTCAAAATGCAGATATTACTGAAATTTACATACTTATATTTTAAATTATATATAATGTCATAATTTAAATAATTAAATAAAAGTATTTATTTTAGTTTGATATTTGTACGTTACCTACATGCATACCCAGGAACTTTATGGGGAGAAAGGGATTGAAGATTCATGGTTTCAAAAAAAAAAAAAAAAAAAAGCTTTAATTTTACAAGTAAATTATGAAGAGTATAAGTACAAAAAGTCTTGATTGGTATTATTAGTATTAAATATATCAAAGTAAGGGATTAAAAAATAGACATTTGAAAAAAAAATTTTTTTTTTCTAGAATCTGATCCTAATACTCCGGTTGCTGGTTTGGATAATGTGGTCTCAAATGAACGAGTTAAGCCACATGAGAAACGTGCCTTGAACTTTCTCATTTATGAATATCTTCTAAAGCACAACTACAAACTAACTTCTATTACATTTTCTGATGAAAATGAGGATCAAGTAAGTCATTATTTCCAGAAAGTTTTTCTTCCTCTTATAAAAAAATAACTATATTCAGACTTTCTGTATGACGATGTTTTTTCTTTGCCTTCCTTCTTTTCAGAAGTTTTGTAGTACAGTGTTATAAGTAGCAGGATTTGCAACCATTTTTTTATATGCCAAGATATGTAATATTTCTTGGCTATATAGTGGGATTCATCCCCTGGTACTCATTTGGATAGGTCTGCATTTCAGTCATGCTGAAGAATAAAGGAAAAAGGCCTCTCTGGTTTAAGCTGCAGTTAGTTAACCCAGGTGGAGGGGGTAAGTTTCCCCATGAGTATTTCTGGGTTTTTCGGCCTGCATAACATGCAAATTGGAGGGAAAATTTATACTTTTACAGACAATATACATTATGAAAGTTTAAACTTAATATCATATGAGCTAGCACAGTAAGAGAAAATAGTTGATGTCCCAATGAGTCTTAAATTAAAAAGGCTATGGAAAGGGCTAGTATTTTCCCAGCCCAGTAGTAGTCTTTTCACAATGGCATCGATTTCTCATTGTGAGACTATTGCAGCAAGTTTTCTCTGGGCTGTTCTACATATAATCATCACTTCTTATATGGTGAGTTATGATGCTGTATCACATTTGCAGTGCTTACCAACATGTTGGTGATGTAGTTCACAAGTTAAGAATAAGCAATCTGAAAATAGCTTTTTAGATTGCTTTATTGAATTTATTTAATACCTTAAGTAAAATAAACTATAAACAGTAGGACTTGCATTTATTTATTTATTTTTCATGTACTAGGCCAGGGTTCAAGAAATCCTGGGTGCAAAGTACTTAAAATATTCATTCTGGCACTTTGTTTATAGCTCAATCTTGCAATTATTTTCTCTTGCAGTGTTGCACTGTTCAACATTAAATTGTTAAAGAAAATTAAATTGTTATAATTTTATATGAGCTTATAAAAAAGGTTACTCACATCAAAAAAATACAAAAATCCAGATGCATTTCTTGTTCTATTAGCTGTTTCTTGGTTGAACATATACATGACCAAAGAAACAAGTTCAAAGAGTAAATAGGAATAATGGGAAGGACCACAGGTATAGATCATAAGTCACTGTATGGCACGTGATAATAGAGGTGTTAATTGTTCAATGAGAATATAGTGATTTCACCATTTGTCACTCATTTGGAGAAGTTTGAGTTTGAATGCTCTCAGAGACTGGAGGAATTGTTAAAGGCCTCTTCAGTTGAAGATATAGTTAACCATTCTCCTGGTTCCTGCCTATGAATTACTCTGGCACAACATAAAAATTGGTCTATGAACACATCTGTACAGTCAGAACATGTGCACACTCACACACAATATATACAGAGTGAAATATAGTCTTAGATGCACTGTAAAAATAACAACAGGTAATAACAAGAAATTTATCTTTATTTTTGCTTCAAGTCTGGATGAACTGTGGAGGGAACAAGCTCTCTCAGTGTTGTAGTGTCTTCTGGGATCATAAAAAATAAAGTTACAAACTTGTCGGAATTATAAAACAGCTGGTGTCCATTGCTGTTGATTCCTCCAATTAGTCTGAAAGGCAGGATCTTTTGAAGGGAAACATTTTTACTTCCCTTTGAAGGTGTAAAGCATAAATTTTTTCAGTTCATTTATGTGTCCAGTTGCACATTTAATTCAAAAGCTTAAGTGCCTGAAGAGTGTGTTTTGGTGTATGAAGAACAAAGGCCTCTGCAAGTTTTCAGACTGTAATTTGTCTCTTTAATAACAATAGCATATGTTGTGCCAATAGCTATTGATGTTGATGAATGCATCATGTTGTGTGTTTTTCTTCCCTCTTTAAACCACTTAAGTCATTTAAATACAGTGGAGCTAGGTTTCCACCATAGACTTTTTGCAAATGTTCTGTTTCTGTAGGTCCCCCCCCCTCCATAAAACAGAATTTCACATTGGCTTGCTGTTCATTCATTATTTTCCTTGTGGGTATATTTTCCTTATTTGAGTTTCATGATGGTTTTCAGAAATTATTGTGGGCCTGCAGAGACAAAAACAATGTTAGAGGAATATCTGATAAGTTTCATTAATATTCATTCTGTATATTGTGTAATAAAAATTAGTCTTGATTCATTATTGAAAACTCCTCATTTATCAAAAATTCAAGTTTGCTAGATTATTATAATTTTTCAGAAACTTGTGTTTGCATTTTTGAACTATACAGTGTATTGTACATTTTGAGTACTATTTCTCTGCATATTAACCATAATGTTAATGCACTTATCTCATTGTAGTATGAGGCATATTCTTGTTCTGTAAAAAATTGGGCTTACTTTGTTTGGGCATAAATGAACTGCATATTCCACTTGCTATTTGATTGAAAACCTTTGACCTCATGGGTGTGGCCCAAAAATTGATAGTTGAGAGGGACTGGGGGAGAGGTCAGTGTTTGCAACAGATTGGCACGATGATGACTGCAGCAAGCTCTGATTTTGATGTACATTTTGCAGTGTTGTATTTCCATACTAAAGAATCACTCATGTGAAAAAAGTTCAAGCATTTCTTTGATGACATCCTACAGTCTTAATAATGTTTGGCCCTGTGTGCAGTAACATCAGTTAGTATTAGCAAGTGATGCAAGAAAGCAAGCTTATATAGCATCATCCAAAAAAAATCCACTTCACACATTCATCATCGGCGGAGATGGGAGAAACCCCTTGTGCCATCAGACAATTAACCCTAACTTCACACATTCATTATTGTCCAAACCCTCTGATAATTTGTCTAGTTCTTCATTCAGTTTATTCAAACTATCCACTTCCACAATACCAGATGAGAGTTTGTTCAATCAACTACCTGCTGGCTGCAAAAAAATTTCTGCATATGTATCCTGCAACCATCTTCCTCAATTTAAATTTATCCACTGATGTCTGTTGTCTGATTAAGAGGAAGAATGCTATCAGCATTTAGTTTACTCAAGGCATTCAAAGCTACTTTAAATGCCTCAGTCAGATCTTCTTGCAGGATCTGGAAACATGCTGCAATTTGCATAATAGAAGCCTGTTTGGTAAGGATATCCTTTTGTACCCCTCACTAATCTCATTGCTCTTCTTTGCACCCATTCCAGCAGATCTCTATCCTTCCTAAAATGAGGCATCCAGACCTGTATTACTCAAAATCTGGTATATCATTGACAAAACCCCATGAAATATCCTAGCAGCACATCTGCAATGCTCAGAGAACTTCATGAGTTTGGTATGTTATTCTGATATGTTATCTTTGGTTTGTTATACCACACAATTGGTATGTTATTCTGGGATTAGTGCTACCCATATGCTGTACCTTGCATTTATCAGTGTTAAGCTTCACTTGCCACTCTCAAGTCCATCTGGCTAATTCTTTTAGACCTTGTTGGTGTAACATATCCTGATTACTGTCATTTACATCATCATTTTATATCCTTCCAACATTTATATCATTTGCAAACTTAGACATTAAGCCTGGTATGCCTTTGTCACTGTCATTAATAAATATTTTCAAAATTTGCAGAAGACTTAAAGAAGACACTAATGACCTTAAGAGTAAGAGATCTGCAGATTTAATTAACAAGTACAGGTCAGTGTTGAAAAAAATCGTGAGCTAAGGTTGAATTTGAAAATGTCTGCAATTCTGCCTGGACACGATAGGAGGGAGTACATGATGAGAGCCTTGTCAATCAATTCGGCCCTGGAGAAATTGTTCAAAGCATGTAGAAAGGGTGCAAGAATATTTGCTGATGCTATCGAGGCAATGTTAGTTGGGTTGGAAAACTGCTAGCTTGGAGGGATTCACAGACTAAAAGATTAACAGTAGCTGCACGCAGAGGCGAAAGCGATTCTTGCAATGTTTCTATTGTAATGAGCAGTAGCCTAGAGAGCAAGTTGCTAGGATTTCAAAAGCTGTTGGGAGTCATCATGGAACAAGTAAATATATGGGCTTTGTTAGGGTAACTAAGAGTAAGAACAGGTGCATGTACACCAATGCTAGAAGTATAGTAAATAAATTTGATGAATTTGAAGTGCTGATTAAGGCATCAAAGGCAGATATTGTAGGGATATCAGAGACATGGTATAACACAGATATAAACAATGCAGAATTGGAATTTGGGGAGTACAATGTGTACAGAAAGGATAGACAGGTAGGAAAGCAGGAGGGGTTATGCTGTTAGATAAGAAACACCTAAAATCTAAGGAAGTGCATCCAGTTGACATAGGTGGACATTGCAATGTTGAGTCAGTTTGGTGTGACGTAAACACCGGGAAAGGAAAAATGCGAGTAGGAGTGTGTTGTAGACCTAATGATTCTGATCAGTACAGCAGACAGTTGTGCAGAGAAACAGAATGGGCCAGTAAATCAGAATGTCTTGTAATGGAGAATTTTAGCTATCCAGATATTGACTAGAACTTATGGATTGGTCGCTCGCACGCTAGTAAGACTTTTGTGGATATTTTGGAGGATTGTTTTCTACCACAACATGTTCGAGGGGCAACCAAAGGGGGTAATACTCTTGATCTGATTATCTGCAGTGATGGCTCATGCATTAGAAATTTGCAGATGAAAGAACCACAAGGTGACAGTGATCACAGTCTACTGATGTGGGATTTACTTAAAGATGTAACTACCATCAAGGGTAAGGGGAAGGGTTTTTGTAAAGGTGACTGCAGTCGTGTCAGGCAGTTTTTATATTCTATACAGTGGAATCAACTGATGATGTTAAAAACAGTGAATTCTAAATGGGAAGCCTTCAAGGAATTAATTAATGGAAGCTACTACGTGTTTCATACCAATTAAGAAATACTGTTCAAGATTTAGGCCTAAGTGGATGTCAGATGAACTAATGAGGCTTGTGGCAGAGAAGAAAAATGCGTGGGTCGCATATAAATTAGCAGGTGACACAGAAGCCTATTGCAGATATAAGCTAGTCTGTAATCAAATCACAAAGGAGGTTAGGCAAGCGAAGGCTGATTATGAAAAATCCTTGGCAAAGGATGCAAAGAAAAACAACAAAGACTTCTTTACTTATGTAAACTCTAGAAGGAAGGGGATGAATCAGATTGGTCCACTTGATGTTGGTGGTTTGATCGTTGATGATCCTGCTTAGATAGCTGACAAACTGAATGAGTATTTTGCATCTACATTCACACATGAGGAATTCTGTAAAGAAGGGGAGGACGGAAGTTTACTAAACTCTAACAGGGAGCTAAATGTTTTTGTAATAATGGAGAGCAGAGTGGAGGAGAAATTATTGACGTTAAACATAAAAAAGGCACCAAGGGCAGATGGAATCTATCCAGTTATATTGAAGGAGGCAGCAAGGGAAGTAAACAAACCCTTAACTTTAATTATGAGAGCAACGTTAGATTCAGGGGGATGTCCCTATGGACTGGAGATGTGCAAATGTATCCCCAATTCAAAAAAGGCATTCAAAGGGCGACTCAAATAATTATACACCTGTTAGTTTAACTTCTGTTCCAGGAAAAATAATGGAGTCATTGGTTAAAGAAGTGATGCAGGATTACCTAGGCAAGATTGCAGTAATAGTTCAGACACAGCATGGGTTTGTTAAGGGGAAGTCTTGTCTGACCAGTTTGATTGGATATTATAATGTGGGGCGCCTCCGTAGCCAGGTGGGAAGGAGCAGCAGTTCGTAGCACACGCTTCTTGATTACACCGGGGTTCGAGCCCGTCACCACCAAATACGGAGGATGCGGAAAGGTCCGGGAATCACCACCGCATATTCCCGGAGCAATATGGCCTTAGTTGCTAATGCTCCTAAAACCCAAATAACAAACAAACTATGATGTGGTCACAAAGGAACTGGATGCAAAAAATAATTTTTATATCATATACTTGGATTTCAGGAAAGCTTTTGATACATGGAAGACTGCTGTACAGATTGGAGCGGTATGGCATTAAAGGCAAGTTGCTGCAATAGATAAAAGGATGGTTGAGTGGGAGACGGCAGAGAGAGTGGTAATAAGTGGACTAATGTTATTAGTGGAGTTCCCTAGGGTTTGGTGCTTGGCCCATTGTTTTTTAATATTTATTAATGATATCGATGGAGTTATATCAGGCTTAATGTCCATGTTTGCAGATGATACAAAGGTTGGCAGGGTTTTTAATGATAGTAAAGACAGTATGCTACTGCAACAGAATCTAGAAAAGTTAGGTAGATGGGTTGATAAAAGGCAACTGAAGTTTAATATTAACAAATGCAAAGTACTGCATATGGGTAGCAGTAACCCAAGAGAAATGTACCAACTGTGTGGTACTACACTCAGGGAAGTGAAGAATGAAAAAGACCTGGGGGTAATTGTGCAGTCGGATATGAAGTTCTCCGAGCAGTGCAGACTGGCTGCCAGAGTAGGTCATGGAATTTTGTCAATGATATATAGGAATTTTGCTAGCAGAGACAAGGAGGTGATTATACCTTTGTATAAGGCAATGGTCAGGCCACACCTTGAGTACTTCGTACAGGTCTGGATGCCTCATTTTAGGAAGGATGTAGAGTTACTAGAATGAGTACAGAGAAGTGCAACAAAATTAGTAAGAGGAAGGAAGGAAGGGGTTCTCTTACCAGGAGAGGCTTAAATTCTGTAAGTTGCAGCATCTGGAGTCTAGGCACCTGTGCGGTGATCTGATTGAGTTGTACAAGGCCTTGAATGGTTTGAGCAGGCTCAATGCTGATGGGATTCTTTCGCTTGGTCAGATTAAGAACCTGAGGGGGCATAGATTCAAATTGAGGAAAGACAGTTGTAGAATAGATGTGCTGAAGTTTTTCTTTAGCCAGTCGGTAGTTGATTGCTGGAACAGACTTCCATCTGTTGTTGTGGAAGTTGATAGCTTAAATAAATTTACAGCTGAACTAGACAAACATTTGGAGTGACCGGATGGGTGAAATAGGAAGGTTTTTTTTTTTTTTTTATTTTGGTTAATGCTCTATAAGCTTGGTTTCTTGCATTATGTGCATCAACTAATGCTAATTTAGTGCATCACACAGAAATCAGAAATTAACAAAATCGAAGTAAAATCTTTGGGGAATGAGAAATTTTGGTGACTTAGAAGGAGGAATGCAGAAATTTAAAAAAAAGAAAGTAATATATTTTTTATCCATTTATTTTGTATAAAAGGAATCACATTGATCTTTCTCATAGGCAGGTTGGAAAGTGACTCCATTCATATTGTAACATCTTCAATTCAAAGATAAGATGTGTTAAGTTTAGACAGGTAAGCCTACTTAAAAAAAAAAAAAAAGGTAACCCTATTTGATACTAGCCTACTACTAAGTTCTCTCAATAAAAACTGTAGCATGGATTGCAAACTGAATGTCAGAAAATGTGCATTGCTCAGCCAGCATCCATTAATGATCTGTACTTTGTTTCTGGAACAACCCCTCCCCATATGTATTTCCTAAAAAAATGCAACTTGCAGAAGTGAAAGTAGAAAGAATACACAAAAAACTAAGGTTTTTGTGTATCCAAATCTTTAATATGTCAGTGGCACTTTTTTAATAAGATTTCCTAAAAAAAAAAAAAAAAGTAGAATATGCAATAAAAAATGATATGCTCTATTAAAAATGTAAAATATGAAGAACAGTATCACGATCATTAAATTTGCCATTTACAGCATAGCATGTTAAAAGTTTGCATTTTCTGTCTTCTTATCTTCATTGTACCTCCAAATTGTTGTAGCCACCAATTGTCTTTCACTAAATTGTCATATACAGTGAAATGTCATTCATCAAATTGTTCCATGTACCAAACTGTCATACAATTGTATGACAGTTTGGTACAAATTGACATGATTCTGGTTCCCGAGTTTATTCTGCTCCTAGAAATTCCTTTATCCATTGGATGGATCCAATTAACCATTGTGCCTTTGTAAAGTCTTTATGTAGAATCCAATGAAGCACCATTGATGCTTTGACATCAGTAGTTTTTTTACAGTATTCCGTTAAAAAAAATCCCTGTCAGACCCTTCCTACGCGGACATTCGTTTATATGCCACAATGTGAGAATCTGTAATCATTAATTTGGTATCAAGATTCAAGGGCTAGTTCAAGGTACAAACTTTACATTGGATAATATATCCATGTCACCCATGCATATCCTTTCTTCTTGAAATATGTGACTTCCATCTTGTGATTTTACTCTTAGTTGCTGGCTGAGAGTTGACACATCTCCATGTATATACCAGCAACTATTTGCAGCACGTTAAGCTGAATACCCTGACATTTTGCCTGCATATAGAGATGGCTTGTAGTCTGAAATGTTATTTGGGATCTCCTTGTGTTTTTCCAAGTAAAACTATCTGCAGTTGGATTCCATATTAATGTAATATACACTGCAGAGTTACATGCAATAGAACTGGCCTTAAATCATATACATCCCATCAGTTCCAAAGGTGCATGTTACATACCAACTCTCCAAATGTTTTATGCACCTTATTAGATATGAGAAGCACTCATCCAGTTTTGTGTTGGGTATAGCAAATTCTGCATTCTCTTTCAGTTGATATTTGCTTTTGCTGGATCCCTAGCCATGTTAATATCACAGGCAGTGACCTGGCTGATGCCACAGCCAAATCAGCAATGCCACAGAATTTCATCCATTAGTGCCCTATACAGACTTCAGGCATCTAATCCACAAGAAACTATATATACACAATGGCAAGCATCTTGGCATGAGCACACTACCAACAAGCTAATGTAATTATGCATTGGCAGTCTACTCGGTGCATGATTTGCTGGGAGGAGGTAGTCCTTGTTCAGCTTTGCATAAGACATTGTCACCGGACACATTCCTATCTACTGAGGACTGATGATTGCCCTGTGTGGTTTTATTGTGACACCATTTTAACAGTTTGGTACTTTTTAATCAAATGTATGTCTTTTAGTAGTGAATGTCATATGTTTTACTCATCTGGCTGAGCCTTATACATTTAGATTTTATCAGACTATGACAATTCATCAGATATATTCAAGTTTTTACATCTTATTGATTTATATAATTTTATTTAGAGTGCTTTATTATTCAATATATGACTTTATATTATATATTCTTACATATGGGTAAGTGCGAAAGCATCAATTAACGTATCTATCTACCAAAGTAGTTAAGTTAAATTGACATCGTTTTGATTATATCTCATATTGTGAATACCTTCACAACGAGTTGCCATGGTATTGTACTACCTCAAATAAGTAACACTTCACCAATGGAAAAGACTATTGTTGCTTATTCTCGGCGGATACCACCACCCAGACGGCACCGTTTCAAATCTTGTTGTCTCTTCATTGGTGGGTGGGCAGGTACCCTGGTGTTGCAATAGTGACAACCCAGTTATGAAGTATAACTTCACAATATGAGAGATGCCTGAAGGTGTGCAGTAGTATAAACTATAAAATATAGTTTATACTACTGCACCCTTTCTATTTCATAGCATGAGGCTTATGCCCTTAAATATTTTATAGATTACATATACTTTTATAATTTATTAATTGATTGTACTATTTTATACCTTTTGACTTTGCCCATCAGCATCTGAGGCTTTAAGTTATAGCCTCAGATGCTGATGGGCCATAAAACCCACTAAACAACCAACCATAGCATTAATTTGCCCTTAATGCCTCCATGTAATTCAGTTGTTTCATGTGGTGTGAACACCAGGAGAATTACTCTTGCAAAAGATGACAAACTGATGCCATGACCTTTGTGTCATGGCATCAGTTTGGCATCAGATAGATGGAATAGGACCAGGGTATGTCTGCCAGGGGCAAAGGTTGATGACATTTTAAAGCATATATCATCTTTTAAGGGCACAAAAGGTGATATTGTTGTACACAG
This sequence comes from Mastigoproctus giganteus, assembly GCF_048544385.1. Classification (NCBI taxonomy): domain Eukaryota; kingdom Metazoa; phylum Arthropoda; class Arachnida; order Uropygi; family Thelyphonidae; genus Mastigoproctus; species Mastigoproctus giganteus. Next base: position 25,046,574 of record NC_143584.1, on the reverse strand, counting down.
CACCAATGACATTAAGAGTAGGAGATCTGCAGATTTACTTAACAAGTACAGGTCAATGTTGCAAAAAAGTTGAGTTAGGGTTAAATTTGAAAGTGTCTGCAATTCTGCCCAGACACAATAGGAGGGAGTACATGATGAGAGCCTTGTTAATCAATTCAGCCCTGGAGGGAATGTGCAAGGCTCAAGGAGTAGAATTTTTTCCAGCATGTTCTGTGCTTGTTAACAGGAGAGACTGCTTCTACAGGGATGGGATACACTTAAATGGAAAGGGTGCAAGAATATTTGCTGATGCTATCGAGGCAGTGTTAGGTGGGTCGGAAAACTGATAGCTGGGGGGGGATTCACAGACTAAAAGGTTAAAAGTAGCTGCAGGCCGAGGTGAAGGTGATTCTTGCACTACTTCTATTAGAATAAGCAGTGGCCTGGAGCGAGGGGTGCTGGGGGTTTCAGGGACTGATGGCAGTCATCGTGAAATAGGTGGGTATATGGGATGTGTAAGAATAGGTGCATGTATACCACTGCTAGAAGTATAGTAAATAAATTTGATGAATTAGAAGTTTGGTCAAGACATCAAAGGCAGATATTGTTGGGATATCAGAAACGTGGTGTTACACAGATATTAGGAATGCAGAATTGGAATTTGGGGAGTACAGTGTGTACAGAAAGGATAGACAGGATAGGAAGGGAGGAGGTGTTATGCTGTTAATTAAGAAAAACATAAAATCAAAACAAGTGCATCCAGTTGATATAGATGAACAGTGCACTGTTGAGTCAGTTTTGTGTGACCTAAGCACTGCGAAAGCAAAAATAAGAGTAGGAGTGTGTTATAGGCCTAATGACTCGAATGAGGTAATACTATTGATTTGGTTATCAATAGTGATCATTCGTGTATTAAGAATTTGCAGATAAAGGCACCACTAGGTGGCAGTGATCACAGTGTACTGATGTGGGATTTACTTAAAGATATAATTATCATCAGTGGTAAAGGAAATGGTTTTTGCTTCCGTAAAGGTGAGTATAGTGGTCTCAGACAGCTTTTAAATTCTGTACAGTGGGATCAACTGATGATGTTACCAACAGCAAATTCTAAGTGGGAAGCATTCAAGGAATTAATCGTGAAAGCTACTAAAAGTTTCATACCAATTAAGAAATATTGTTCAAAATTTGGGTCTGAATGGTTATGAAATGAACTAATGAGACTCGTGACAGAAGAAAAATGAATGGGATGGATATAAATTATCAGGCGACACAGAAGCCAGTGGCAGATATAAGCTAGTCGGTGATCGAGTCACAAAGGAGGCTAGGCAGGCTAAGGCAGATTATGAGAAATCTTTGGCAAAGGATGCTAAGAAAAACAGCAAGGATTTCTTTACTTATATAAACTCTAAAAGGAAGGGGATGAATCTGATTGGTCCACTTGATATCAATAGTTTGACTGTTGATGATCCTGCTCAGATAGCAAACAAACTGAATGCGTATTTTGCATCTACATTCACACATGAGGAGTTATTAGGGTTCGAAAATGCCAGAAGGTTATCAAATTGTAGCAGGGTGCTTAATGATTTTGTAATAACTGAGAGCAAAGTGGAGGAGAAATTGTTGAAGTTAAACATAAGAAAGGCACCTGGGGTGGATGGGATCTATCCAGTTAACTTAAAGGAGCCGGCAAAGGAACTAAGCAAACCCTTGGCCATAATTATGAGAGCATCCTTGGACTCAGGGAAGCTCCCCACGGTCTGGCGACGTGCAAATGTATCCCCAATTCACAAAAGGGGATCGAAGGGTGACACGAGTAATTACAGACAAGTTAGTTTAACTTCTGTTCCTCGTAAAATAATGGAGTCATTGGTTAAAGAAGCATTGCAGGATCATCTAGACAAGACTGCAGCAATAATTCAGACACAGCATGGGTTTGTTAAGGGAAAGTCTTTTCTGACAAATTTGATTGGTTATTCTGATGTGGTTACAAAGGAACTGGATGCAAAAAATAATTTTGATATCATATACTTGGATTTCAGGAAAGCTTTTGACACTGTTACAAATGGAAGACTACTGTACAAATTGAAGCAGAATGGTATTAAGGTTAAATTGCTACAATGGATAAAAGGATGGTTGAGTGGGAGAAGACAGAGGGTGGTAATCAATGGATGCTGCTCTTCGTAGACTAATGTTATAGTGGAGTCCCACAGGGTTCGGTGTTGGGTCCACTGATGTTTTGTATATTTATCAATGATATTGATGAAGGTATATCAGGCTTAGTGTCGAAGTTTGCTGTGTTAATGACAATAATGGCAGTGTGCTTCTGCAACAGGATCTAGAAAATTTTGGAAGATGGGCTGAGAAGTAGCAACTGAAGTTTAACCTTGACAAATGCAAAGTACTGCATATGGGTAGAAGTAACCCCAGAGAAATGTACGAACTGTGTGGTACTACACTTAAGGTGGTAGAAAATGGAAAATACCTGGAAATAATTGTGCAGTCAGATATGAAGTTTTCTGAGCAATGCAAACAGGCTGCCAGGGCAGGTCATGGGGTTTTGTCAATGATATACAGGAATTTTGCTAACAGGGAAAAGGAGGTGATTGTCCCTCTGTATAAAGCAATGGTCAGGCCATGCCTTGAGTACAGCATACAGGTCTGGGAGCCTCATTTTAGGAAGCATGTAGATTTGCTTGAGCGTGTACAGAGAAGGGCAACAAGATTGGTGAGGGGATTGAAGGGATCCTCTTAGGAAGAGAGGCTTAAGTTCTGCAAATTGCAGTGGCTGGGGACTAGACACCTGCGAGGTGATCTGATTGTGGTGTATAAGGCCTTGAATGGGTTGAGCACGCTGAATTCTGATGGGATTCTTCCACTTGTTCAGATTACGAACCTAAGAGGCATAAATTCAAATAGAGGAAAGGCAGATGTAGAATAGATGTGTGGAAATTTGCCTTTAGCCAGCAGGTGGTTAATTGCTGGAACAAACTTCCATCTGTTGTTGTGGAAGTTGATAGGTTAAATAAATTTAAGGAGGAACTGGACAAACATTTAGAGGGAATGGTTGTGTGAAATTTTTTTTTTTTTTTTTGGCTGATGCTGCATAAGCTCATACACTTGCTTTCTTGCATCACATGCCACTACTACCTTTTTGGCCACACTTTTTAAAAACAGATGATCAAATCAACATAAAGCTTGCACCATCTCAGTGTTTACTATTCACTGGAACAGTGTTTGCTACAAAAGAAAATTAAAATCTGCATAGCACCTTAAAAGTTACAGCCTAGGAACATCACTTTTTGATCACCTCCTTGTATGTGCATAAACTTTTCCCATATTTTAATTTATTTCTAAACATCTGGAGTGAAGAAAATATCCATGATTTTCTAAATTTATAGGAAAATCTGATATTTGGTTTCATGACTTTTAATATATAACGTCTTCAATATATTTAACAAAGGAACACAAAATTTGTCATTTTCATATTTTCGTTTAATAGTAATATGAACTAATATTCATTTTATTATGAACAGATTATATCTGTTCATAATAAAATGTATTAGCTACATACAAAAATTTAGGTGAGTTTTTCCTTATCACCACAATACTGTATTATCATAGTTATTACAATTAACATCTATACAGATGTTGAATTTCTTATATATATACAGTGCATTCCCGCTAATCTGAACCCCGGTAATCCGAACGTCCGCCTAATCCGAACACGTTTCGGTCAGCGGAGAGGAAATTTTTTAGTTCGCAAAATATATGTTAAATACATTAAATTTAAATGGTATTAATGGTACAAAGACATTTAGAATTCCACAAAAAAATTGTATTTTATTGTAGTACTGTACTAATACAAAATTAATAAATCAGTGTTTGACATGGCCTATTAAAACTACAGATCAATACTTATACACCAAAACAGGAACAAAAGCATTTTTCAGAAGTAACAAACTCTGTTAATTTTTTTTGATGTAACGATGAAAATCGATTAGAAGATGCTATGTTTTGCCACCGGTTACACTCTCCCACAGCTCAGCAACCCAATATACAACATCTTTTAAGTTCACTTGTTTCATTTCCTCATGTAAAGAAAGTGAATTGGTGTTATCTTCTATCAAGGACCTAAGATATTTCTTTCTGTATGCAAGCTTGATAGACTGTAACACCCCCTGGTCCATGGGCTGTAATAACGGTGTTACATTAGGCTGTAAGAAAGCTGCCTTTATATCCTCTGATGTAAACTCGGAAACGTCTGGGTGGGATGGCGCATTGTCTATGAGGAGAATGGCGCGAGGTGGCAAATCATTTTCATTGCTGAAACGTTTCACTGCTGAGACAAATTGATTATGAAACCACTCAATGAAAAGCTGTCCGTTCATCCAAGCTTTTTTTTTGACTTTTGTAATGAACTGGAAGGTTAATGTTCATATTTTTAAAAGCGCTCTCGGCTTCGCTGATTTAATGATCATCATCAAAGGTAGCTTGTGATTTCCTGAAGCATTACTTCAAGCTATCAACGTCACTCACTCCTTATTCATTTTAAAATCTGGGGTACGTTATTCGGCTAATCCGAAATTCTGCTAATCCAAACAGGGCTCGGTCCCAATTAGTTTGGACTAGCGGGAGTCCAGTGTATATATATATATATATTGTGTTTTTAAATAATTATTATAAATGTCACAATATAATAGCGTAGCTTAATTTAATTTATTATGATACTCACCTTTTTATAATTGCATTGATGTTGGAATAAATTGGATGATAATTTTAAATTTAAGTTAGCATGAATAAATTTAAAATTATCATCCAATTTATTCCAACATCAATGCAGATTATAAAAAGGTGAGTATCATAATAAATTAAATTAAGCTACGCTATTGTATTGTGTCAGTTATAAATGGTACTTTAAGAGATCTACAATTTTCGAATTGTTATTATAAATGTCTAAATGATTATTTTCAATTTATCACTTGCAACGTTAATGCTGTTGCCGAGTGGCAATTAGACATTATACGTGCTTGATATATTATAGTTTGATTGTTTAAACTACTTCAATTTTCTGGTATTTATTTTCTTTAAAGGTATTAAGGTGTATACGTAACAGGAGATTCAGTTAGAATGTGTAGTCTAACCGATTCCTGGGGGTCTGTAATGGTATTAAAGATATGAGTAATACTTAATGAAGTTAAAGTTAAAATTATAATTATTTTAACAAACTTTAAATAGCATTTAAACGGGTAGATGACCAGGTAAAGAAATGTTTAGTTGATATTGATTTGATTATTAATTAATGCTATTTAAAGTTTGTTAAAATAATTATAATTTTAATTTTAACTTCATTAAGTATTAATCATATCTTTAATACCATTACAGACCCCCAGGAATAGGTTAAACTACACATTCTAACTGAATCTCCTGTTCCGTATACACCTTAATACCTTTATAGAAAATAAATACCAGAAAATTGAAGTAGTTTAAACAATCAAACTATATATATCTATATAACACTTTATTATTAATAGGGAAAAGCAGAATTGGTGTTGATCATATTAGTAAACATGTAGAGTACTGTTCCTTTATCATATTAACTTGATTCAGCTTTTCTGTATGGTGACACAGAAACCCACATGTTAATCCTTTCACTCATTTGTGAAAGATTTAATGTATTTTAAATGCACATTTGCATATTGGTTGGCTTTACTTTACTTAATTTATTGGTGTAGACAGGAGAATATTGAATGTTTCTTTGTATAATTTAATGAATAAGGTTAATTTAATAAAATGATAATTTTTAGACCTCTTTCTAAATTTTGTGTTTTAAGGATTTCGAAGATTGGGATGATGTGGGTCTCAATATTCCTAAGCCACCTGAACTTTTTTACCTTTATCGAAACTATTCTCGTCATGAACATATGTGGAAAGAGTTTAATGATATTGCATGCCAGATAGATATATGTGAAACAGTTGAAGTGAACGACAACTTGCAGGAGGAAAACTTTGTGATATTGGTAAGATAACAGAATTTGTTTAGCTCATTAAGTTTAATAAGATGTTAAGATATTGATTTGTTACAGCAGAATTGTTTAGATCTAGGGTTTGCAGCCTGCAGCATGCTAAAGATTCCTTTTGTTCTACCATAACCTTGTTCTGACTTGTTATTCTTATATGAAACCTAAACAGATTTAGCTAATTTCTCATAGCATATTAGAGTAAGTTGGCATTAGAAACAAAACAAGAAAAGTTCTATATAGAAAAAATAGCGACTACTCTTTATTTCTTTTTGTTTGCTAAATATTGAAGCCTACTTTTAGACTTCTTTCAATGTGGCGAATAATGTAGCTTATTTCAATTGTTTTCAAGATAGCAGAAGAGCATCAGAATGTAAGCACAAATTCCAAAAATTCTGAACAGGTGGTGATTATGATCTGAGTGGTTGCTCCTCCCCCCCCTTGAAAGATGCAAAAATGCAAGTTCTACTAGCACTATACCTTCTGCTTTCCCCAAAGAATCTCAAATTTTTCTGTACTGGTTTCTGCCTTGAGTAAGAGTGCAGTAGCACCACTCTTTGAATGGCCTGGGGTTCCAGCCCGTGACTGCTAAAATACAATTAAAGTTTGTATTGACGATTTATTGTAAACTCCACTGACCTAGTGGTCATGCCAGAGTATAAACAAGAAATTTTTGTTCTCAAGTGTTTGCTTACAAAGAATGCAGCAGAAGTTATGCAATGAATTTACTACATTGACTTAAGAGGTGTAATCTAGAAACCAACTCTATTTACTTATTGTACAATTGTTATGTTGTGTAAGGTTTTACTAATATATCCTATTTTTCTAGTCTCCCTCTTATTCTACCCACAGTTGTCACCTCTGTATCCAATTCTCATAACTGCACAAAGTATTTTTGTAGTTGTGTTGCTCCCACTGGTGTATTGCTATTTCCATTATGTTTCTGGATTAATACTGATTCCATGTGGGGCATCTTCCAGTTTGTTTAACAACTAGGAGTCTGTTATAGCTTGATCTGGGGAAAACTGGGATCGGGAGGGGTAGTTAAATATTTCAATTCCTTTGTTACATAGAAATTTGTAATGGTAATGGCCTTGTGAGGTAGTTTATTGTCTTGGTGAAAAATAAGGTTGCATTACTGAGTTTATTAATTGAACAAGTAAATGGGGTTTCTGTAGGAGTTGATAATACTGTCTTGCTGCTGCTGTTGTAACACCATTTTTAACAGCATGTTGCAGGAACAACCCTTCCTTATTCCAAAATATTGAGTACAGAATGTTGTTAGCTGATGATGGAGACTCCATTGTTTGGATTGTCTCTGGACAAAGAACTTGTCCATGTTTACTATTCTGATCAGAAAATACTTTGTATCTGCTACATAACATGTTAGCAGGACTTAACATTCACTCATTCACACTTGCTTTTTTCTCGGCATACAACTCCTGTGGAAATCAACATGCACACACCTTTGACATCATTAGGGATAATCTAGAAAGCAATTCTATGGGGAAAGATCTCTCTTTACACAGATATTTTCAATCAGGTGTCCTCCATGGTTGGTTTCTCCACATGCCATGCCATGGTTCCTCTCAAAGGCCTGTCTGCCATTTAAGTTCACAAAACCACTTGCAAATATACTATCAGAAAGTGCAGAGTTTCCACCAAACTGCTAGGAGCTCTCAGTGGATATCACTGAGAGCGCCTAGCAGTTTGGTTTCCTCTTCTTTTGTGAACTTACTGCTGTTTTTATTTTTTTCCAGCAAAAATTTGTGGTTAACAAAAGTCCCCAAAACTGGACAATGTACATCTTTCAATTTATTAAACCACCAGAGGTCCGGTGTGTTGTTCTGTGTGGGGCTGACTTCATTTTGAGGTGGGATGAGATTCTGCTGGCAACATCGAATTGGGTATTCCTTGAATTAGGGTTGAATTTGAAAGTGTCTGAAATTCTGCCCAGACATAGGAGGGAGTATATGATGAGAGCTTTGTCGATCAATTCACCCCTGAAAGGATTGTGCAAGGCCCAAGGGGATGAATTTTTTTCAGCCTGGTCTGTACTTGTTAACAGGAGAGACTGCTTCTACAGGGATGGGATACACTCAAATAGAAAGAGTGCAAGAATATTTGCTGATGCTATCGAGGCAACGTTAGGTGGGTCGGAAAACTGATAGCTTGGGGGGATACAAGGACTAATAGATTAACAGTAGCCACTGGCAGAGGTGAAAGTGATTCTTGCACTGCTTCTATTGGAATGAGCAGCAGCCTGGAAAACAAGATGCAGGGAATTTCAGAGACTGCTGGGAGTCATTGCAGTACAAGTAAACACATGGGTTGTGTTAGGGTAGCTAAGAATAGGAACAGGTGCATGTATACTTGTGTATACACCAATGCTAGGAGTTTGGTAAATAAATTTGATGAATTTGAGGTATTGCTCAAAACATCAAAGGCGGATATTGTTGGGATATCAGAGACATGGTGTCACACAGATATAAGAATGCAGAACTGGAATTTGGGGAGTACAATGTGTACAAGGAAGGATATACAGGACAGGATAGGAAGGGAGGAGGGGTTATGCTATTAGTTAAGAAACACATAAAATCCAAGAAGTTAAACCAGTCGACATCGCTGGACAGTGCAGTGTCGAGTCAGTTTGGTGTGATATAAGCATTGGGAGATCAAAATTGAGAGGAGTGTGTTATAGGCCTAATGACTCTGATGAGTATAATAAGAAACTGTACAGGGAAATAGAGTGGGCCAGTGAATCTGAGAGTCTTATAATGGGGGATTTTAATTTCCCAGATATTGACTGGAATTTGTGGGTTAGTCACTCACACACTAGCAAGGCTTTTGTGGATTTATTGGATGATTGTTTTCTACATCAGCATGTTCGGGAGGCAACTAGAGGGAGTAATACTCTTGATCTGATTATCAGTAGTGATTCTTCATGCATTAAGAATCTGCAGATAAAGGAACCACTAGGTGGCAGTGATCACAGTGTGCTGAAGTGGGATCTACTCAAAGTGGTAACTACCATGAGGGGTAAAGGGAAGGGTTTTTGCTTTCGTAAAGGCGACTGCGGTGGTCTGAGACAGTATTTAAATTCTATATGGTGGGACCAATTGATGACGTTACCAACAGCAAATTCAAATAGGGAAGCATTCAAAGAATTAATTTTGGAAGCTACTAGGCTTTACATACCAACTAAGAAATATTGTTCAAGGTTTAGGCCTAAATGGATGTTAGATGAACTAATGAGACATATGGCGGAGAATAAAAATGCATGGGATACATATAAATTAATGGATGAAATGGAAACTTATGATAGATATAAGCTGGTCTGTAACCAAGTCACAATGGAGATTAGGCAGGCAAAGGCAGATTATGAGAAATCTTTGGCAAAGGATGCAAAGAAAAACAGCAAAGAGTTTTTATCTATGTAAACTCTAGAAAGAAAGGGATGAATCAGATTGGTCCACTGGATATTGTTGGTTCAACTGTTGACGATCTTTCTTAGGTGGCTAACAAACTAAATGAGTATTTTGCATCTACATTCACACATGAGGAGTTATTTAGGGAGGGGAATGCCAGAGGTGAATTGAACTCTGGCAGTGAGCTAAATGATTTTGTAATAACTGAGAGGAAAGTGTAGGAGAAATTGCTGAAGATAAACATAAAAAAGGCACCTTGGGTGGATGGGATCTATCCAGTTATATTAAAGGAGACAGCAAAGGAAGTTAGCAAACTCTTAGGCATAGTTATGAGAGCTACTTTGGACTCAGGGGAGGTACCCATGGACTGGAGATGTGCAAATGTGACCCCAATTCACAAAGGAGGAGCAAAAGAGTGACAGAAGTAATTATAGACCTGTTAGTTTAACTTCTGTTCCAGGAAAATTAATGGCGGCACTGGTAAAAGAAGCACTGCAGAATCATCTAGACAAGACTTCAGTTATTGCTCGGACATAGCATGGTTTTGTTAAGGGAAAGTCTTGCCTGACCAATTTGATTGGATACTATGATGTGGTCACAAAGGAACTGGATGCAGGGAATAACTTTGATATCATATATTTGGATCTTAGAAAGGCTTTTGATACTGTTGCACATGGAAGACTCTTGAACAAATTGGAGCAGTGTGGCATTGGAGGCAAATTGCTGCTATGGATAAAGGGATGGTTGAGTGGGAGAAGACAGAGTGGTAATCAATGGTCACTGCTCATCGTGTACTAATGTTATTAGTGGAGTCCCTGACATATTTCCAATCGTTACAGTAGTAGTAGTAATAATAGTGGCATGTGATGCAAGAAAGCAAGTGTATGAGCTTATGCAGCATCAGCCAAAAATAAAATAAAATAAAATAAAATTTACACAACAATTCCCTCTAAATATTTGTCCAGTTCCTCCTTAAATTTATTTAGCCTATCAACTTCCACAACGACAGATGGAAGTTTGTTCCAGTAATTAACCACCTGCTGGCTAAAGGCAAATTTCCGCACATCTATTCTACACCTGTCTTTCCTCAATTTGAACAAGTAATCTGAACAAGTGGAAGAATCCCATCAGAATTCAGCGTGCTCAACCCATTCAGGGCCTTATACACCTCAATCAGATCACCTCGCAGGGGTCTAGTCTCCAGCCACTACAATTTGCAGAACTTAAGCCTCTCTTCCTAAGAGGATCCCTTCAATCTTCTCACCAATCTTGTTGCCCTTCTCTGTACATGCTCAAGCAAATCTACATCCTTCCTAAAATGAGGCCTCCAGTCCTGTATGCAGTACTCAAGGCATGGCCTGACCATTGCCTTATACAGAGGGACATTTACCTTCTTTTCCCTGCTAGCAAAATTCCTGTATATCATTGACAAAACCCCATGACCTGCCTTTGCCCTGTCGGCATTGCTCAGAAAACTTCATATCTGACTGCACAATTACTCCTATGTCTTTTTCATTTTCTACTTAAGTGTAGTACCACACAGTTCGTACATTTGTCTGGGGTTATTTCTACCCATATGCAGTTCTTTGCATTTGTCAATGTTAAACTTCACTTGCCACTTCTCAGCCCATCTTCCCAAATTTTCTAGATCCTGTTGCAGTAGCGCACTGCCATTACTGTCATTAACAACCCTGCCAACCTTTGTATCATCTGCAAACTTCAACATTAAGCCTGATATACCTTCATGAATATCATTGATAAATATACAAAACAACAGTGTACCCAACACCGAACCCTGTGGGACTCCACTAATAACATAGTCCATGAAGAGCAGCACCCATTGATTACCACCCTCTGTCTTCTCCCACTCAACCATCCCTTTATCCATTGTAGCAACTTACCCTTAATACCATTTTGCTCCAATTTGTACAGTAGTCTTCCATGCACAACAGTATCAAAAGCTTTCCTAATATCCAAGTATATGATATCAAAATTATTTTTTGCATCCAGTTTCTTTGTAACCACATCATAATATCCAATCAAATTTGTCAGACAAGACTTATCCTTAACAAACCCATGCTGTGTCTGAATTATTGCTGCAGTCTTGTCTATACAGTCTTATACAGAGACTTCACGCACTGCACGATTTTGAAAATAGAAACAGTCATGTGATTTACACGGTTGGATCAAAATCGAACAACTCAGTAGGTGCTGCAGTAGTTTTACCGGAATATACTGTCTGTCTCCTTGCCTCATGTTTGCAGTATTTTCACAGCTGAATTATATGCTATCAAACTAGCACTGCATGATATTAACAAGCACCATCTTCTTCCTGCTCTAATCTATACTGACTCCTTTAGTGCTATTGCACTAAAGGAGTCAGTACAGAATAGCAAATATTCCTCAAACCCCTTGATTCAACATTCTTAAAAAACAATTCGGAGATTTTCATGAAGCAAGAAAACAAGTTTCTGTGTGTTGGATTCCCAGACATGTTGGAATCCCAGGAAATAATCATGCAAACCAAGCTGCCAAAAATCCAGATCTTAATATACATGATGATAACTTTCAGTTTGTACCTTTTACAGATTATAGTGATGTCTTTCATGCCAAATATACTTCGAATTGGACACAACTTTGGAGGAACCAATCATGCAATAAACTCCACAGAATAAAAAATGATCTATGTGTATGGCATTCTAGTTCATGTACAAATAGATGGGAAGAAGTTATATTGACAAGACTGCACAATGGTACCTTTCTCACGCAGAAACATCTGTTTCTAAGAGAAGATCCCCTGCTCTGCTCTGTCTGTCAGTTACAACTTACAGTAATAAGGTACATTCTGATTGATTGTCCATCCTATTCAGCTGTTTGTACTTCGAATCATTAGCAAACTTGCAAGCTCATCTAACTCTGTTTCATATACTTTGTGACAAAGCAAACTCAAATGAGCTCTTTATGTATATTAAACATCTTGGGATAATAAATACACTTTGATATATCCATAAATTGTTAAAATGAAGATAGTGACTCTGACAGACACATATTGGCCATAGTTGCCCTTGTGTCGTGAAACCTACATAACAACAACAACTTAAATAAATTCAAGGAAGTACTGGACAAACCTTTAGAGCAAATGGATGTGTGAAATGGGATTTTTTTTTTTTTTTTTTTTTTTTTTTTACCAATGCTACGTAAGCGTTCTTTTTTGCATCACACGCTTCTACTAATACTACCTTGGGTGAAACTTTTACCCAAGTCTCAGTTGCTTCAGCCTACACTCTGGATTTCCAGGAAATAAGACCACCACTGAACAGAGACCCATCAACTTTCGAACTTCACTATTACTTCCATATAACGAGCCTCTTCAATATTGTGAACTTTTACAGGCCATCAGAACAACACACACAACAATGCTGTTGGGCCATATAGAATGTGTTGTATCATTTTACACAGCACCTTGATGAGAAAAACTTACAACTGCTGTTAGTCTTTTTAACTGAATCTTCCTGGAAAATATTTATCACACTTCTTGGCACCATGCTACAGTTCTGGCCTTTTTGAAACCCAGAAAAGATCCCTCCAATCCTTATAGTTACAGATCAATCTCTCTGTCAAGTTGTCTTGGTAAAAATTCTTGAAAAAACGATCACAGTCGACTCATTTGGATCATTGAAACTCAACGTCTACTGAGTAATAGTCAGCATGAATTTCACCAAAACAGGTCCTTCTTAGATCTGATGTTCAAGGCTGAAATTGAAATTTGCAATGCCTTTGTGAAAAACAAACACCTTGTTATGGTCTCCATAGATGTAGAGAAGGCATTTAATACTACCTGGTATTATGGCATTCTCAGTGACCTTCATACTCTTGGCCTACGAGGCAACCTGCCTATATTTATTAGGAACTTCCTCCAGAGCTGCTCTTTTCAAGTTTGATATCAAAACACCCTTTCTACTACATTCTGGCAAGGAGTACCACAAGGGTCACTATTGAGTGCAACCCTGTTTGCCCTTAGAATTTATTCCATTACAGAACTCCCAAATACTGTAGAGGTGTATGTTGACGATCTCTATTTCTTGCTAGTCTCAGAAAATGAGACCTATTCAATGGCAGTTGCAAATATCCCTCAATAAAGTACAAAAGTGGACTGTGCTCAGTGGATATATTCTTTCCCATCAGAAAATCGTTGTGATCCACTTTTGCAAGCAACATAAATTACATACAGATCCTGAACTTCAGTTATCAAATTCCTGCATTCCAATTGTCAACAATATCAGATTCCTGGGATTAATCCTTGACTGCAAGTTAAACTTCTTTGAGCACGTTAAATTTGTATATACTACCTGTCTTAAAAAGCTGAACATGCTAAGAACTTTATCTGCCCTGTCTTGGGTAGCAGATCATACAATTTTGCTGCTCTTATGTAGAGCACTGATTAGATTCTGTTTGGATTATGGTGCTCCAGTTTATGATTTTGCCCAAAGGAGTGTACTACACTGGCTGGTTCCTCTACAACACAATGTATTGTGCATTGCACATAGTGCTTATAGGACATTTCCAACTCATAGTCTATATATTGAAGCTCATGAGTTCCCCTCTGTACCTCCGCAGAAGAATGCAGTTATTTAAATATGCAGTAAAAATAAAAAGTTGCTCTCTGCATCCTATTCAACCATACCTCTTTAATCTACCACAACTCAATCTCTATAGAAATAACCCTAGTAAAATAAGACGATCATGCCTACAGCTCCTTGAAATATCACAGAATTGGAATGTTCCTCTTCACAATAGGCAAGAGGTAAAGAATTACTCTCACCCACCATGGACTCCCTTTCCTTAACTGAACTTTGATACTTTTCTTCAATGGGGAAAGAATTGTCTGCCGACTCTCAATGTGCAAGAACTCCATGCAAGCCATAATCAAAATTATGCTTACTTCTTGCTAATATATACGGATGGTTCCAAATCTCATTCAACCATTGGAGCAGTTTTTCCCTCTACTATTATATAAGCTTCTCTTCCACCTGAGTATAGCAGCATGGAACTACATGCAATAAAATTAGCTTTAGACAATTTTACCAATTAGCTCCAGACTTTTTACCCATCTGCAAAATATTTAGTTTATACCAACTCTCATCTCAATTAGAGCAATGCAAAATCCCTCTCATAAGGATCACCCTATTTTTAACCAAATCAGGAATTTGCTATTGCAAATTGAAGATCCTCAGCAACTAGTAAACTTTTGCTGGATTCCAGTTCTTTACTTCTGTCCTTATTATTCCAGACCCTGATTATAATATCACAATACAAGCAGCATGGCATGCACAAGGGATAGAGCTATGGCATAACCAAATGTATAAGAAACTTTTTCAGTTGAAACAGAACACGAAATTTTGGCACTCGAGAATTCAGACAGTGCACTGGGAAGAAGTTGTACGTGCACTGATAAGAATAGGATGTACTCATTTGGCTCACCTCCACCTACTCACAGGTGATGATCCTCCTCATTGTCCACACTATCAAGAACATTGAATTTCAATACAGGTGAACCCAGCTTAACGCTGATAATTTGTTCCGGAAAAACAGAGCGCTAAGTGAATCCGCGCTAAGCGAGCGCCGCATTCCCATAAGGTAACATATGTATTTTTGAGTTGCTGTCGGTGCCATAGGATATTTCCTAATCAATAATAAATGGTAGTGAAAAGATGCACAAATGTTGGTCAAAATATTTAATATTCAAATATTTGTACATATAAAATATTCTGCATTACATACGTATCAAAATTAAACTTAAAATTCCAATTAAAATCATGAATTTAATTGATCTAAATTGATTTAATTTAATTGATGAATTTAATCATGAAAAATGTGTTGATTTTGGGTTGAACTTTGGCCCTCTTCCAAATAAACTAAAAAGGGTATTAATTTTAAATCCCCCGCAGCGTTACCACCCAACAATAAAGTCAACTGATCCTTCGTCGCTTTGAAACCTGGCATGTTTTTTTTCTTCTTTCAATATGAAACTTCTTTTAGGCATTCGTTTCCACAAAAGTCCTGCTTCATATATGTTAAAAACGTGTTGAGAAGTATAACACATAATACCCCTCTTCAATAATTTTAACAAGTTCTTTTCTGAAAGTTTCAGCTCCTTGATCTGCACTGCGGTTTCTCCCTGGATTTTAAATCTATTCAATCAGCCCTTACTAGTTTTAAATGGTTCCAATTTTTTTTTTTTTTTTAAGTGAGTTTTCTTCAGATCATCATATAGGCTAATCTCTCTCTCTCTCTCTCTTTTTTTATTAACTCTTCGAAAATGTAACTGCGTTGGTTGCATTAATTATGATACAATGTTCAAGTAAACTGTCCATTACGCATGATGTCTAATACTGTACTGAGTGATGTCTAGACTTCCGATAAATGCATATAACGCAAATATTACAAGCAAGATACTTGATCATTTTTTAAAATGTTGATCTCGGAACTACGTAACAAGTCACAGTACTGCAATTAAATTAGCGTGGGAAAAGTTTTAACCGTATTTTTATATTCATTTTCAAGCTATCGACTCCATCAAATGAAATGATTTCGTTAAATATGCCAAAAATGCAATCTTTAAAAGAGCGTTATAGTGATCTGTGACAGCGTTATAGTTAGATACGGGTTATAATATGTATAACGAATCAGCGTAAAGCAAACTGTATTATAATGGGGGCCTGCTGTATTTTATTCTCTGACTAATCTCCGAGAACCCATGACATTACATCATATTATTGGAGAGGAGGCAAATATTAATGAACTTTTCTGTTTTCTGAAACAAATTGGAATGTATGATCCATTATGAATAGGTTGCTGAACTGAAAATAAAATTGAGCTGTTTTCATTCTTAATTATTTTCTAACATTCCTGTGAATAGGTGCACTATAGCCACAGCAGCTTATGGGCCAATAAACACACACACACACACACACACACACTCTCTCTCTCTCTCTCTCTCTCTCTCTCTCTCTCTCTCTCTCTCTCTCTCTCTCTCTCTCTCCCTCCCACCCAATATTTTCTCTTGAAAAAAAATATTAGGAATATGTAACTTATCCAAGTATCGAATTATATTCTGTGTTATTTTCACCAAAATGTAACATGTCCAAAAAAAAATTCCATTTCATATGTAATAAGGAGGTGATTATCCTGTTGTATAAGGAAATGGTTAGGCTACATCTAGAGTATTGCATACAGGTCGGCAAGTGTCATTTGCAGATGGGTGTGGATCTTTTGGAGTGGGTAGAGAGAACAGCAATAAGATTAGTGAGAGGAACAAAGGGTGCTCTTATCAGGCAAGGCTTCAGTTGTGGAAATTGCAGTGCTTGGAGATTAGACACCTCCAAGGAGATCTGATTGTGGTGTTTAAGGCTCTGAATAAATTGTGTAAGCTTAATGCTGACAGAATCTTTCCTCTTGCTCCAACTACACACGAGGACACAACTTCAAATTGAGGAAGGATAGTTGTAGGATAGATGTGAAGAAATTTGTCTTCAGCCAGCAGGTAGCTGAATGTTGGAACTAAATTCCATCTATTGTTGTGGAAGTGTAGTTTGAACAAATTCTAGGAAGAACTAGGCAAATTATTGGAGGGCATGGAAAAGTAATTTGGGAAGTTTTTTTATTTTTTTGACTGATGCTGAATAAGCTTGCTTTCTTGCATCATTTGCCACTATAATACTAAGTTTATTTTTCATTCTTTGCTATGTAATATCTTTTCAAATTGTAATGATAATGTTTTTCTTTCTTATACGAAATATAGCTTTGTTTGTTAAACGAAACTTTATTTCATTGTACAATCCATTGCATAGACTTTTGAAACACTGTTTATAGAAATCTGATCACCTTTTTATAAGGCGTCTCCGTAGCCAAGTTGGGCAGGAGCAGCAGTGCATAGCACACACTTCTTGATTAGACCGGGGTTCAAGCCTGTGACGGCGCCTCCGTAGCCAGGTGGGAAGGAGCAGCAGTGAGTACCACATGCTTCTTGATTAGACCGGGGTTCGAGCCCGTCACCACCAAATAGGGAGGATGCGGAAAGCTCAGGGAATGACCACCGCATATTCCGGAGCAATATGGCCTTAGTTGCTAATGCTCCTAAAAACCAAACAACAACAACAAGCCTGTGACCACCAAATACAGAGGATGTGGAAAGGTCGGAATGACCACCACATATCCCCGGAGCAATATGGCCTTTGTTGCTAATGCTCCTAAAAATCAAATAACACCATTTTATAAATTATCCTTATTATTGGGCCATATTATTTTTTACAATCACTGTATTGTTTTTACGAGCACTGACATATGGATTGTCGATCGTATTTTCAGTTTATTGTGATCAAACGGGTTCTAATTTTGAGTGATTTGACTGTGGAAGAATTTCCTTAGGTGTGATTAATAGTTTCGAGGTGAAACTTTTAATATTAAGCTTTTGTGATACAAATACAGCTATCTGGTTAAGTGAGTGTGGTTTACCACATATGGCTGCTATGTGGTAACGATCGGCGGCGGCGGATCCGTAGTTTTGGCGGGAAACGTAAATCACGTTTCTTATTTTTTTGCTGATAGATCAAGAAAGTTACTGTAAGTACAAATAATATTGTTGCTTTGAACCTAAAAGGAACAGTTCAAGAACACAGGATTTAGAAGTTGGAATTATTGAAATACTGTAGTTGTTATTACTAATACATTTGGAAGTTGCTTATTTAATACTACTAATATTAATCTATTTGTGAGTTTTTGATGTTAAAGAATTATGGAAGCTAGAAATCCTAATGGTAAACGATATTTAGACAGATCCAGCGGGGAGGGAGAGGATACTTCACCCCTACTCCCACCTAAAATTCCTCAATCTCATGGCGATATACAAAGGTTAGGTGAGTTCGTATATTCTAAAAGTATTGGTCACGAGCAGTTAAGACCCGCGGCTCAGTTGGTTCGAGAGCAGAGCACAGGTGGTGAGTTAATTGAAGTGGAGGGGATTGGGTCTATTCCCACCCCTATTTTGAATACTGATTCAAGTACAATGACTGACGAATGTGAAAATTATGCGAGTATAATAACTGATGAGTGCGATAATATTCAAGATGCCTCCTCTGTATACGCGGTC
The DNA here is from genome assembly GCF_048544385.1 of Mastigoproctus giganteus. Lineage (NCBI taxonomy): Eukaryota > Metazoa > Arthropoda > Arachnida > Uropygi > Thelyphonidae > Mastigoproctus > Mastigoproctus giganteus. The sequence goes on along the minus strand of NC_143584.1, from coordinate 25,028,002 downwards.
ATTTCTAAAATGCGAAAAGATATCACAAGTTTTCTTTTCGGAGAGGCTAATAAGGTGACTAAAAAAAATGGGGATATCATTATGGACAAATGGTGTAATTTGGAGACTGTAACAACTGCATTATTGATAGAAAATGAGAGATTAAAAGCCATTAATGAGGAAATTGATAAAAGAGCCCAATTGCTACAAACAGTGTTAAAAACTTTATCTGTGGTCTCTGGTAAACACATTGAACAGGATGAAGGGAAGAACATACAAAAGTCAGATGTAGATACAGATGAGTTTCTGACGGATAGGTTACATACACAAGAGCCTGTGCATACCTATGCTGATACTGTGAGGGGTACTATTGAGAAGGGTGTTTCTTCTAGTGATATTCTTAAATCATCTAATAATGTTCTAATAATTAGAACTTCAGATACTAGTGACTTGAAAACAAGTTCTGATGTGAAAAATGTAGTTACTACAACTCTTAAAAATGATTTGAAGAATGTAAAAGTGAAATCTTTGCGACTTGTTCGCAATCGAGGAGTGGTTGTGGAAACAGCTACGAAATCAGATTTGGACTGCTTAACTTCTACGGCGGCGTTTTCCGAAGCTGGAGTGATCACTGGCGTTCCTCGTAAAGGTAATCCATCAGTCATAATTTATGATGTCCCACGGGATCTTTCAAAGGACGATATTATGGATAATCTCTATAACAAGAACTTGATAGATTACGGTTTCACATTGGAAGAAGTGAAGCAACAAACAGTTTTTCGATTTACTACTCAGGCCAGGTCGTCATCGCTAGTTCATTGGGTTGTTAGCTTCTCACCTAAAATTTATAAATGTGTCCTCCCTGGACAGGTTGTTTTTGACTTGGAGTTCTCATAAGCACCGTCCTTATACGATAGTCACTAAATGTTTTCTGTGTCTTGGGTATGGACATACTACCCAATATTGTTCGCATGAGTCCCCGTCTTGTGGACATTGTGCTCGAAGTGGGCATGTATTTAATGAGTGTCCATTTAAGGAAGAGCCACCTAGTTGTATCAACTGTAAGAGACGTAGGAAGGAATATCAGCACTCGGTTAGGGACGGCACATGTCCCGAGTACTTACGGGCATTACAGACGGCACGATTAAGGACCGCCAATGAATAATAGTTATAATAAAAGTTTTATTCCCGGAGGTGGATCTGTTATTGGAGATAATGATGTTCTTGCTGATTCTCCTGCGTCTTTGCTTGCTGGTATTAGGATTATGCAGATTAACGGTCAGCGTTCTAGAGCAGTATCAGACGAAGTTCGAGTGTCTGCTGAGCAAAATGCTATTGATATTATTGCAATTCAAGAGCCTTATACTGTTGAAGTGCAACCTGGATATACTCCAAAGGTAACGGGATTTCCACTCACTGCCCGTATAATTCAACCGGTCTCTGAGGAACTTAAAACATGTATTGTGGTGTTAAATAATCAGCTTGATATCACTATAATCAATGGTTTATGCAATAGAACAGCTACTTTTTATAGAACAGCTGAATTTTTATTTAATTTCTCTATATTGTCCTCCCTCAGAAGATTTAAATTTATCCTTTAATTATCTAGAAACAACTTTAAATTTCTTGGGTCCACAGAATGTCATAATAACTTCTGACATAAATGCTAAATCTCCACTCTGGTTCAGTAATGGAAGCGATCGTCGTGGTCATATGTTGGAGGAATTTATTATTAATAACAGCTTAAATGTAATAAACCTACCTCAAGTAGTAACAGCTTTTTCCAGCTCTGTTGGAGAATCAAATATTGATGTGACATTAACTAATTTTCATTTTAAAGCAGTTGTTCGTGATTGGGTGGTGAAATCTGATTGGACAACAAGTGATCATCGGGTTCTATTTTTTGTTGTTACTGATTTTTCTAAACCTGGAGATCAATTTCTACTACAGCCAGCTTTAGTCAGATTTTCCATAAATCATATAAACTGGGAATTATTTGACTCCTCCATTTCTGCAGATTTCCCTGAACAAGACTTTTCGTCTCTTCACTCTTTTACGGCTGCTGGAATTGCTTCCTTATTACGCCAGTCATTACTTAAGGCCTCATACAAATCGGCCAGCAAGAAAAAGATTAGATTAAAGATCTGTTCCTGGTGGACCTCAGAATTGTCTTCTTTAAGGAAAAAGGTACATCAAGCCCGTCGAAAATATCAGTGTCGACATAGGCATTGGCACTCTGATGAAGTAGCTTATTTTTACTCTCAATATATTTCACTCAAACAACGTTATGTAAAGGCTATTGCCACACGTAAGCGGGAAACATGGAAGGAGTTTGTTCACACTGCTGGTAATGATAATCCTTGGGGTCTTATTTATAAGATAGCTCGTAATAAGATTCACTCTTTAGATGTATACGGCACTGTGAAAGAAGATTTTCTGGAGACCACTGATTGGATGAATACAGTTAATGTTATTCTTGACAGACTATTCCCGGTGGATGATATAATTACTGATTCTGTTGTACATTCAAATATTCGAGTTGCAAATTCGCTTTATACCACCAATATTCAGACAGAAGAATTTACCATTGATGAGTTAACCGCTGTTGCTAAAAAGATTAATATTAAGAAATGTCCAGGGATAGACCTGGTTGAAAATACATTTATTTTGCGATTTTTCAAATTGCGTCCACAAGTACTGCTTTTACTTTTTAACAAATGTCTCCAAGAAGGTCTCTTTCCTGATATGTGGAAAATTGCGCTTTTAAAACTGATTAAAAAACCAGATAAACCAGCATTAAATCCCAGATCTTATAGGCCTATTGCACTTTTGCCAAATCTTGGGAAGTTTCTAGAACGTCTAATGACTCTGCGTGTTACTGATCTTCTTCAGGCGAAAAATATGGTGTCCTCTAATCAATACGGGTTCTGTGTAGGGAAGTTCTGTGAAGATGCACTTGTTGAATTTGCTGGCAGCATTGAGAGTTCAACATCAAAGTACACGTTAGCTACCTTTGTTGATTTCGAGGGCGCTTTTGACTCTCTATGGTGGCAGAGTGCTCTCGAACGGTTACGATCAGCCGGATGCTCTCAGCAACTATACCACCTATTTACAAGCTATTTCAGTAATCATCACATTTTAGTGAAATCTAAATTTCAGGAGGTGTCTAGAGAAGTTTCACGAGGGTGTCCCCAGGGGTCTATCCTAGGGCCTCTTATATGGAATATGGTATTGCAGGATTGGATTTCCCTTAGTTTCAGTGGTACCAAAATCATCGCTTATGCTGACAATCTTACTATCTTAATTCATGGTTCATCTAGATCTGCTATCGAAAGTAATGCCAATGATGTCTTACAAAATTTATTCCAATGGACAGTGGATAATAAATTGACAATAAGTTCGTCCAAGACTAAAATGATGATCTTTGGATCACATTTAAACCCTCAACGACCCCCCCCCCCTTTTGTGAAGATTAATAATAACAGGATTCCACTTGTCTCTGAAACTAAATTACTTGGGATTACAATCGACTCAAAGCTTAATTTTGTCTCTCATTTAAATAACGTAACAACAAAGATCAGAAGATTCACTGGTGCTATTGTAAAAATTTCTCGTTCAGACTGGGGACTTTCTAGACGTACCATGAGAATCTATTATAATGCCGTATTCCTTCCTATGGCTACTTATGCTGCAGGTGTATGGTTTCACAGGCTTAGAACTGTTAAATTTCGATTGAAGTTGGCTACTATGCAACGCACAATATTATTATGTATGTTAAGAGCTTGTCGAACTGTTTCAACTTCTGCACTGCAGGTTCTTGCAGGTGTATTGCCATTGGACCTTCACGTAGCTTACAGAGGTCTTTGTTATAGGTTAAAAAACCAACTATCAACTGAATTTATGGGTTTGGTTCTGAATATTAATTCAGATATTAAGCAAGAACGTAATTGTTTGTGGAATGAAATGATAAATCTGTGGCAGACCCGCTGGGATATGTCATCTGTGGGATCTGTTACTGGGACTTTTTTCTCTGAGGTGACCTTTTGTGTAAAGCAGAAACCTGCTTGGTTCTCTTTAGACTTATATACATCCTTCCTCTTAACGGGACATGGATCTCTTAACGAAAAACTATGTCGTTTTGGTCTTTCTAGAACGGAAGCTTGTCAATGCGGGGAAAATGAAAATTGGAGCCAAATTTTATTTGAATGTCCGCTGTATAATGACTTTAGAGATGTTCTTCATTCATCAGTTTCTACACTCTCTCATGGGCATGAAACTTTGCTGGTGGGAGACAAGAATTCTTATGTTGCTCTTCAGCAGTTTGCATCTGATGTTTTCACAAGAAGAAGAATTAGTTATACGGCTACGAATAATTCTACTCCTTTGGCTGGTGGAGCTGCTCAATAGGGAGCAACATTGCCTAAATTTTTTTATTTATTTATTTATTTATTTATTTATTTATTTTTATTATTTTATTATTTTTTTATTATTATTATTATTTTATTCATTATTATTATTATTTTATTTATTATTTATTATTATTATTATTTTATATATTATTATTTTATATTATTTTATTTATTATTATTTATTTATTATTATTATTTATTTATTTATTATTTTTTTTATTTATTTATTTTTTATTATTTATTTGTTTATTTATTTTTTTATGTATATGTATGTATGTATATATATATATATATATATATATTTTTTTTTTTTTTTTTTTTTAACACCACGGAGAAATTCTTTTTTTTTTTTTTTTTTTTTCTCTCCTCTGGAGTTGGCCCCCAGAGGAATCTGGCCCATATTTTGCCAACATCAGGTGGGTCAGAGTCTCGAATTGAGACAGTGCGAGCTCCATTGAGACTGGCCCACCTTCCCGTGGTGTGGACGAGTACCCAGAATCATCTGTCTAGGTGACTGATGATTCTGCTGGGTAGCCAAGCGGTCAGACACAACAACAGAACACACACAGAATACACACAAACATACACTATTTATTTCTGGCCCTTCTACAGTGGTACTGTTCTTCACAGAGATACGAGGCGGAGATGAACTGACGTTCTAGGTGCCGCCCATTACAAAAACACATGTCCACATGTATTGTTTTTACGCATGTTTGAATATTAGTATTTGTAGTGGCAAATGATGTAAGAAAGCAAGCTTATAAAGCATCAGCAAGCTTGATCCCTTCCAATGGAATGTCTTGCTGTTCCCTGAACTGAGGAATAATACCAACATTGAGCTTGCTGGGTCTGTATACAGTACTCAAGATGCAGCCTAACCATTGTAAAATGGGATAATTACCTTCTTATCTCCACTGGCAAAGTTCCCGTATACTATTGACAAAACCCCATGAGCTGGCCTGGCAGCCTGTCTGAAATGCTCAGAGAACTTCATATCCGACTGCATGATTACCCCCTGGTCTTTTTTCATTTTCTGCTAACCTGAGTGTAGTACTACACAGGTGGTATGCCAATTTGGGATTACTGTTACCCATATGCAGTACCTTGCATTTGTCAGTGTTATACTTCAACATTTGTCAATGTTGAAGTATAATTTCTCAGCCCATCTGCCTAATTTTTCTAGTCCTTGTTGGTAACTAATCCTGATTACTGTCATTAACCATCCTGCCAGCCTTTGTATCATCTGAAAACTTAGACATTAAGCCTGATATATCGTCATCAGTATCATTAACTTCATCGGTATCATTAACCTGATATATCTTCATCAGTATCATATCAGTCAACCCAGCACTGAACCCTGGGAACTCTTATTGACTTCACTAATAACATTAGTGAAGTCAACTTAATAACTTAGTGAAGTCAACATCCACAGACAGTGAGACGATTGCAAAGGTTGAGCAGCTGGTGCTGAGTGACAGACGTGTGACAATTCATTTAATTGCAAATGCAGTGGGAATTAGTTATGGGTCTGCCCACAGCATTTTACATGACCATCTACACATGTCTAAGGTCTCTGCATGATGGATTCCAAGATTGTTGATGCCTTTGCAGAAGCAATTTCGGGCAACAAAGTTGGCGAGAGTCGGCTTCAAACTACTGCAGCACCCACCCTACTCTCCTGACCTAGCACTGTCAGACTTCTTGTTTCGGGAAATAAAGAAACCATTGCGTGGACGCCGCTTTGGTTCATCTCAGGAGGTCATCAATAAAGTGGAATTGCAGTTTTGGGCAAAAAGTGTGGACTTCTATGATGAGAGAAATGTGTTACTCTACATCGAGAGTACATAGAAAAGGATTAAAGTTCCTGTGAAGTTTCATCTTTCTAGGGCTATTATTTCTAGATGAGGGTATGAACTTTTTGATACCACCCTTTTATATGGTCCTGCATTACTTCAACTTCTTAATATATATATGCATAAGCTCAATTGTCTTCACCATGTCTGTCTGCATGTAATATCTTGACTCCCAGTGGAAGGATTTGTTGAGCCTTCCCAAATTTCATTAAAATTGGACAAATAGAAATCCATTTAGTATTTTGTCAACTGATATCACATATGCTATTTACGTACCATATATTACAGCTGAAGCTCTGATATTATGTTTGTTGCCATATGCTGGTGATTTAGCAGATGTGCAGAAATGAAATATTCACCATTTTCACATAAGTTGTTACTTTTGAAAACATGTTTTTCATGTTATCAGTGTACTAAATATATGATCATGAATTAATACTATTTAGTTATTATATTAATCATAACAAAAATGTGATAAATTGTTATTGAAATCCAGAAAGAAATAAGTAAACTGCATTACAAGATGGTTGACATCATACTTATTGCTGTTTAGTTTATTAAATTGCAGAGCTTGAAATATGTATCACATTTTGTGTTTGATTACAAAGTGTTAGAAAATGTGGAGCGGATATTGAAGTATGCATTATGAAGTATGCACAGTGAAGTGAAAACAATTACTTTTATATATGATTAATTAATTGGTAACAAAGTAATTAGTTATTTACTTTTCACTTCTGTTAATCTGAAAAGAAAAAAAATGCAATTAATTTTAGAAACATAATTGAACATGCCCAAAATATAATAAACTATATAGTCCTGAATGAATCAGGACTGTATAGTTTCGTTTAACCGTCTTGGAGCATACTTGTACTACTTAAGTTAAAATATTTATCATAATTCAATATGGTATTCAGTTTGAGGTATATCATTAATTATTATTATTTTTTTTAACTGGAGAAGTATGGCCTAAAAAAAAATTCTTTATGGTTCCATGTTTTTTGTACAATGTGCCATCCACCCATTCCTCTGTTCATTTATTGTAGAGCTTTGTTTGTCATGCTCTGCATTGGAACTGAATTCCAGTGCATTTAAAATGTGCACTGGAAATGAAGTAGTCAAGAAATAATTTTTTTTGGTTAATAAGGCTGTTGTCACCAATGGTATTATTAGTTCTTATTATCCAATGTATTGTCATAATAAGGAATAAAATTATATATTGCAGCATTTTAAACTATCTCTGAGCTTTTATCCCAAAATTACTAAATAGTGATTGGTGTACACCAAACTCACCTGCTGGCAAGGTGCGTGCGTGTGTGTGTGCACGTGCATGCACAGTAGGAGATTAAATGCCCCTTTCAAATTACCAAAGTTGTTGCTGTTATTTTTATAATGCTATATCCATTTTTTAGGAAAAGGAAGCACAAAATCTGAGGGATGAAATTCAAAGGATCCTTCAAGAAAAAGAAAATCTTTCAGCACATGTAAGAAAGTTGGAGAGGTATATTTTAGCTCTTGTCGATTACTTTGTTTCATATATTAGATTGAGTTTTCCTTATGACAGAATAAGACTAGTAGATTTCTGATGATCAGTGAATCTTATCTTATTAATTAATGAATGAATTCTAATGAATTACATGACAGTGGGTCAGTTTATCTAGTGTGTAACTAGTTTGTGGTTATTGGGCATCATTATATCCTCAGTGGCAACTGAAATTACTCAATGAAAAATCAAACTAAACCACCTGTGAACTGTTAGATGCTACAGGATATTATAATGGAGCCTAATGAAAAAGGTCTTATTTAGCTTAAAACAGATTGGCCATAATCTAAGAATACTTAAAATTGTGATCCAGTCCAGTAGGACTGTATCACAATTTTAAGTATTTTAAGTATATACCCAGAAATAAATCAAAAACTACTTAAGGTAGTTAAAAACTGCTAGGCTATAATCAGATGCTAAGACTCTGAATGACTCCATTGCTCTCTGATAGAATACTGAAGGTTAACTGGTTAGGAAAAAAAAAATGACCAGCAGTGTCTAATGATTTCAGAGGAAAGCCAGTAAATCCCAGTGACTACTGAACCCTATTCACTGAATGAATAGGGTTCAGGGCTCTAACATATGATCATAAACTTGCAGTTTTTAATTCCTGTTTTAGTTTATTTATGAGTACATTCCAAGTCGCCAGTCTCTGGGATTGGATCACGATTTGGGGTGTACTTAGATCTGGATCACAATTTGAGATGTTCTTAAATTTGTATCATTATAGATCAGTAAAGCTTTTGATATAGCCCACATAAATGATTGTCATATGGATTGAAGCAATGTGGCATTAAAAGCAAGTTACTACTATGGATAAAGGGTTGATTAAATGATAGGAAACAGTAATTATAAATGGCCACTGCTCTTCATGGACTAATATTATGATTGAGGTCCCATAGAGTTTAGTTCTTGGTCCCTTACTGTTTCTATTGAAGATGTTGATTTCAAGTTTAATGCCTAAATTTACTGATGATACAAAGGTGGGCAAGGTGGTAGTGAAATTAATTAGGGGATGTTTCATTAAGCCCTAGATGAATTATCTGGATGAACTGAAAAATGGCACTGGAAACTGCATTCATTATCTTGCATCTGGATAGCAATAATCCTAGAACAGTGGTTCTCAACCTTTTTTGAACCCAATGGCCTCTTTTCACCTATTTCTAACCCCTCCCCCCCCCTTCATCGAAATCAAAATGACTTTTCCTGTATAAAACTAGTTTAAGAAATAGTATGTGTGCAAATTTACAAGTATTTTGATAGTATTTGTGAATTTTGAAGATTTTTTTATTTTAAAATAAAGCATGTATAACTGTGTTAATCTAAGAATTCTTATTAGCATTAGCATTAGCAGAGGCATTTGATGCAAGAAAGCAAGCTTATGCAGCATCAGCCAAAAAAAAAAAAAAAAAAAAAACCACTTCCACTTCACCCCTCTGTTCGTTCAAAATACCTGTCCAGCTGAGCCTTAAACTTATTTAGGCTATCAACCTCCACCACAAGGGATGGCAGTCTGTTCCACCAACCAACCACCCGCTGGCTAAAGGCAAATTTCCGCACGTCTATCCTACATCTGTCTTTCCTCAATTTGAATTTATGCCCTCTCAGGTGATTTTTCTGAGCTAGAGGAAGAATCCCATCAGCATTGAGCATGCTTAAAACATTCAAGGCTTTATACACCTCTATCAGATCACCTCGCTGGTGCCTAGTCTCCAGACACTGTAATTTGCAAAACTTAAGCCTTTCTTCGTAAGAGCACCCATTTGTTCCATTCACTAATCTTGTTGCCCTTCTCTGTACTCGTTCCAGCAGCTCTACATCCTTCTTGAAATGAGGCCTCCGGACCTGTATACAGTACTCTAGGTGTGGCCTGACCATTGCTTTGTACAATGGAATAATCACCTCCTTATCCCTGCTGGAAAAATTCCTGTATATCATTGACAATACTCCATGAGCTACTCTTGCAGCCCGTCTGCACTGCTCAGAGAACTTCATATCTGCCTGCACAATCACCCCCAAGTCCCTTTCATTCTCTACCACTGTCAGTGTAGTACCACAGAGTTGATACGTTGCTCTGGGGTTGCTGTTTCCCATGTGTAGTACTTTACATTTGTCAATGTTAAACTTCATTTGCCACCTCTCAGCCCATCTGCTCAACCTTTCCAGATCCTGTTGCAGCAGTGTAGTGTCAGTAGTGTCCTTGACAACCCTGCCAACCTTTGTATCATCTGCAAACTTGGACATTAAGCTTGATATACCATCATCAATATCATTTATAAATACAGAAAACAATAATGGACCCAACACTGAGCCCTGAGGGACTCCACTAATAACATTAGTCCACGATGAGCAGTGTCCATTGATTACCACTCTCTGTCTTCTCCCACTCAACCACCCCTTTATCCATAGCAGCAATTTGCCTCCAATGTCACACTGCTCCAATTTGTGTAGCAGTCTTCCATGTGCAACAGTATCAAAAGCCTTTCTAAGATCCAAGTATATAATATCAAAGTTATTCCCTGCATCCAGTTCTTTTGTGACTGCATCATAGTATCCAATCAAGTTGGTCAGGCAAGGCTTCCCCTTAACAAAACCATGCTGTGTCTGAGCTATAACTGAAGTCTTGTCTAAATGATCCTGCAGTGCTTCTTTAACCAGTGCCTCCATTAATTTTCCTGGAACAGAAGTTAAGCTCACAGGTCTATAGTTACTTGTGTCAGCCTTTGATCCTCCTTTGTGAATTGGGGTCACATTTGCACATTTCCAGTCTATGGGTACCTCCCCTGAGTCCAAGGAAGCTCTCTAATTATGGCTAAGGGTTTGCTTACTTCCTTTGCTGCCTCCTTTAATATAACTGGATAGATCCCATCCACCCCGGGTGCCTTTCTTGTGTTTATCTTCAACAGTTTCTCCTCCACTTTACTCCCAGTTATTTCAAGATTCTGTAGCTTACTGCTAGAGTTGAATACACCTCTGGCATTCCCCTTGCTGAATAACTCCTCATGTGTGAATGTCGATGCAAAATATTCATTTAGTTTGTTAGCTACCTGAGCAGGATCATCAACAGTTGACCCATCAATATCAAGTGGACCAATCTGATTCATCCCCTTCCTTCTAGAGTTTACATAAGTAAAGAACTCTTTGCTGTTTTTCTTTGCATCCCTTGCCAAGGATTTCTCGTAATCTGCCTTCGCCTGCCTAACCTCCTTTGTAACTTGGTTGCATATCAACTTGTATCTATCATAGGCTTCTGTGTCATGTGTTAATTTGTAAGTATCCCATGCATTTTTCTTCTCTGCCATATGCCTCATTAGTTCATCTGACATCCATTTTGGCCTAAACCTTGAACAATATTTCTTAGTTGGTATGTAAAGCCTAGTAGCTTCCAAGATACGTTCTTTGAATGCTTCCCATTTTGAATTTGCTGTTGGTAACATCATCAGCTGGTCCCACTGTATAGAATTTAAATACTGTCTCAGTCCATCGTAGTCGCCTTTACGGAAGCAATAACCCTTCCCTTTACCCCTAATGGTAGTTACCTCTTTCAGTAGGCGCCTCCGTAGCCAGGTGGGAAGGAGCAGCAGTGCGTAGCACACGCTTCTTGATTAAACCGGGGTTCGAGCCCGTCACCACCAAATACGGAGGATGCGGAAAAGGTCTGGGAATGACCCCCGCATATCCCGGAGCAATATGGCCTTAGTTGCTAATGCTCCTAAAAACCAAAATCACATCACCTCTTTCAGTAAATCCCACTTCAGCACACTGTGATCACTGCCACCTAGTGGTTCATTTATCTGCAGATTCTTAATGCATGAAGAATCACTGCTGATAATCAAATCAAGAGTATTACTCCCTCTAGTTGCCTCCTGAACATGCTGATGTAGAAAACAATCATCCAATAAATCCACAAAAGCCCTGCTAGTGTGTGAGTAACCAGCCCCCAAATTCCAGTCAATATCTGGGAAATTAAAATCTCCCATTATAAGACTCTCTGATTTACTGGCCCACTCTATTTCCCTGTACAGTTCCTTATTATACTCATCAGAGTCATTAGGCCTACAGCACACTCCTACTCTCAATTTTGATCTCCCAATGCTTATGTCACACCAAACTGACTCAACACTGCACTGTCCAGCGATGTCGACTGGCTTCACTTCCTTGGTTTTTATGTGTTTCTTAACTAATAGCATAACCCCTCCCCCCTTCCTATCCTGTCTATCCTTTCTGTAGACGTTGTACTCCCCAAATTGCAGTTCTGCCTCCCTTATATCTGTGTGACACCACGTCTCTGATATCCCAACAATATCTGCCTTTGATGTTTTGAGCAATACCTCAAATTCATCAAATTTATTTACTAAACTCCTAGCATTGGTGTACACGCAAGTATACCTGCACCTGTTTCTATTCTTAGCTACCCTAACACAACCCATGTGTTTACTTGTACCGCAATGGCTCCCAGCAGTCTCTGAAATACCATGCATCTTGTTTTTCAGGCTTCTGCTCATTCTAATAGAAGCAGTGCAAGAATCTCTTTCACCTCTGCCAGTGGCTACTGTCAATCTATTGGTCTTTGTCTCCCCCCAAGCTAGCAGTTTTCCGACCCACCTAACACTGCCTCGATAGCATCAGCAAATATTCTTGCACCCTTTCTATTTAAGTGTATCCCATCCCTGTAGAAGCAATCTCTCCTGTTAACAAGTACAGTCCAGGCTGAAAAAAATTCTACCCCTTGAGCCTTGCACAATCTTTCCAGGGCCGAATTGATCGACAAGGCTCTCATCATATACTCCCTCCTATCGTGTCTGGGCAGAATTGCAGACACTTTCAAATTCAACCCTAATTCTCGGCTTTTGTTCAACAGTGACCTGTACTTGTTAAGTAATTCTGCCGGTCTCCTACTCTTAATATTATTAGTGCCAACGTGTACAACTATATCACCTTTTGTGCCCTTAAAATTTGCACAAAATTTTAAGGAATTTTCACAAAATTTGCAAATATTTCAGATTTAATCAATGTTTAAATCATAGCTGTAGAAGAAACATTGGTAGATTATGGAAATATAAATCTTTTTATTTGTAATGTAATATGTACTTATAAATATATATAAAGAAAATAAATTTTATAATACAATCAAAGCTGTTTATAGTGACCCTATTTTAATATCCCAGCACATAATGAACTGTGTGGCAGGTCCCAGCCAATTTCCCATAAACATTACTTTTGTTTTAATGACCTTGAAAAATGAACTAATTCTGTATAATGACCCAAAAATCTCCACCACACTATCTTGTTTGTTACTTTTTTATTGTAATAAAAAGTGATAAACATTTCTTTCATTTTGAAATGTAACATACGATATTTGCATTTCCAAGTTAAAGGAAAAACAAAAAAATGCAAAAAAAGTTTTTTTATCATGGACGAAAATCATTTTAAACTTAAGTCTGGATAATTTGTGCATCAGATAACTATTGAAGGTGTAAAGTCTTCTGATTCTGGAAATTTAATTCTGGGAATGGAAAGAGAATGGTGTAAAAGATGTCTTGGTGACATGCGACCAGAACATCTTCAGAACTGACAATTGGATAAAACACTTGCATTTAAAGGGAGAAATGTAGTGGTGAAGGGGAAAAAAAGCAAAACGACAGATTGCTATTCTCCTGGAAGCAAACATGTATGACACAGAGAAGCTTCTTTACTGATCAGTGGGAAAGCAGATGCACCAGTGCTTTAAAAAGTTTTGAAGATATTGCCATCTACGTATTGAGCAAACCACCAAAAAGCCCTTGGATATCATCAAAAAATCTATGATGACTTAAGAAGAGACTTAGATCACAAGGTGAGCAGAGAGAATAGAATAATTTTGCTGTTTGTGGATAACTGCAACCTTCATTGCTAAGTGAATGGCCTGTTCAATTATTGTTAAGTACATAGCACCCAATAAGACATCTGTTCTTCAGCCATTTGATCAAAATTTAATCCAGTGCTTCTAAGAATGTTAAAAAAAACTGTGCTTTGTCTCAAGAGCAGAACACAATGCAAAGACATTGCATGCAAAATGCTGGCAATGTATTTATGTTTCAGCTTTGGATGAGGTTAACAAAAAAAAAGTGATTGCCAACTGCTTAAAACATTCTCAATTTGCCTTGAATGATACAGTGAATGAAGCTTTGCATGCTTCTGTTAATCTTGAAGAACAGTCCAATATTAACGAAGCAATTTTTAAGGAGGCACATCATCACCTAAACTTAAGGAGAAATGTGTTCTGAAGGCTATGCTGAAGTGGATTTAGACATTGGGTGTAATCAGGATATGCATGAAAGAAGAGGAACTCATTCTAGACATAATGAAACCCGAAATTTGTAATGATGAAGAAAAGGAATCTACTGTGGTTCAGCAAGAAGTCTTATTGAAGGGATATTCATCAAGGATTAGAACTTATAAGTGCAGCCTTACTGCTAAAGTGAATGAACTGCTATCATGTATTTTCCCAGTTTGTTATTAAAACACACATTTCTAACTCGCATCCACTGAAATAGTGCAATTTGACAGATTATTTTAAAGTCTGAAACCAGTTCCCCTATCTGTGGTTAGGCCTTGATATGCAAGGATTGTTCCCATCTGTGGTTAGGCCTTGATATATGAAGGCTGTTCATCCCATCTGTGGTTAGGCCTTGATATATGAGGGCTGTTCAATAAAGAATGATTGTAATTTTTTGTGAACAACCATGCAAGCAGCACGGTTGTTCACAAAAAAATTATTATCTAGCTGAGCTACAGAATTTAAGACCAAACCAAGCTGCATCACATATCAACTGCACAATTGACTTGTGCACATCATGTGATGTTGGTGGTCAGTCAAGTTTATGCTGTCATCTTCTCCACACTATCTTGTTTGTTACTCAAGAAAACATTATTTGAAGCATTTGAAATGCTGAAAGAGACTTTTAGTGAATCTTCACTTCCACGTAGCACAAATCATAGGTGGTTTAGAATGTTTAAAGATGATTCAATCACAAAAATCAGCAGTCCAACTACTGCTGTCACCACAGAAACCATAAATTGTTTCTGTAATCATGAGAGAAGATCATTGTATAACAGTAAGGCAACTGGCAGAGATGTTGAAAATATCAGTAGGAAGCATGTATGATATTCTCTATAACCATTTGCATTGGCATGTGTTTGTGTACGCAGAATTCCAAAACTGCTCACACCTGAGCAACAGCAAGTTCAAATGGAGGTTTATCAGGAGTTGTAATGAATGGTTTTATTTCCAAAGTTAAAGAAGGAGCTGCAAGGAAAACATTTCCAGTTGTCAGAAGAAGTTGTAAAGACATCGGAGCCGATTCTCATATGCATGTCAAAAAATGGCCTCCACCATGTTTTTGAAGAATGGCAGAAACATTGGAGTAAGTGCATTTCATCAAATGGGGGCTACTTTGAAAACAACCATTAAAATATATGCTGTGAAAAAAAACAATTATGATCATTGAACAGCCCTCATATATGCAAGTAGGTATACATATACATAGATACAGAACATGCATAATTTACAAATTAATCTTACTACACCATACAATCAATGCAGAATATGCAATCTTCATTTTCTTGTTTAATATTGTAGTACACATTCTGAATTATATCATACTATTAGTAGAATTATATTAAATTTTCAAAATTTTCTTTGTTCTTTTGTTGATTTTACGAACTGTCAATATAACAACTGTTTTTATTATTCTCCTCTGGGGGGGAAATAAGGAAATGGAGAATATTAAATTATATTTAATTTAAACAAACAGTTCTAAAAAGATCCAGAACTTGTTATTACTCAGCTAGTTTACAGACATTGGGTTCTGGGATAATGCCCCTGTTATCAGTGTGACAGACAAAGAATCCTCCTTTCCATTATTTCTAACTCGCATCCTAGGAGCATTAGTATCTTGTTGGGAAACACTGTCATCATTCTTTACACTATTGAAAAAACATATCAGATTGTACAGTTACTCTCAGAGCCTCTTCGTTACAAGAAAACTCATGCTTTTCTGTTAGTGATATATAGGAACTTAGCCAAAAGAGATGAAGTGGTGATTATTGCATTATGTATGCAGTGGTTAGGCTGAATCTTGAATATTGAAATATTTAAGATGTATTTCTAAAGTGTAATATTCTATTGCTTAGAATATTACACTTTAGGAAGATGTTGTGGACCCTGTTGGAGAGGGTTCGGAGAAGATTGGGAAAGGGCAGTTTTTTCTTATGAAGAGAGACTTAAGTTTTGAAAGCTATAATGTTTGGAATTCTGTAGGGTAACTTTATTAGCATTAGTAGAGGCATACGATGCAAGAAAGCAAGCTTATACAGTATCAGCCGGGAAAAAAAGAAAAAAAATTTCCACTTTACCCATCCATTCACTCAAAAAGTTTGTCCAGTTCTTCCTTGAATTTATTTCAGCTATCAACTTCCACAACGACAAATGGAAGTTTGTTCCAGCAATCAACTACCTTTTGGCTAAAGGCAAATTTCTGCACATCTATTCTACAACTGTCTTTCCTCGATTTGAATTTTTGGCCCCTCAGGTTCATAATCTGAGCAAGAAGTCCTAGTCTCAGATGCTGCAGTTTGCAGAACTTAAGCCTCTCTGGTAAGAGGACCCATTTGTTCCCATCACCAATTTTGCTGCCCTTCTCAGTATTATTATTATCATTATCATTATTATTATCAATTTATTTCTCTGTTGAAGAGACAACCCTGGGACAGCCATTGGCTAGAAGGGGTGAGAGTTACAATCTAAGGTGTGAAGCGGACCCATGAACAAAAGGTTACAAAGTCCATGGGACGTTCACCCTGAAAGGTTGAATACAAAATTTTGGAATACATGAGTAATTATGATTTTATAATAGAATATTTAAACTTTTGGCATCTTTGAACATCATAGAATATTTAAAATTTTCATATCTTAGGTTGGCATCTAGAATACCGAGAATATATAGTTAAAAGAGATCAAAATTAAATGCAGTTTTTGAGCCGAGTGGCTGTACACTATGGTTTTACGAGATGATAGGATTCAGCAAAGACTTTCAATCTGTAGGCCTTTTTTTGTTACAGAGCTTTTCCGGTTCAATTCTTAGTTGGTTGAAGAGTTCTGTTGTGTTTGCTGGAAAAAAGCGACTTAGGCTGTCCAGGTTTTTTAAGTTGCTTTGAAGTGGATGTCTTGTTTCAGAAATCCTGGTGGATTCTCGATGAGAGTGAAACAAGCCGTCAATACTGGGAGCATCTAATCTTCCTGTTAGTAGCAGTTGGGCTAATGTGAAAATGTTTCTTGTGTTAATTGTCTGTTTCCAGGGAGTAATGCTGAGATTGGAAAGTAGGGTGACTCTAGAGATAGTAAATGGGTGATTCGAGATCCTGTTCAGCCATCTCAAGAGCCAGTGTTCAATACTTAGGAAAGTTTTCAGGTTGCTCGGTGGAACAGAGGACCACATCTGTGAAGCATATAATGGGATGGGAAGTATACATTTCAAGATATACTTTTTAACAAGATCTGGGTTTTTAATGCCAATTAACTCCTGTTTGGCAGCCCAGAGCGCTGCATATGTTTTTGCTTTGATGTAATCAAAGTGCTCGGAGAATGTTAGTCCCTCATTCCATTTTAGGCCAAGGTCTACATGCGATTTAACCTTTGTACCTTCGCATCTGCTTACCATCATAGAGATATTGTTCCTGCTCTTTTTCTTTGTAATTGTCATCTGGGCAGATTTGCTTTGGTTTAAACGTAGTCCAATACAGTTGAGGTAATGCTCCAGTTCATTTATTGTGTTATTGGCTTGTTGATTTGTTTGTTTAACTTGTTGTAGATCTTTAGATTTGACAAAGAATTTCAGGTTATCAGCATATGTAATAAAGTTGTCTTTATGGGATGCAAAAAGTGGTTCCAGAGCTGCAGCAAATAACAGTGAAGAGAGAATGCCTCCCTGTGGCACTCCCTGCAAAATGGAGTAATGGGCAATAAAATCGTCATTACAGATTATGTGGCATCTTTCCTTCAGAATGTTACATAAAATCTTCAGGAGATTGCCTTGTATTTTGAAGTAGAAAGATAAAATTTGTTCCAGAGCCATTATCGAGATATGGTCAAAAGCTGTGGATATATCTAGGAAGATAATATCGAGCTGTTCCTTATTGTTTAGAGCTTGCTGCATCCGGAAAAGGATCTCAAGGAGATTTGTGACGGTTGATCGTCCTGATAAGACAGAGTGTAGGTGCAGAGGACGATGCCCGAAGCGGTGTTGGGTGAGAGCTGAGAGAAGAGTCTTCTCAAAAAATTTTCAAGATGGTGCAACTTATGGCTATGGGTCTATAGTCTTTGGCTTTTTTTGGTTTCTTTATTTTGGGAATGGGCCTGACTATGTAGCTGTTCCATATACAGGGGAGAGTACCTTTTTGAATGATTTCATTGAAAGTGTGTAAGGGCTGCTGATTTTTGCCATGAAAAGAGAGAAGTTGTCAGGACCAACAGTTGCTTTATTAAGAAGTTCATTTATGGCTTTCATGGGGTTTTCTTTGGTAACTGTGATGACTGTTAGAGGTGTCTTTCTTAGTAAGTTTGGAACAGATTCATCCTTTTCTGTGATTCGGTGAAGGCAATCAGTTATTCTCTTCCTGTTTTCTTCGGTTGCTAATTGGTTGGGTGTGGGAGGTTGTCCAAATATCTTCTTGGACCATTCGGTAAAGACCTCGGCAGTCATGTGACCCTTTTTTCTGTTATCACCAACAATCTAGCAACTCTTCATCCTTCCTAAAATGAGGCCTCCAGACCTGTAAGCAGTACTCAAGGTGTGGCCTGACCATTGCCTTATAGAAAGGAGATAATCATCTTTTCTGTACTAGCAAAATTCCTGTATATCATTGACAAGACCCCCATGACCTGCTATGGCAGCATATATACACTGCTCAGAAAACTTCATATCTGACTGCACAATTACCCCCAGGTCTGTTTCATTCTCTATCACCCTGAATGTAGTACCACACAGTTGGTACGTTTCTCTGGGGTTACTACTAACCATCTGCAGTACCTTGCATTTGTCAATGTTAAACTTCAGTTGCCACTTCCCAGTTGTCACTCCTGTTTTTAACATTCTTTTCTTCTTGTCCCATGGTCAATCTGGTACTATGCATTTTTCAGCATCTGTAACATTCACTTGAAACACCTTCTGTTTGTATCTCTATTTTAAAGTTCCAAGAAGAAATTAATCCAGATATTCCTCTTGAATTTTGGAAAGGGGTGGTGGTGGTGGTGGTGGTGGTGGTGTTGTTTGTGGTTTTATGGTGCAAAAGCTGCTTCGGCTATATTGCACCTGTAAAGGAAAGAATAGACTAAATTATAAGAATCGTTTATGACTCAGTTTGTTTACTTCATTGAAATAGTTTCTGCTGCATGTTTTCATTTGTTTATTTTGCATTTAACTTCTGAAACCTCAAAGGTAGAAAGGCTGCTCTTTAGAATTTAGCGTCATCTGATGCTTCCTGTTAGAGAAGTCTAGTGTTACTTATTTTCAGTTGAGTACCACCACTCAGAAGGCACTGTTTAAAAGCCATTTGGCTTCTCATCATTGAGATGGTTGACAACCCAATATGAGACACGCCAAAAGGTTTGCACAGAAAGCGTCAAACTAATATCATAGTTTTTCACCTCGCATATAAACCACTGCTTTGCAAATACAGTCAGTCCTCGTATAACACGTGTTTACACTACACGAATTCGATCATACACGATTTATAAATAGGGGAACGATATCTCATATAACACGAACCGAATTCGCTTATGCACGATTTGCCTTTGTGTTTACAAGAAATGGCAGTCGAACGCGGAATCGCCCCAACTGAATGCAACACGATAGGAATGAAGAGAAGATTCTGAAAATGTATTTATGTTTTTTTTATCAGTGAAGGGGAAACACATTTCACCATAATAACGTAAAAACCAACACAATTCCAGCTTTCGGTATTATCGCAAATGCAATGAGATCGAGTTTACTACCAGTTTATAACAGATTCCACTAGCAGGAACGCAACTGGAAATTGTTTTTATTGTTTTATGGTAGTAACCCCTAGAAATGTGCTTTAGTAAAATGTGAGGTGTTAATAGTGTATCTCTGCCTTTACGGTGTTGTTTATTCAGTTGCTACATGCGCACAGCCTTGTTTATGTGTATCAAGCGTGCCTCCTCGTTTTGTAATTGTGCTTTATTCCCTAAAAATGAGTAAAATACTTAAAAGGTGTGAAAAGGAAGTGTCCTGGTGAAGACACTGCAGATTCAGAGAGAAAAAGAAAAGCAATATCGATAAACAGAGGTGGACTGGGCCAAAAATTCTTACCCGGAAAAATTTAGTGGCCTCATACTATGGTTTATGGCCAAAATCACACTGGCCTCCGGCCCACTGGGGTTTCTCCTGTAAGGCTTATGGCCAGTCCGTCTCTGTCGATAGAGAAAAAAATATGAAATTGAATTGTGAAACGCTTTGGGTGAAATGAAAGACCATGTGATATTGCACGTGCTACAGATCTAAATGAGGCAACGCCGAGAGTTACAAAGAATGCAGAGAAAATAAAAACAACTTTGATAGCAGGAACAACTCAAAGTGTAATTAAAATCCATTAGATTAAGACAAAGAATTGGAAGAGATGGAACGACTGTCATTTGTTTGGATAGAAAATCAAACAAAAACAAGTTTGCTTACGATAGAAGAAAAAGCATTAGCAATATTTTATTACGATTATTTATTGTGTTTGGTAATGTTTTGGTTACAAATGTGTGTTCAATCTTGGGTGGTCGGCACCTAACCCTATTTTTCCCATAGGGCCCGTTGTTTATATTGCACGATTTTGCATTGCACGAGGGTTTCTAGGAACACAACTACGTGCTATACGAGGACTGGCTGTACTGCAAAAAGGAAATAAATGAATAAAATCAAAATTATCTACTAAAATATTGATAAAGTATGGAAATAGTTCCCAAAAAAGGTGTGGTCAGCATAGTCTCCTCAAATGCTGTAACTTATAGTTATCCTGTGTATTGAAATAGAAATGAAAGTCTGCCACAAAACCAAGTACAAAGAAATAACTGGAAGAACATTTCTGAAGTTCCTTCTTCACAGCTTCAGTTGCTTCACTGGTGAGGAATAAGTTTGCTTACTGGTTATCATAGTGTAGTGGTTGCAGGCACTCAGCTTAGACCTTTCTGGGTTAAGGGTTTATTAAAATGCTGTGTTCTTCATCTGCCAGTGGTGTGCTTTCTAACTTTCTCTGGAAGAGATGCATTGCTGGCCAAATTTCTCTATCTATCTTTCCAAGTATTTTTAAATTTATTCATTTTACATTTATTCTTTATATGATGTGAGTTGTTTGTGAGTTGTATACAACCTGCATCTTAACTCCATTAGTCCAACTAGTTTATTCTTCTCTAAATTCATTTGAGCTTATTTTAACTTTAGACCAATAAAGGAGACAGCTAATTCTAAAATGGAAGTGAAGAATAGTAACTAAATATACATTTTAAATTTAAAGTACAGGAACTCCCCAACTTATGTAAATTTGATTTTACGTAAGTTTTTGCCGGCCGTTGGAAACTGAAAAAAATATGGAAATGTATTTTGCATCTGTAGGGATAAATGGAAGTATTGTGAAAATATCGTGATGTCAACCCAATAACACATTGGTTTTTTTTTTTTTTTTTTTGGTTTTTTTTGTAATTCATTCCAAGTCCTTGGAAGTTAAATTTTGCTATATTACTAAGCTATTTATCTCTCTAAAAGGTCATTTTTATAATGGAAATTGCACTACATTTTCATTATTATCATATATTCTGTTATAAGAATCAATTTTCAACACCTTTATGATATTTTTCTAAAACACATTTCTGGATGTCACTACCATAAAACAATGAAAAAAATTTACACTTTCCCGTTTATTGGGCCTTTCTTTTAGCTCAGTTTATTATAAACAGGTGGTAAACTCAATCTTATTGCATTTGCGATAATACCGATAATTGGAATTCTGTGGGTTTTTGCGTTACAGTATTATGGTGAAATGAGTTCCCCTTCACTGAAATATTCAATCACATAAAAAACATAAATAAATTTTCAGAATCTTCTCTTCATTCCTATTTACTTATTACAATGGTGAAGAGAAAGGGACTAACGGAAAGTGCAAGTGCTGGCAGTGTTAGAAAACGAAACAAAATTGATTTAGAAATTAAGATGAAAATGATTAAGTACAAAGTACGAAGCAGCACAAAGTTTGTCATTTATTGCAAAGGAATTAATTTTGCTGCTTCAACAATGAATACTATTTTAAAGGACAATGCATGTATAAAAGAGTATGTTAAAGGATCAATGCATTTAAGATCAACGTGATCACAAAACAGCGTTCAGGGGCTATATCAAAGATGGAACAGCTTTAATAATATGGATGAAAAATCAGATTCAGAATCAAGTTCCCCTGAGTCCATTGGAATCAAAAGCAAGAAGTATTTATGAAGATATTAAGGATAAGTACGGGAAACCCCAAGCCAAGTTCATGGCAAGCAACAGGTGGTTAATAGGTTCAAGTGTCACACTGGTTTCCAAAACATTAAAGTATGTGGCAGAAGTTGCCAGTGCCGATTCTGCAGCTGCAGAGAAATTTTGTGATATGTTGTAAAAAATTATTGAAGGCGAATGAAAATTATTCAACACATCAAATTTTTAACGTTGACGAGACTGCTCTGTATTGGAAAAAAAAATGCCAGATCGAACATACATTGCCAAAGAGGAAAGACAATGCCAGGTTTCAAGGCTTCAAAACATGGGGCCATGCTCTTGCTTGGGATTGATGCAGTGGGAGATTACAGGTTAAAAACCACTGCTTGTGTACCATTCTGGAAATCCTTATGCATTTAAGGGCATCGATAAAGCCACTCTATCCGTGCATTTCCGATTGAACCAGAGAGAGCATGGATAACAATATCTCTCTTTGAGGATTGGCTTAAATGCTGCTTCATTCCCGAGGTTGAGAAATATTGTAAAGACAATCACGTTCCTTTCAAGATTTTGTTTCTATTAGAAAATGCTCCTGGACATCCTGTGCATCTAGATGATTTCAATCGAACGCAAGAGTCATTTCTACTGCCAAACACAACTTCACTCATCTAATGTGGATCACGGTGTTATTTCGAATTTAATAGCATACAATTTAAGCACAACATTTGCTCAGGCATTGTCTGCAGTAGACAGTGAGAAAAATTTACGTTAAGAGACTTTTGGAAATCTTACAATATTTAACACGCCATCTTAAACATTAATAAGGCCTGGGCAGAAATTACTAAAAGTTGTTTATATGACGCATGGAAGAAAATATGCCCACAGCACATAAAAGGCTTTGAACGGTTTGAAAAAGACGAATCATGTGAAGAGGTTACAGATAAGATTGTAAAGTTTGCAGAGCTACTTCAGTTGGAGGTTGTTGCCGAAGACATAGAGGAGTTAATAGAGGAAGAAGAGAAGGAATTATATAATGAAGAACTTATTGACTTGCAGGCAGCGATAGTGAAAGAAGAAAATGCTGACGAAGCTCAAGATGAATCAAATGAGGAGCTGAGATGCTTCATTACCAGAGAGATGGAAATGGCATTTTGTGAAATTGCATCAGCAAAGACGAGGTTTTTGAAGATGAATCCTGACAGCAAATGATTCTTAAAAGTTAAAAGAGGAGGTGATTGATATTAGCATTAGAAAAGGCACATGATGCAAGAAAGCAAGCTTATATATTCGGTCCTTGAGGTTGTCACAGACATTCTCTCAGATATGCCAGACAAGCTGTTCTTGCTACCTGGGAGTCTAAAACGCTGATGGAACTGATATTCGGGTGACACTCAAGTCAAAGTGGACCCAATTTCGGCGAAGTCCGGACGGTCTATGACAGCCAAATCCTCTGCTTGCACCTTCACGATGGTGGGACTGTTAGTAATCCTGGGTATAACCTTCATGCACAAGTACATGGTGGGTGACCACCCAGGTGTGAACCAACGTAAGCAGGGGTCGAGGTGTGGCGCCCACACCACATGGAGGAACGCCGCCCCTCTATGTTACCAGGCAGTACTAGGTGGTAGATGACTCTCATCAACCGGTGAAATACCACCACTTTGCTTATTGGAGGCTTGAAGTGGTGGAACCCATGTTTAGTCTCTAGAGCTAAGTTCCGGCCAACCCTTCCCTATCTCTTCCATCATGCAGTATGATTGATGATTTTTGAGGTTATGATGAACGTCGTGGCGAGATCCAATATTCCTTACATTTCGAGGGTACAGCTCTAAAACGGTGTTCGCAGGCCGGCCGCTAGTTAGTACACCGGACTGAACCTATTGGTAACTCTCTAGGAAGCTTCCGGATCAGCTAGTGTATAATCTTGCTACCTCTACTCTGCCAGATAGTGACTGGAGGGAGTCCGAGTAGTGTGTATGCGGGGAGCATTGTCGAGGCCACGTTATGTCAAGGATCTGGGTATATTCTTACCACATGTACGCCATATCCAAAAATTTCATTACTTCATACAGCATGTCCCACCCACTTTTTCTTACTATTGAATACACCATGAATTGTCAAAATAATAGAGCAAGCTTATCTGCGAAAAGATCTAAACCTCCCAAGGACTTCCTAATTCATTTCACAAATATACGTGGTCTCAATTCTAATCTCAACGATGTCCATTTCCACTTGCAGTCTTCCAAACCCCATGTACTTTTTCTGACTGAATCTCAGTTATCAGTTGATTCAACTACTGCTCATCTCAGATGTCCAAATTATTTGCTGTATGATTCCTTTCGCCTCAAAGGTGGTACTTGTGCATATGTCCGTTCTGATATTCCCTGTCAGAGACTTGGCAATTTGGAATCTCCTCTCTTTGATCTTCTCTGGCTTAAAATCTCTCTACCTCATTGTGTCAAATTCATCTGTTGTCTCTACCGTTCTCCCAACTCCACTAATCACTTGGAGCTCTTTGACTTCCTCTCTTTGCAACTTGACTTTCTCCAGTCCAACTTTCCTAACAGTGAGGGAATTTTCCTTGGTGATTTTAACGTTCACAACTCCAGCTGGCTTCCGTTTTCTAGTCACACCGACCCAGCAGGTCGAGATGCTGAGGCTTTTGCAATTACTAATGACCTAGCACAGATTGTTCATTTACCTACAAGAATACCGGACAATCCTAATCATACAGCCAATACGCTTGATCTTTTTCTCACAAACAACCCTTCTAAGTACAAGGTTGAAGTGAGAGGTCCTTTAGGCACTTCAGATAACAACTTGGTGATTGTCTCTTCTCCAATGGAACCTTTATCTCATGGCTATTCCCAACCTCGTATTGTTTGGCATTACAAGAATGCAAAATGGGATGACCTGCGAGACTTCTTTTCTTCTTTTCCTTGGTCTGATTACTGTTTCAAAACTTCTGATGTCAACGTTTGCTCAGATCGTGTCAGTGAAATTATTCTTGCAGGAATGGAATCCTTTATCCCACACTCCACTTTAAAATCTCGTCCTTTATCTAAACCTTGGTTTTCCAATAAATGTGCTAAGGCTGTCCAAGAGAAGAACGTTGCATATCGTAATTGGCTTGTTTCTAATTCTTCAGTTTCATTTTCTGCCTACACCAAAGCTCGCAACAATTGTAAAGCAGTTATTAATCAGTCCAAACTAGAGTTTGAACAGGCTAAGAGTAGAAAACTTGCTTCTTGCCCTAATGGTAGCTGAGCATTCTGGTCTCTTGCCAAAGCTATTGGCCGCAACTTTTGCCCATCTCTGCTCCCACCTCTGTCCAAACCAGATGGTTCTGTTGTCACTTTAGCGAAGGATAAAGCTGACCTGCTAGCATCCCATTTTTCTTCGAGCTCATGTATTAATGATCTTGGTAAAACACCTCCCACCATTCCTAACACGCTCCATTCAATGCCTTCTGTGGTCTTCCATCAAAAAGATATCAGAAGGATTTTGATGAATCTTGATGCTAAGAAAGCTCCAAGTCCTGATGGTATTTCTCCACTTGTTCTCAAAACCTGTGCTCCTGAACTTACTCCTATTCTTTGCCGCCTTTTTTCACTTTCTTATTCCAAAGGTGTTTTTCCTTGTGCTTGGAAATTTGCTCATATCCAGCCAGTTCCTAAAAGGGGTGACAAATCCCTCCCATCCAATTATTGTCCCATTGCAATTACTTCTACTCTTTCTAAAGTAATGGAGAAATCAATTAACCGCCAACTCTTAAACTACCTAGAAACCTTCCGTCTGATCAACGATCGCCAGTATGGATTCCGTCAGTGTCGATCCACTGGTGATATTCTGGCTTATGTTACCCATTTATGGACTAATTCAATGGAAAGGTTCGGTGAAACACAAGTTGTTGCTCTTGACATCTCAAAGGCTTTCGATCGTGTTTGGCATAAAGGTCTTCTAAACAAGCTTCCATCTTATGGTTTGCCAACTGTTTTTAGTAATTGGTTATCCAGTTTTCTCTCTGATCGCTCACTGAGGGTGATGGTAGATGGCTCTCTGTCTTCTAACTTCTCCACTAATGCCGGTGTCCCCCAAGGTTCAGTTCTTTCCCCCACTCTTTTCCTCTTGTATATCAATGACCTTCTTCCATTGACTGGAAATCCTATCCATAGTTTTGCTGATGATAGCACATTGCATTCAACTTTCCATTTTGAGAAACCTTGTCCAGCTCAATCAGCTTCAAGTTCTCGAAAATCTGCTACCAATTCCTTAAATGCCGATCTTCAGGTAATTCTCCAGTGGGGCAAAGACAACTTAGTTGATTTCAATCCTTCTAAAACTCAATCTTGTCTTATATCTCTCAAAAAGGATTCTTCTGCTCCTATGCTTATCTTTAGTGACACTCCGATTTCTAGGCAAAATGATATATCTCTTTTGGGGATTACCCTGACTTCTAATCTCTCTTGGCACAAGCACATTACAAATATTGCTTCCTCTGCATCTAAAAAACGTGGTTTTCTCTTTCGCTCTCGGCGTTACTTTTCTCCCAAACAGCTGCTCACTATGTATAAATCGCAAATCCGCCCTGCCATGGAATATTGTTCCCACATCTGGGTTGGTGCCCCCAAAACCTCTCTCAGGCTTCTTGATTCCATTCAGAAGAGGGCAGTTAGGTTAATTAATGATTCATCTCTAACAGAGTCTCTCCACTCGCTTTCTCATAGATGCACTGTTTTTGCTGCATTCTACAGATACTTCCATGGGCACTGTTCTTCTGAATTGGCTTCTATAATTCCCACTCTCTCTTTCAAAACAGTCCGAACACGTGCCGCCACCAGCCAACATCCATTTACTGTCCAACTTCAAACCCACAGAACCAACTTTTCATCTTCCTCATTTATTCATTCAACTGCCGTTTTCTGGAACAACCTTCCTTCATACGTATTTCCTGAAAATTACAATCTACAGAAGTTAAAGTCCAATATCAACAAATATCTTCTTTCGTCTTCTCAACCTCCAACCCAAGCACGGTACTAAGTACTATAGGTTATAATACCTCTCGTGTTTGGGGTTCTCATAAAAAAAAAAAAAAAAAAAAAAAAATATAGCACCAGCCAAAAAAAAAGGAAAGATAATAAAAAAAAACCAACAAATCTTCTAATTTCATCCATCCACTTGCTTTAAATGTTTGTCTAGTTCTGCCTTGAATCTATTTATGCTATCAACTTCTACAACAACAGATGGAAGTTTGTTCCAGCAATCAACCACATGCTGGCTAAAGGCAAACTTTTGAACATCTATCCTACAACTGTCTTTCCTCAGTTTGAATTTATGCCCTCTCAGGCGATTATTCTGAGCAAGAGGAAGAATCCCATCAGCATTAAGCTCAAACCATTCAAGGCTTTATACACCTCAATCAGATCACCTCGCAGTTGCCTAGTCTCCAGACACTGTAATTTGCAAAACTTAAGCCATGCTTCGTAAGCGCAACCCTTTGTTCCATTCACTAATCTTGTTGCCCTTCTCTGCACTCGCTCCAGCAGCTCTACATCATTCCTAAAATGAGGCCTCCAGACCCATATACAGTACCCAAGGTGTGGCCTGATGACCATTACCTTATACAAGGGGATAATCACCTCCTTATCCTTGCTAGAAAAATTCCTGTATATTATTGACAAGACCACATGAGCTACTCTTGCAGACCATCTGCACTGCTCAGAAAACTTTATATCTGCCTGCACAACTACCCCCAGGTCCTTTTCATTCTCTACCACTGTCAGTGTAGTACCACACAGGTGATACATTACTCTGGAGTTACTGCTTCACATATGCAGTACTTTACATTTGTCAAAGTTAAACTTCAGTTGCCACCTCTCAGCCCATCTGCTCAACTTTTCTAGATCCTGTTGCAGCAGTGTACTGTCATTAGTGCCATTAATAACCCTGCCAACCTTTGTATCGCCTGCAAACTTGGACATTAAGCCTAATATACCATCATCAATATCATTTGTAAATACAGACAACAACAATTGACCCAACACTACACCCTGAGGTACTCCGCTAATAACATTGGTCCACGAAGAGCAGTGTCCATTGATTAGCACACTCTGTCTTCTCCCATTCAACTATCCCTTTATCCATAGCAGCAATTTGCCTCCAATGCCACACTGCTCCATTTGTGCAGCATTTTTCCATGTGCAACAGTCAAAAGCCTTTCTAACATCCAAATATATGATATCAAAGTTATTTCCTGCATCCAGTTCCTTTGTGACCACATCATGATATACAATCAGATTTGTCAGACAAGACTGCCCCTTAACAAACAGGTCTATAATTACTTGTGTTGCCCTTTGATCCTCCTTTGTGAATTGGGGTCACATTTGCACATCTCCAGTCCATGGGTATCTCCCCTGAGTCCAAGGAAGCACTCATAATTATGGGTAAGGGTTTTCTTACTTCTTTTGCTGCCTCCTTTAATGTAACTGAATAGATTCATCCACCCCAGGTGCCTTTCTTATGTTTATCTTCAACAATTTCTCCTCCACTTTGCTCTCAGTTATTACAAAATCATCTAGCTCACTGCCAGAGTTTAATCGCCTTTGGCATTCCCCTCCCTGAATAACTCCTCATGTGTGAAATTAGATGCAAAATACTCATTTAGTTTGTTAGCTGCCTGAGCAGGATCATCAACAGTTGAACCATCGATATCCAGAGGACCAATCTGAGTCATCCCTTTCCATCTAGAGTTTACATAAGTAAAGAACTCTTTGCTATTTTTCGTTGCATCGTTTGCCAAAGATTTCTCATAATCTGCCTTTGCCTGCCTAATCTTCTTTGTGACTTTGTTACAGACCAGCTTATATCTATCATGTTTCCATTTCACCCATTAATTTATATATATCCCATGCATTTTTATTCTCTGCCATATGTCTCATTAGTTCATCTGACATCCATTTAGGCCTAAACCTTAAACAATATTTTTGTTGGTATGAAAAGCCTTGTAGTTTCCAAGATTAATTCTTTGAATGCTTCCAATTTTGAATTTCACGCTGGTAACATCATCAGCGGCTCCCACCGTATAGAATTTAAATACTGTCTCAGTCCTCTGTAGTCGCCTTTACGAAAGCTGAAGCCTTTCCTTTTATCCCTGATGGTAGTTACCTCTTTGAGTAAATCCCACTTCAGCACAATATGATCCCTAGTGGTTCCTTTATCTGCAGATTCTTAATGCATGAAGAATCACTACTGATAATCAGATCAAGAGTATTACTCCCTCTAGTTACCTCCCGAACATGCTGCTGTAGAAAACATTCATCCATTAAAACCACAAAAGCCTTGCTAGTGTGTGTGTGTGACAAACCCACAAATTCCAGTCAATATCTGGGAAATCGAAATCCCCATTATAAGTTCCTCTGATTTACTGGCCCACTATTTCCCTGTACAGTTTTTTTTATTATACTCATCAGAGTCATTAGGCCTATAACACACTCCTACTCTCAATTTTGATTTCCCAGTGCTAATGTCACACCAAACTGACTCAACAGTGCACTGTTTATCTATATCAACTGGATGTACTTCTTTTGATTTTATTTTTCTTAATTAACAGCATAACACCTCGTCCCCTTATATCCTCTCTGTACACATTATACTCCCCAAATTCCAATTGTGCATTCCTAATATCTGTGTGACACCACGTCTCTGATATCCCAACTATATCTGCCTCTGATGTTTTGACTAACACCTCAAATTCATCAAATTTATTTACCAAACTCCTAGCATTGGTGTACACGCAAGTATACATGCACCTGTTCCTATTCTTAGCTACCCTAACATAGCCCATGTGTTTACTTGTACTGCAGTGACTCCCAGCACTCTCCGAATTCCCCTTAATCTTGTTTTTCAGGTTTCTATTCATTCCAATAGAAGCAGTTCAAGAATCACTTTCACCTCCCAGTGGCTACTAAAAACTGCTAGCTCAAGCTAGCAGTTTTCCGATCCATCTAACTCTGCCTCAATAGCATCAGCAAATATTCTTGCACCCTTTTTATTTAAATGTAACCCATCCCTGTAGAAGCAGTCTCTCCTGTTAACAAGCGCAGACCATGCTGAGAGTTGCCTCCTTAGCCAGGTGGGCAGCAGCGGCAGTGCGTAGCACACGCTTCTTGATTAGACCGGGGTTCGAGTCTGTGACCACCAAATACGGATGCAGAAAGGTCAGGGAATGACCACCGCATATCCCCGGAGCAATATGGACTTAGTTGCTAATGCTCCTAAAAAAAAAAAAATAAATAAATATCAAAATAACCATGCTGAGAAAAATTCTACCCCTTGAGCCTTGCACAATCTCTCCAGGGCCGAATTGATCGACAAGGCTCTCATCATATACTTCCTCCTATCATGTCTAGGCAGAATTGGAGACACTTTCAAATTCAACCCTAATTAATGCTTTTTTTCAACAGTGATCTGTACTTGTTAAGTAATTCTGCCAGTCTGCTACTCTTAATATCATTAGTAAATTAGATATGCTTGCTTGCTACAATGAAAAGAAAAAAGCCACCGTCCAGTCATCCATTAATATGTTCTTTCGTAAGGTTGAGCAGCCAACCCCTTCTAAATCTCTACAGCCCTCAACCTGCACAGCGGCATACTTATCAGCTGAAGAATTCGATTCTGGCAAAGATGCTCGAGAGATAAAACTTTCTGACATTATGCTTGTCTCCTCTCTTTTTTTATGATTTTGAAATTTTTTAAATTGCAAGCTTTTTTAATTTTTCCTGCGCATGAGATAAAAAATTTAATAAATACAATAAAATTAGATAGTATGAATCAGAGCTGTAATACTCAATATGTTCTACGTTGATAATGATATTAGTAAATTAATAAGAGGAGTTTACCTCAATATAGTACGTGGAACACTTCCGTATGATACCCTCCAGAAATTAAAACGGAAAAAACGAAAAAATCGACAACTTACCGGTACATTAAAGTAAAATATAAATAATTAAAGTAAATTATAAATAATTAAATAATCAATTTAACACAATTCAAAATCAATTCAAAACAATTAAAATTCAAATTAACGCAATTAAAAGAATCTAACGAAAATATTCAAAACGATTTTCCTTCCTGAAGCTGACAATGCTTTTCGACCGACTGTCGTGATCACAGGAATGAAAATTATCGAATCAGGCTAAACCTGCAACTTAAATAGTGATTATGTGTCTTCGCGCATGCGCGTAAAGGTCCACGCATCGGAGATCAAATATGGCCGCCGAACATTAACAGAATTCTCGTGTAATTTAATTTCAACGGTTTCTGCAATTAATAGTCGCGTATAATTACGTTGAACGTTAAGTATTTTGGCCTCGTTAAATAAAAATAAAAATTTGGCCTCGTTAAATAAATAAAATTTTTATTTAACGAGGCCAAAATACTTAACGTTCAACGTAATTATACGCGACTATTAATTGCAGAAACCGTTGAAATTAAATTACACGAGAATTCTGTTAATGTTCGGCGGCCATATTTGATCTCCGATGCGTGGACCTTTACGCGCATGCGCGAAGACACATAATCACTATTTAAGTTGCAGGTTTAGCCTGATTCGATAATTTTCATCCTGTGATCACGACAGTCGGTCGAAAAGCATTGTCAGCTTCAGGAAGGAAAATCGTTTTGAATATTTTCGTTAGATTCTTTTAATTGCGTTAATTTGAATTTTAATTGTTTTGAATTGATTTTGAATTGTGTTAAATTGATTATTTAATTATTTATAATTTACTTTAATTATTTATATTTTACTTTAATGTACCGGTAAGTTGTCGATTTTTTCGTTTTTTCCGTTTTAATTTCTGGAGGGTATCATACGGAAGTGTTCCACGTACTATATTGAGGTAAACTCCTCTTATTAATTTACTAATAAATACAATAAATAATTCTATTCACATGTTCGTCGAACATTTCCTTTTTTGATTCAATCAATTCAGCGAGCACAGTTGCGAGTGCTGCACAAGCATGTGGGAGAATCTGACTTACGTAGAGTTCTACGAAATGCAACCCTTCGTTAATCGGGGAGTGGCTGTATTTGAACACATAATAAGCATAAATATATGTGCCCGTGCAGATTTAAAATTTTGCATGCTTAACTTCTTTCCAACTGGAAATGGACTGGCTAATGGATTCATGTCTATGTTGTCCGTAATGTGTTAATTTAAGAAATTGAATTAATTTAAGAAACTGAATTCGGTGCGTGATGTTTTGCAAAAAATCTGTGTATGGTCAAGGAAAATGAAGTCACATTGAACTTCACATAAATGAACTGACAAAGGAACACATACCATATACAGGGTCCAGTCACATTATTATGACTACCTACCTAGTATCCATAATATGTGCTTTTCGCAGCATGCACCGCAGCCAGCTGCCGTGGGAGGGATCAATAACTCCGTGGAAGGTTACTATGGGTATCTGTGACCATGCCGACTGCTCTGCACCCCAGAGTTCATGTAGGTTCCTTGGTGGAGGATCCATCCATCTGATGTGTAGCTCGAGGTGGTCCCATAGATTTTCAATTGGGTTAAGATCCTGGGAATTCGGTGACCAAGGGAGTAGCTCGAAGTCTTCGTCATGCTCCTCAAACCACTTGCAGAAAATTCTGGCGATATGGCATGGCGCATTGTCTTGCTGATAGATACCATAGCCCCCAGGAACACAGTCAACATGTACGGGTGTACCTGATCGGCGACGATCGATAGGTAACCATTTGCGTTCAGGGTGCCCTCCAGAGGTATCAGCGGACCCAAGCCATGCCATGCCATGAAAACATTTCCCAGACCATAATACCGCCCCCACTAGCCTGCCTTCTGCCAACAATCGTGTCCAGGTGTCTGTTCACTCGGTGAAGTAGAAATTGTCACTCATCAGAGAAGGCCACCCATTGCCACTCGGTTGGGGCCCAGTGTCAGTATTGCTGTGCAAACTGATGAAGTTGTTTGCAATGAACAGCCGTCAGCATCGGTGCTGTCACCAAGCATCTGCTCCAGAGTCCAATGTGCAACAGTGTTTGTTGCACTGTCATGTTGGAGACCTTTCTAGTGGCCCCACGGTTTATTTGGACAGCCAGTCGAGCAACAGTAGTACGCCGATCAGTCCTGGCCAACCGTTTCAGCCAGCATTCACATTTGGGATCAATGGCGCATGGGGTTCCACAGTTGGCACGTCAGGTCGTCAAAACTGTCCCATTGGTCCAGCCTTGATACGCTTTCACCACTGCAACGTGTGAGCATTTCACAAAATCTGCTGTTTTGGAAATGCCGGCACTCCTGGACCAATAGCCGACGATCATGCCTTTTTCCAGGTCTGATAGGTCGTGTGCATGGATGCCAAACATCAAGCGTTATATGCTTGTGCTGTGTGAACTTCACACGTGCACTGTATGATTCGTTAGGCGTGTATGATTGCATTTGGGGGTAGGCATAATATTGTGAATGGACTCTGTATTCTCATATGTGTTCTGGTGTATAAGTTGACCTTTGAACTCGTACAGAGAGTATAAACTTGAATTAAAACTACCTGCTTAGGTTAGAAAGATATGAATTAATAACAATATATTTAGAGTTTAATACATACATTTTTATACACATGTACTTTGTTGCTCACCTTTTAAAACCAAAGAATTTGTTAATCTTCATCAGATGAAAAAAAAATAATGGAATCTGTTGGGATTTGCATTTTCAGTGTTACATTTTCAACTTCGTGAAAATTAAACTTTTCAGATTGTCAGTTTCTTATAGTAAAATTGCTTCCTTATTAAGGCATTGCTTACAGAGAAACTAATTTGCAGTATAATAATAATATAGTATAAGCAGGCCCAAGGAACATCTCAATTATATAAAACAAACCTTCCTAATACACGTATAGCATCCATTAGGGCAGTTTCATATCATACATATGTCTGTAGGTTTTGTAGCATTATACATATGGGAGTACTGTACGTGCTTACCACTTTCCTTAAAATTTACCGTGCAGTGTAATAAAATGTCATAATGTAAACTTTTAAAAGAAAACAAAAATAATTAATATCATTTGAGAAAATTATGTTTTTCTAAGAGAAAAAACATAATTTTCTCAAACTATTTCAATTCCCATGTTGAAATAGTACCCTACTTATTTACTAGAAATAATTAAATTAAAAATGGAGACTGTGATTCTTAGTGCAGATTTTTACTGTAATGCACTACTGCATGAGATGCAAAAGGTGACTTAAAAGGTGGGGGGGGGGGAATTGACTTATACAGTGAATATATGATTAAGCATGAATTTTCAAGGGGAAAAAAAAATAGTTGACCTTACTCTGAATTGAATTATACACCAGAATATATGGTTATTAGCCAGAACTTAAAATCATATATATTCATTGTACGGCTGTGATAGTTCTTTGAACATAATTTTAACGAAAGAGTTTAATTTTATGAAGTGATTTTTTGAAGATAGATAATGTTCCAATGATCACTTATTTGATGCAAAATAATCTTTCACTTTTAGGGAATTAGAAGCATATAAAAGTAGTCTGTTATCATCTGCTCAAGATATATCATCATCCCAAAGTCATAAGCTTAATTGGCACAATGAATTAAAAGATGTATCTAATATTACATCAGTAGAGCACACTATGGAAGAAATACACTCAAAATACATTCCAGTCTTACATGAAAATATAAAATGTTTGTGTGAAGAATGTGGCTGCTGTAAATGTTTCAAGCAAACTCATAAAAGTGATCCTGTAGTTTCCATGGAGAGCTTACCTCAAACTATAAATGTTTCATTCAGGAAACCAAAAAATTGCAGGTAAGGTTTAGTTCAATTATCTGACAATCAGATAATTTATATAAACTATCTTAATTATAATGCCTGGTTGGTAAAGTGAATATGTTTTTTGGTTATATACTTTATAAAATTACTAACTCATAACGACACTTCCCCTTCCAAATTTGGTAATTAGAAATTTAATTGCTGTATACTGAGCTGTCACGTTTAAAATTAAAAAAAAAATTAAAGGAAATTTTAGTTGTAAAACAAGCACATTAATGATTTTAGTATTTAAATGTTTTAATATCATATAAATATCAAAATCATTTAATTTATTTTTGATGTCATATTCAGTGGAAATTATATAATAGCAAATAAGCAATATAAGTGTAACACATCTGTGTGTATTATGTGTTCAGAATATGTTAGTGGCCAGTTTGGATGTTTTTCAAAAAAACTAGAATATCCTATAAGCAATTGATATTGGCCAGGTTTAAAAGGCCTTTTCAAATGAGTGACAAGCTGGCTCAGTATATTTAATGTGATAATAGTGTCTGCAGATAAGAGGGAGTAGGATCTTCTGTAAATTATTCTGTATTTTTCAGTCCACAGAAATTATACAGACTCTCCTGTGAACACACGCTTGTACAGACATAATGCATAACAAAACTGTATGAACTATAGTACTATATCTTGATGCAGACCAGTGGTCACAAAATAAAGAATACAAGCAGATTCATTTAAGAAAAATGTGTTTGTGTAAAAATTTGAATTGTGCTTTCTGATAACTAATAATTTAAACCTCTAATTTTAACATTGATTTGTTATTTTCCCACTGGTCTCTGTTCTGGGGTTACCCAGTTGATCATAAATATGTCCCCAATAATAATAATAACACTTTGCATGGATTTCAATGTTCGTAACTTAGTAGCTGTTTTTAACTAAGTTTTTTATTCTGATTTCAGAAATGTTATTTGGTTTTTTCTATCATGTACCATATTTTCACAATTCACTTAAGTTGATGTCATGAGTTGTATTATTGAATGTAGTAATAAATATTAAGTTACAAGTAAATGCTGTGAATTTGTAAACTAAATCTCCATACGTTGGCAACACTGACTTCGGTCAGTGTTACCAACATATGAAGCTCATTGTGAGCTCAGTTTATTTTTGAGGTTGTTGTATCAAACTTGTGCTGAAAAGTGAGTAAAATGTTTTCGCACAAGTGTTTGGACAATCTGAACTTATTTCATTATATTTGTAGAAGTTATGTAGTCCTCAAGCAAAAACAAGATGTTAGAGAATTCGTAAAAAAAGTGTGTATTGTGCAGATTTTGGAATGAAACTCTGTGACCAAGATATAGTGGGCACCACACAACATTTGCCGAACATGTATTTGAAGCATTGAGATTGGGGAAAAATGGTAAAAAGAAGGCTATGCCATTTGCAATTCCCATGATTTGGCAGGAGCCTACAAACACTGTGATGACTGTTACTTTTGCTTAGTTAATGTAGAGGGATAAAGAGTAAGAAGGTTATTGTGTATCCTAATATTCCATCTGCCATTACAAAAGTTCTACATGGGAATGGAAATAACCTCCACTTATAATGGAGAATGTAGCAGTAGAGAGTGCTGAAAGTGAAGCTTCTGAAAATGAAACTGAAGTCTACATATCTGTAGATATGAGTCCAGCCCCTAACTGTTTTCATAGCATGAACTCAATGATCTGGTAAGAGATTTAAATTTACCAAAGGAATCTGCAGAACTGCTTGGTTCTAGATTCAAGCCAAAAAATGTTCTAGCACATGGGACATTTTTTCCATAGTACAGACACAGAGAATGAGTTCTAGTCCTCTACTTTTTTGAGAAATATTCTGTTTTTTGCAGTAATATAATATAAATGACAATGAACGTATTTAGGAATTAATTACAATCGTACACAGTGGAGACTTTTTATTGACTCATCAAAGAGGAGTCTCAAAAGTGTCTTTCCCCACGATGGAAATAAATATGGACCAATTCCAGCAGCTTTCTCTGTTCATTTGAAAGAAATATATGAGAACTTGAAGTTGTTGACAAATATTAAGTATGAAGAACATGGTTGGTTGGTTGGTCTGTGCTGACTTTAAAGTGATAGGCATGTTACTTGGACAGCAATCTGGGTGCACAAAAATGTGTTGCTTTTTGTGTGAATGGGACAGTTGGGTGAGCAGTAAGCACGTGGGATGTCAAGGTCTAGCCAAAGAGAGACAGTTTGTTGCCTGGATCAAAGAAAGTTCATAAACCACTGGTAGGCCCCAAACTGTCCTCCTTCCACATTTGCACTTCAAACTGGGTTTCATAAAACAGTTTGTGAAAACATTACCTCAGGAAGGTCTCTGCTTCACTACCTTTGTACTAAATTCCCATCGATCGCCCAAGAGAAGCTAAAACAAGTTATTTTTGCTTGACCTCAAGTTTGCAAACTGATAAGGGACCACGATTTTAAATGAACTATGACTAAATGAGAAAAACAGGTATGGATTAGCTTCGGGTCTGTTGAGAACTTCTTAGGGAACAATGTGGATCCAGACTACAAGAATATAGTTGAAAACATGTTGACAAACTTCAAGAACTGGATGTCATGAGTGTCAAGGTACTTTTTTTACATTCCCAAATCGACTACTTCCCAAAAAAATCTAAGAAGAGTTAGTGAAGAACAGGGTGAGAAGTTTCACCAGGACATGAAAGACATGGAGATTAGGTACCAGGGAAGGTGCAATGTCAACATGCTGGATGCTGAAGAGGGACTGTAAAGTAGTAGGATCTTCAAGAAACTCAAAGAAACAAAAATTTGACCCATTGTAGATCAATTTTTAAAGTGAGAGGTGAGTGTTTAGTGGGCTTTTTACCATACCGTCCTTTTTAAGTGTTTTCAACATGTTATAATAGTGTTATAATTTCAGTGTGCACAAATTATAACAAAATTATAGCATTTTGTTATAATAATGCAAAATTTCTGCCAGAATTAATAAAAATTAGTGAAAAGTCAAATTTTCTTTCATGATTTTTGAAGAAAAATCATGAAAGAAACCCGATGTGATGAAACAAACGGAAGTCATTTTTGAAATGAGCATTAGAAAATAATTCAAAAACACTTTTCTGAGAAAACATCGGTGAATTTTTTTTTTCAAAATACAGAGTAATGTAATTATTATTATAAGAACTGGAGCACTGCGACCTGATTAGGAACTGTAGTGCCAGAAAAAACATGAGCACTGTGATCTGAGTCACTGACATCCCAAATATTCCCGAGAACAGGAGTACACAGATATATACAGGGTGATTTATGAAGATATAGGGTAATTTCAGGAGCTGATTTCTGAGGCAATTTTGAGTAAAAATGTTCATATGAACACCAGTCCGATTTTGAATAATTATGGCATTATGTGTAATCTTCACGGATTCTCAGAAATGCACCACTACAAATCGTGCTCATGACTTGTTTAATGTAGCCAGACCAAATACATGCAATGGGCAGAGCAGTCTTGCACACATTCCTTCCTGTGTCATTCCTTTCTGTGTTCCATTGTTACTTTCAAGATGCCTTTTACATTTACAAATGTTGAATATGCCAATTTGGGGCGCAAGATTATGGATTTTACAACGGAAATGCTGTTACTGTTGCTGCTGTAACAGCTGTTGTTGCTGTTTTTTTTTTTTTTTTTTTATGTAAACCCCAAACACGAGAGGTATTAGAACCTATAGTACTTAGTACCGTGCTTGGGTTGGAAGTTGAGAAGACGAAAGAAGATATTTGTTTGACATTGGATTTGAACTTCTGTAGACTGTAATTTTCAGGAAATACGTATGAAGGAAGGTTGTTCCAGAAAACGGCAGTTGAATGAATACAAGGTTGTTCCAGAAAATGGCAGTTGAATGAATAAACGAGGAAGATGAAAAGTTGTTCTGTGAGTTTGAAGTTGGAGAGTAAATGGATGTTGGCTGGTGGCGGCACGTGTTCGGACTGTTTTGAAAGAGAGAGTGGGAATTATAGAAGCCAATTCAGAAGAACGGTGCCCATGGAAGTATCTGTAGAAGAGGCATGCAGCAGAAACAGTACGTCTATGAGACAACGAGTGGAGAGACTTTGTTAAAGATGAATTATTAGTTAACCTAATTGCCCTCTTCTGATTGGAATCAAGAAGCCTGAGAGAGATTTTGGGGGCACCACCCCAGATGTGGGAACAATATTCCATGGCAGGGCGGATTTGCAATTTATACAGAGTGAGCAGCTGTTTGGAAGAAAAGTAACGCTGAGAGCGAAAGAGAAAAACCAAGTTTTTTAGATGCAGAGGAAGCAATATTTGTAATATGCTTGTGCCAAGAGCGATTAGAAGTCAAGGTAATCCCCAAAAGAGATATATCATTTTGCCTAGAAATCGGAGTGGCACTAAACATAGGAGTAGCATAGGAGTAGAAGAATCTTTTTTGCGAGATATAAGACAAGACTGAGTTTTAGAAGGGTTGAAATCAACTAAGTTGTCTTTGCCCCACTGGAGAATTACCTGAAGATCGGCATTTAAGGAATTGGTAGCAGATTTGCGAGAAGTTGAAGCTGATTGAGCAGGACAAGGTTTTTCAAAATGGAAAGTGGAATGCAATGTGCTATCATCGGCAAAACTATGAATAGGATTTCCAGTCAATGGAAGAAGGTCATCAATATACAAGAGGAAAAGAGTGGGGGAAAGAACTGACACCGGCATTAATGGAGAATTTAGAAGACAGAGAGCCATCTACCATCACCCTCAGTGAGCGATCAGAGAGAAAACTGGATAACCAATTACTAAAAACAGTTGGCAAACCATAAGATGGAAGCTTGTTTAGAAGACCTTTATGCCAAACACGATCGAAAGCCTTTGAGATGTCAAGAGCAACAACTTGTGTTTCACCGAACCTTTCCATTGAATTAGTCCATAAATGGGTAACATAAGCCAGAATGTCACCAGTGGATCAACACTGACGGAATCCATACTGGCGATCGTTGATCAGACGGAAGGTTTCTAGGTAGTTTAAGAGTTGGCGGTTAATTGATTTCTCCATTACTTTAGAAAGAGTAGAAGTAATTGCAATGGGACGATAATTGGATGGGAGGGATTTGTCACCCTTTTTAGGAACTGGCTGGATATGAGCAAATTTCCAAGAAGAAGGAAAAACACCTTTGGAATAAGAAAGTGAAAAAAGGCGGCGAAGAATAGGAGTAAGTTCAGAAGCACAGGTTTTGAGAACAAGTGGAGAATAACCATTGGTACCTGGAGCTTTCTTAGCATCAAGATTCATCAAAATCCTTCTGATATCCTTTTGACGGAAGACCACAGGAGGCATTGAATGGTGGGAGGTGTTTTACCGAGATCATTAATACATGAGTTGGAAGAAAAATGGGATGCTAGCAGGTCAGCTGTATCCTTGGCTGAAGTGACAACAGAACCATCTGGTTTGGACAGAGGTGGGAGCAGAGATGGGCAAAAGTTGCAGCCAATAGCTTTGGCAAGAGACCAGAATGCACGGCTACCATTAGGGCAAGAAGCAAGTTTTCTACTCTAAGCCTGTTCAAATTCTAGTTTGGACTGATTAATAACTGCTTTACAATTGTTGCGAGCTTTGGTGTACGCAGAAAATGAAACTGAAGAATTAGAAAGAAGCCAATTACGATATGCAACATTCTTCTCTTGAACAGCCTAAGCACATTTATTGGAAAACCATGGTTTAGATAAAGGATGAGATTTTAAAGTGGAGTGTGGGATAAAGGATTCCATTCCTGCAAGAATAATTTCACTCACATGATCTGAGCAAATGTTGACATCAGAAGGTTTGAAACAATAATCCGACCAAGGAAAAGAAGAAAAGAAGTCTCACAGGTCATCCCATTTTGCATTCTTGTAATGCCAAACAACACGAGGTTGGGAATAGCTATGAGATAAAGGTTCCATTGGAGAAGAGACAATCACCAAGTTGTGATCTGAAGTGCCTAAAGGACCTCTCACTTCAACCGTGTGAAGGGGACTTAGAAGGGTTGTTTGTGAGAAAAAGATCAATTGGCTGTATGAATAGGATTGTCCGGTATTCTTGTAGTTAAATGAACAATCTGTGCAAGGTCATTAGTAATTGCAAAAGCCTCAGCATCTCGACCAGCTGGGTCGGTGTGACTAGAAAACGGAAGCCAGCTGGAGTTGTGAACATTAAAATCACCAAGGAAAATTACCTCACTGTTAGGAAAGTTGGACTGGAGAAAGGCAAGTTGCAAAGAGAGCAAGTCAAAGAGCTCTAAGTGATTAGTGGAGTTGGGAGAATGGTAGAGACAACAGATGAATTTGACACAATGAGGTAGAAAGATTTTAAGCCAGAGAAGATCAAAGAGAGGAGATTCCAAATTGGCAAGTCTCTAACAGGGAATATCAGAACGGACATATGCACAAGTACCACCTTTGAGACGAAAGGAATCATACAGCGAATAATTTGGACATCTGAGATGAGCAGTAGTTGAATCAACCGATAACTGAGATTCTGTCAGAAAAAGTACATGGGGTTTGGCAGACTGCAAGTGGAAATGGACATCGTTGAGATTAGAATTGAGACCACGTATATTTGTGAAATGAATTAGGAAGTGCTTGGGAAGTTTAGATCTTTTTGCAGATAAGCTTGCTCTGTTAGTTTGACAATTCATGGTATATTCAATAGTAAGAAAAAGTGGGTGGGACATGCTGTATGAAGTAATGAAATTTTTGGATATGGCATACACATGGTAAGAATATACCCTGATCCTTGACCTAATGTGGCCTCGACAATGCCCCCCGTATACACACTACTCAGACTCCCTCCAGTCACTATCTGGCAGAGAAGATGTAGCAAGATTATACACTAGCTGATCCGGAATCCTCCTAGAGAGTTACCAATAGGTTCGGTCCGGTGTACTAACTAGCGGCCGGTCTGCGAACACTGTTTTAGAGCTGTACCCTCGAAATGTAAGGAATATTGGATCTCGCCACGATGTTCATCATAACCTCAAAAGCCATCAGTCATACTACATGATGGAAGAGATAGGGAAGGGTTGATCGAAACTTCGCTCTAGAGACTAAACATGGGTTCCACCACTTCAAGCCTCCAATAAGCAAAGTGGTGGTATTGCACCGGTTGATGAGAGTCATCTACCACCTATTATTGCCTGGTAACATAGAGGGGTGGCATTCCTCCATGTGGTGTGTCACCCGAATATCAGTTCTATCAGCGTTTTAGACTCCCAGGTAGCAAGTACAGCTTGTCTGGCATATCTGAGAGAATGTCTGTGACAACCTCAAGGACTCAAGGATCAGAAAACAATGCTGGTACTTGTTGAATACCAGCAGTGTTTTCTGAACCACAGGGTTCCATATCAGTAAATTATTAGCTGAGTTTTCCAAACATTGTGAGATACCAGCTCACTTCACAGTGTTCACATTCCATGTGAGCATGCGTTTCAACAAAATGTCACCGAGAAAGAGAACATCATCACGGCAGTACAGTGCAATCCTCGTGCTAGTAAGTGAAGGATATCCACATGCCATGTACATGACAACATTCTCTTGATCAACCAAAGTAACAGTGGAACAGAAAGGAATGACACTGCTATGCATATGTTTTGTCAGACTACGTTCAATGAAGGTCATGCAAGCACATGAGTTACTAGTGCAATTGCAATGGATGGTGTAGGAATTAAATCTGGGTCTCATCAAGCACTCAGAAGCCCACCTTAATATTACAGCTATCTGGCTGCAACATTAAAGTGGATAGCTGACTTCTTTTCAGGTATTACCTCTTTGTCTTGAAAATGGATATAAACTAAGGGGATATATATATATATATATTGGGGAAAAAAAAATAGAATATGCTGTTTCTTGATTA
Source organism: Mastigoproctus giganteus (assembly GCF_048544385.1). Taxonomy (NCBI): domain Eukaryota; kingdom Metazoa; phylum Arthropoda; class Arachnida; order Uropygi; family Thelyphonidae; genus Mastigoproctus; species Mastigoproctus giganteus. The sequence continues at coordinate 24,984,980 of NC_143584.1, read as the reverse complement.
CCAAGAAAGATAAACTGTTGAATGGACCATTCTTCTTTGAAGAATGTTTGACCACTGGTTTGAAAACTTTCATGTTTTGTGATATGTCACCACACTGTCATAATTAGCCTTTAGGAATGGAATGCAGTCACACCACAGCTTCCATTCACAATGGTGCTCCAGCCCAATATTGAGCAACCTGTAAACCATGGCAGCCTTTGCCACTAAATGGCTACTTGTCAGACATTATCCACATGAATTTCCTTCTCCATGCGCAGATCCCCAACTGCTTAATGCCATAAGACAAGGGTCAGTAACCTGCGGCTTGCGAGCCACGTGCAGCTCTTTGAACATATAACTGTGGCTCTTAAACTTTGTCCACATCTGCAGCAAGCAACGTATTTCTGTGTGCAAATATTTTCGAACATGAACTATATTAAAAATAAACAAAGAACCCATCTAAAAACAATGTGAGTCTCTCTGCATGTTTAAAGATGAAAATTGCAGCATACTCGCCTGATGTTGAGAGACTCGCTCAAGAATTTCAGCAGCAAAAGTCACATTAATTTGTACCTAGTTGGATGTTTGTTATGTTTTTTGCAGTATTAATAAATAATATTTAAAAAATATATATATTTTTTAATGGAACTCCTTCCCATTCAATTCCATTTCTTAAAAAACTCTTCCCCCCCCATCCCAGCTTTGACTGAGGTGCGGCTCTTCGGATCCTTTTTTTTTTTTTTTTTTTTTTTTTTTTTTTAATCAAAAATGGCTCTTCACTCAAAAAAGGTTGCTGACCACTTAAATTTTCTTAAAAGTGTCAGCATTTCAATTTTTAGTTTAAAATGAGTTTGTTTCTAATAGACTGTGTATATACGTCGATGAGCCAAAACATTATGACCACCGAGTTGTTATGCAAATCAAAGCAACTGCAGGTGAACCCTGCCTTGTGCATGGGTCGGGACATGGTATAAAAAACACCTGATACTGAGCTCTGTTAATCAGTGTTACTCTTGTTCGTCAGATGGGAAAGGCAGCAGACTTAAGGGAGTTTGACAAAGGCCAAATTGTAATGGCCAGACAACTTTGTCAGAGCATATCTGAAACGGCACAGCTAGTGGGGTGCTCATGGTCAGCTGTGGCTAGTACCTGTCGAAAGTGGTCTGACGAGGTCGTCTAACCACATCGATGAGCTGTGGTTGGATGACTACAGCTCATCGATGCTCGAGGTGAGCGAAGGCTCTCCCGGATGGTACTTGGCAACAGAAGGGCGACTGTGGTGCAACTAGCTGGTAATTGGAATGCTGGTGACAGGAGTAATGTGTCACGACACACAGTACATTGAATCCCGCTGAAAATGGTGCTGCTCCAAGTGCCCATGCTAACCATGGTTCACCGGAGACAGCACCTACAATGGGCACACGACATTGAAACTGGACCTTGAGTGATTGGAAGAAGGTCATCTGGCCTGATGAATCGTGTTTCCTTTTCCTTTTGCACCATGTGGACAGCCAGGTACATGTACATCATTTACCTGGGGAAGTGATGGCGCCTGGATGCACTGTGGGACGAAAACAAGCCAGTGGCGGCAGAGTCATGCTTTGGGCGATGTTCTGCTGGGATACCCTGGGTCCAGTCATCCATGTGCCAGGCACTCTGACATCTACCACCTACCTAAACATCATTGCTGACCAGGTACACGCTTTCGTGGCAACGATCTTCCCCTCTGGCGGTGCTGTTTTTCAGTAGGATAATGCACCATACCACACCACTCAGATTGTTCAGGACTGGTTCGCAGAACATGAGGAAGACTTCCAGGTATTGCCCCGGCCTCCAAATTTCCCAGACATCAATCCCATCGAGCATCTGTGGTTTGTGTTGGAACAGTAGCTTCGATCTGCGGCATCTCAACCACGGACCTTACAGGAGTTAAAAGGATCTGCTGGTTACGTGTTGGTACCAGATACCACAAGACACATTTAGAAATCTATAGCGTCCATGCCTCACCAGGTATGAGCTGTTTTGGCTGCACGTGGAGGACCAGCATATTAGTTAGGTGGTTATAATGTTTTGGCTCATCGGTGTATATATGCCTATGATGGAAAGTGTTAAAATTTTATATTGCGCAGTCTGGAGTCATTTTTATGTATATATAGCAAGCACTTTGGTTAACAGAAATATATTATACATATATTTTGTTTTAAAGAACCGTATCTCAGGACTTCCAGAAAGCTCTTTTTCATGCAGCTCACCAAAAAGTGGCTCAAGATAATCGTTTAGTGAATGAAGTTGCAGAAACTGTAGATTCTAATGAAGAGGTTGTTCTCATGTTATCTCGCTGTCTACCTCATATTGTGCCGAATGTTCTCTTAGCAAAAAGAGAAGTAAGTAAATATCTGCCCATCCCATTATTTTACACAAAGAATGTGTTTTCTGTTACTGTGCAATATTTTAATATAATTATTTACAAATAAATATCATAATATTATAGATGTTCTCTTCATAGACACTGCTGGAGAAGGAGAAAATTTTTGTATCCAAGATGAATTCTTTATCTTAGATGCCAGGTTATTTCCGTCCCCCCCCACCCTACTGAATTTATTTACATATCTTTCAAAGTCTAAATTTTTAAATAAATATGAAAAAAAAAAAGAAAAAAAAGAGAAAAATTGGTTTATTTTGTTTTTGCCATTCCTAATATTCATCATAGCTCTCTATTGCATCAGTATCACTAGATTCACATAACTTATTGATTGAGTTGATTATCTGACCACCTTCTGTAGTCTTCACTTTTGACCATTTTATAGTAGAAAGCACTGCTGAATGATTAACGGCAGTGCTTTTTTTGGGACGGTACGGCGTACCGGCACCTTTATTAACAGTGACGTGTGACATTTGGACAGTGCACTCCGAAATTTGTAATATTTCGTAAATTTTTTTTGCATGTTTACCTATTATTCAAATAAGTTTAAAATTATTTAACTAAATTTGCAATTTTTACTGACTATTGTTAAGATATTTTCTATATAAAACAGTATAACCATTTTTATACCTCTAAATTACTCGGTCGAACCTCTGTTTAACGAAGTCCTTTTATAGCGAATCATTTTGAATTCCCCTTGGAAGTTACATTTAAAATAGTTTCCTTTGAGTGAAGAAAATTTTCATATAGCGAACAGATTAGGATAGAATTAACTTGGTATGCACTGTTCACATTTCTGGCCTTCAGGCAATTTAGACAATTAATGCTGCTGTGCGAATTAAGAGAGCTTAAAGGGTTAGTGGTACCTGGTAAAATCTATCCGACCACCTGTCCCACATATGGAGAAGTCGCGCAGGTCAACAGTGAACAGATCAAGGGGCATTCCCAATGGGCTCTGGTCCACCTTCTACTGCAGTGGTGTCCAAAGACAGTTTCAAAAAAAAAAAAAAAAATCAAATTTAAGCACTAGTAACAATATTGGTGATGAGAGAAGGAAAACGAAGACGACGAAGGTATTAAATCTTCTAAACATGAATTGTTGGCATTTGGTGAAAATTAAATTAGAAAATTATCAATTAGGTTTCAGTTAAGTGAAAGATACAATTCGTGGATTTTGGGAATACTTAATTGTATCATTCAACTGGTTTCAGAAGAATGGAAGCATTTGATGGACGCTCTGAGTACGATACCAATTTCATTGAGTGAATGAGGATTTTCACAAATTAATCTAATCGCCAGCTGAACCAGCTTAACACTTTGTTGATGACAAAAACAGTTTCTTCCCTACTGTTTCTTAAAATTGTAGGCCCACCACTGACCCGCTTTGGTCCAGCAAAATATGTCGATTCATGGCTGCTCCGGAAAGGTCATTCAGCAACAGACACACACAAAGAGGAAGAAAAGAAGTTGGCATAGGGTGTCAGATGAGAACTTAATAAAAATTTGGAATATTCTACAAAAACTTTATTATGAAATTATTTTTACTTCCGTTATTTATTTTTACTTATTATTTTTAGGGTCTGTAGTCTAACGAAGGACTCTTATTATAATGTCACTGGGTTGTCTGTCCATCCGTCTATCACAGCATTGTATCTCCGGAACCTATTGACTTGAAATTTTGCATGGGTTTGTACATCGTGTGGCCAACATAACGCCATATTGATCGTTGTTGACAAAAATTTGTCTGAGAAATGGGGGGATAAATGTTGGGTGACAAAAGTGTTGTCGACAACCTATAGCTAATTATACACGGTTGGAAAGAGCTCAACGAGTAGATTTAAAATATAATTTTTTAAAATATTTTAAAAATTAAAGATGGCCGCCAGACAGGAAACAGAGTAATTTTTGTGTCCCCCCCCTCCATTTTCATCGCTAATGGAGCTAAACATTTAAAAATCACATTTGCTATGCGTTATTCTGTGCTTATCAAGAGAACACTATTCCGACTGATATCTATCATTTAGTTTTGTGTTAAAATTAAAAAACAATTTTTTATTGCACTTCGACAGCGCGCTTCTTTGTACTAAGTAACACTCCTTTTGGTGAAGTAAAGGTTGCTAAATAGTTGGTTAATAATTCTATAAAGGTCATTTATAAATTTTGCATCGAGAAGTATTTTTTAACAATTTTCAAAGCTGGAGTTGTCCCGGCAAGGAGATACTCAGAGAGCCAGTGTTGAGGTCACGATGGTGGGGAAGCGCCTGCACGGAGTCTTGCACAGCTCTCACCTGCCATTCGCTTCTCCCCAAGACTTGAATCGCTTCTCCAGGAAGAAGTCGGAGTTGCTTTTCCCACCCTTGTCATTCACAACTGGAAAGACTCAAATAGACAATGTTTTTGTTAGTTTCTCAGTTTTAGGCCAAGCCAGGGTACTAGAAACTTTTTTTCAGTTAACATAAAGATCTCTATTTGAGATACTACACTAATGACCATTCGTGACTACGGACCCTTCATCCTGAGTGATGATGGGCACTCAGGATCGGTCCAATTTATTTACTTATTTTACTCACATTTTACTTATTTATTTAATATACTTGAATAATAAATTTATGCTTAATAAACTGTGTTAATATACTAAATTTGTTCTTATTCCAAAAACATTACTACTAAAGTAACAATATCAAAAAAAAAAAAAAAAAAAAAATTTCATATCCTTTTAATTTTCAATTTTTCCTGATAGCAAAGAATGAGTACTGGCACCTATTGTTTTACAAAAAAAAAGCACTGACTAACGGTAATATAATTTTGCATATCATATTATGCAGTGGTGATCTGTCATCACATACACGATAAATTCAACCTTTTGAAGCAAGCCACCTCTTGTTCATTTGTTATAATACAGCATAATGGTTGCATATACACACTGCTTCTCCATAACTTTTTCATCAGTGTTTCTGTTCTGTTGATCAGACATTCCAACAGGTTGCCAAAAAAAAGTAACATTCTACCCCACCGTTGAGCTTTATGATGTATGATTACCGCCATTATAGTCTATAATTGACATAACTCAAAAGATCACTGTTGAATATAATTTAAATAGTTAATTCTGGACAGAACTGACTCTAGACTCCATGATGCCTTGTGCAGCAATCCTTCGTTAGAGGCCCTACCTCTCCATTGTGGTTTTGTAAGTTTTTCTGACTTCTGATTTTTGTCACATACAGTGCATACACTAAAGCCAAAAAGTAGTGCAAAATTGCAAGATGGGGAAGATCTCTATGTTTGCTCGTCTACTGTCAGGTCGAGAATTGAATATCTGTGTTGTATCTGTCAGTTATAAGTTTCCCATTAATAATGCTTAATATTTCTACCATATTGGAAGGTGTGCTCAACACATTTGCACCTAAAAGGCTAGCATATTTGCTCCATCTTTTTGTGTTTAATTTCCTAGTTATTAGCAGTTAGATAGTATGAACCAGAGTTGTAATGCTCAATATGTTCTACGTTGATATCAATATTTGTAAAATAATAAGAGAAGTTTACCTCAATATGGTAGTACATAGAACATTTCCGTATGATACTCTCCAGAAATTAAAACGAAAAAATCGAAAGACTTACATTAGAATAACAAATAATTTAAAAAATAATTAAAAATCAATTTAACAAAATAAAACTCAATTAAACACAATTAAAAATCATTTTAATGCAATTAAAAATTAAGAAAATTAATTAAAAGAATTTAACGAAAAAAATTGCAAAATGATTTTCCTTCCTGAAGTTGACAACGCTTTTCGACCATATGTCATGATCACAGGAATGAAAATTACTGAATAGGGGTGAGTATGAAACTTAAATAGGGATTATTTGTCTTTGTGCGTGCGTGTAAAAGCCTATGAATCGGAGATGAGATATGGCCAATGAACATTAACAGAATTTTTGTGTAATTTAATTTCATACGGAAGTGTTCTATGTACTATATTGAGGTAAACTTCTCTTATTATTTTAAAAATATAGTTATTAGCAGTGTAATGTTAATATGCCAAAATTTGTTTTTCAGTATTTTTATTTTGGGCCCCTAGGTTGTGGATCAAAGTGAGTATTTTTTCCATTCTCCATGTTGTTTTCATGTTTGAGACTTTCTCCTTTAGTGCAAACAAAAAGTTAGTAGCATTCCTTTGCTGTCAGTCATCGTGGCTACAGCTCTTATCCAATTTGCTTGCAAATTCTCCAGCTACAGAGGAAATAAAGAGTGGGAAACCAAAAGAGAAACCCAAACTTAACTGCAACAAAAGTCACAAGTCCTGTTAATTGCTCTCTTCTCCTGACTGAATTAGAATGAAAAATTGCTACCTAAATTACCAACAGAATCACATGATAATTACATAGCTTTTGGCTGCTGCATTTTAGCTGTGGTGCTTTTAATTGCATGGTTTTGTCTCCTGAAAAACTCCAGGTTTTATTTTTTATTTTTTTTGTCTAAAAGTTAAACTGACCAAAGACATACAGTTACAGCAGAATATAACAGTCATAGTTTTTATTAATAAATTGCAGAAAATCATGAATACTCTATCTTCCATGCCTGCATTGAAGGTGATCCACCTGGGCCAGAATACAGATGTATGCTTTCAGAATTTGAGTCCCTATCAGATAACAAATGCATGTTCTATAGTATTCTGTTCAAATGACACCTTATGTTTGCCCACAAAAATAATATTGTAGCACTATTAAAAACTAAGAAATTAAAGGAGTTCATTGTTATAACCTGTCTTTATCATTTAATTTTACATTTATGTTTACAGTTACATTTTTTGTAACTAAATAGTTACAAAAAATGTCGCAACAGTGGTTTTAGTTTTCACAGCTGAGAAAATACTTAAACATCTTGAAACAGTTGTCATAAAGTTGTCAAAATTTGTTAACTAATGGGAACCATTATTCAGTTTTTTTAAACAATAAGGTGGTCACTCAGAAACCTTCACTTGTGTTAGTGTCTTAATTTAAACCAAATTCTAATCAAAGTGTGAGCAAAATGCAATGGAGTTTAACTTTGAAAAAGAAAGGCATGGGAAGAATGAAAAGAAGAGGAAATAAGATTCTGGCTACAAGCCTAATTCTGATAGGAGAAATTGTTGTTACAAGTTACAATAGGGAACAGCCAATTTTTAAAAATCAAAATCCTTATTCTAAGTTTTTCATGTTTCTTTTTATTTGAAGAAGGCATTCTGTATTTTTCCCTTTAGTATATCTCTTAATGGTAATGGAGAGAGAGAGAGAGAGAGAGAGAGAGAGAGAGAGAGAGAGAGAGAGAGAGAGAGAGAGAGAGAGAGATCAAATTTTCAAAATTTTTACAACTTTTTTTTTTTTTAACGAAGACCAAAAGCATGAAAGGTATTAGAAGCTATAGTATTTACTACCACATGTGGGTTGTACATTGAGAAGATACTTGTGTTGACATTAGACTTGAATTTTTGTAGATTGTGATTAGAAAAACTGTGAAGGGGGAGTTGTTCCAGAAACTGGAAGCTGAAGGAATAAATGAGGAAGAAGAAAAATTGGTTCTATGAGTTTGAAGTAGGACAATAAAAGAATGCCGACTGGTTTGGAAGATAGAGGGGGGGAATTACAGAAGCCAGCGGAAGAATGAAAACAGTACCCATGGAAATACCTATAGAAAATGCATGCATCAGAAACAAAACGTCTACGAGACAAACTGCCCTCTTATGAATGGAATCTAGAAGCCTGAGAGAAGTTATGGGGGCACTGCCCCAGATGTGGGGACAGTATTCCATGGTAGGGCAGATTTGAGATTTGTACAGAGTTAGTAGCTGTTTAGAAGAAAAGTAACACTGAGAGCAAAAGTTAAAACCCAGACTTTTTAGATACAAAGGAAACAATATGGTAATGCGCTTATGCAAAGAGAGAGAGAGAGATTAGAAATCATGGTAATCCCTAGTAGAGATATGTGATCTTGTCTAGAAATCTGAGTATTATCGAAGATAAGCATAGGAGCAGGCAGAAGAATCGTTTTTGCAAAATATAAGAGAGGACTGAGTTTTAGAACAATTGATATTAAGTTGTTTGCCCATTGGAGAAGGCTGTGGAGATCTGCATTTAAGGAATTGGTGGTGGCTATTCAAGAAGTTGAAGCTCTTTGTGCAGGGCAAGGTTTCTTAAACTGGAAGGTGGAATGCAATATTCTGTCATCGGTAAAACTGTAGATAGGATCCAGCCAATGGAAGAAGGTCATTAACATAAAAGTGGAAAAGAGTGGGTGAAAGAACTGAACCTTGGGGAGCATCAGTGAAGAAGTTAGAAGACAGAGAACAGTCTACTATCACCTGCAGTGAGTGATTAGAGAGAAAAAAAATAGATACCCAATTACAGAAAACAGTTGGCAGTCCACAAGATGGAAGCCTATTTAAAAGAACTTTATGCCAAATGATCAAAAGCCTTTGAAATGACAAGAGCAACTGCTTGTGTTTCACCAAACTCTTCTATTGAATTTTTCCATAGATGGGTAACTTAAGCCAGTATATCTCCAGTGGATCGACACTGACAGAATCTATATTGGTAATCATTGATCAAATGGAAGGTTTCTAAGTAATATAGGAGTTGGCACGTGGATTACAAATGGATTAATGGGTCTCTCTATTACTTTAGAAAGAGTAGAAGTAAGTGCAATTGGACAATAATTGGATGGATGGTTGGGATTTGTCACCTTTTTAGGAGCTGGCTGGTTATGAGCAAATTTCCAAGCAGAAGGAAAAACATTTGTGGAATAAGAAAGTGTAAAAAGGTGAAAAAGTGACAAAACCTGTGCTCAGGAGCACAGGTTTTGAGAACAAGAGAATAAATACCATTAGGACCTGGGACTTTCTTGGCATCAAGATTGTTCAAAATTCTTCTGACATCTTTTTGAGGGAAGACCACAGGAGGCATTGAGTGGAGTGTACTGGGAATGGTACCAGATGGTTTACCAAGATCATTAATACAAGAGTTAGAATAAAAGTAGGATGCAAGCAAGTCAGCTCTATCTTTAGCTAAGGTGGCAGTAGAACCTTCATGTTTTAACAGAGGTGGGAGTACAGATGGATAAAAGTTGCAGTCAATAGCTTTGTTTGTTTGTTTGTTATTTGGTTTCTAGGAGCATTAGCAACTAAGGCCATATTGCTCCGGGATATGCGGTGGTCATTCCCTGACCTTTCCGCATCCTCTGTATTTGGTGGTTACGGGCTCGAACCCCGGTCTAATCAAGAAGTGTGTGCTACGCACTGCTGCTCCTTCCCACCTGGCTATGGAGGTGCCTCAATAGCTTTGGCAATAAACCAGAATTCTCAATTATCATTTGGGCAAGAAGCAAGTTTTCTACTCTTAGCTTGTTCAAAATTTAATTTGGACTGATTAATAACTGCTTTGGTGTAGGCAGAAAATGAACCTGGAGATTTGGATGTAGCCAGTTATGATATGTAACATTCTTATCTTGAGCAGCCCTAGCACATTTATTGAAAATCGAGATTTAGATAAAGAACAAGATTTTAAGGCAGAGTATGTAATAAAGGATTTCATCCGTACAAGAATAATTTCACTGACACGATCTGAGCAAACATTGACATAAGAAGATTTAAAACAGTAATCCAACCAAGGAAAAGAATAGAAATCTTGCAGTTCATCCTATTTTGTATTCTAGTGTAGCTAAAAGAAATTGCCCATTGCTTAAAATTCATTAGCACTTCATTCAGAACCAAAATATTAAATAATGATTTAATTTTAATCTTATTAGTTTTTTATTTTTTAAGTTTTTAGTTTTTAATTTAAATAGTTGCTAATAAAATATTGAACTTAAAAACACATACGAAGAAAAATAAAATCATTTTCTTCTCATCAATTACAGAGAGCAAAATGTTTAGTGAATGACATTGATGTGCAAGTTGTTCTTCAGTCTGTTTCTTTGTGGAATTATTTCACTACAATCAGCCTCTGAAGGTTGATCAAATAAAGGATACAAGAAATAAAAGTTCAGAAGAATTAATAACCTTTAAGATTGATAATGTGATTTTATTTATTTTATTTTACATTATGAAACTGAAATTTGTTAGTGTTATGTGCATAATGTACTGTTGATGTGATATTGTTAGTTGTCTGAATAATTAGGTAGTTTGTTGATATGTGGCATAAAATTTAATGATGTTTAGCATAGAAATTAAAATAATAAGAAAGAGAAAAATTCACTTACCTTTGTATGAAAATGTTGTTTTTGCAGTTATTTTCAACATTCCAAAGACATTTAATATAACATCTTTGGAATATTACAAAATAACTGAGGCAGAACATGGTCATCTAAGTGGCAATTATTACATCAAAATATATGACTGAGAATAGCCTCAAACTAGAAAAGTTAGCTTATTGATTTTATCTGAGAACTTGCATTACTGTTCATGATGAAAGACACTTAATGCTGAAAACATATTTGTTAATTTTTAGCTTGAAATAAAGTGAAATAAAATAGAGAATGCTGGAATGGTTGTTTAGTATGACATTTGCTATCTGCATAACTGCCAACTCTCCAGATGTAACTGCCAACAGAATCAGTCTATTTGATCCTTCTCTGTCTCATTCTCACAGTATTCTGGTCTCATCATGGTGACAAAATGTTGCTCTGTCTTTTTTGAAAAAAATTATAAATTTTTTTTTCATAAGTTTTTTTAAGACTTTCTTTCCAAACGCACAAAAAAATTAATAAATAAACTGCATTAAAATTGGACTTCTAAAAAAATTTTGTGAATTTCTTTTTATTTCCATTAATGAATTGGCTGTTATGTGCTGTGGGAAATAATAGCATTATTTTCTGTTATGCAATCATTTCTTACTGTAGTGTGAAGCTAATTAACAATGTCTTTCAGTTAGATATCAAAGAAATACAGTGTAAAATTTGAGAACACATAATATGCACAATTTTCCATGTAACATCTGAAAAAGGTAAAATTTGTCTTGTGTAATGTATAATGTATATATAAGTGAATTTTCAATTTCAAGCAGTGGGAAATGTGATGTAATCAGACATTTGCAAAACAAATAAGCATAATGACAGTGCGCAATGAGAAAGAAATGCAAAATCAGATGTTGCATTTTGTGGTGATGATTATGTTATGTATGCCAAATGTTTATTTTCATCTTCCTCTGAGTAATGCTGATCATGCAGGTGCATTGTTTAGTAATATGTTTGAATAACAGAAAAAATTGTTTCGATAGCAGAAAAACGTTGTGGAATAACAAAAACAGTAGGCATTGTCAATGCAATTGCACAGATAGGAAAAGAAGAGGTAGTGATGGCTCTCAAAAATGTGCCATTTTTGATTGCTACAGATGGCAGTAACCAAAGTGATTCCAACTTGCATCCCATTGTGTTGAACTTTTGTTTTAAAAAAAGTCACATCTTAAACAGCTTCTCTTACTGGGAGTACTGGATGGTAACTGTACAGGGAGTACAACATTGGACACCTTAACAACTTAAAAGCATGTGGGATTCCTTCAAAAACTGCCAAGCTTAGTAGAGTCTGTCCTCGTATAGCACGATAGTTGCGTTCCTAGAAATCCTCGTGCAATGCAAAATCGTGCAATATAAACAACAGGCCCTATGGGAAAAGTAGGGTTAGGTGCCGACCACCCAAGATTGAACACACATTTGGAACCAAAACATTACCAAACACAATAAATCGGATAATTTTAATCGTTATAAAATACTTACGTATTTTATAACGATTAAAATACGTAATAAAAATAATATTATATCATAATAAAGTATTTTTAGTATTTTTTAATACTAAAAAAGTATTTTTACGGATAAAATACGTATTTTATTCGTAAAAAAATTATTATATCAAATAAAATAGTCGTAATAAAATACGTATTTTATAATACGTAAGTATAAATTATAATACGTAAGTCGTAATAAAATATTGCTAATGCTTTTGCTTCTATCGTAAGCAAACTTGCTTTTTGTTTGATTTTCTATCCAAAGAGATGACAGCCGTTCCATCTCTTCCAATTCTCTGTGTCTTAATCTAATGGATTTTAATTACACTTTGAGTTGTTCCCGCTATGAAAGTTGTTTTTATTTTCTCTGCATTCTTTGTAATTCTCGGCGTTGCCTCATTTAGGTCTGCAGCACGTGCAATATCACATGGTCTTTCATTTCGCTCAAAGCGTTTCACAATTTCGTATTTTTTCTCTATCGACAGAAGCGGACTGGCCATAAGCCTTACGGGGGAAACCGCGGTGGGCCGGGGGTTGGTGTGATTTTGGCCATAAACCGTAGTATGAGGCCACTACAAATTTTCCCGGGTAAGAATTTTTGACCCAGTCCGCCTCTGTTTATCGATATTGCTTCTTTTTTTTTCTCTCTGAATCTGCAGTGTCTTAGCCAGGACGCTTCCTTTTCACACCTTTTAAGTATTTTACTAATTTTTAGGGAATAAAGCACAATTACAAACGAGGTGGCACGCTTGACACAGAAACAAAGCTGCGCGCGTGTAGCAACTGAATAAACAACACCGTAAAGGCCGAGATACACTATTAATTAACACCTCGCATTTTACTAAAGCACATTTTTGGAGGTTACTACCATAAAACAATAAAAACAATTTCCAGTTGCATTTCTGCTAGTGGAATCTGTTATAAACTGGTAGTAAACTCCATCTAATTGCATTTGCGATTATATCGATAGCTGGAATTGTGTTGGTTTTTACGTTATTATGGTGAAATGTGTTTCCCCTTCACTGATATAAAACACATAAATACATTTTCAGAATCTTCTTCGTTCCTATCGTGTTGCGTTCAGTTGGGGTGATTCCGCATTCGACTGCCATTTCTTGTAAACACAAAGGCGAATCGTGTATAAGCGAATTCGGTTCGTGTTATATAAGATAACGTTCCCCTATTTATAAATCGTGTATGATCGAATTCGTGTAATGCAAACACGTGTTATACGAGGACCGACTGTATTAATAAATAATGCACCTGTAGTAGGCCTAAAAACTGAAGTAGCAAGGGTATTAAAAGAGGAGATTGAGTTACTTGGTGGTAATAGGCTGCCCTTTTTATCTTATTAATTTGTGTGTTGAAAAGGGATCTGCATGCCTTCTTGTGAAAATGGATGAATACTTTTAGAAATTTACTACTATCTAGAAATCAGTGCTAAAAGCAAAAAATGGATTTAAACAATTTCAACTAATGCATGCCACTGAAATAAAAAAGATTTTGAAGCATGTGTGTACATGTTGGCTGTCTTTGGCAGGTCTGAATTTGACATATCTATTCAAACTCTGAGTTACCAAATTGAACCAAAGGTTTTGAAAGAAGTCAAATTGATGAACTCAAAAGAATTTTTGAATTAAACTTCTGGTAAAAGCAACCCTAAACAGGCTAAGCAAGCCGATAATTCAATGCATATTATCCTCACTTGTGCAGAAAGCCTGTTCATTTTCTCTCTTCTGGCTTGAATAAAGCAATTTGCTTGTTTCTTTTAATGTAACTCACATCTGTGTACTGAGGTCATTATTCCTAATTATGTTGAAGAATGTTATATGCAAATTTATTTTGCCAACAGTTTTCAGATTTTACATTTTGGAAATTGATTACCATAGCAGACTAAACTAGAAGAATGATTCTTAGTCATAGCATTTCTTCTGCCAAAGTTGGGGAGAGTCTGAAACAAGAGAAGATTCTGTTCTTTTGCTCATTGAGGAAGTGGCATCTAACTACATGGTGCACAAATTACAAGGCTGCATGTAACTACATGGTGCACAAGTTCCCAGCCGACCAGGCTAGCCAGGTGGGTAAAGTGCCTGCCTGGCAACCCAAAGGTCACGGGTTCGAATCCCGCCTCAGGCTTGGATCAGAGTAAAATGTAAAAACTTTGAGAGGTGCATTATGGCCACAGAAGTCGATGTGCCAACAACTAAAAAAAAAAAAGTTCCCAATTAAAAATTCCATCAGATTGGCAGTGCATCCTTTTCACATTAAAATTTTTTTTTGTGGACAAGTTTACAGTACTTATGCACAAAATTTGGTGTCATTAAAAATAAAGATGAAGCAACAAATGTTTTGCAGCATTAGATTTGTCATTTCATTTTCAGTGTAGAAACCAACCAGAGACTATTATGAAAGAAGAAAGAATTGATGTACAGTGGTGCCTGGTTGGTAAAATAAGTGTACAAGGAAGCTTGAAATGTTAATAGATTAGAGATCTATTAATGTTAATAGATCCAACGTTACACTTGGCATTTTAACAATTCCTCATATCTCTGAGGAGTGTGAGAGATTATTCAGCTAGGTTAAAAAAACAAAACTGGCTTCAGATCTCTTTCTAGTGAAGCTTTGGAAATGCTCCTGACAGCCAATTCCATACAGCAGGACCATTATTATGAAAAAAAAAAAATTGACTCCCCATTTCTGAAGGTGGCTGATCTTTCTTGAAGCAATCAAAATCAGTGGATATCTAATAGAATATCTAAGCAGAAATATACAGCAGAAAAATGTTTGGTAAGCCAATGTGTAAAAACATACTGTACTATTAAACAAACATGTCTGCATTTTAATATAAAATGTGTATTTTGCCACTGAAATTAATTCCTAGTGGTGTAGTGTGGACTTCTAAAGAAACCTCCCACTTTTTCTAAAAAGTCTCCTGTTTTCCTCTTGCTTACAAATTCCTCATGTCCAGCTTATTGAAAGTGAAATGTTGGCATCTATGTATCTGCGATAAAAGTGATGATCAGATGGTTGTGGTGCTTTATATGTGATATGTGACAAAGTGTCAATAGTAGATGTTATTTATGTCATTTTTGGAAAGAATATTAAGGCATAATTTCCTGCATTATGAAGTTATTGTCAACATTAGTTAGATTAATGGGTTTATGCTGCTCTTTGTAAGAATTGTCTTTTATATGCAGAAGCACAAACATATTCCCTGACTAACAGATGAGTTGTTAAAATATGCATTCAAACTTGCCTCAGTGCAGTTTATAACGTGCATATATGCAAATATATCGTATCAAATTTCTAAAGAATATAAGAAAACATCAGCCTTTTACACAATCAAGTTTTTTTTAATGTGAACATAGTTATAAATTCTCATCACATAATGCAATGTGGAATTGTTTTCTCTTGAACTAGTTTACGGAAGCAGGAACTAAACTGATAAGGTTCAAACAAATAATAAGCTAGGATCCTAAACTAGGCAAAGTAATAGCAGTTAAATGGTTGGTATAGTCCTACATAGGATGTCAAGATAAAATTTATTTAGATATTCAGAAATTTATTTTGATATATATTGGTGTTAAGAAAATTAGCAGTGAAAAGAAAGACTGGTAATTATTAATTTGAGGATGATTGTGTTCTCCTGCGCTCACCAGGTTCAAGTTTAATTTGCAGAAAAACATGTTTTATATACATTTAAGCGGGTGGGTTGACAAATTATTTATTATATTTTAATTTGTGTGCAGTTTTATATTATAAATTATAACAGAATATTTTTGAACTACATCATTGTATCATAAGTAGAATGTGATATTTTTATAAGTTTTACTTTAATAATGGTGATTGCATGACTCAGGCAGGAATGACTGCAGCAATTCCATTATGTATCATAAGACTACACCTAAAAAAAAAAGGGTCCAAAGATGGGTAACTTGCCTGGTGAGATCAGTAAAAGGGCGTCCACATGAGGAAAGACTTCGAATATGTAGGTTGCAGAGCTTGGAAACTAGGCACTTTAGAGGAGGCTTGATTGAGGTGTTAAGACTCTGAGAGGCATAAGTAAAATGAATGAGTCCTCAAATAGGCCTCTGAGGTTGGGTATATTCATATTACGTTCTTAGCGTTTTTTTCACCAACCTTTCATGGAATAAAATAAAATTAAAACAAAACAAATCTTGATAACTATATTTACAATAACCTGTATTTACAAAATTAATATACGTATTACAATATTAAAAGTATTAAAACACAAGATTAAAATGCATTAAAATATACTAAGTTAAAAGCGATAAAATCCCGTAGCTTTCAAAGGCTCCAGCCTTCTTCTTCAGCAGTACTCTCTATTATTCAGTACACCTTTAAATATCAGCAGGGTAATGGTAGGCATCACATGTTTCCATTCTCACGTGTTCCGCTCTCTTGCATTGTGGAACCGGAAGTGGCTCGAACGGAAGTCGTACGGAACCGTTCATCCTTTTTTAGGATAATAGTCTCTAAAAGGGGGTGAATCCGTACACCCCTATCCCTATTAATGTTGGTTGTAGAGCTGATCCGCAAACTCTCGAGCCACTTACGGTCCCAGAACCTATGCGCCCGATCGGTGATAGTGGCATCGTCTGGGGAGATCTGGTGCTGCTTCTCCCAAAAATGTTCGGCCACGGCGGACTTGTCATATTCCGCATTTCTTATTGCTTTTTTGTGTTCCCCCAGACGATCTTTGAGACGACGTTTTGTCTCCCCTACATAACATTCCCCACAATCCGGGCATCTAATATTATATACGACCCCACTAGCATCCTCTTTTTGAATGGGGTCCTTAACTTGAGACACAACTGTGCGCAGTCTTCGTCCCGGAAGCTGCACACAGCGTGTCTGATATTTTCTTAATACTCTGGTTATATAATCCGTCAAGCCCGGATAATAGGGAATGTATGCAGTAGATACTGGTATAAAAGATTCATCTCTCCTCTGATTTTCATTAATAAATTTATCTATAATCCTCTGGGGGTAACCACATTTAGTAAGATCCGCCGTGACACGTTCATACTCTGCTTTCCTATCATCGGAGTTACTGCAATGTGATTTCGCTCTATTAATTAGCGTTCTTATCACACTGTTCCTATGATGGCTGGTCAGGGCTGAATTATAGTGCGTATATTGCCCTTTACACATCGTTTTTCTAAAGACTTTTGTCTTTAACCGCTGGTCTTCCCTACAGACCAACACATCCAGGAACGGCAGAACTCCTCCATCTTCAACTTCCGATGTAAATTGTATGAATTGGGAGAAGCCATTTAAGATATTCAACACATGATCTTCACTCCCCTTCCGAACAAATGTAAACGTATCATCCACATACCTTTTCCAGGGGCGCATAGGGAGAACACTAGCATTAAATATTCTGGTCTCGAGCTCCTCCATAGCTAGATTTGCTATAATTGCGCTAATGGGGGAGCCCATAGCTGTACCATTAACCTGCTTATACATAATGTTATCAAAAACCATAGTGTTACTTGAGAGGCACAATTCTATACCCTTCCTAATATCTTCTGGATTAAGTTGCGTCCTAGTATTTAGGGTAATATCCCTCTGTAAAACCATGTTTGCACACCACACTCCATGGTCAATAGGAACATATGTAATGTTATTTTACATCAAATGATGTAAAATAACGATTTTACATCATTTGATGTAAAATCGTTATTCACTTGTATTCCTATTGACCATGGAGTGTGGTGTGCAAACATGGTTTTACAGAGGGATATTACCCTAAATACTAGGACGCAACTTAATCCAGAAGATATTAGGAAGGGTATAGAATTGTGCCTCTCAAGTAACACTATGGTTTTTGATAACATTATGTATAAGCAGGTTAATGGTACAGCTATGGGCTCCCCCATTAGCGCAATTATAGCAAATCTAGCTATGGAGGAGCTCGAGACCAGAATATTTAATGCTAGTGTTCTCCCTATGCGCCCCTGGAAAAGGTATGTGGATGATACGTTTACATTTGTTCGGAAGGGGAGTGAAGATCATGTGTTGAATATCTTAAATGGCTTCTCCCAATTCATACAATTTACATCGGAAGTTGAAGATGGAGGAGTTCTGCCGTTCCTGGATGTGTTGGTCTGTAGGGAAGACCAGCGGTTAAAGACAAAAGTCTTTAGAAAAACGATGTGTAAAGGGCAATATACGCACTATAATTCAGCCCTGACCAGCCATCATAGGAACAGTGTGATAAGAACGCTAATTAATAGAGCGAAATCACATTGCAGTAACTCCGATGATAGGAAAGCAGAGTATGAACGTGTCACGGCGGATCTTACTAAATGTGGTTACCCCCAGAGGATTATAGATAAATTTATTAATGAAAATCAGAGGAGAGATGAATCTTTTATACCAGTATCTACTGCATACATTCCCTATTATCCGGGCTTGACGGATTATATAACCAGAGTATTAAGAAAATATCAGACACGCTGTGTGCAGCTTCCGGGACGAAGACTGCGCACAGTTGTGTCTCAAGTTAAGGACCCCATTCAAAAAGAGGATGCTAGTGGGGTCGTATATAATATTAGATGCCCGGATTGTGGGGAATGTTATGTAGGGGAGACAAAACGTCGTCTCAAAGATCGTCTGGGGGAACACAAAAAAGCAATAAGAAATGCGGAATATGACAAGTCCGCCGTGGCCGAACATTTTTGGGAGAAGCAGCACCAGATCTCCCCAGACGATGCCACTATCACCGATCGGGCGCATAGGTTCTGGGACCGTAAGTGGCTCGAGAGTTTGCGGATCAGCTCTACAACCAACATTAATAGGGATAGGGGTGTACGGATTCACCCCCTTTTAGAGACTATTATCCTAAAAAAGGATGAACGGTTCCGTACGACTTCCGTTCGAGCCACTTCCGGTTCCACAATGCAAGAGAGCGGAACACGTGAGAATGGAAACATGTGATGCCTACCATTACCCTGCTGATATTTAAAGGTGTACTGAATAATAGAGAGTACTGCTGAAGAAGAAGGCTGGAGCCTTTGAAAGCTACGGGATTTTATCGCTTTTAACTTAGTATATTTTAATGCATTTTAATCTTGTGTTTTAATACTTTTAATATTGTAATACGTATATTAATTTTGTAAATACAGGTTATTGTAAATATAGTTATCAAGATTTGTTTTGTTTTATTTTATTTTAATTTTATTTTATTCCATGAAAGGTTGGTGAAAAAAAAAAAAAAAAACGCTAAGAACGTAATATAAAATGAATGAGGATGAAATTTTCACGGTTATAAATGATTCTAGAACTAGGGGCCATAATTTCAAGTTAGGGGGGGAGATGTTTAGACTGGATTGCAGGAAGTTGTATTTTAGTCAGCGAGTTATAAATTACTTCAATAAGTTACCTACATTAGTAGAGACTGACTTTGGGGAAATTTAAAGGTCAGGTAGGATTATCTACAGGAGGAAAATGCATAGGTTGTGTATTTCCTTTTATCTTATTAATTATTTATTTTTTAATTTTCTTCTTATTATTATTTAATCTTTTGGTTGGTGCAGCATAAGCCATAGGCTTCCTTGCACAATGTGGCCAATACTAATACTAAGTTCACTGCTTATATAGCTTGTGTTATGTATTCCAAGGTAGTCATTCTTCTAGTAATTTCTTCTAGATAGTCATAATTCAACTGGTGAGTCTTGTATGTTCCAGATATAAGGAGTGTATCACTCTTAAACTAAGAGTTTGTGCGCTGCTGTATGAAATTAATCACTGAAGAAATGAGATGCGATCTTAGAGAAATAAAACTAGAAATTTTTGAGGAATTCCAGTATTTGTGAAAACTTCAGTATTCCGATTCAGACCTCTGAAGAATAATGGTTAAGTGCAGACTGATCTGGTCCAGTATTTCGTTTTGGACACTATTAGAGAAATGGATAACATGTTTTGTAATAAAGCTAGGTCGACTATAACTGGTGTTAGTATGTCTGCTAGGAACCAAAACTGATGATGTTACCAATACGTTTTTAGTGGGGGGGGCAAAGATTATTACTGTATATTCACATGGGAACTAACAATATTAACTGATGACCTGCATTTGCTAAGTGTAGGGTATGCTGAGAAAGTGCTTCAAAACCATGGATTAACTAAGACTTCGGTTCTCTGCAGGGCAGAGGGGAAGTTTTATCAGAGTGGCCAACCCTAGTAGCTAAAAATTAGCCAGGGTGGTTAAAAACATATCAAAAACTATTTCTAGTGCCACCCAAATTGAAATAGATTCTCAGATTTCATCAGGTCTCCTCTTCAATTCTGGAACTTAATCAGCAAAATCTGATTATGCCCCCAGAATGACATCACTCCACGTCTGTTAGAATTGCTAGCAAGCTAAGAAGAGTCATCCAGCAATGTATCATCATCATCATCATCATCATCAGCAACCTACCCAGCAAATCAGTGTTCTCCTTTGTCTGGCTTTATTTAGCTTGTGGCATGTATCCAAAGGTACTCTTGTTGATGGTCATAATTCAGTTGATGAGTCTTTCTCATGGCACAAATGTTAAGTGCATGGGGGGCTTTACCAGACTATTTTAGTTTGAGCAGTCACTTGGGACAGTTTAAATATGTAAACGCAGTAAACCCTTTAACATCTGGCACTCTGGTAGATTAAAAGGGGTGCGGTTTTTAAAATTTTGTGGAAAAACATTTAACAACTGCACTGTTTTTTTTATGAAAATAAATGTTTCAGTTGTCAGTAGATAATAACAAATGAAATTATTTCTATTCATAACATTAATAACTAAAAGGTACGCTAGTGTTTAAAAAAAAACAGTGTAGTTGTTAATTGTAAATAAACAACAATAAACCGAGTCACAGCAAGTGTCATTATTCAGTGGATGATAATAGGCATGTACTTAAAATTGATTGTAATGTTAATTTTAAATGCATTCCTGGCACAGTATCAGAGGGAGAGAGAGAGAGAGAATATCAATGGATATACTTCAGACAAAAAATATTTCTGCATTGGAGGATAAAAAAAATTCTTAAAGAATGATTATAACAAGGTATATGCAGACTATGAATTACATAAAATTTTGAATTGAACAATGTACTTTGAAGAAATTCAATCAATTTCTTGTGGGTAATAACAAAGATATGTAAGTTTTGTTTTTGTCACCATTATAACTTGTCATGCAGCTGACTAGCTGTATGACTGGTTATAATGGCAACAAAAACCTTGGTCATGTGGAAATAATGTATTATTTCTGTGCATCAGTAAGTTGCTTGTTATAGAAGTAATGTACTCTTCATTATATTTAATAGATTTATTAATTTCATAGATTTAAAGAAGAATACATTTTTCTGTCTACCCTGGACATCTAACTTGTTACCAGTTCATGCTAGTACTGTATAAACATCCACAAAGCTATGATTTGCAAGAGCAGTTTTTGCTAAGTTACAAAGTATACTGAATGAGTGATATCACCAAAAGAGAGAAATGTCACCCTTGTCTGCACAGTTTAAATACATATGTGATTATTGATAAAAGTGTCAGATTGCTTTCTTAATATTTTCAGATTATAAAAAGGTTTATAAAATATGGCGAATATCAAAGAATTTTGGATTGTAAAGTGCTGGATTTTAGCAAATTTGCTGAAGAGGACCTTAAGTATCTGTTCAAAACCTGTGACTAAAATAAACCCTGTTACAGTGTGGGGAAGTGTTGCTTTTCATTACACCCATTTAATTTTATTAAATCGATGTGAAGGACAGTTTCCTTATTTATTGAAAAAGCTAAACATAAAAAAAAAAATTACAGGGTTCTAAGCAGTTTGAAACAACTGAAATATAACATTATTTTATATAAATTAACATTTACAATCGCAGGATAAATAGAACATTTTGTATCTTAACTCTTTTTATTGTATTGTAAGTTTACTTTTTTTTTGGAAATAGTAAATCTGTAATTAAATGGATATATTAATATTTATATAAACAGGTGTATTTGGTTTCTCTTCCTATATCCAAATGAAAAGTATGTAAGGTATGTAATTTTCAGGTATAGGAATTTTTCTCAACTTATGATTTTTATCCTAAGTTGTCTTAGTTGTCTTGGTTGGTACTTAGGTACCCATCACATATCTCCACTGAAATTGCCTTATCCTGAATGCAACTTGCAAAGCTTCCATACACCAATACAAGAAGTCTTATGCTTCTAATGAAGTAAATCAGTACATTAGGTTATTTGTCGATAAGCATGCCATATATTCATCACTGAGCTGTGATATACATGACTATTTGGTGGTGAACTGGAATTACTACCTGGCACTATATGATCACCATTATTACCGTCAAGTTCATTTACATAATCTTTATGAAAAAGTACCACTCCTATAGTGATAATTGTAACATAGAATCCTTACATATGGGTTCTCCATGATAGTGTAGATTGTGCCACTTTCCACCAATTTGTAAATGCCAAGGTGTAATTCATATTACAATACTGGAGTGATTTGGGATGTCAGTGCAAACTTGTAATGGACTTTTCAAAAAGTGGTTGAGTAAGTAATTTTTAAATGTTGTTTTTTCCTCAATAACTTGCGAGTCTTAGTTGTTTTGGTACTTACCTAAAATAACTCATCTGTTTGAAGAAGCACCATGAATGTGGATACTTAAGTATCCATGAAACCCCAGGAAAATAATAATAATATTATTTTCGTATAATGTCGAAAATAATATTATTATTGTCGTGTTGTGCGAAACCGTGTTATACAAGACTAAGAAAAAGTTTTTGAAGCTCCCTTTTGAACTTTGAGCTCCTTTCATTCAAGAATCTGCATTCAGAAAATAAGATTCTAATTGCTTGGCTAACTTTATGCCTTCCCCTAGGAAGGCATAAAGGAATGCCAAGAAATAAAAATTTGGAAGTTTAGAATTTTTATCTGTGATATCATCATCTGAATTGATTTGATTTTACCTCCAATGCCGTTTGCACCAAATCCGCTATGCCGGCTACTTTTTCTACCAGTAATTCTTCAACATCTTCGGTAATCATATCTTTTTTTATTTTTTTAGGAGCATTGGTGACTAAGGCCATGTTACTCTGCGTATATTGTCTATAAATTGCATTTGCCCTTAGGTCGATTTTCTGTTTTGCTGGACGAAAAACCAGAGTTCCCGGTTTTCCATCCGAGCCCGACTAACTCAGCCACGTTGTGAAAAAGACCCATAAAAATTCCTCCCTTCATCGACGGGATTCGAACTTGGGTCTGTGTGGGGAGGAGGGCGATTCTATGAACTGTGCTACCCACGAGGGCTTCAGTAGTCATATCATCAAAACCTTCCCCTCCTACTGATGTAGCAAGTTCTACTATCACACCGATTGCATTTTCTGCCCATTCGAACATATTTTCTGAATGAACTGACTCTGGCCATATATTTTTCCACATGCATTTAACGTTGACGGTTTTACTTCTTTCAGCAATAAAGCTGTGATTCTGATACAGTCCACAATTGAGAAATGTTTCCATGCCTCCATTACTTCAATAGATTCGGAAACAATTTTTTCCAAAATTCATTGTAACAATTTTCTGATGGAATGAGTTTTAAAGGTGGATATATGCCTTGATCTAATGGCTGAATGAAAGAAGTTATATTAACCCAGTACAACTGTGGCGGTAGGAACATAACTTCAACGTTTGGATGGCCTGGTGTGCTCTCCAATAGTAATAAAACTTTGAATTCTAGAATTTTCCACAAGTACAAGTTCAATAGCACAGAATGTAACACGGAAATTTCCCAACAAAATAAAATACACGGATTTCTCAATTTTTTTTTTTTTTTTTTTGTCTAGTTAGTCAACAGCGGGAAATCAAAAAGAGTGGAAATATTGAAAAATTACATCCAACATAATAGCAAGGTTCCCCCCACACAAAAGCTCAAAAATACCGTGTTATGCGAGGTTTACCGAAATTCTCTGTGTTAGAGCGAAACCGTGTTATATATCAGTACCGTGTCGTGCCAGGATTGCCGCAATTTATCAATCATGTTAGAGCGAAACCATGTTGTAGAAGTGCAGTGTTATACATGGGTTTCCTGTATTATGATCCAGCGAAATTCAAAAGTCTGGTAGGTTGAAGAGCATTTTTCAGTTCAGGCAGGAATACCTAAATATTATTATGGGTAATGACCTAAATATTATTAGTATTTGCCACAAATTTGTAAGGAAGCCTATGGAGCACCAGCCAAAAAAAAAATAAATAAAAAATAAGAATAAAAATAAAATACAGCAGACTCTCGATTTACTGGGATCACATTTCAAGACTCCAAATTTAAAAAAAAAAGAAAATAAACCATAAATCATAAAATTCAAGTAATAACTAGAATAGGTATAAATAGATATTTTGCAAGTCTTAAATAAGCGACATTAATAAGTCATCATTGGGAGATTAGTGTACCTATTATCTTGCAACCCCCCACTGTCTTCATGCATACCGCTAAAAACAACAAAGAAAGAGAGACCAAATGTTTAGTTTGTTTTAGTGCGTCGCGTCGATTGTCTTCTTCCATCGTACCGCAAAAAAGACAAATTTTGTTTCGTTATTTATGTCAGGGATGTAAATTTTTTTTATAGTAAATATATATATATTTTTTGTTGTTTAGAAATTGCGAAAATTATGGGTAAATGCAAAAGAGCTGCGCTTTCAGTTAAAACAAAGACTTGAAATTATTCAAAAGTTTGAAAACAGTGCATCCATTAAATCTCTAATGAACCATTATAATGTTGGTCAAAATTTAATTTTGACCGTTATCATGGTGCCGACTAAGAATAAGTGACAGCGGTACTAGTAAATCCACCAAGAAAAGGAAAGCGATCGATTTGGATCAGAAAATTAAACTAATAAGAATGTATGAAAATGGTCAAACATTAACAAGTATCACGCTGAATTCAGATTTGTCAATAATAATATAGTAGCAGTATATTACTACTCATTCCCGGCGCCTCCATAGCCAGGTGGGCAGGAGCAGCATATGGACATGTGTGTGTATAGGTAGGGTGGCTCCTAGAACGTCCGTTCAAATCCACCTCGTTTCTTTGTACGTTAAACAGACTGCAAAACAGGCCAGCGTGTAATATAATGCAATGTTCGTGTAGTTTAATGCATGTTATGTTGTTGTGTTATGCTGACCTCTTGGCTACCCAGAAGCAGCTATCACCAGGAAGGCTGCTTCTTGATACTCGTCCACACCACGGGAAGGTGGGCCAGTTCCAGTAGATGGGACGCATAAGGTCTCAGGTTATGAGACAACACCTAAAAAAAAAAAAAGGGCAGGAGCAGCAGTGCGAAACACACTCTTCTTGATTAGACCAGGGTTCGAGCCTGTGACCACCAAATACGGAGGTGCGGAAAGGTCAGGGAATGACCACCGCATATCCCCGGAGCAATATGGCCTTAGTTGCTAATGCTCCTGAAAACCAAATAACAACTAGTCATTCCCGAGTTACGTAAAACTCAACGTAGTCAGAAGTCCTGGAACGTATCTCTTATGTATGTCGGGGACTTCTATATTTTTGGATTAACAGGGAAATCGATTATCCGGGATTTGGTTTTTACCATCTATCCCGGAAAATCAAGAGTCTACTGTAATAATAATAATAATAATAATAATAATAGGAGAAAAGGAAATAGACGACCTATGCGTTTCCCTCCTCTCGTAGGTATTATCCAGCTGACCTTTAAATTTCCCCAAACTGTCAGTCTCTACCACCCATGTAGGTAACTTATTATAGTAATTAAAACTTGCTGGCTGAAATAAAACTTCCTGTAAACCTGTCTAAACATCTCCCCCCTCAACTTGAAATTATGGCCCCTAGTTCTAGAATCATTTATAACTGTGAATATTTTGTCCTCATTCATTTTACTTATGTCTCTCAGAGCCTTAAACACCTCAGTGAAGTCTCCTCTAAGGTGCCTAGTTTCCAAGCTCTGTAACTCATATATTTGATGTCTTTCCTCATATGGATGCCCTTTTGCCAATCTCACCAGACGAGTTACCGTCTTTGGACCCTTATAAGAACAATATCTTTCTTTAGTATTAGTATTAGTAATGGCCGCATGGTGCAAGAAAGCCTATGGCTTATGCTGCACCATCCAAAAAAAAAAAAAAAAAAAAACCCTAATAATTAATAAAAGAAAAGGAGATTAAACCTATCATCCTATGTGTTTCCCTCACCCGAAGGTACTATCCAGATGTCCTTTGAATTTCCCCAAACTGTCAACCTCTACCACCCATGTAGGCAACTTATTCCAGTAATTTATAACTCACTGGCTAAAATAAAACTTCCTGCAGTCCAATCTAAACAGCTCCCCCCGTAACTTAAATTTATGTCCCCTAGTTCTAAGCATCATTTATAATCTTGAAAATTTCGTCCTCGTTCATTTTACTGATTCCTCTCAGAACCTTAAACACCTCATTCAAAGGTGCAGTCTCCATACTAAAACACAGTATTCCAAGTGTAGTCTAACAATAATCTTATTAGCATTAGTAGAGGCATTTGGTGCAAGAAAGCAAGCTTATGCAGCATCAGCCAAAAAAAAAAAAAAAAAAAAAAAACCCCCCACTTCCACTTCACCCCTCTGTTCGTTCAAAATACCTGTCCAGCTAAGCCTTAAACTTATTTAGGCTATCAACCTCCACTACTAGGGATGGAAGTCTGTTCCACCAACCAACCACCCGCTGGCTAAAGGCAAATTTCCGCACGTCTATCCTACATCTGTCTTTCCTCAATTTGAATTTATGCCCTCTCAGGTGATTATTCTGAGCTAGAGGAAGAATCCCATCAGCATTGAGCATGCTCAAACCATTCAAGGCTTTATACACCTCTATCAGATCACCTCGCTGGTGCCTAGTCTCCAGACACTGTAATTTGCAAAACTTAAGCCTTTCTTCGTAAGAGCACCCCTTTGTTCCATTCACTAATCTTGTTGCCCTTCTCTGTACTCGTTCCAGCAGCTCTAAATCCTTCTTGAAATGAGGCCTCCAGACCTGTATACAGTACTCTAGGTGTGGCCTGACCATTGCCTTATACAAGGGAATAATCACCTCCTTATCCCTGCTGGAAAAATTCCTGTATATCATTGACAATACTCCATGAGCTACTCTTGCAGCCTGTCTGCACTGCTCAGAGAACTTCATATCTGCCTGCACAACAACCCCCCAAGTCCCTTTCATTCTCTACCACTGTCAGTGTAGTACCACAGAGTTGATACGTTGCTCTGGGATTGCTGTTTCCCATGTGTAGTACTTTACATTTGTCAATGTTAAACTTCATTTGCCACCTCTCAGCCCATCTGCTCAACCTTACCAGATCCTGTTGCAGCAGCATAGTGTCAGTAGTGTCCTTGACAACCCTGCCAACCTTTGTATCGTCTGCAAACTTGGACATTAAGCTTGATATACCATCATCAATATCATTTATAAATACAGAAAACAATAATGGACCCAACACTGAGTCCTGAGGGACTCCACTAATAACATTAGTCCACGATGAGCAGTGTCCATTGATTACCTCTCTGTCTTCTCCCCCTCAACCACCCCGTTATCCATAGCAGCAATTTGCCTCCAGTGTCACACTGCTCCAATTTGTGTAGCAGTCTTCCATGTGCAACAGTATCAAAAGCCTTTCTAAGATCCAAGTATATAATATCAAAGCTATTCCCTGCATCCAGTTCTTTTGTGACTGTATCATAGTATCCAATCAAATTGGTCAGGCAAGACTTCCCCTTAACAAAACCATGCTGTGTCCGAGCTATAACTGAAGTCTTGTCTTTACATATTTAGACTCAAGAAGGAAAGGAATGAATCAGATTGGTCCACTGGATATTGATGGTTCAACAGTTGAGGATCCTGCTCAGGTGGCTAACAATCTAAACGAGTATTTTGCATCTACATTCACGCATGAGGAGTAATTCAGGAAGGAGAATGATGTAGGTAAAGTTAACATTGGCAGTGGCTTGGATGATTTTGTAATAACTGAGAGGAAAGTGGAGGAGAGATTGTTGAGGATAAACATAAAAAAGGCACCTGGGGTGGATGGGATCTATCCAGTTATATTAAAGGAGGCAGCAAAGGAAGTAAGCATACCCCTAGCCATAATTATGAGAGCTTCTTTGGACTCAGGGGAGGTACCCATGGACTGGAGATGTGCAAATGTAACCCCAATTCACAAAGGAGAATCAAAAACTGACACAAGTAATTATAGACCTGTTAGTTTAACTTCTGTTCCAGGTAAAATAATGGAGGCACTGGTTAAAGAAGCACTGCAGGATCATCTAGACAAGAATTCAGTTATAGCTCAGACGCAGCATGGTTTTGATAAGGGCAGGTCTTGCCTGACCAATTTGATTGGATACTATGATGTAGTCACAAAAGAACTGGATGCAGGGAATAACTTTGATATTATATATTTGGATCTTAGAAAGGCTTTTGATACTGTTGCATATGGAAGACTGCTGCACAAATTGGAGCAGTGTGGCATTGGAGGCAAATTGCTGCTATGGATAAGGGGATGGTTGAGTGGCAGAAGACAGAGAGTGGTAATCAATGGACACTGCTCAACGTGGACTAATGTTATTAGTGGAGTTCCTCAGGGTTCAGTGTTGGGTCCGTTGTTGTTTTCGGTGTTTATGAATGATATTGATGATGGGATATCAAGTTTAATGTCCAAGTTTGCAGATGATACAAAGGTTGGCAGGGTTGTTAAGGACACTACTGACGCTATGCTGCTGCAACAGGATCTGGAAAGGTTGAACAGATGGGCTGAGAGGTGGCAAATGAAGTTTAACATTGACAAATGTAAAGTACTACATATGGGAAACAGTAACCCCAGAGCAATGTATCAACTCTGCAGTACTACACTGACAGTGGAGGAGAATGAAAAGGACCTGGGGGGTAATTGTGCAGGCAGATATGAAGTTCTCTGAGCAGTGCAGACGAGCTGCAAGAGTAGCTCATGGTGTCTTGTCAATGATATACAGGAATTTTTCTAGCAGGGATAAGGAGGTGATTATTCCCTTGTATAAGGCAATGGTTAGGCCACATCTTGAGTACTGTATACAGGTCTGGAGGCCTCATTTCATGAAGGATGTAGAGCTGCTGGAACGGGTACAGAGAAGGGCAACAAGATTAGTGAATGGAACAAAGGGGTGCTCTTACGAAGAAAGGCTTAAGTTTTGCAAATTACAGTGTCTGGAGACTAGGCACCAGCGAGGTGATCTGATAGAGGTGTATAAAGCCTTGAATGGTTTGAGCATGCTCAATGCTGATGGGATTCTTCCTCTAGCTCAGAATAATCGCCTCAGAGGGCATAAATTCAAATTGAGGAAGGACGGATGTCGGATAGATGTGCGGAAATTTGCCTTTGGCCAGCGAGTGGTTGGTTGGTGGAACCGACTTCCATCACTTGTTGTTGAAGTTGATAGCCTAAACAAATTTAAAGCTCAACTGGACAGGTATTTCGAACGAACGGAGGGGTGAAATGGGAGTGGTGTGTGTGTGTTTTTTTTTTTTTTTTTTGGCTGATGCTAAATAAGCTTGCTTTCTTGCATCATATGCCTCTATTAATGCTAATGCTAAATGATCCTGCAGTGCTTCTTTAACCAGTGCCTCCATTAATTTTCCTGGAACAGAAGTTAAGCTCACAGGTCTATAATTACTTGTGTCAGCCTTTGATCCTCCTTTGTGAATTGGGGTCACATTTGCACATTTCCAGTCTATGGGTACCTCCCCTGAGTCCAAGGAAGCTCTCATAATTATGGCCAAGGGTTTGCTTACTTCCTTTGCTGCGTCCTTTAATATAACTGGATAGATCCCATCCACCCCGGGTGCCTTTCTTCAACAGTTTCTCCTCCACTTTACTTCCAGTTATTTCAAGATTCTGTAGCTTACTGCAAGAGTTGAATACACCTCTGGCATTCCCCTCGCTGAATAACTCCTCATGTGTGAATGTCGATGCAAAATATTCATTTAGTTTGTTAGCTACCTGAGCAGGATCATCAACAGTTGACCCATAAATATCAAGTGGACCAATCTGATTCATCCCCTTCCTTCTAGAGTTTACATAAGTAAAGAACTCTTTGCTGTTTTTCTTTGCATCCCTTGCCAAGGATTTCTCGTAATCTGCCTTCGCCTGCCTAACCTCCTTTGTAACTTGGTTGCATATCAACTTGTATCTATCATAGGCTTCTGTGTCATGTGTTAATTTGTAAGTATCCCATGCATTTTTCTTCTCTGCTATATGCCTCATTAGTTCATCTGACATCCATTTTGGCCTAAACCTTGAACAATATTTCTTAGTTGGTATGTAAAGCCTAGTAGCTTCCAAGATAAGTTCTTTGAATGCTTCCCATTTTGAATTTGCTGTTGGTAACATCATCAGTTGGTCCCACTGTATAGAATTTAAATACTGTCTCAGTCCATCGTAGGCGCCTTTACGGAAGCAATAACCCTTCCCTTTACCCCTAATGGCAGTTACCTCTTTGAGTAAATCCCACTTCAGCACACTGTGATCACTGCCACCTAGTGGTTCATTTATCTGCAGATTCTTAATGCATGAAGAATCACTGCCGATAATCAAATCAAGATTATTACTCCCTCTAGTTTCCTCCCGAACATGCTGATGTAGAAAACAATCATCCAATAAATCCACAAAAGCCCTGCTAGTGTGTGAGTGACCAGCCCCCAAATTCCAGTCAATATCTGGGAAATTAAAATCTCCCATTATAAGACTCTCTGATTTACTGGCCCACTCTATTTCCCTGTACAGTTTCTTATTATACTCATCAGAGTCATTAGGCCTATAGCACACTCCTACTCTCAATTTTGATCTCCCAATGCTTATGTCACACCAAACTGACTCAACACTGCACTGTCCAGCGATGTCGACTGGCTTCACTTCCTTGGTTTTTATGTGTTTCTTAACTAATAGCATAACCCCTCCCCCCTTCCTGTCCTGTCTATCCTTTCTGTAGACGTTGTACTCCCCAAATTCCAGTTCTGCATCCCTTATATCTGTGTGACACCACGTCTCTGATATCCCAACAATATCTGCCTTTGATGTTTTGAGCAATACCTCAAATTCATCAAATTTATTTACTAAACTCCTAGCATTGGTGTACACGCAAGTATACCTGCACCTGTTTCTATTCTTAGCTACCCTAACACAACCCATGTGTTTACTTGTACCGCAATGGCTCCCAGCAGTCTCTGAAATATCATGCATCTTGTTTTTCAGGCTTCTGCTCATTCTAATAGAAGCAGTGCAAGAATCTCTTTCACCTCTGCCAGTGGCTACTGTCAATCTAATGGTCTTTGTCTCCCCCCCAAGCTAGCAGTTTTCCGACCCACCTAACACTGCCTCGATAGCATCAGCAAATATTCTTGCATCCTTTCTATTTAAGTGTATCCCATCCCTGTAGAAGCAATCTCTCCTGTTAACAAGTACAGTCCAGGCTGAAAAAAATTCTACCCCTTGAGCCTTGCACAATCTTTCCAGGGCCGAATTGATTGACAAGGCTCTCATCATATACTCCCTCCTATCGTGTCTGGGCAGAATTGCAGATACTTTCAAATTCAACCCTAATTCTCGGCTTTTGTTCAACAGTGACCTGTACTTGTTAAGTAATTCTGCCGGTTTCCTACTCTTAATATCATTAGTGCCAACGTGTACAACTATATCACCTTTTGTGCCCTTAAAAGATGATATTCGCTCTACAACGTCATCAACCTTTGCCCCTGGCAGACATACCCTGGTCCTGTTCCACCTTATATAATGGGATTATGATGTGCTTATCTCTACTAGCAATTGTTCGATAAATCATCGACACCATGGGTCTTCCTTGCGACCAGTCTACAATGCTCGCAGAACTTCATGTCTGACCTTATCGTAATGCCCAAGTCCCTTTCCTCCACTACCGGCTTTAGTTCAACTCCAAGTGTGTAAATTATTTTGGGGTTACTGTTCCCCAGGTGCAATACCTTACACTTTGCTGGATTAAAGCACATCTGCTATTTTTCTGACCATCCCTTAAGTCTATCTAGGTCACTCTGAAGAAGTTCTGCTTGGCGGTGATCATTAACTACACTACCAATCTTTACATCATCTGCAAATTTAGACATCACGCCCTCTACCCCTTCTTCGATGTCATTTATGAAAATCAAAAACAACAGTGGTCTTAATAGTGATCCTTAGGGAACCCTCACTTCTTACATCAACCCAATCTGAGGAATAACCATTTATCACAACCCTCTCCCTCCTACCCTGAAGCCATCCAGCTATCCATCTAGGGATTTTCCCTGTGATTATGACCTGTTCCAGCTTATAAAGTAACTGTTGATGTGGGACTGATTCAAATGCTTTGCTGAAATCCAAGTACACAATGTTGAAATTAGTCTCTAAGTCCAGCTCTCGAGTGACCCTGTCAAAATAGCCACCCTGATTGGTTAAACATGATTTTCCCTTTACAAAACCATGCTGAGTATCCTTCCGAATTTCATTTCTATCTAAATGATCCTGAATTCCACCCTTGATCATTGTCTCCATGATTTTCCCTACTACTGAAGTTAGACCAACTGGCTGGTAATTTCCAGCTTTACTCTTAGAACCACTCTTATGTATTGGAGATACATTGGCACTTTTCCAATCCAACAGAATCACTCCCGAATCCAGCAATGGTCTCATAATTAGCCTCAATGGTTCAATGTACTCGCTTGCCACCTCCCTTAAGATTATAGGGTATATACCATCAATCCCAGGAACCTTATCAGCCTGTAGTCTTGAAAGTTTTTCATTAAATAAACATGAAATTTCAACATCATTAATTACATTTTTTTTTTCAACTTCACTCCCATAATTTCTCATTGACGTGAAGGGTTTTTCTTCTGTAAATATCGATGCAAAGTAACTGTTGAGTTCATCTGCAACTTCAACTGGGGTATCTAATACTATCCCACATCCATTACATAAGGGTCCAATCTGGTTTGTCCTTCTCTTCTTTGCATTTATATATGTGAAGAATTCCTTATCGTCTCTCTTTGCTGGTGATTTCTCATAATCTGCCTTTGCCAGCCTAACCATTTCTGTGGCGCTATTATGGATCACTTTGTAGCTGTTATAGGCATCAGTACTTTTTATTGCTCTAACTTTTCCATGCCATCTTTTTCTGCCCAAGTAATATGGCAATTTCATTATTCATCCAACTTGGAATCTTCCTCGTGGAGTAATTTTTTAACGGTATCACAGAAGTCTTGAATGTGTATACCTTCAAGGCTTCTGTGATTAATGTTTTAAAGGTATACCATAATTCAGTTGTATTTGCTCTCTGTAAGATATCTACCCAGTTAATAAAGCCATGTACCAACTTAAGCTGTCATAATTTCCTTTCTTGCAATTATAACCCATTACTTTGCCTTTAACTACTGCTACCTCTCTCTCTCTCTCTCTTCATCATCCACTCTAGAACTCAGTGATCATTTCCTGCTGCTGGTACCTGTACTGTCAGCCCTATTATGCCATCTGATTCATTGGTGATGATGAGGTCTAGAGTATTCTTTTCCCTAGTACTATCCCTGACGTGTTGATACAAATAGCAATCATTTAGTTGATTTAAATCCCCCCCCCCCATGTGGAGTTTCCTTCCCATTTGCCCCAGTCAGTTAGAGGCAAATTAAAATCATCCATAGTA
Source organism: Mastigoproctus giganteus (assembly GCF_048544385.1). Lineage (NCBI taxonomy): Eukaryota > Metazoa > Arthropoda > Arachnida > Uropygi > Thelyphonidae > Mastigoproctus > Mastigoproctus giganteus. Next base: position 24,951,086 of record NC_143584.1, on the reverse strand, counting down.
AGACATTGATGTTTATGTGCCCATTCCATTTGCATGTAAAGGCTCTCATCATAATCTTCACGATCACCTAGCCTGTAGATTATTCCACACTCATTATACCTTTTCTTCCAACCATCTCACACCATACAGATTCTATACTGCCATGCAAAATGTCTGAATCAAGGAAAGCTTTCGTCGTGCTCAGGCTGTTTTTGACATGAACCACCCCTTGTATCTTCCCTATCCTTACTAAAATTCATTATACACACCATACTGAAACTCATCATCCCCTACTTCTAGGTGGCAGCAGGCTTCTGTTGGCACTATTATATAAAGAGCAGCAGCCTAGAGAGGAAGTTGCTGGGGACCTCAAGAGCTGCTGGAAGTCATCATGGAACAAATACAAGGGCTGTGTTAGGGCAACTAAGAGTAAGAACAGGTGTGTGTGTGTGTGTATTTGCATGTACACCAATGCTAGAAGTGCAGTAAATAAATTTGATGAATTTGAAGTGCTGATCAAGGCATCAAAGGCAGATATTGTAGGGATATCAGAGACATGGTGTCACACAGATACAAGCAGTGCAGAATTGGAATTTGAGGATTACAACGTGTACAGAAAGGATAGATAGGGTAGGAAGGTAGGAGGAGTTATGCTGTTAGTGAAGAAACACATAAAATCTAACGAAGGGCATCCATTTGACATGGGTGGACCGTGCAACGTTGAGTCAGTTTAGTGTGACAAACACTGGGAAAGGGAAAATGAGAGTAGGAATGTGTTATAGACCTAATGACTCTGATGAGTACAACAAACAATTGTGCAGAGAAATAGAGTGGGCCAATAAATCAGAATTTTAATTTTAACTTTCCAGATATTGATTGGAATTTGTGGGTTGGTCACTTGCACGCTAGCAAGACTTTTGTGGATTTATTGGAGGATTGTTTTCTTCAGCAACATGTTTGAGGGGCAACCAGAGGAGGTAATATTCTTGATATAATTATCAGCAATGATGACGAATGCATTAGGAATTTGCAGATAAAGGAATTACTATGTGACAGTAATCAGTCTACTGATGTGGGATTTACTTAATAAGGTAACTACCATCAAGGGTAAAGAGAAGGGTTTTTGTGAAGGTGACTACAGTGGACTACAGGGTAAAGAGAAGGGTTTTTGTGAAGGTGACTACAGTGGTCTCAGGCAGTTTTTGAATTCTATACAGTGGGATCAACTGATGATGTTAAAAACAGTGAATTCTGAATGGGAGGCCTTCAGGGAATTAATCTTTGGAAGCTACTAGGCTTTTCATACCAACTAATAAATACTGTTCAAGATTTAGGCCTAAATGGATGAGGCTTGTGGCAGAGAAGAAAAATGCATGGGATGCATATAAATTAGTAGGTGACACAGAAGCTTATGGCATATATAAGCTAGTCTGTAATCAAGTCACAAAGGTGGTTAGGCAAGCGAAGGCTGATTATGAGATATCCTTGGCAAAGGATGCAAAGAAAAACAACAAAAACTTCTTCACTTTTATGTAAACTCTAGAAAGAAGGGGATGAATCAGATTGTTCCACTTGGTGGTGGTTTGATGATCCTGCTTAGATAGCTGACAAACTGAATGAGTATTTTGTATCTACATTCACACATGAGGAATTCTGTGAGGAAGGAGAGGACAAAAGTTTACTAAATTCTAACAGTGAGCTAAATGATTATTTTGTAATAACAGAGAGAAAAGTGGAGGCAAGATTGTTTGAAGTTAAACATAAAAAAGGCACCTGGGGCAGATGGAATCTATCCAGTTATATTGAAGGAGGCAGTGAGGGAAGTAAGCAAACCCTTAGCCATAATTATGAGAGCATCCTTATATTCAGGGGAGGGCCCCATGGACTGGAGATGTGCAAATTTATCCCCAATTCACAAAGGGGGTTCAAAGGATTATGCAAATAATTATAGACCTGTTAGTTTAACTTCAGTTCTGGGGAAAGTAATGGAATTACTGGTTAAAGAAATTATGCATGATCACCTAGACAAGACTGCAGTAATAGTTCAGATGCAGCATGGGTTTGTTAAGGAGAAGTCTTGTCTGACTAATTTGATTGGATACTATGATGTAGTCACAAAGGAACTGGATGCAAAAAATAATTTTGATATCATATTCGGCAGTCTCTCGATTTACTGGGAGTGGATTAACTGGCACACTTCAAGATTCCAAATTTAAAAAAATAAATAAATAAAAATCAACGAGAAATCATAAAATTCAAGTAATAAATAGAACAGGTATAAGCAGATGTTTTGCAAGTCGTAAATAAGCAACAAGAAGCAGCATTATAAGTCATCATTAGGAGATTAGTGTGCCTATTATCTTGCAACCTCCGCCGCTCAAAAAAAAAAAAAAAAAGGACCAAATGTTTAGTTTGTTTTAGTGCGTCACGTTGATTGTTGTGTTCCATCGCACCACAAAACTACAAATTTTATTTTGTTATGCCTGTCAGAGTTGTCAATTTTTTTTTTTTTTGTTCAGAAATCATGAAAATGATGGGCAAATGCAAGAGTTGTGCTTTCATTTAAACAAAAACTTGAAATTATTCAAAAGTTTGAAAACAGTGCATCCGTTAAATCCCTAAAGAACCATTATAATGTTGGTGACCAAACCATATGTGACATTGTAAAAAGTAAATGGAAGCATCATACATCATGCAAGTAATGTTTGGTAAGCTCTTTATCTGGGCCATGTCCAGCCCATAAACTTGAGTTCTTTGGCTGTTTAGTTACAAGTTGATTTGATTTTGTGTTATGGATGTAGTATAAGTGTGTTGACCACATACTACCATAATCATCAAGAAGATTAATACTATCATTAAAATAACTAAATACAATATAATAAGAAAATGAATGCAAATGAAATACCTTTATATTATATATTTTCTAAAATGAACAAAATTATATTGCAGGAGTTAATTCCACTAATTCTTTGTACAGTTAGTCTTCATCCTGATGCAAAAGAAAGAGATAAATTGTTAAACATCCTTTTTAACCTTATAAAACGACCAGATGAAGAACAAAGGTGGGAAAATTACTAATTATCTATGTTATAAAATATTTGACATTTATTACTTTAATGCCTTTAGAATATTTATTTTTCAATTATGTACTGACATTCTTATTTCAGTACATTATGTTGCATATCATTGAAGTATAGTACAGTTTGTTACCGATATACATGATTTTGCTATTGGATGACTTGCATCCATATTTTATGCTACAGTCAGGAAGAAAGATGCCAGGTCTTATGGAAGGTGGTGATATTTCAAGTTGAAAGGCTACTCTACAAATTGCAGATGCTGCACTTCTCTAAAAAGAGAAGTATAACATTATTTATTAGTAATGCTCTGCCCCCCCCAAACAGCTGTTTCAGTGCTTGTTGGCACATAATCATTTTACAATACGGTGATTATCTAACTCACAAAATGAGAGATGCTAAAAGGCCCGAATATTAAATTTCCAAAATTCAGCAAGAAATTCTCTGAGCCTATCTGCAAATAAAATACATTAGCTGTGGTATTATTTTGGCAGGATTTCTTAAATTGTAAGGCTATCATCAAGTTGTACTATTGTGACACTTCCTTAAAAAGAGAAGTATAATGTTACTTATTACCTATTCCTCAGATGTCTATTTCATTGCTAATAAATTACTTTATATTTCTCTTTTTAGAGAGGTGTTATTAGTAGTGCAGCATGGAGCAACTCATGGCAGTAACCTTACGTTTTGAGAGATCAGCACCTTTTTTAGACAAGACAGCAGTAATAATTCAGACACAGCATGGGTTTGTTAAGGGGAAGTCTTGTCTGACCAATTTGGTTGGATACTATGACATGGTCACAAAGGAACGATGCAAAAAATAATTTTGATATCATAACTTGGATTTCAGGAAAGCTTTTGATACTGTTGCACATGGAAGACTACTATGCAAATTGGAGCAGTATGGCATTAAGGGCAAGTTGCTACAATGAATAAAAGGATGGTTGAGTGGGAGAAGACAGAGAGGTAATCAATGGATACTGCTCTTCGTGGACTAATGTAATTAGTGGTGTCCCCCAGGGTTCAGTGTTTGGCCCATTGTTGTTTTGTATATTTATCAGTGATATTGATGAAGGTGTATTAAGCTTAATGTCAAAGTTGGCAGATGGTACAAATGTAGACAGGGTTGTTAACGATAGTAATGGCAGTGTGCTACTGCAGCAGGATCTAGAAAAGTTGGGCAGATGTGCTGAGAAGTGGCAACTGAAGTTTAACATTGACAAATGGAAAGTACTGCATATGGATAGCAGTAACCCCAGAAAAATATACCAGCTGGATGGTGTTACACTCAGGGTAGTGGAGAATGAAAGAGACCTGGGGTAATTGTGCAGTCAGACATGAAGTTTTTTGAGCAGTGCAGATAGGCTGCCAGAGTAGGTCATGGGGAGTCTTATCAATGATAAACAGGAATTTTGTGAGCAGGGATAAGGAGGTGATTATCCCCTTGTTAAATGCAATGGTCAGGCCACACCTTGAGTACTGCATACAGGTCTGGAAGCCTCAGTTCAGGAAGGATGTAGAGTTGCTAGAATCAGTACAGAGAAGGGCAATTAGGTTGGTGAGGGGAACAAAGGGGTGCTCTTACGAAGGAAGGCTTAAGTTCTGCAAATTGCAACGAGGCACCTGCTAGGCAATCTGATTGAGATGTACAAGGCCTTGAATGGATTGAGCAGCCTCAATGCTGATGGGATTCTTCCTCTTCCTCAGGCACCTCCGTAGCCAGGTGGGCAGGAGCAGCAGTGCGTAGCACACGCTTCTTGATTAGACTGGGGTTCGAGTCCGTGACTACCAAATATGGAGGATGCGGAAAGGTCAGGGAATGACCACCGCATATCCCCGGAGCAATATGGCCTTAGTTGCTAATGCTCCTAAATAACAAACAAACAAACATCCTCTTGCTCAGATTACAAACCTGAGGGGGCATAAACTGAAATTGAGGAAGACAGTTGTTGAATAGATGTGCGGAAATTTTCGTTTACCCAATGGATAGTTAATTGCTGGAACGAACTTCTATCTGTCGTTGTGGAAGTTGATAGCTTAAATAAATTCAAGGCAGAAATAGTGAAACATTTGAAACGAATGGATGGGTAAAATGGAAAGGGGTTTTTTTTTTTTTTTTTGGCTGATGCTCTATAAGCTTGCTTTCTTGCATCATATATGTCTACTAATGCTTTCACTAGTTTTAGTCTTTTTTTTTTTTTTTTTTCTCTTGCATGTGATATAAAATATGTAAGTCCTACTATAACTAAAGTTAATTTTTCCAGAGAGGCTCAGAATGTTTTAGCTCAACTTTTGAAAGTTATTTATAACAGAAAGTAAGGTAGATATTTTAATACCTTTTTTTTTTTTTAAATCAGTTATCACAGGTTAAAATTTGCTCTCAAATTTCTACTCTTTCATTAATTACCAGTATATGATTTGTTACCTATAAATAGTTACATATGCATGTAGTGCTTTCTTTAATGGAAATTAAAGAAATGTGATTTCTGTTTAATGTGATTTTAAATCCTGTTACTATGCATTTTCATTATTATACAAAACATTTTCATTTAAGCATTTTCATTGCACCTGGTATTGCACAGGGAATGTTAATTGATATGTAGTTATTCCCCACCTTTTCCTTTAATTAGTCCCATGAAAACAATGTGCTAAGGATGAATCCATGAGAAACAGCAGAGTTTGTCCTTAAAAAATAAATTAAATAATCATAACCTTTTGTTTCTGACTTGTCCCTTCAGCCAAGTTTGAAACCCAAAGTTCCTGTATAATAATTGTAAATGTAAGGGAAACATCAAAAACCTTTAATTTGTATAACATTAGCTGTTGTGTGAGTGTCTACCACAGACCCTAACACATTTGGAGCTTTAATATCATTAGCATTTGTAAATATTTCCTGTTAAATGTTTTTCAACCAGCCAGGGTGGAAAAATACAATGTAAGATCAAAATGTTCCAGAACTGAATTTTCATTTAAACAAATATAACCTTTACAGTAATTCTTTAGGGAAGGGGATGACAGAAGTTTATTAAACTCCGATGGACAGCTAATGGCTATGTGATAACTGAAAGGAAGGTTAAAGAGGAATTAGCACTAGCATTAACATTAACAAGGGCACATGATGCAAGAAAGCAAGCTTATATAGCATCAGCCAAAAAAAAAAAAACCCTTAATTCACCCATCCCCTCACCCCAAATGTTTGTCAAGTTCTGCCTTGAAAGCTCTATTTAAGCTATCAACTTCTACAACAACAGATGGAAGTTTGTTCAGCAATCAACCACCCGCTGGCTGAAGGCCAGCAGGTGGTTGATTGCTGGAACAAACTTCCGCACATCTATCGTACAACCGTCTCTCCTCAATTTGAATTTATGCCCTCTCAGGCGATTATTCTGAGCAAGAGGAAGAATCCCATCAGCATTGAGCATCAAAGCATTCAAGGCTTTTTACACCTCAATCAGATCACCTCGCAGCTGCCTAGTCTCCAGACACTGTAATTTGCCAAACTTAAGCCTTATTTGGAAGAGCAACCCTTTGTTCTGTTCACTAATCTTGTTGCCCTTCTCTGTATTCATTCCAACAGCTCTACATCCATCATAAAATGAGGCCTCCAGACCTGTATACAGTACTCAAGGTGTGGCCTGACCATTGCCTTATACAAGGGGATAATCACCTCCTTATCCTTTTGCTAGAAAAATTCCTGTATATCATTGACAAGACACCATGAGCTACTCTTGCAGACTGTCTGCAGTGCTCAGAAAACTTCATATCTGCCTGCACAATTATCCCCAGGTCCTTTTCATTCTCTACCACTGTGAGTGTGGTACCACAGAGTTGATGTTACTCTGGGATTACTGCTTCCCATATGTAGCAGTGTACTGTCATTAGTGTCATTAACAACCCTGCCAACCTTCATATTGTCTGCAAACTTGGACATTAAGCCTGATATACCAGCATCAATATCATTTATAAATACAGAAAACAACAATGGATCTAACACTGAACCCTGAGGGACTCCACTAATAATATTAGTCCACGAAGAGCAGTGTCCATTGATTACCACTCTCTGTTTTCTCCCACTCAACCATCCCTTTATCCATAGCAGCAATTTGCCTCCAGTGCCACACTGCTCCAATTTGTGCAGCAGTCTTCCCTGTGCAACAGTATCAAAGGCCTTTCTAAGATCCAAATATATGATATCAAAGTTATTCTTTGCATCCAGTTCCTTTGTGACTATATCATAGTATCCAATCAAATTATTCAGACCAGAGTTCCTTTTTACAAACCCATGCTGTGTCCGAGCTATAACTGAAGTCTTGTCTAGATGATTCTGCATGCTTCTTTAACCAGTGCCTCCATTAATTTCCCTGGAACAGAAGTAAAACTAACAGGTCTGTAATTACCTGTGTCTCCCTTCAATCCTCCTTTGTGGATTTGGGGTAACCTTTGCACATCTCCAGTCCATAGGTACCTCACCTGAGTCCAGGGAAGCTCTCATAATTATGGCTAATTGTTTGCTTACTTCCTTTGCCACCTCCTTTAATATAACTGGATAGATTCCATCCACCCCAGGTGCCTTTCTTGTGTTTATCTTCAACAATTTCTCCTCCACTTTACTCTCAGTTACAAGATTATTGTAACTGAGTTAAACTTCAATTACAATTGAAATTTAACATTGAGTTGCAGTAATTCAATAATTACTGGAGATTCAAGGATAATTTAATTTAATAATTAGGGCTAATAATATATTAAATATAATTTTTAAAATAATTTAGCCATAATATATTAAATATAATTTAATAATTATGGCTAAAGGTTTACTTTGTTCTTTTGCTTCCTCCCTTAAGGATAAGTCCTACCAACCCCAGGTGCCTTTATTACATTTAGCTTCAACAGTTTCTCTTTCTTCTTGGTTATCACAAAATTGTTTAACTGTTTGTTAGCATTTGATACGCTACTGGCGTCCCCATTCCAAAAAAATTCCCCTGTTTGAATATAGATGCAAAATATGTTCAGTGTGTCAGCAACCTGGGAAGGATCAACAGCTAAACCATTCATATCTAGCAGATCACTATGATTCATCCCCTTCCTTCTAGTGCTTACATAAGTAAAGAAGTCTCTGCTGCTTTTTTTTCCATTCTTTGCCAGAGACTTCTCATAATCTGCCTTAGCTTGCCTAACTTCCTTTGTGATTTTAATGCAGCCGAGTTTATATCTAACATAGGCTTCTGTATCACTTGAATTTATATGCATCCCATGCATTTTCTTCTCTGCCACAAGTCTCATCAGTTCATCTGGCATCCATTTAGGTCTAGGCTTTGAACAGTATCTCTTAGTTAGTATAAAAAGTTTAGTAGCTTCTGTGATTACTCCTCTGCATGCTTCCCGTTTAGAATCTGTTGTTGGAACCTCGTCAGTTGATCCTGCTGCATAGAATTTAAGAACTGCCTGAGAGAACTTTAGGTGCCTTTACAAAAGCAGAAGCTCTGCCCGTTACAGTGGTTGCATCTTTAAGTAATCCAAAATCAGTATACTGTGATCACTGCCATCCAGTGTGGTTCTTTTATTTTCAGATTCTTAATGTATGAAGAATCAGTGATTATAATCAGATCAAGATTATTGCTTTCTCTTGTTGCCTCAAACATGCTGCTGTAGAAAACAGTCATCCAATAAATCCAGAAAAGTCATATTAATGTGTGTGACCAACCAACAAGTTACAGTCACTGTGTGAAAAGTTAAAATCCCCCAGTATAAGACATTCTGATTGACTGGTTCACTCTGTTTTTCTTTATATTTGTTCATTATACTAATCATAGTCCATTAGACCAATAACCCGCTTCTCTCATTTTAAACATTGCACTGGCTACCCATGTCGGTTGGTTGCACTGCCTTAGATTTTATATGCTTCTTAACTTGGAACATATCCTCTCCCCCTGTTCCTTGCTGTGTTATTTCTGTACACTTTGTACCCCCCCATATTTAAATTCTGAATTCCTTATGTAGGAGTGACAACGGTTCTCCGATATCCCTACAATGTCTCCATTTGATGACCTAACCAGTACAGGAATCCCTTGATTAGCGCGATTAATTGGTTCCACGAAAATGCCATGCTAATCGAAGTTAATAATCAATACAAAATAGCCTAATTCATTCCAAGACCTACGGTGCCTCTGTAGCCAGGTTGGTAGGAGCAGCAGTGCGTAGCACACGCTTCTTGATTAGACCGGGGTTCGAGCCTGTGACCACCAAATACGGAGGATGCGGAAAGGTAGGTCAGGGAATGACCACCGCATACCCCCCAGAGCAATATAGCCTTAGTTGCTAATGCTCCTAAAAACCAAACAACAACAACAACCAAAACCTACAATATACCAATCAATATTTTTAAAAATACGTTTTTTATGGCAATTTAATTTACAGCAGTATAAAAGCAAAGGATAATTATAAATATTTGCAGTACAGTAATCAAAAGTTTAAAATTAAAAAAAAATTACAATATATAACTCACTTTATTTCTTTATAAAATATTTCAAAAGGCTGGTTTGCGCAGACTTTTTTTCTTCCTTTTATCATAAATTCGCTTGTATGGATACACATCTTTTTCAATGTTCCTGCAAATTTGCATACTGCGCTCGATATCTGGGTCTACATCCATGATTAGTTGTTTCAAATTTTCAGCTGCACAAAATATTCCTTCAAGTTCTTTTAATGTCAACTTCTTTTCTTGAACATTTTCTTCCTCGCAAATTTCCACCTCATCATATGCTCATTGTTCATCAGTATTAAGGAGGTCAGAATCACTTAATTGTTCTGAATGTGATTCCAGCAATTTGCGAACATCACTGTTGGCGATTTCATCAAAACCTAGATCTCTTCCAATATTTGCTATTTCATCAATAACAGTGTTGATATGAGTGAAACTATAGAAATCATTTAGCAATTGGCAAAATATGCTTCCAAACTGCTCTCATATTGCTGGATGTTACTTCAGACCATGACTCATGAATATTGTCTATTGCTTTCCCGATGTTGTAATTTCTCCAAAATTCAACTAAAGAAACTGCACCATCTCCAGTTGTTGCTTCAGTTGCTTGTACAAATGTTCTGCATAAATAATAGGCCTTAAAAGTAGTGATTATGCCTTGATCCATAGGCTGTAAAAGTCTTGTTGTATTTGGAGGTAAAAAAATAATTTTCACGTTTTCACACAAATCAGAAAGTGCTGGTAGGTGGCCTGGGGGATTGTCTAAAATTAATAAAATTTTGAATGCAAGATTATTTTCTTCACAGTAGGCCTTAATTTTCGGACAAAAATAGCTAGTGAACCACTCTTCAAATAAAGCTTTCGTGACCCAAGCTTTTCTATTAGAGCGCCAAACAACAGGTAGGCTTGCTTTATTAAAACCTTTACCGAAAGATCTGGGAGTTGCATTTCTATAGATAACCATGGGTTTTAATTTCAAATCGCCTTCTGCATTGCTTCCCAATAAAAGTGTTATTCTATCTTTGGAAACTTTATAGCCTGGTTGAGCCTTTTCTTTTTTTTTGCTAGAAAGGTTTTTTTTTTTTTTTTTTTTGTCATTTGTTTCCAAAAAAGGCCTCTTTCATCAACATTAAATATTTGTTGATCTGCATAGCCACCGTCATCAACAATTTTCTTTAAAATTTCGGGATATTTCATGGATGCATCTTTATCTGCACTTTCCGCTTCTCCAGTCAATTCAATGTAGTACTAGTAGTAGTAGTAGTAGTGGCATGTGATGCAAGAAAGCAAGTGAATGAGCTTATGCAGCATCAGCCAAAAAAAAAAAAAAAAATCACACCAGTCCCTCCAAATGCCTGTCCAGTTCCTCCTTAAATTTATTTAACCTATCAACTTCCACAATGACAGATGGAAGTTTGCCCAGCAATTATCCACCCACTGGCTAAAGGCAAATTTCTGAACATATATTCTACATCTGTCTTTTCTTAATTTGAATTTATGCTCCTTTAGGTTCGTAATCTGAACAAGTGGAAGGATCCCATCAGAATTCAGTGTGCTCAACCCATTCAAGGCCTTATACACCTCAATCAGATCACCGCGCAGGTGCCTGGTCTCCAGCCACTACAATTTGCAGAACTTAAGCCGCTCTTGGTAAGAGGATCCCTTCATTCCCTTCACCAGTCTTGTTGCCCTTCTCTGTACATGCTCAAGTAAATCTACATCCTTCATAAAATGAGGTCTCCAGACCTGTACACAATACTCTAGGCATGGCCTGACCATTGCCTTATACAGAGGGATAATCACCTCCTTTTCCCTGCTAGCAAAATTCCTATATATAATTGACAAAACCCCATGACCTGCCCTGGCAGCCTGTCTGCATTGCTCAGGAAACTTCATATCTGACTGCATAATTACTCCCAGGTCTTTTTCATTTTCCACCACCTTAAGTGTAGTACCACACAGTTGGTACATTTCTCTGGGGTTACTTCTACCCATATGCAGTACTTTGCATTTGCCAAGGTTAAACTTCAGTTGCCACTTCTTAGCCCATATGCCCAAATTATCTAGATCCTGTTGCAGTAGCACACTGCCATTACTGTCATTAACAACCCTGCCAACCTTTCTATCATCTGCAAACTTCGACACTAAGACTGATATACCTTCATCAATATCATTGATAAATATAAAAAACAACGTTATGTAGTCCTGTTCTTTTCTTAAAACGTTCAAATCAGCCTTTACTGGCAGTGAAATTTTCTTCCGTTTCTGCTTCAATCACTTTTTCTTTTGAAGAATTTGCTTGAACATTTTCTTCAGTTACCGCTCTACCGAAGTTTTCTATTGTTGACTTTTCTTTAACATTGCAAAAATACTCAAGGCTTTTGTTTTTATGGTCATTGTGCAGATTGGAATTCTTTTTTGATTGCAGTCTTCTATCCAAATGGCTAAAAGATGTTCCATCTCAATCATTGTAACACTTCTGTTTCTTGTGGTTTGTGTGCATGCTGACAATGAAGCAAGCTTACCTTTTTCCTTATATGCATTGGCTTTACTTAAAATCATCTGAACCATTGATTCAGGCATTCCAAGATGTCAAGAAATTTGTATTTTACTATCACCACCTTCAAATCTTTTTATGACTTCAGTTTTTTCATCTAACATTATCACTTTTCTTTTTACCAGAGGCACTATCAGATACACTTTTCCTTTTATCCATAGTTAATTATTACGTAATATATAAAAAATTTAATAGAAATTAATGTAATTAATTAGTATCACAGTAATTAATGGCGGGAGACAGATGGCAGATAGGCGGGAGATGTGTGTTAACGTCTGCACGTTAACACACAACGCAGGAACAACTGAAAGCAGCTGATCTGCATGTACGTAATAAATGTGGTGGCGCCGACGTTGTCCTTCAGAGTGCATAATGTTAGAAAATACTTCAATTGTTGTAATAATACATGTTTGAAATAATCCGTTTCTTTTTATTTTCGTATGGTTGAAAAACAAACTAGCTTCCCACATTGTATCTTGTGTTAGTTTTTGTTTATTTCTCGATAACGCTTCTCGATGGAGAAGGTATGATGTGATGCAAAATAAACAACTCCCTTTTGTGAACAGAGCCATGCACTCACTAAGAAAACAAGCCAAAATACTGCACTAATAAAAATTTTGATTTGTGCTAATCGAAAATTGGTAGCTAAATATAAACCGTGCTAATTCGAGTCTCATGCTAATCGAACCCATGCTAATCGAGGGATTCCTGTACTTCCAGTTTATCTACTATGCTCCTAGAGTTATTGTTCACAATCAAGTAGACATTTACCTGTTTTTACTCTTAGTAACCCTAACACAGCCAGTGTATTTGCCTCTTCCATGAAGACTCCCGGCAGGCCTTGAAATCCTTGATAGAAAGCAGTGCAAGGCCCTCTGCCTGCGGCTGCTGTTAAAAGTATTACTCTGTGTCCCCCCCTCCCCCCAAGACCTGCAGTTTTCTGACTAACTAAGACTGCCTTGATAGCATCAGTAAATATTTTTGCACCCCTTCTATCTAAGTGCATCCTGTCCCTGTAAAAAATCTCCCCTATTAAGCACAGTCCACACTGAAAAAATTTTGATAATGAGTTGGCAAACCATCCTTTAAACATACGACCTGAGAATTTAAATTACAATCTGCTGATAGGCCAAGTAACTGTTTTACTGTCTCTGTCTACCATATTTGACCACTCTAATGCCAATTTGTGACTTTTCCTTCCAGAAATGAGGGAGAACGTCCTTACTTAGGCTTGGTCTCTAGCAGTTGTTTGCCACTTGTGCTCAGTTTCTGATTCAGATTCCTGTATACTCAGATGATTCAAAATCCATAGTATCACAAAAGTAGTTCACAACAGCTCTCACAGGAATACATCATGCATACAGAGGAACCCCATGCAATGAAAATAACCTGTAATATCAAAAAATTAAACTACTACAAAGAAGTATCATTTACATTGACTCTTTAAATATGTTACAAACATTACAAATCATGAAAAGAAAATCATTTCACTTCTGTTTTTTTTTTACTATTCCATTCATTATAGCAGAACTTCTGGAAAGCAACGGATATCTACCCACGTTGGATTCCGGAGGACATTGGCATTACAGATAGGATTACATGGAAATGAATGAAATAAAATGAAAGTAACTTTGGACTACCTAAAAAACAAATAACTACAAAGAAGTGTCATGTACACTGACTCTTTATTAGAAGTGTTGCAGGGCACAACAACCATTTTCCTTCCAGTTCTTGTTTTCATATTCATTTAATGTTAGTAGAACCCCTGGAAAACAACAGATATCTGCCTGTGTTGGATCCCAGAGCATGCTGAAATTACAGATAGTGAGATGGCCAGTATAGTTGACTGATGGGTTTTTAATTCCATGTACAGACTATAGGCAGATAATTTGATACTTTTTACTGAGATGTTGGTACATGGAGTGGCAGGAGCAGCAGTGCGTAGCACATGCTTCTTGATTAGATCGGGATTCGAGCCCGTGACCACCAAATACGGAGGATGCGGAAAGGTCAGGGAATGACCACCGCACATCCCCTGAGCACTATGGCCTTAGATGCTAATGCTCCTAAAAACCAAATAACAAATAAACAAACGTGGAGTGGCAAGCACAAACTAGAATCAAACTGTGTCAGGTAAAACCAAAAACAGAATTATGGACTACAACTTTAGTTGTCAAAGATGCAAACTCCAAGCAAAGGATCTGCCCACAGTGGCAAAATATTGAAGAGAACATCAACAAACCTTTAGAAACCTCTATAGAATATATGAACTATTTACCCTTAAGGTATTAGGTGAAAGAGATACAATCAGATTTTTTTTCATCCCTGCAAATGATTAATTTCTACTACAATCTTAAGACATTAGAATGTACACCTCTAGAAAATCATGTGTGTGTCCAAGGACAGATAGGGTTCCACATATCCGGAATAACAAGTAACATTTAGCCTTTTATAAATATAATATTTTTGAACCCTGTACAGCCACACTTTGGCCCAAGCTACTGACGCATGATAAAACGCCAATCCAACCAACTGTTCCAGAAATAAAACAATTAATTTGACAAGTCTAAAGGTAAAGTTATGCCAGAATTATTTTGGCTGTTATGAATTTACATTCAGAAGTGATATTCTTAATAATCTGCTGAGTTATTCTAGAATGACTAATATGTTAGTCATTCTACCTCGTAGCATGAAGCCTTTGCCCTTAAATATGCCCACCCACCGAGGAGAAGTCAACATGCTTTGAAACGGTGCCGTCTGGGTGGTGGTAGTATCTGCTTGGAGTGGGTGGCAGTGGTCTTTTTCACTGGTGAAGTGTTGCTTGTTTAAGGTGGTGCAGTACCGTGGCGGCTGTTCACAATGTGAGATGTAGCCGGAGCAATGCCAGTTTGATTGATTGATTGATTTAGCTGCATTGGTGGGTGGCTGCTTTGTGGTAATGCTTTTGCACTGGCCTGTGTATTAGTCGTTTTGCCTCGATTGGTGGGCCTTTGTCCTTAAATATGTTATAGTCTATATCACTGCACACCATCAGGCATCTCTCATATTGGGAAGCTATACTTCATAACTGGGTCGTCACTATTGCAACACTAGGGTACCTGCCCACCCACCGAAGAGAAGCCAACAAACTTTGAAACGGCTTTGAAAGGGCGAAAAGAAATACAGGTCAAACCGTCTGGGTGGTGGTATCTGCTGAGAATAAGTAACAATAGTCTTCTCCACTGGTGAAGTGTTACTTATTCTAGGTAGTACAATACCATGGCAACTCGTTGTGAAGGTATTCATAATATGAGATATAACCAAAACAATGCCAATTTATTTAATTAATTTAACTACTTTGGTAGATGGCTATGTTAAAATGATGCTTTTGCACTAACCTATATGTTAGTCCCTCAACCTGTTTTATTTGATCTGTTTCTTCCCAGTGGCACTGCATTGTTTTCATTAAATAATCGATGGTAATGTAGTGCTTTTCATCAGCATTATCATTTCATTAGTATAGGTACTCAGCATCTCAATAGATGCTCAGTACCTACACTAATTATTACAAATCTGTCCAAGCTCTCAAAAAAAGAAATCAATAGAATTTTCAAACCTTTTGGGAACTGTGGTTACTCACACAAATTTAGAGTCAAAACTATTAAAATAACTAAAGAAAATATCAATAGATGCTCAAGTAACAAAGAATCTGATGAAAAATAATACATTATCATTTCCTAAGTCTCAAATTAATGAACAGATAAAGAATATTAATAAGAAATACAGGTTAAAAACCAGATTTACCAGAGTCTATGCCATTAAAAAAATTAAAACACTGTCCCCCTTTCTATCCATAAGGTGTATAACTTTAAATGTTGGGATGGCCAGGAATCTTATATTGGAGAAGACAGATGAAGGGGCGCCTCCGTAGCCAGGTGGGAAGGTGCAGCAGTGCGTAGCACACGCTTCTTGATTAGACCGGGGTTCGAGCCCATCACCACCAAATACGGAGGATGCGGAAAGGTCAGGGAATGACCACCACATATTCCCGGAGCAATATGGCCTTAGTTGCTAATGCTCCTAAAAACCAAATAACAAACAAACAAACAGACAGATGAAGACTATTTGGGGGAATAGGAGAACGTAAGTTAGACATAACCCACTGTCACCAGTCTCACATCTGGTGAGTATGGGCTTGGCACATCTAGGGTCCTAAGCTGGATATTATCATTCTTTCTCTTTCTTGGTGATTCCTTTCTACTTCTCTCTCTCTCTCTCTCTCTCTCTCATCTCTCTCTCTCTCTCAGGGTAACTCAGGAATTTTTTTTTTTTTTTTTTTTGGCTGGTGCAGCATTAGCCTCAGGCTTCCTTGTACCATATGGCTAATAATATTAAATAATAATGAGACTTGGAAATTTTTTTTTTCTGAGTACATTACTGTGTACTTAAAAAGTGCTTGAGGCATGTACTTAGAAATGCTTGAGAGATTCGATAGAAAAGAAAAAACAGTGCTCCTGCTCATTATGCAGCAGTAATTGCTAATCATCTTTCCAAACACTGATTGACTCACAACATCCTCTTCATTCATCTTATTTTACTGCATATGAATTAACCCTTAGCCTTAATTATGAGAGCTTCCTTGGACTCGGGGCATCCCCGTGGACTGGAGGTGTGCAAATGTATCACCAATTCACAAAGGAGGTTCAAAAAGTGACACAAGAAACTACAGACCTGTTAGCTTAACTTATGTTCTGGGGAAAATAATGGAATCACTGGTTAAAGAAGCATTGCAGGATCATCTAGACAAGACTGCAATAAGAGGAGTTTACATGTTAAGGCAGCATGGGTTTGTCAAAGGGAGGTCTTGTCTGACCAGTTTGATTGCTTACTATAATGTGGTCACAAAGGAACTGAATTCCAAAAATAATTTTGATATCATATACTTGGATTTCAGGAAAGCTTTTGATACCGTTGCACATGGAAGACTGCTGTACAAATTGGAGAGGTATGGCATCAAGGCTAGCTGCTACAATGGAGAAAGGGATGGTTGAGTGGGAGACAACAGAGAGTGGTAATCAATGGACACTGCTCTTCGTGAACAAATGTTATTAGTGGAGTTCCCCAGGGTTCGGTGTTGGTCCCATTGTTGTTTTGTATATTTATCGATGATATTGATGAAGGTATATCAGGTTTAATGTCCAAGTTTGCAGATGATACAAAGGTTGGCAGGGTTGGTAATGACAGTATGCTACTCCAACTGGATCTAGATAAGTTGGGAAAATGGGCTGAGAAGTGGCAACTGGAGTTTAACATTGACAAATGCAAAGTACTGCATATGGGTAGCAGTAACCGAAGAGAAACGTACCAACTGGGTGGTACTACACGCAGGGAAGTGGAAAGTGAAAAAGACCTGAGGATAATTGTGCAGCTAAATATATAATTCACTGAGTAGTGCAGACAGGCTGCAAGAGTAGTTCATGGTGTCTTGTCAATGATATACAGGAATTTTTCTAGCAGGGATAAGGAGGTGATTATTCCCTTGTATAAGGCAATGGTCAGGCCACACCTAGAGTACTGTGTACAGGTCTGGAGGCCTCATTTTAGGAAGGATGTAGAGTTGCTAGAACGAGTACAAAGAAGGGCAACAAGATTGGTGAGGGGAACAAAGGGGTGCTCTTACCAAGAAAGGCTTAAGTTCTGCAAATTGCAGCACCTGGAGAGTAGGCACCTGCGAGGTGATCTGATTGAGGTGTATAAGGCCTTGAATGGGTTGAGCAAGCTGAATGCTTATGGGATTCTTCGTCTAGCTGAGACTAAGAACCTGAGGGGGCACAGTTTCAAATTGAGGAAAGATAGTTGGAGGATAGATGTGCGGAAATTTGCCTTTAGCCAGCGGGTAGTTGATTGGTGGAACAGGCTTCCATCTTTTGTTAAAATGATGCTTTTGCACTAACCTATACGTTAGTCCCTCAACCTGTTTTATTTGATCTGTTTCTTCCCAGTGGCACTGCATTGTTTACATTAACTTTTGTTGTGGAAGCTAATAGCCTAAATAAATTTAAGGCTGAGCTGGACAGGCATTTGGAACGAATGGAGGGATGAAATGGGAGGGGTTTTTTTTTGGCTGATGCTGCATAAGCTTGCTTTCTTGCATCGTATGCCTCTGCTAATGCTAATATGAATAACACTAATTGAACCACATGAAATGAGTAAATTTTATTAAGAAGGGACAGATACTGGTGAACAATTTGGCATCCCCCCCTTTTGTTTCTTTTGTAGTCTCACATACTCCACATATAAACTAATTTGGTGTAATTTAGTTTCATTAATATCCTAATTTTTAAGTCATGATGATAGGATTTAGCATGGAATCCAGAAAGGATTCTCATTCATATGTGTTGAGAGAAGGGAATTGCAGGCATTCACAATGATTTAATGAGAAATGTGAATAAACAAATTAAACCATATGTGGAATGACTTTTCATGTCCATTTTCTGGGATGTAGTGTGGGTATCCTTCTGATGGGGCTGAATTAGAATGAAAAACTTTTTTTTAGCTGATATGGTCATTCAAATTTAATGAAATTTTGTTAGTTTCTGTGGTAATCTGCTAACTGATAACTATGGACCTCTTAGATCCATAGCTGTGAGTGATCTTTTTACTTATTTGCCAGTTCAGCAGTTGTAATGATGTATAACTAAAATGATCATTCAAATATTCTTTCTTTTACCTTGGTTTACAATGAATGACTTTAAACATGTATTTACTTTCATATATTTTTGATCTCTATTGTAGTATGTTGTTCACTATTAACACTTAATGTATGCCTGGCTTACGGTGTTAAGCCTCCTTTTAGGCACAGTGAATGGATTTCATTCATTCATTTATTTACATATCATCAGTGATTTTTATGCTGCTGTTCACTTAACAGTACAGCCATCAGAAATTCAACATTTGGTACAAATGAATTTACATATTTATTAGGAACTAAATTTATAATGAAATTTGTCTGATTTTTAATGATTTAAAGAAAACCTTTTTTTTTCCCTATAATTTAGACAGATGATCCTTACTGGATTTGTTGCCATTGCTCAACATTTAGGACCAGCCAGAATTGAAAATGAATTATTACCTCAGTGTTGGGAGCAGGTAACACGAATATGTTTTCATTGTAGTGATATATTTAGCATTAGTATTAGTAGTGGCAAATGAAGCAAGTTTATACAAAATCATAAAAAAAAAAAAAAAAAAATTGCATCCCCCTCTAACAACACTAGATGGAAGTTTGCTTCAATAATATTACTCTCTGGCTGAAACCCAAATTTCACATATCTCTTCCAAGTATCCTTTATCAGTTTAAATTTATGTTCCCTTATTTGTCTTTTAGTATAATATCTCTTGTTGATATTGCATTTATTAACTTTCTTTCATTGTGCAATTTATTATAAATGTTAGTTATTATAAATTAGCACAGACCCATTTCATGCATATGTTATCTAGATAGACAGTTGTTTTATATAGTATTGTTATTTAGTGACTGTATATAGGACGTCTTATGGCATTGTCATAATTTCTTCAGGAGGTCATTCCTGAGGTCAATCTAAGTGAAAAATGCATCAATATGAGTACGATTCTTAATGGTTATGGAACTATAGATATTTGAAATGTAGCATCTTTAGTACTGTGTTGTAACAGAAGTAACTGTGAATATACTGGGTGTTTTGTTTTTTTTTACCCAGTGAAGAATACACTGATATGCATTTTGTATGCAGGTTTTGTGGTGGTAACTCCAGTGCTGCCATTGGGGAATATTGACAATGCTTCTCACAGTGACAGTGAAGAATCAGTGAGTATTTATTAATGCACTAATTTTGTCAATCATCCAGTGTGATGGATATGGGTGAGGAGGAACACTTGACTAAACTGTGTAAATTGTACAGTGAAGGTAAAGAAAGAAGAAGAAACGTCCCCTGGAAAACTTTATTGCTACCAGCAGCTTCCCGCTACACTTGCTAAATGGGTAACATGTCAGTCATATACCAATGAGGTTTCCACATAGGCCAACAGTTTCCAGTACCCACAGTGGCAAAATGCAAATGGATGTGAGGGAAGAACACAAGTGTTTGGTTACTTACAAAAACCACAGCAAACTCCTTTCCTGCTGTTGGCAGCTTCCCACTATTCGCTTGGTAAATGGAGAATATTTATGATTAGTGAGTCGTTTATCAACAGGGTTTCTCATTAGGCACTCAGCATTGTAATGTCAGCTCACTCATAAAGAATTAATCTAAAACTGACAAATTTATGCTAGAGCATCTTAATAAACTTGTGAATGGCCCACATCAGCATGACAATGTGTCTACTTTTTTACCAATGGCATAAGATGATACTGAGCATTTTAACATTTGTTTCTGTATGCAGAGTCACTGTTCAGAAATTTCTAAACAATACATGACTCTCCCCCCCCCCCCCCAATTGGAGCTGTTTTATACATGAAAGTTTACCATGTTTCATTCTTGTTGTTGGAGCTGGCTTTGCCTCTGCATGCACCAGCCATATTTCATCACAAATATTTGCAGTCCACTGTACTCAGTGGTAATGGCAAACTGAACTTCTATATTTTTACCAGT
The DNA here is from genome assembly GCF_048544385.1 of Mastigoproctus giganteus. Taxonomy (NCBI): domain Eukaryota; kingdom Metazoa; phylum Arthropoda; class Arachnida; order Uropygi; family Thelyphonidae; genus Mastigoproctus; species Mastigoproctus giganteus. Next base: position 24,930,386 of record NC_143584.1, on the reverse strand, counting down.
GGCAAAGTGATTACAATTAAGAGTGACAATTTTTTCTCCCAATTAATTTTGGAACTAATCACAATTAATCTTTATGCCATTGGTAAAAATTTTACAGATCAGTTTGCCATTACTATTGAGTACAGCAGACTGCAAAAATTTACCATGAAACATGGGTGAATGTTTGGGTATCAAGAACTTCTTACTTGATATTATATTTAGTACTTATAATAGATATATTTTCATTTTGACAGTTAGATTATGGGAGAATACCGTTTCCCCTCCCCCTTTTGCCCTTGTATAAAAGTTGGGAACTGTGATTCACTTGTATAACTGATAGTGTTAAGTTAGTTGCAGTTTCTGCATTTCATACAAGGGCTACTCCTCCCATACCTTGCTGTTAAAATGAAGATTTTGTGGACGGAGTATCTCTCCCCCAGTTTCTCAGATGGGCTGCATAAAATTAACATTGTATATTGTAATTGCCAGTGCCAGTAACAGATGATAAATTAATTGGTGCATGGGCATAATAGACTAAATAATCATAGATTCAAGTGATTGATTGATGCAATGATTCAGCTCAGTCAGCACTTAATGGAAAGCAGCTTGTTAGGGTTACAGCAGTTATATAGATGATTTACTGTAAACTCCACTGACCTGGTGGTTTTACTGGGGTATAAACAAGAACTTTTTTTTTCCAGTTTCTTTCTTTACCTTTACCATATATACAATGCAAACATTTTCCAGTGTTATCAATGTATTGTAAAATGAGGCAATCTTTTCCATAGTTGGAATAGTATTTTTCAGTACCAAACTTCTTTACTTAATGTTACATTTCAAATACAGTAAACCCCCGCTATTCGTGGTATCTGTATTTGCGGTCGCTGATTTACTATAAAATGAAACCTAAAAAAATGTGAATTTTAAAGCACCGTGAACATTTTCCGCCATAAAAAAACATGGGCGTGGCTAAAATTATCTTTCCCGATCAAAACAGCGCTCAGTGGGTGGGGGAGAGGGGTGACAAAATCGCGAGCGTGGATGTTTCTCGCTAATCCTTGTTCAGTATTGTGTTATGCGCTTGTCATGGAAGGTTTTGTCGTTTGCTTTTAATTTATATGCTTATAAATTTATCGGTTTATAAATTGATATGCTTACAAAAGTGATAAATCAACCGTTTTGCAGTGTAAAACAGACTTTTTCTAGTGTGTTAACGGAAGAAAGTGACTTTATTGTGGACAAGTTCTTTCTAACCCGTACAAAAATATGGCTACGAATAACAAGGGAAATGTGAAAAGATCAAAGAAGGTGATGACTAGCGAATAAAATTGAGTTATTAGATAAAATTTCTAATGGCGAACGTGTCTCCTCACTTTCTGTTATTGAGAAAATCTATTATAAAATCAATGAGTCAACGGTACGATCAATCAAGAAATCGGAAGAAAAATCCGCCGTAGTGTCCGTAAAACGCGCTAATTTCTTCAAAAATTTGCTCTGTAACTCGTGATTTTAAATTAGAAAAAATGGAAAAAGCTTTAAATCTGTGGATAGAAGACCGAACTCAAAATAAAATTCCGTTAAGTTCACTCATCATTCGTGAAAAGGCAAAACTCCTTTATCAACACTTTAGCGAAACTGGTGATAGCACTGGCGGGATAAGTTTTTTAGCTAGCAAAGACGCTGGTTTGAAACATTTGTTTGAAATTTCTAATAAATATTACATTTAATATTAAATTGTTCCTTATTTTCATTTCGATGCCATATGCTTGCATTTCACTATGTACTGTCTATGTACAGTCATATTATGAAGGTACATATAATACATACATAGACAAAATTTTAGACTAGTTTTTCTTATATATTTCATACTTTGGAACGGAACCCCTTTATTACTATGGGAGCCATAACTCAGTATTCGCAACACTTCTCAGGAACGTAACACCCGCGAATAGGCGGGGGTTTACTGTACCTATAAAATATTTAAGGGCAAAGGCCTCGTGCTATGAGGTAGAATGACTAACATATAGGTTAGTGCAAAAGCATCATTTTAACGTAGCCATCTACCAAAATAGTTAGTCCACTGAGAATAAGTAACAGTAGTCTTCTCCACTGGTGAAGCGTTACTTATTCGAGGTAGTACAATATCATGGCAACTCGTGAAGGTAACGCTTCACCAGTGGAGAAGACTACTGTTACTTATTCTCAGTGGATACCACCCTCTGGATTTCATTAATAGTAGATGGCTACGTTATAAGTGCACAAGACTAAAAATACTTTAAGCTCATAAAAATTCACATTTTATTAAATGATTTGTTAATAAACTAGTAAAACCAAAATCTTAATTTTCTCAAAAACTAGATGTGATAGCAAAATCTAAAGTTATGTTGGTCAACACTACAAAATACATGAATAACTTTTTATTAGGAGAAAAAAAAAGTTTAAATTTGTTGGTTAGTATAATTAGCTAACGTACAATTCTGTTTTGTTATGCCATTTGTGAAACAGTACATCATAACTATAAAAAGGCTTAGAATATATATGAAGAAGTGTTTCTTATCCATATTAAAATTCCAAAATTTAGTACAGGAATAGTAATGAGAGCTGGCTTGCCAAATTATATATTTTTCCTAATATTTTCTATAGAATTCAAGGCTAAAAATTTGAATTTATGCACATTACAGTTGAAGCAACAGGCATGCTCTCAGTGCAGTTAAAAATATATCAAAGGAAGGAAAACCAGCTATCTCAGTGTCAGGGAAAGATAGTGTTTTCTTCCTCTAATGATTAAAGTAATTACCAAAAAGTTATAAACATAGATAATAATATTACAAAGGTGTGCTATTCATTTTAAAATTCATGACTTTTACCTTTTAAAAAAAATCCTCTGACCTAAAAACACTTTCTGCGCAGAGAATATCTTTAAAATCTATTTAAATAAATGGACTTTACGTGGAAAAAGTGCCAAGACTGCTCATCAAAAAATTTAAAATACTGGTCATGCAAGGCCAGTACTTATAAAGAATACAACATATCATATTCCAAGGCAATGAAATAATTTACATTGATGAAATATATGTCCACATCAGTCACACAGCAGCTAGTTGTTGGCAGTCTTGTGATAAAATCAATGTACTTCTGCCAATTGGAAAAGGCCATTAGTTAATTATTGTTCATGCTGGAAAAGGTAAGTGATTTTTAAAATGTGCATTCCTTTTTAAATCAAGACAAAATACTGGAGATTGTCATAATGATATAAACTTTAAATTTTTTTTAAACTGGATGGAATCAAAACTTATATTGAATCTTTAATCTAATTATGTAACTGTAATGGATAACACTAGTTATCATTGTGTCAAACAAAATAAAATATAAAATGCAGAAGAGATATTATACAGGTAATATATAGCAATGATTGGAGTAAATCAGAACTCCTGGAATTGGTCAAAATGACCTAAAATTTACAAAAATATTTAAGGCTCATAGGAATACTGTTTATGGACTTCTACCACACTATGCAGATTTGAATCTAATTGAGGTCAGGGGAGAAATAAGAAACTGAATTGCTTCAGAAAAAATTGCATTAACCTTGTAATTAACCTTTACCTATTAAAATACAGGTGGAACTGTTTGAATACATGTTTCATAAATGAAAAAAAGTATTACAATCATGAAATCAAAATTGAAAATAAGAATTGGGGAAAATGGAAGTTGAATAGATAAAGAATTTTACAGAATAAGTGCAGGAAAAGATGCATTGTTACATGATTGTGATAGTGATTATAGTACAGAAAAGAAATATTCAATAATAAATATGAGGGGGTGAAAGATGTGGCAGTCAGAATAATTGCAAAAAAGTCAAGCTGTATAGTTATTTTATCGTTGAATTGTGGCTCAATTTCCCAGTGATTATTTTTCAAAAGAAAATCTATTTCCAGTGAGCATTTTCCAGAGGAAATAATAGTTAAGGCTAATGAAAAAGGAGGGGGATGGATGAATAGAGAACGTGAAAATGGGGATTTTTACAGCAAACTTCACTTTCAATAATGCATTCCTGCAGAGCTCACTTAACTGAGGAAGTGTAAAGCATTGGTTTTTTTTTTTTTTTTTTTTTTCCCTCTCTCAAAGTTGGCAATCATACCTGGCTCAATACTGAGGTTGCCACCTTCTTGATATTGCTGTTAATAAATAATTTAAATCACTTTCTGAGAAAAAAGTGGGAGCATTGGTTAGTTGACAGATGCCATTAATGCATAAGAACTAGATCAATGAAACAAGTTGCATATGATGAGATATGTCAGTCAGTCATATGGTCCAATTTCATGTGCAACAACTAGATTTCACAAATCTAAATAATGAACCAGTCACTAAAATATAGATAGAAATTGAAGAGGAAGAAATGGAAATTAAACTTTCATGGACTCCAGCAATGAATATTATGGATTCATTTAAATTACACTTCAAAGCTGGCCAGTATTGGCAAGATATTAATATTTTGTTGGTAATACCTATTTATTGCTTTTTATTTTGATTCAGTTATTAGTAAATTTGAAATTAATTTCTAGTACCTGGCCAAAGTATGCAAAGTTTATTTACTTTTATATCTCTTTCACAATGACATGCATCTGTTGATTGTTTAAATTTTTAGTTTTTTTTTTTTTTAAATTTTGATTATTAGGGCTTTTCATCCATTAATAAAAAATAAATAAATCTTCTGTTTATACTTCGGGACAACCACATGGTCAGAGGAGTTTACAAAATAGAGAATATATGAAAGAACACTGATTTAGGAGTCACATGGGCTTGAACCGCAGTCACTCAAAGCACATTTACTTGTGTACCTTTTCACTTAACTACGCGGCTAAGGTGGCCTGAGTTAGATTAGCTAACTAAATAATGGATAAAAAGCCTTAATCATCAGAATTCAGCCCACTTCTGCCAGAAGAAGTAGAATTTCTAATTTTTTACCTTGCAAAGCAACTGACTTTAAAAATACACACACACACACAGCTGTTATTATTTCTTTGTATTATTATTTTTGAAAAGTTAACAAGATAAATGTCTAATTGAAAAATAACTTCAGTAAATATGTGGTGTCAAGTTCTAACAACATTGCTTAAAGCATTTTTTTTTATTTCCTAGATAAAATTTTAATCTTCAAAATAATCGTATATTTCACACATCTGTAGATATGCTAAATTGATCTCAGCTGCACATGGTATGAATTATCTGATAAAAATCTTCCCAGAGTTGAATTAAGATGGTGATATATTTGTGAGGGCAATTTAATAACTGAAATAAGTATATTAAAATAGTGGAAATTAATAATAAATTTCAAAGAAAATTGGTATACGTTTATTATTATATTTTTCCCCCTTAGATCAATCATCGTTATGCAGAAAGGCGGTTGTTAGTTGCAGAGTCTTGTGGGGTGTTGGCACCTTTTATTCCAGTAAGTATATAGATAGGGTAGCTTCTATAATTTTTAGTAATAGAAATGTTAAGCTTCTCTCGCTCTTCCCCCCCATGCATGTACACACTGTGTGTGTGTGTGTGCGTGCGTGCGTGTGTGTGCACGTGCTGAAACAATGCACTGGCTTTTGCATCTTGCTCCCTACATGCATGCACATAGGGTGTGAGATGGAAAAGCCAGTGCATTGTTTCAGTGTATTTTATTTGTTTGTAAAAGTTTTTACCAACAAATAGTTGGTAATTTTTATTTTATGGTAGTTTTATTTATTTTATTTTTCCTTTTGTCTTCTGAACCTATCCAATTATCTGTTTTGTCAGTTTTAGTGTAATGTGAGGAAATTTGCTGAATTCATTTGTAGTTTACAAGTTACTTGTATTATTATTTTTTTAATCTTGCACTTAGTGTCAAACTACTATAAATTTCAAGTGTGCACCACAACTGATGTGCAGATTTGATGTCAACCATATATTCATTTTGTATTGGCAAGCACTTGGTAATTGCTTATAGGTAACTTCATCATCATCATAATCATCATCAGCCATTTTCAATCCACTGCAGAATGAAGGCCTCTCCAGCAACTTTCCAGTTCCTTCTGTTTTGAGCACTCGCCATCCATTTACTACCCACAAACTCGTGAATTTCATCTATCCATCTCCGCCTTTGTCTTCCAGGTTTTCTTCTAGCTCCTCTTGGATACCATTCTGTTATTTTCTTAGTCCATCTGTCATCATGTCTTCGAGCTATGTGTCCTGCCCAAGACCATTTTAGTTCTTTAGTTTTGATAAGAATGTCCTTTACTTGAGTTTGCTGCCTAATCCATGTGTTTCTCTTTTTATCTAACAGTCTGATTCCCAATATGATTCGTTCCATTCTTTGCTGTGTAGTTCTCAGCTTCACTTCCATTCTTTTGGTGAGTGCCCAAGTTTCACTTCCATAAGTCATGGTGGGGAGTATACATTGGTTCATTATTTTACATTTCAGACAAACTGGGATATTGCTCTTCAGTATGTGACTATATTTCCTGAATGCTATCCATCCAAAATTTATTCTTCTCTTGACTTCCAGCCATTTATCATTATTACAGCTAATAACTTGTCCCAGATAAGTATATGACTCCACCTTTTCAATTACTGCTCCTTCAATCATTATTTCCCTTTCCGTGGCATACTTGTTCATCATTACTTTTGTTTTAGCCATATTCATCTTTAGTCCAAAATCCTTACTAGCTGTGCATAACTGATTAAGATTTTCCTCTAATTCTTTGGGATCATGGCTTATGACCACAATGTCATCTGCAAATCGTAAATGGTTTAGGTACTCTCCGTTCACATTGACTCCTTTCTGCGACCAGTCTAATCTTCTGATAGGTAACTTAACAGTTCCCAAAGGTTTATCAGGAAGATACTTTTCCAAATATTCAATCACTTTGACCTGACATTCCAGTCAATCAGTTGTTAGGATATGTGATGGGTAGATTAGGTTAAGATTTCCCCATGCAGTCCTAGGAGAAACTGCATTGAATGAAATTGTACATCAAATTTAATTGACTGGTGAATCATGTCAGTGGCCAGTGAACTAACAGTGGAAAAGCTGTTTGGTGATAGAGCTAGGGAACAATTAAATTACTTATAAGCAGACTGGGTTTTCTAATGTTTTGTAATTTTATAAATAGCATTCATCCGGTTAATTTTTGGAAATCCATAACAGATTCATTAGTAAGAAACAAAGCTTGAAAGTTTCAAATATCGATACTTCTCTGTGTGCAGAATCATGTAATAGTGGCCAGTGAACTAACAGTGGAAAAGCAGTTTGGTAATAGAACTAGGAAACAATTAAGTTACATATAAGCAGATTGTCTGCATACCTGTTGGGTTTCTAATGTTTTGTAATTTTATAAATAGAATTCAGCCAGTTAATTTTCGGAAATCCATAACAGATGCATTAGCAAAACAAAGCTTGAAAGTTTCAAATATTAATACTTCTCTGTGTGCAGAATAATTGGATTGTACAGGGTGCAGAAAAAAAAAAAGTGATCTATAAAAACTCATCAAAATAATTTTAATAAATTATAATAATCATGATTAACTTGAGGAGACTGGGTTAATTGATTTGTCGGAACTCTCAATCATGTGGACATAGCAGGCAGATGTCATGGTTGCCACATTTTCATTGTCCTTGAAGAAGTAAGAGCCAGTAATCCTGAAAGACTATATTGCCCACTGAAAACTGTAACCTTTACATAAACCTTCCTAATATACAGTAGTTTGATATTTTTGTCTGACCTCCAGAAAGACAAAAATGTGCCTCACCAGTCACAAACTGATTGTGAACAAAGTCTTCGTTCCCATCCAGGAGCCAATGGCTTAAGTACTGCACAAACTCTGAAAATTTATACCTGATGGCTTCAAAATTGACACAGCTATGGGAGCAGCAGCTGCTCTGGTCCTACCAATATCAGCAGTCTCTGTCTCATTACTTCAGGAATGCAGTGTGTTCACCACAGAACTCTGTGTCATTAAGATGGCTTTGACCTTTCTTACTAATGATTTCAGTCTGAAGACTATAATCAATACACTCTTTGAGTGCAGTGATGGCCCTCCAAGACAATTTTCACTCTCCACATCCATACCTAAAACAAATAAGATCTCAAATATCACAACTTGATAACAATAAATAGACTGTCACATTCTGTTGGATCCCCGAGCGTGCTGAAATACCAGGAAGTGAATGTGCAGATAAAGCAGCAAGAAACCCCTTTGACAACAACTGCACCCAGATTCCTTTTACAGGTTATAAATCAATCATATACAAAGTATGCAATGAAAAATGGGAAGAAGTTTGGTATAACCAGTAATATAACAAGTTATAAAACACAAAACAGAATCCACAGCTATGGAACTCCAACTTCTGATCAAACAGACATGAAGAGGTTGTACTGGCCAGAGCACATATTGGTTATACTCACTTCATGCATCTCTTTTTATTTCTAGGAGGTGAACCCCCCCACTTTGCTTGCACTGTGGTTCACCACTAATTGTAAAACGTATTCTTATTAAATGCACTTGTCGGTTTGTCAGATCCACGTCATTCTGATCCCTCTCTGACTTCAGCTGTCATGTTATTGGGAACAAGCCCAGTCTGAGTTTTCAATTATCCAAAAATTTGATTAATTTATATATACTCTTCTAAATCCATTTTAATAACCTTGTATGTTCATAACTTTTACAGGAGAGTTGGGTGTTAACAACAAAAATTGTAGTAGTTAATGTAATATGAACTTTCAGTGCATTGAACTACCCGGTTGTGTAGGCAGAAATTGAATTCCTTATGCAAAATGTGCTGTAAGTCTGCTTAACAAAACTGCACGATAGTGCAATTTTGTTAAACAGACAAGTAACACATTTTTCCTCAGAGTTCATAATCAATGTCTTAGTGGCATGAGCAGACTGTACCAGATTATTTTGGTTGATGCTGAACTGACAATGAAATAAGAATTGCCATTTTTTAAAATATGCTTAAGTGATAAGTGCACGTTGCATGCCATTCCACTGCTCCATAGTTACAAAAATATATGGTGCTGACAACACATCACAGTTAACTAAATTATCTGTACCAAAGTGGTGTGCTGTAAAACTAGTTTTTGTAATTGTCCGTTCTCCACTACACTCCATACCAAAGGTTTTTGTTTCTTGTGTCACTCTCCCTTGGGATGTACTAGATTAGTTACAGGAACTGGGATACTGAAGCTAAGATAAGCTTTAATCCTGATGAGGGCACAGAAAATGTGGAAAACTTTATTTCATATTTAAGACTTACTGTTTTTATGGAAGGGGTATAATTACAGTGGTTAATTCTCTGCCATTAGTATATTATATCCCTGAAAGAGGGTCATGACAAGTATACCAGAATCCAGTTATTCTGCATGTAAAGAAATGTTAATATTGTATTAGCTCAGTTATCTGGCATGTATGGGAATTGGGATTTCCAGTTCAGTGAGCATTATTCCTACATTCCTACACTATACAGTGAAATGCCATAATGCTCTGTACCACACCAGTGCCACACCAATATACCCTGTACTTTATTTACTTCGGCTTAATTTGAAAGTAATACTTAATACTTGTCATTGATTGTGTTTTTATGTCATAAATTGTCAAAGAGCCCATATCATACTCCTTCATAAGTCCTGACAGGGGTTCTGCCCCTTGACCTAGAAGTGATGAGGCATGGTATGATGTATCTACATAAGAAAGGTACTGCCACAAACATCCTTAATATAAGCCTTGATATTGATATTGATGAAGATATCAAGCAAGAAAAGAAGCATATCGTGGAGGAACTGTACAGAATATGGCAGTTACACTGGGATGAAAGCACGAAAGGTGATATAATGAGGTGCTTTTTACTGGAGGTAAAATTGACAAGCCTCAAAGCTCTGCCGTGGTTTCCCCCAGGTGTGTATGTGATTTTCCTTATCACGGGGTATAAATTCTTCAAGGATAAACTGACCTCTCTGGAAATTACTGATGATCCTACACGTAACTGTGGCAAAAGTGAAACGTGGGAACACATTAAGTGTCACTGCCCAGATACACAACCTGCCAAATGGTCATGAGCACCTTTTTGTCACACAGGAGCATTATTAAAAAGTACTGACTAAATATGCACAGGCTGTATTCACCACTTGCCGAAATATGAACAGGACTCAGAGTCCAAGATTCTGGAGGGAATCCAACTTAAGCGCTCCTGTCTAAATAACCCTTAGCTGGACCACCTGATTCTAATATCCAATTTTGACTGCTAACAACTAATGGTGTAGGGTGCTGACACTGTCACAGTGTGGGATTACATCCTGGAATAGGCCTCCTGGATGAACCACCCACGGCACCATTTGCTGACACCATGCTTTGCATTGGATACACCAGGGCACCAACACCACAAGCTACTCTGTCTAAACAAAGGACCATTTTACTAAATTAGAGTGCTGACACCATTAGTTGTGGGATGCTGATGCCGTCACAGCATGAGATGTCTGCCACGATACCCTGGCAGTACTGATTTGATGGAACAGAGGAACTCAGAGATAGTGAACCCTGTATAAATAAAGGACGATAATGACAGTTTTGGGACACAGACAACCTCTACTTGGCTGGTAAGAATTGTAAGTACCACTGGCCGTCTGGGGTTAGGGGGCGCCTCCATAGCCAGGTGAGCAGGAGCAGCAGTGCGTAGCACACGCTTCTTGATTAGACCAGGGTTCGAGCCCATGACCACTGAATACGGAGGATGGGGAAAGGTCTGGGAATGACCACCGCATATCCCCAGAGCAATATGGCCTTAGTTGCTAATGCTCCTAAAAAAAAAACCAAATAACAAATAACCTGGGATTAGGATGCTAGGGGCCTCATGCCTGTCATCTAGAATGAATTGTTTAATGGTTCTGAGCATCTTACTGGCATGGTCCCTGCCGATCGGGCTAGCCGGGTGGGTAAAGTGCCTGCCTGGCAACCCAATGGTCGCGGGTTCGAATCCTGCCTTGGGCTTGGATCAAAGTACTGCAAAAACCTTGGGAGGTGCATTATGGCTACAGAAGCCGATGTGCCAACAACTACCAAAAAAAAAAAAAAAAAAAACTGGCATGGTCCCTGCCTTATCATATATGAAACATCTGGGACACAGCAGGCAGAAGATGTAGAATACCCCCTATGCCTGGAGATCCTCTCCCTTTCTGGCCCATGCATTCCTAGGACCAGGATGTTATTTTCCCCCCTGTGTTCGGATGCTGCTGACACACCTTCTTGAGGGTGGGGGATATGGACTTTACTCATGACTTTTATTTTCTTCTCCCCCGTGGGAGATGGCCTCCTGGATCCCCATTCCCTATCTACCCCTTTTCACATCCCTAAGGTGGATGCTTCCACCTCTTTACTTCTACTTCCTCCCCTACCTCCAATCTATTTGTCCCTCCTTTTCACTACTATAGGGATCCCATTCCCTATATCTTTACTCCCCACAGGTGGACCTCCAAATTCCACTTTTGCTGTATGTCCTGTTTACTAATAAGTGATTGTTTACATATTTTAACGATTTTGTGGCTAAAGTGTTTCAACAGAGAACACATTTGAATGATAGATGGTAAAAACCCACCTCCCATGATCATACATGATCATGTATCAATATTTATTTCTGCTGACATCAGATATAGCATATTTTGCATTACCTATATTAGACCTTTTACTAAAATTGTTTTCCCCCATATCTTATTGCAGCTATACCATTTTCATTTTATTTTCATTTTTATTTGCTTTTTATTAATATTTTGTTGTACTAATTTTACTTTACAGTTCCCCAACTTTATATTGGCTTGGCAATTCAGCCCATAATTTACTTAATTCATCATAATCTCTAGGATCTTAACATTCTGGCACCTTGTGTAACTTTCACATCCATTTATACTTACTTAATTTAATTTAATATTAATACAAATTATGTATATACTGGTTAATTGAATAAATTTTGCTGTATTACTAGTTAATTGATTAAATTGCTTCGGTTTGGTCGATTTTTCTTTTACTGTTATTTATCTACTATCTGTATGGGTATTTAGGTGTATCGGGAACAGGAGATCCAGTTAGCCTGTGCAGTCTAACTTCTTCCTAGGGGTCTGTACATGTAATGGTAAATAATAATAATCATAATAATAATGATAATGATAATAATAAATGAAGTTAATATTTTGTATTTCAAACAAACATCAAATGAACAACAAATAAATCAATGTTAACTAACATTCTTTTACCTGGTCATCTATCCGCTACTTCATCGGGGGCTTTGAGCAGGTCGATAGCCGGATTAAAGGAATGTCTCATACCTACCTGTTTCTGTTATCCCTTTATCAGTTTTGCCTTTTTAGTGATACTTTTGTACATAATTACTTAATTTTAGAAAACTTTAATTAATTGATTTTAGATAACTTTAATTAATTGATTTTAGATAATCTTTAATAAATTGATTTTAGATAATCTTTGATTAATTAATTTTGGTAAACTTTATTTATATTGATTTTAGATAATCAAATTATAATTTTAGAAATAATTTTTTTAATCTTAGAATCGGAATCAGCAAACTGGTATAGGTGATACAAAGCCCAACGGGTGAGTATCTGGATAAGTGAGGAGGTTTTTACTTACAGTCAGTTGTCCTGTGGTGGTCTGTCGGAAAAAGGGGGTTAGTCCCATTCTGTGTTTGTTTTATTGACCGATCGGTTTTTAGTGTGCAGATGCGCCTATTGTTTGTTATGCCGTGATGTCGATATTGCTGTCAGACGGTATATTTTCAAGTCATGAGAGGGTTGATTTTTACGTATTATCGGGCGTGGGGGGCCGTGGTTGGGGGAATTCTTCCACGTTGAAATGATATGTTTTTCGTATATATTAGAAAATTACGTGGTGATTATTATTGATGATGAGGTAGCAGTAGTAGTAGTGGCATGTGATGCAAGAAAGCAAATGTATGAGCTTATGCAGCATCAGCCAAAAAAAAAATCACACCATTCCCTCCAAATGCCTGTCCAGTTCCTCCTTAAATTTATTCAACCTATCAACTTCCACAACAACAGATGGAAGTTTGTTCCAGCAATTAACCACCCGCTTGCTAAAGGCAAATTTCCGCACATCTAATCTACATCTGTCTTTTCTTAATTTGAATTTATATGCCCCCTTAGATTCGTAATTTGAACAAGTGGAAGGATCCCATCAGAATTCAGCGTGCTGAACCCATTCAAGGCCTTATACACCTCAATCAGATCACCGCACAGGTGCCTAGTCTCCAGCCACTGCAATTTGCAGAACTTAAGCCTCTCTTGATAAGAGGATCCCTTCATTCCCCTCACCAATCTTGTTGCCCTTCTCTGTACACGCTGAAGTAAATCTACATCCTTCCTAAAATGAGGCCTCCAGACCTGTAAGCAGTACTCAAGGTGTGGCCTGACCATTGCCTTATACAGAGGGATAATCACCTCCTTTTCCCTGCTAGCAAAATTCCTATATATCATTGACAAAACCCCATGACCTGCCCTGGCAGCCTGTCTGCATTGCTCAGAAAACTTCATATCTGCCTGCACAATTACTCCCAGGTCTTTTTCATTTTCTACCACCTTAAGTGTAGTACCACACAGTTGGTACGTTTCTCTGGGGTTACTTTTACCCATATGCAGTACTTTACATTTGTCAAGGTTAAACTTCAGTTGCCACTTCTTAGCCCATCTGCCCAAATTATCTAGATCCTGTTGCAGTAGCCCACTGCCATTACTGTCATTAACAACCCTGCCAACCTTTGTATCATCTGCAAACTTAGACACTAAGCCTGATATACCTTCATCAATATCATTGATAAATATACAAAACAACAGTGGACCCAACACCGAACCCTGTGGGACTCCACTAATAACATTAGTCCAAGAAGAGCAGCACCCATTGATTACCACCCTCTGTCTTCTCCCACTTAACCATCCTTTTATCCATTGTAGCAACTTACCCTTAATACCATTCTGCTCCAATTTGTACAGTAGTCTTCCATGCGCAACAGTGTCAAAAGCTTTCCTGAAATCCAAATATATGATATCAAAATTATTTTTTGCATCCAGTTCCTTTGTAACCACATCATAATATCCTATCAAATTTGTCAGACAAGACTTTCCCTTAACAAACCCATGCTGTGTCTGAATTATTGCTGCAGTCTTGTCTAGATGATCCTGCAATGCATCTTTAACCAGCGACTCCATTATTTTACCCAGAACAGAAGTTAAACTAACTGGTCTGTAATTACTCGTGTCACCCTTCGATCCCCCTTTGTGAATTGGGGATACATTTGCACATCTCCAGTCCATGGGAACCTCCCCTGAGTCCAAGGATGCTCTCATAATTATGGCTAAGGGTTTGCTTAGTTGCTTTGCCGCCTCCTTTAATATAACTGGATAGATCCCATCCACCCAGGTGCTTTTCTTACGTTTAACTTCAACAGTTTCTCTTCCACTTTGCTCTCAGTTATTACAAAATCATTAAGTATCCTGCTACAATTTTATAACCTGCTATTTTCAAACCTTAATAATTCCTCACGTGTGAATGTAGATGCAAAATACTCATTCAGTTTGTTTGCTATCTGAGCAGGATCATCAACAGTCGAACCATCGATGTCAAGTGGACCAATCAGATTCATCCCCTTCCTTTTAGAGTTTATATAAGTAAAGAAATCCTTGCTGTTTTTCTTAGCATCTTTTTCCAAGGATTTCTCGTAATCTGCCTTCGCCTGCCTAACCTCCTTTGTAACTTGGTTACAGATCAACTTGTAGCTATCATAGGCTTCTGTGTCATTTGTTAATTTGTATGCATCCCATGCATTTTTCTTCTCTGTTACGAGTCTCATTAGTTCATTTGACAACCATTTAGGCCTAAACCTTGAACAGTATTTCTTAATAGGTATGAAACTTTTAGTAGCATCCAGAATTAATTCCTTGAATGCTTCCCACTTAGGCGCCTCCGTAGCCGGGTGGGCAGGAGCAGCAGTGCATAGCATACGCTTCTTGATTAGACCGAGGTTCGAGCCCGTGACCACCAAATATGGAGAATGCGGAAAGGTCAGGGAATGACCACCGCATATCCTGGAGCAATATGGCCTTAGTTGCTAATGCTCCTAAAAACCAAATAAACTAACAAACAGCTTCCCACTTAGAATTTACTGTTGGTAACATCATCAGTTGATTCCACTGTACAGAATTTAAAAACTGTCGGAGACCACTGTACTCGCCTTTACGGAAGCAAAAACCCTTTCCTTTACCCCTGATGGTAATTAAATCTTTAAGTAAATCCCACGTCAGTACACTGTGATCACTGCCACCTAGTGGTTCTTTTATCTGCAAATTCCTAATACATGAATGATCACTGCTGATAACCAGATCAAGAGTATTACTTTCTCTGGTTGCCTCTCGAACATGCTGCTGAAGAAAACAATCATCCAATAAATCCACAAATGTCTGACTAGTGTGTGAGTGCCAAACCCACAAGTTCCAGTCAATATCTGGGAAGTTGAAATCCCCCATTATAAGACATTCCGATTTACTAGCCCACTCTATTTCTCTGTACAATTGTTCATTGTACTCATTCGAGTCATTAGGCCTATAACACACTCCTACTCTTATTTTTGCTTTCGCAGTGCTTATGTCACACCAAACTGATTCAACAGTGCACTGTTCATCTATATCAACTGGATGCACTTCTTTTGATTTTGTTTTTCTTAATTAACAGCATAACACCTCCTCCCTTCCTATCCTGTCTATCCTTTCTGTACACATTGTTCTCCCCAAATTCCAGTTCGGCATTCCTTATATCAGTGTGACACCATGTCTCTGATATCCCAACAATATCCACCTTTGATGTCTTGACCAACACTTCAAATTCATCAAATTTATTTACTATACTTCTAGCATTGGTATACAAGCAAGCATACATGCTCCTACTGCTATTTTTTATTACCCTAACACATCCCATATACCCACCCGTTCCACGATGACCGCCACCCGTCCCTGAAACCCACAACACCCCACGCTCCAGGTCGCTACTTATTCTAATAGAAGTTGTGCAAGAATCACCTTCACCTCTGCCTACGGCTACTGTTAAACTATTAGTCCTTGTATCCCCCCAAGCTATCAGTTTTCCGACCCACCCAACACTGCCTCGATAGCATCAGCAAATATTCTTGCACCCTTTCTATTTAAGTGTATCCCATCCCTGTAGAAGCAGTCTCTCCTGTTAACAAGTACAGTCCAGGCTGAAAAAAATTCTATCCTTTGATCCTTGCACAATCTTTCCAGGGCCGAATTGATCAACAAGGCTCTCATCATATACTCCCTCCTATCGTGTCTGGGCAGAATTGCAGACACTTTCAAATTCAACCCTAATTCACGGCTTTTTTTCATCAGTGACCTGCACTTTTAAGTAGTTCTACCGGTCTCCTACTCTTGATATCATTAGTGCCAACGTGTACAACTATATCACCTTTTGTGCCCTTAAAAGATAATATCTGCTCTACAACGTCATCAACCTTTGCCCCTGGCAGACATACCCTGGCCCTGTTCCACCTATCCTTTTTACATAGCATGTTCCCCATTTCCCAGGATGTTTTTATGATTTAAGGATGTTGTCCATTTGCATTTTTTCATGAATTTGTATTTACATGATTTTCCATTGTTATTTACATGAAGTTTGTTATTGCTATCCCTTGGACTGGGCCGGTATAGCTTTTCTAAGGCATAACGGTCTGTATTGTCCTAGGGGATAGCTATTTACATATATATAGCCTCTTACTAAGTGAATGTTTACCTTGTCTCCTTGTGCTGTTTAGTTTTTTGTATTTTGCTATATTTCCATTTGTGCTTTTCTAATTATTATATCGAAAGGGTGGGTTAGTATAGGATGCCGGATTACAAGTGCGGTCAGAGGACGAGCCTCTTCTGAGGGCAATAAATCCGGGCCTCAATTTAGGTAGTTTTTATCCTGCTTTTTAATTTGGTTTTTTGCTACTGATGGTTTATAGCTGTTTTGTGGTGTTTTCAATTATTCTATATGGGCAGATGTTCGGTTGATTTTTGATGTTCATATGTATGACCGCTTTAATGTGGTGTTTGCTGTCCCTTGGACTGGGCCGGTATAGCTTTTCTAAGTTGTTTAAGTTGTATAGCTTTTCTAAGTAGTTGTTAGGTATATTGTTTTTGGCGAGGGTTTTTATAAGTTTTTTAATTGCTTCCGTTATATTTTCTGTATTATTGCATATGTTTATTAATGTGGTTGTTTGGTTCCTAATTGTGTTTCCTTGTATGTGCTTAGCTATGTTGCTATCCCAGTGGATGAGCTTTATGGCGGGAAAGTTGAAGTAGTCTCTTTTGTCGTAATGTTTAGTGTCAGTATTGTCTTTGGTGATATTGATCTGGCTGTCGAGGTAAAATGCTTGCAGGTTGCTGTCTGGGTTGGTACTTTCAATGCTAAGGTCTGTGGGGTAGATTTCCTGGGCTAATGTTTCGAAGTTGTCGTAGTTGACGACTAGGACGTCATCGATATATCTATATATGTTGATTCCTTCTTGTATGTTATTTTCAAAGTGGTGTAAGTAAAGGTTGTCTATTGTGCTGGTGCAGCAAGATCCCATGGCTATCCCTCTTGTCTGTAAGTAAATGCTGTTTCCCATCATTATGTAGTTATTTTTGACGTTGAGATTGATTAGATCGTGCCAGTATTGTTTATTACATTTCAAATTTTTTTGGTGGTTTTGAAAGTAGTGTATGAAGACTTTAACTAGATTGTCATGTGAAATGCTAGTGAAGAGGTTTTTGAAGTCATAGGTGTAGATGCTTCTGATATTGTTGTTTTTATTTTGAATGTAGTCTAGATATTTTTTGTTGTTAGTTATTTTGCTAGTTATAATTTTAAGTTTGTCTTCCAGTAGGCTGCTGGATGGTTTTATGTAGCTGCTTTTTCCAGATGTGATGAACCTTTTTCCCATGGGTATTTTGTGAAATTTGGGATCCAGTAAATGAGTGGGTATTTTGTAGTGTCTATTTTCAGCTTGAGTTTTTTGTGTAATGCTATGATTTTCTTGCTGATGCTGTTTGGTGTGGAGTTTATATCAGCAAGAAAATCATAGCAGGCATCAACATATATAGATATATCGATGACGTCCTAGTCGTCAACTACGACAACTTCGAAACATTAGCCCAGGAAATCTACCCCACAGACCTTAGCATTGAACATACCAACCCAGACAGCAACCTACAAGCATTTTACCTCGACAGCCAGATCAATATCACCAAAGATAATACCGACACTAAACATTACGACAAAAGAGACTACTTCAACTTACCGCCATAAAGCTCATCCACTGGGATAGCAACATAGCTAAGCACATACAAGGAAACACAATTAGGAACCAAACAACCACATTAATAAACATATGCAATAATACAGAAAATATAACGGAAGCAATTAAAAAACTTATTAAAACCCTCGCCAAAAACAATATACCTAACAACTACAGCAAACACCACATTAAAGTGGCCATACATATGAACATCAAAAATCAACCGAACATCTGCCCATATAGAATAATTGAAAACACCACAAAACAGCTATAAACCATCAATAGCCAAAAACCAAATTAAAAAGCAGGATAAAAACTACCTAAATTGAGACCCAGATTTATTGTGCTCAGAAGAGGCTCGTCCTCTGACCGCACTGTAATCCAGCATCCTATACTAACCCACCCTTTCGATATAATAATTAGAAATGCACAAATGGAAATATAGCAAAATACAAAAAACTAAACAGCACAAGGAGACAAGGTAAACATTCACTTAGTAAGAGGCTGTATATATGTAAATAGCTACCCCCTAGGACAATACGGGCTGTTATGCCTTAGAAAAGCTATACCGGCCCAGTCCAAGGGATAGCAATAACAAACTTCACGTAAATAACAATGGAAATTCATGAAAAAATGCAAATGGACAACATCCTTAAATCATAAAAACATTCCTTTCTTCAAAACCTCATCATCAATAATAATCACCATGTAATTTTCTAATATATACGAAAAACATATCATTTCAACGTGGAAGAATTCCCCCAACCACAGCCCCCCACCCCCGACAATACGTAAAAATCAACCCTCTCATGCAAATATACTGCCCTATAGCAATATCGACATCACGGCATAACAAACAGTAGGTGCATGTGCGCACTAAAAACCGATCGGTCAATAAAGCAAACAGAGAACGGGACTAACCCCCTTTTTCTGACAGACCACCACAGGACAACTGACTGTAAGTAAAAACCTCCTCACTTATCCAGATACTCACCCGTTGGGCTTTGTGTCACCTATACCAGTTTGCTGATTCCGATTCTAAGATTAAAAAAATTATTTCTAAAATTATAATTTGATTATCTAAAATCAATATAAATAAAGTTTACCAAAATTAATTAATCAAAGATTATCTAAAATCAATTTATTAAAGATTATCTAAAATCAATTAATTAAAATTATCTAAAATTAAGTAATTATGTACAAAAGTATCACTAAAAAGGCAAAACTGATAAAGGGATAACAGAAACGGGTAGTTATGAGACATTCCTTTAATTGGCTATCGACCCGCTCAAAGCCTCCGATGAAGTAGCGGGTAGGTGACCAGGTAAAAGAATGTTAGTTAACATTGATTTATTTGTTGTTTATTTGATGTTTGTTTGAAATACAAAATATTAACTTCATTTATTATTATTATCATTATTATTATGATTATTATTATTTACCATTACATGTACAGACCCCCAGGAAGAAGTTAGACTGCACAGGCTAACTGGATCTCCTGTTCCCGATACACCTAAATACCCATACAGATAGTAGATAAATAACAGTAAAAGAAAAATCGACCAAACCAAAGCAATTTAATCAATTAACCAGTAATACAGCAAAATTTATTCAATTAACCAGTAATATGACAATAGCATTAACGTAGCAAGTGATAAAGAAGCCATAATCAAATAGGCTTAAATAAAATAATAATTAAAGAACATAATATATATATATATATATATTTTTTTTGAATAATGTTTAAAATAGTTGAAACTAAATCTTTCATAATAAAAAATAAAAAACTAAAGCAAACATCAGAGGCAGCAAAAAGCATATTCCTCTAAATGATGCTTGAAATATAAAAATGAGAATGATAATTAAATAAAAATAATGCCAGCAGCATGCCAAGACAGAATATTGAAAATAGTCAAAATTAAATATAACGATCAAACCAACAGGGAGGGAAGAGAAGGGTAACAAGAATAAAAATATTGTAGCAGAAACTCTCCAAGATAATTTAGAAAATCTAAATGGAAAGATAATAAAATAATAATCAATTAAATATAAATTTAACGGGGGACCCCCTGGTGGGCACCATGTCCAAATTTATATGAAATATCACCAACAGAGATGCAAACCAACTACAATAAAATAAAACAAAAAATAAGCTAAAAATAGACTGATCGTTACTCCCCATCTCAACAGAGGACCACAAAGCCGTTAATGGTCAGGGAATCGCTGCATTTCGATCGCCAGACAAATCGCCGCAAAGGCGAGTCAACCGAAAGATCAGTCCACCATCTGATCCCCAGATCGAACTGCCAATGCAGAGGATGTGAATAGCAGTGGTCCTGATGTAGTGAAAATTAAAAATAGGACAGATACTAGGACTCCAATGCAAAGCCACACCACTGACAAAGAGTAATCTTAACCAGATTATTATTCGGCTATAATCTGGCCAAATTGACAGACAGGCTGCTAGGACATCTCATGGGGTTTTGTCAGTGATGTACAGGTAACCTTCATATAACACGGTAGTTAGGTTCCTACAAAATCTTGTGTAATGCGAAACCGTGTTATATGGGACTAAGAACCAGTACAAAAAGGGGGGGGGGGTTACATTCTAAAAGCTAAGAAAAATACACCATTTTTTTTTTATAACTATTGGAACCTTAATTTTATAATAGTAGTAACTTAAATAGTAATAACTGAGCAAACATCTTATCTTACAAACTGTGATACGTATATGTCATATAAGTAGTCATATAATGTATGTTCATTTAATGTTCTTCCTCTTCATCGCTGCTAAGCATAATCAAAAGAGAACATTTTGTCTGTTGCAGAATATCACCTTCTGAACGTTCTTCTGCAGCATCTAGATTTTGTGTATCTTCTGCTCTCTTTAAAAAATCAGTAATCTAGGTTCGTTTGCTTTTGCTTGATAGATCTTTGTAAATTTCTTGGTATGGAGCTAAACATTTTTGAAGCTCCCCTTTTGAACTTTATGCTCCTTTCGGTAGAAGGATCTGCATTCAAAAAATAAGATTCTAATTGCTCGGCTAAGTTTATGCCTTCCTGTATGCTTTTTAGTGTAAAATTTGGAACTTCAGAATTTTCAGCTGCTTTATCATCCTCTGAATTGATTTGGTTTACTTCCAATGCCATTTCCACCAAATCTGCTTTGCCAGCCTCTTTTTCTACCAATAATTCATGAATGTCTTCAGTAGTCATATCATCAAAACCTCCTACCGACTTAGCAAGTTCTACTATTGCACCGATTCCGTTTTCTGCCAGTTTGACCATATTTCCTGAATGAACTGACTCCAGCAATAAAATACAACCGTCAACACTCAGTTGACGGTTGTATTTTACTTTGAGCGATAAAGCTATGATTCTGATACAGTCCACAATTAAAATGTTTCCATGCCTCCATCACTTCAACAGATTCGGACAGAATCAATTTTTTGCAAATTTCATTGTAACGATTTTCTGATGTAATGAGTTTTAAAGGTAGATATAATGCCTTGAGCTAATGGCTGAAGTTATATTAGGCAGTAGGAACATTACTTCAATGTTTATTAGATAACGTGCCAGGATGGCCTGGCACGTTATCTAATAGTAATAAAACTGAAATCTAGATTTTTAAATAACAAAAACACGGCACGCACAAGTTGCAACAAACACGATATGTGCAAGTGAGACACGGAGTAATGAGTTTCTGAAAATTTATTTATGTTTTTTATTTGATTGAATAATTCATGGAAGGGGAAACACATTTCACCATAATAACGTGAAAACCCACCCAATTCCAGCTATCGGTACTATAGCTGGAATTGATTGAGTTTACTACCCGTTTATAATTGATTGCACTAACAGAAAGGCCCAATAAAATGGAAAGTGCAAATTGTTTTTATTGTTTTATGGCATGACCTCCAGAAATATGCTTTAGAAAAATATCACGGAGGTGATAACGACTAGCTAGTCAACAGCAGGGATTCACAAAAAGGAATGGAAACATTGAAAATTACATCTAACAATAATAGCAGGGTTTTCCCAGAACAAAAGCTCAAAATTACCATGTTTATTCGAGGTTTCCAGCAGTTCTCAAACCATGTTAGAGCGAAACAGTGTTGAGTAAGGATTGCTGCAATTTATCAATCGTGTTAAAGCGAAACTGTCTTGTAGAAGTACCGTGTTATATGGGGGCTGCCTGTACTGGAAATTTGCTAGTAGGGGACAAGGAAGTGATTATCCCATTGTTATAAGGCAATGGTAAGGCCACATCTTGAGTACTGCATACAGATTTGAAAGCTTCATTTTAAAAAGGATGTGACTCTCTTTGGATAGGTACGGAGAAGAGCAACCAAATTAATCAAGGGCACAAAAAGGAACTCTTACCGCAAAAACTTAATCTGAAAATTGCAGCACCTGTAAACTAGTCACCTGTGAGGAAACCTGATTGAAGTGTTCAAAGCTTTAACTGAATTGAATAAACTAAATTCTAATAGAAGTAGTGCAAGAACCACCAGAATCAATAGTTAAATAGTGATGGCATAACTACAGATGGTAGTTTGTTGGAACAAACTATCATCTCTTGTTATATGTAGTTTAAATAATTTAAGAAAGAATTAGACAGATTATTAGAGGTGATGGAAAGCTGATGTGGTATAAGGTAGGTTTTGTGTTTTTTTTTTTTTTTTTTTTTTTTTATGCTCTAAGCTTGCTTCCTTTTATCATTTGTCCCTACTATTACTAAATAAGGCATGGCTACTGTTGGGTTATGAATTCTTTCAGTCTCCAGTCGGATTTGTCCATGATAGTATATTGGTTTGTCACTTGTTTGGACAGGTTTGGGTTCAAATACTGTTGTAGACTGGAGGAATTCTTAAATCCTTTTTCAGTCAAGGCTGTCCTTAGCTGAACTCAGGCAAAGGGAGTAGAGCTGTCTCCTTACAAGTTATTTAGGTTTTTCTGCCATAGAACATGCAAATCAGCCCATGCACACTACTGTGCAAACATAAGGTAGCCGACTGGGCTAGCCAGGTGGGTAAAGTGCCTTCCTGGCAACCCAAAGGTCGTGGGTTCAAATCCTGCCTCGGGCTTGGATCAGAGTAAAATGCAAAAACTTTTGGAGGTGCATTATGGCCACAGAAGCCGATGCGCCAACAACTAACAAAAAATAAATAAATAAAAAATAAAAAAAAAAATAAGGTGCAGACTGCTGTATTGTCTTTGATGCTGATTTTCTATATAAGTAATAATAATAATAACAACCTCATCAACAATCTAAAGGGATTCTAACCCAAAGCTCTTCAAACAAATGACAAGAGGCAAACCATTATACTATACAAAGAACTCTACTGGAATAATTCAACAAATCTGCTCAACAATAATTGTGGAAGTAACCACAATTATTCTTGTAAGATGAACAGCTGATCTTCATCCTTTGCATCTTATTGTCAGTTAAATACCTTCTGTTGTGCTATTATCTGTAAATATATTTTAATAATAATATAATTTCTGTTAATATATTGTAGTAATAATATAATTTCTGTTAATATATTTTAGAAATATATATAGGCTGAAACTTAGTACTATATCTATTAAAGACAATGTTTTATGCTTTCTGCTTATGTTTTATTTTGAGCACAGAATAAATCATTTTTGTGAAACACGTGGGACATTGGAATTTTCGTGCTGTTTTTCCATATGTCTAAATTTTCACAAATAAGTTTTCACAAATTAAAGCAATACTTAAGTTTCCTTATGTATTGCTTTTCACAAATATATCTGTTGTGATAAGCAAAATTTCTGTAAAATAATTGAATAATGTGATGTTAATGGAGGTAACATTTGTACTTTTGCTTGTTTAGAGTGAAATGTGTAGCTCTCTTGTCCTCTCAATGCTCCAACAGATGCTTAAAGAAGACAAAGAAGAAATTGTGCGTGAGTCTGCAACAAGGAACCTTGCGCTGCTTATAGCCTTTGTTGATGATACTGATAAATTTTCTCAGGTAATTGCTTTCTGAAGAGATATGAAGGGTATCAATTTTTTTCTTAATTAAATTGCTGTGTAACACTGCACATTTATGTTAGCCTTCCTCTCTGCCCTCTCCTGTTTTGGAGGTTAAAAACAGCCAAAAATTTCTGTGGATGTTATTTTGAATTTGCTTTGGGATTTCTTTCTTAACTTACTCTTTTCTTAGTGCACTTCAACACCAGTTGCTTCTAAAAAATATTAAAGATATTGGCATTTCACATAAAATGAAATTTCCAATCAGTTAATAGCATATGATGCAAGGAAGCCTGGCATAAAAAAAAAAAAAAAAAATACATTGTAACCATGTATTTTTCTCTCCTGTAGCTACTGATCCAGCTGTTTAACCTTTGAATTTTCTCAAGCTTTTGGCCTCAGCCAATAATATAGTTAACTTATTCTACTAATTAACAACATGCCGAAAACTTCCCACAGTCCAGTCTATACCTCTCCTCCTGTAATTTAAATTGGTCTTCTATTTCTGTTATCATTAATAATAGTGAAATTTTCATCATCATCCATTTTACCATTCTCTCTCAGATGCTTTGCTAAAATACAAATAAAAAATGTAAATATTCAGAATTTATTAAAAATTACACTTGACTCCATATTATTTATGTAGTTTTACATGATTTATTTAATCCCCAAACTAGAAATTTGACAAAAAAATCAAACCTGTTTCCTACCAAACAGCAAGCCCAATATGGTAAATAATATTGCATTCTTGTCGACAGTTCAGTCCAACCTTGCGTATCCATAATCAAGACAATTGAATTGAGCTTTTTCTTGATAGTTGTCTTCCTTTTTAATGTGATTTTTTTCCTTTGTGTTGATGACAGGTTTTTTCCAAGTTTGCCCAACTTTATCTTGATAATAGATACCCAAAACTGGATCCAAAATGTTGACAAGAATGCAATATTATTTAGTATATTGGGTTTTCCTCTCTGTAAAAAATAGGTTTAATTTTTTGTCTGATTTATGTTAAGTGGGTCATTTTTAATAAATTTTGAGAATTCATCCGACATAATGCCTTTAAGAATTCTTCTAGTCTCTAACAGGATTTCATCCAAATTTGTCCGAACAAGTGACAAAATCACAATACTGTTATGGGCACAAATCCCACTGGAAACTAGAAGAATTCATAACCCAACAGTGGTCATATCCCTGTTTAGTATTAGTAGGGGAAAATGATACAAGGCAGCAATCTTATACAGGAAACAAACTTATAAAAGTAAACAAGCTTATGAAAAAAAAAAAAAAAAACCCACCCTATCCCACATAATCTTTCTATCACTTCTAATAATTTGTCTAATTCTTCCTTAAATTATTAAAACTATCCACTTCCATGACAACAAACTACCCACTTCTGTGAAAACAGATGACAGTTTGTTCCAACAGTCACTCTCTGGCCAAAAACAAATTTTTGCACATCAATTCTGCAGTCATCCTTTTTCAGTTTATGTCCCTTTATATGTGTTGGCTGAAAAGGAGTAAGGATGCCATCGGCATTTAATTCACTCAATCCATTTATAGATGTGAACTGCTGTGAATTTCAGCACTTGTAAACTGGCCACTTAGTTTACAAGTGCTAAAATTTTCAGAAATTAATCTTTTGTGATAAAAGTACCCTTTTGTGCCCTTGTCTTATCTGGTTGCTTGTTCTGCACCTGTTTAAAGAGATCCACATCCTTCTTAAAATGAGGCTTCCAGACCTGTATGCAGTACTCAAGATGTGGCCATATCATTGCCTTATACCAGCATTTCGCAAACTGTTTTAGTCACGGAACACTTTTCAGCTCACAATATATTGATGGAACATTTATATATTTACGGAACACTTACGAGAAACAAGTTTAGCAGAAGCCAAAGAACTGTTTGTAATATTTTATTACATATGGCACACTGTGCATCAGAGCATGTTTATTTCCAACACATTCAAATTTTTGGGGAACAAAAGGCTGTGATTGTTCATCCTCACTTTGAAGTGTGACAATATTGTGTTCGTTTTCATCGACCACAGTTGCACTACTAGAAGTACATGCTTCTCGTTTCAAAGTTTCTTTTTCCAACCACAAATTCATGGTCATTTATTTTAATAATAGTATTTCAAAATACTGATAATTATCAAAAAAAAAATTTGTGAAATAATAAGAGAAGTTTACCTCAATATAGTATGTAGAACGAACACTTCCGTATGATACTCTCCATTTTTAATTGTATTAAATTGATTTTTAATTGTGTTAAATTAAATTGATTTTTAATTATTTATTACTCTAATAGTGTGAATAGCAGTAAAGCTTAATAGACGTTACTCACCTTGATTGAACTGCTTATTTACATGAAGTTGGGGTGGAAATGAAGTTTAAGTTGAAGTTTAAAATTAAAATAAGTTAATTGAATGAATACGGAATTGTTAAAATTTGCTGAAGGAAGTAGAAGTGTACTACCTCGTCCCTGGTTGTCATTTTAAAAATTGAAATTTAAAATAATATGAAATAAGCAAGGCCAATAGTCACACGAGTGACTTTCGTATTAAACGTCATCATTTGGCAGTGATAAGAAAGGAAACCGTGTATTTAAAGGATTTCTATATTCCCACAATGCATTTTGTGACATGTGGGAATCGTATGTGTGTAAGATTCCAGACCGGGGAGAGATTGGTAGGTAGTTTCGTATTTAGGACATTAAGTTTAGTATTATGGCGACGCCATTCTGTGACAAGTGCTTCGTGTTGGAAGATTTTGTAACTGGATCTTAATTGAATAAATGTAATGGCCGAATCGACTAGGGGGTTGTGAGAATGTACATGTTGTGTAAGTTTGGTGCTGGTTTGATTAGTTCTGAAGCTGTTATAATGGTAATAGGTACGTGTATTGGAAGTTTTGGTGGAACCGCATTTTGTGGTAGTGCTCCTGATGTAGCATGCGTTACAACCGGATTGGCATTTAGCATTAGCATTAGTAGAGGCATTTGATGCAAGAAAGCAAGCTTATGCAGCATCAGCCAAAAAAAAAAAAAAAAAAAAAAAAACCCCCACTTCCACTTCACCCCTCTGTTTGTTCAAAATACCTGTCCAGCTGAGCCTTAAACTTATTTAGGCTATCAACCTCCACGACAAGGGATGGAAGTCTGTTCCACCAACCAACCACCCCGCTGGCTAAAGGCAAATTTCTGCACATCTATCCTACATCTGTCTTTCCTCAATTTGAATTTATGCCCTCTCAGGTGATTATTCTGAGCTAGAGGAAGAATCCCATCAGCATTGAGCATGCTCAAACCATTCAAGGCTTTATACACCTCTATCAGATCACCTCGCTGGTGCCTAGTCTCCAGACACTGTAATTTGCAAAACTTAAGCCTTTCTTCGTAAGAGCACCCCTTTGTTCCATTCACTAATCTTGTTGCCCTTCTCTGTACTCGTTCCAGCAGCTCTACATCCTTCTTGAAATGAGGCCTCCAAACCTGTATACAGTACTCAAGGTGTGGCCTGACCATTGCCTTATACAAGGGAATAATCACCTCCTTATCCCTTCTGGAAAAATTCCTATACATCATTGACAATACTCCATGAGCTACTCTTGCAGCCTGTCTGCACTGCTCAGAGAACTTCATATCTGCCTGCACAATCACCCCGAAGTCCCTTTCATTCTCTACCACTGTCAGTGTAGTACCACAGAGTTGATACGTTGCTCTGGGGTTGCTGTTTCCCATGTGTAGTACTTTACATTTGTCAATGTTAAACTTCATTTGCTACCTCTCAGCCCATCTGCTCAACCTTTCCAGATCCTGTTGCAGCAGCATAGTGTCAGTAGTGTCGTTGACAACCTTGCCAACCTTTGTATCGTCTGCAAACTTGGACATTAAGCTTGATCTACCATCATCAATATCATTTATAAATACAGAAAACAATAATGGACCCAACACTGAGCCCTGAGGGACTCCACTAATAACATTAGTCCACGATGAGCAGTGTCCATTGATTACCACTCTCTGTCTTCTCCCCCTCAACCACCCCTTTATCCATAGCAGCAATTTGCCTCCAATGTCACACTGCTCCAATTTGTGTAGCAGTCTTCCATGTGCAACAGTATCAAAAGCCTTTCTAAGATCCAAGTATATAATATAAAAGCTATTCCCTGCATCCAGTTCTTTTGTGACTGTATCATAGTATCCAACCAAATTGGTCAGGCAAGACTTCCCCTTAACAAAACCATGCTGTGTCTGAGCTATTACTGAAGTCTTGTCTAAATGATCCTGCCGTGCTTCTTTAACCAGTGCCTCCATTAATTTTCCTGGAACAGAAGTTAAGCTCACAGGTCTATAATTACTTGTGTCAGCCTTTGATCCTCCTTTGTGAATTGGGGTCACATTTGCACATTTCCAGTCTATGGGTACCTCCCCTGAGTCCAAGGAAGCTCTCATGATTATGGCTAAGGGTTTGCTTACTTCCTTTGCTGCCTCCTTTAATATAACTGGATAGATCCCATCCACCCCGGGTGCCTTTCTTGTGTTTATCTTCAACAATTTCTCCTCCACTTTACTCCCAGTTATTTCAAGATTCTGTAGCTTACTGCTAGAGTTGAATACACCTCTGGCATTCCCCTCGCTAAATAACTCCTCATGTGTGAATGTCGATGCAAAATATTCATTTAGTTTGTTAGCTACCTGAGCAGGATCATCAATGGTTGACCCATCAATATCAAGTGGACCAATCTGATTCATCCCCTTCCTTCTAGAGTTTACATAAGTAAAGAACTCTTTGCTGTTTTTCTTTGCATCTCTTGCCAAGGATTTCTCGTAATCTGCCTAACCTCCTTTGCAACTTGGTTGCATATCAACTTGTATCTATCATAGGCTTCTGTGTCGTGTTAATTTGTAAGTATCCCATGCATTTTTCTTCTCTGCCATATGCCTCATTAGTTCATCTGACATCCATTTTGGCCTAAACCTTGAACAATATTTCTTAGTTGGTATGTAAAGCCTAGTAGCTTCCAAGATAAGTTCTTTGAATGCTTCCCATTTTGAATTTGCTGTTGGTAACATCATTAGTTGGTCCCACTGTATAGAATTTAAATACTGTCTCAGTCCATCCATCGTAGTCGCCTTTACGGAAGCAATAACCCTTCCCTTTACCCCTAATGGTAGTTACCTCTTTGAGTAAATCCCACTTCAGCACACTGTGATCACTGCCACCTAGTGGGTCATTTATCTGCAGATTCTTAATGCATGAAGAATCACTGCTGATAATCAAATCAAGAGTATTACTCCCTCTAGTTTCCTCCCGAACATGCTGATGTAGAAAACAATCATCCAATAAATCCACAAAAGCCCTGCTAGTGTGTGAGTGACCAGCCCCCAAATTCCAGTCAATATCAGGGAAATTAAAATCTCCCATTATAAGACTCTCTGATTTACTGGCCCACTCTATTTCCCTGTACAGTTTCTTATTATACTCATCAGAGTCATTAGGCCTATAGCACACTCCTACTCTCAATTTTGATCTCCCAATGCTTATGTCACACCAAACTGACTCAACACTGCACTGTCCAGCGATGTCGACTGGCTTCACTTCCTTGGTTTTTATGTGTTTCTTAACTAATAGCATAACCCCCCCCTTCCTATCCTGTCTATACTTTCTGTAGATGTTGTACTCCCCAAATTCCAGTTCTGCATCCCTTATATCTGTGTGACACCACGTCTCTGATATCCCAACAATATCTGCCTTTGATGTTTTGAGCAATACCTCAAATTCATCAAATTTGTTTACTAAACTCCTAGCATTGGTGTACACGCAAGTATACCTGCACCTGTTTCTATTCTTAGCTACCCTAACACAACCCATGTGTTTACTTGTACCGCAATGGCTCCCAGCAGTCTCTGAAATATCAAGCATCTTGTTTTTTAGGCTTCTGCTCATTCTAATAGAAGCAGTGCAAGAATCTCTTTCACCTCTGCCAGTGGCTACTGTCAATCTATTGGTCTTTGTCTCCCCCCACGCTAGCAGTTTTCCGACCCACCTAACACTGCCTCGATAGCATCAGCAAATATTCTTGCACCCTTTCTATTTAAGTGTATCCCATCCCTGTAGAAGCAATCTCTCCTGTTAACAAGTACAGTCCAGGCTGAAAAAAATTCTACCCCTTGAGCCTTGCACAATCTTTCCAGGGCCGAATTGATCGACAAGGCTCTCATCATATACTCCCTCCTATCATGTCTGGGCAGAATTGCAGACACTTTCAAATTCAACCCTAATTCTCGGCTTTTGTTCAACAGTGACCTGTACTTGTTAAGTAATTCTGCCGGTCTCCTACTCTTAATATCATTAGTGCCAACGTGTACAACTATATCACCTTTTGTGCCCTTATGTATTAAACATAGTCCCTAATTTATTGTATGAAGAAAATATTAATGTGATTTCTGTGTTTGCAAACACTTGGCAGAACTGTCTGGCGAGACTGCTGTGATAGGTAGAATAATACGTGTGTTCTGTTTGGTGTTATGAATACGCAGGTTATTGACATTATTCCTTGCAACAGAAATTGTGTGTTGAATTAATTGTAATGGATATTTCTTTGTGAGATATTGTAATTCGGCGGATAAGTTGTCTTGCGAAGAACTGAACTTTATGGCATTGTGGATTTGATTTCAAAGAACGGACTTTTTCATACTGAGTGGGTGATGTGATTCAAAATGTAGATATTTTCCCGTGTGTGTATTTTTTCTATAGATCTTGGTTCCTAGTTTGGTACCTATTTTATATATTGTGAGGTTAAGAAAGTTGATTTTATTGTCAATTTCTATTTCTAGTGTGTATTTTAATCTTTTGTGTATTGTATTGAATTTAATAAAGAGATTATCAATGGTGGCTCTGTTTCCTAT
This sequence comes from Mastigoproctus giganteus, assembly GCF_048544385.1. Taxonomy (NCBI): domain Eukaryota; kingdom Metazoa; phylum Arthropoda; class Arachnida; order Uropygi; family Thelyphonidae; genus Mastigoproctus; species Mastigoproctus giganteus. The sequence continues at coordinate 24,899,130 of NC_143584.1, read as the reverse complement.
TAATAATATGTCATCTGCATACCGCATGTAAAGTTTAATACCAGGAGGGAAAGGTTGAAGTACTTGGTTTTCAATAGCAGCTAAGTAGATTTCTGACAAGGGAGCTGAAATTTCTAACCCCATGGGAAGGCCAAATGTTTGTCCAAATATTTGGTTTTGAAAACAGAAGTGTCTTGCGACTTGTGGGAATCTTATGTGTAAGATTCACACACATAAGATTCCCACATGTCGCCAAATGCATTATGGGAACATAGAAATCCTTTAAATACACGGTTTCCTTCTTTCTTATCACTGCCAACCGATGACGTTTAATACAAAAGTCGCTTGTGTGACTATTGGCCTTGCTTATATTATTTTAAATTTCAATTTTTCAAATGACAACCAGAGACGAGGTAGTGCACTTCTACTTCCTTCAGCAAATTTTAATAATTCCATATTCATTCAATTAACTTATTTCAACTTATTTTAATTTATTTTAAACTTCGACTTAAACTTCATTTCCACCCCAACTTCATGTAAATAAGCAGTTCAATCGAGGTGAGTACCATCTATTAAGCTTTACTGCTATTCACACTATTAAGTCGATTATACAACGGTACATTAAGAAGCTCTATAAATCATCTAATTGTTACTCTAATGTAAGATTTTCAATTTTTTCATTTTAATTTCTGGAGAGTATCATACAGAAGTGTTCTGCGTACTATATTGAGGTAAACTTCTCTTATTATTTTACAAATATTGATATCAGTATAGAAAGTATTGAGCATTACAGCTCTGGTTCATACTATCAAAAAAAAAATTAAACAAGGAAGTGAGTTTAGTTATGATATCGGTTCGCTTCTTCCTCTCCTTCAACCTGTGTACTCCAGGCTAAATCGCATACGAATGGCATATTAGATCACTACATTGCTAGTTTTCCATAGATGGCATTACCTCTATTCTATTCTCAAAGCCCGCCAAAATAAAGCGTTCTGCAATCTATTTGATTATGTCTATGCCAGTATATTAATAACCGAAAAAAAAAGTAATGTTAAAAATTATAATGATACAAAAGTGGTGTCTGCTACAAATATGCAAAATTTGTTTTATTTATTATTTTTTTTTAAATTATTAATTAAGATTGTTTGTGGAACACTTGTTTACATCTCGCGGAACACAGATGGAGAAACCCTGCCTCATACGATGGAATAATCACTTCCTTGTCCCTACTGACAAAATTCCTGTATATCATTGATAAAATCCCATGAGTTTCCTAGCATCCTGTCTGCACTGTTCAGAAAACTTCATGTTGGATTGTACAATTACCACTAAATTTATTTTGTTCTCTATAACTCTGAATGTGGTACTATCTGATTGATATGTTATTTGAGATTAATGCTACCCATATACAGTACATTGCATTTGCCAATGTTATGTAGTTGACACCTCTCAGCCCACCTGCCTAATTTTTCTAGTTCTTGCTGCATTAGTGGTATGCCCTGATCTGTCATTAACCACCCTGCCAACCTTGATATACCTTAATCATTATTGCTAGTAAATATTGAAAACAATAAGAGGACCAATGCTGAATCCTGAAAAACTTCAGTAATAAAATTAGTTGAAGAAGAGCAGTGCCTATTTATATCCGCCCTCTGTCTTCTATCATTCACCCATCCCTTTATTCATAGCAGTAACTTGTGCCTAATGCCACACCACTCAAATTTGCATAACAGTCTTTCATGTGGAACAATGCTTTACTGATAACTAAATAACATTTCACTAACACCATGCTGGTCTAAATTGTACACCAGTGCTGTAAAAATTCTCTTTTGCATCCAGTTCTGTCTTCCAAAAAATCCATGTACATCTGCTTCAAATGATTTGCTAAGCTGCTATTTTACTATCCTGTGAGTTTCTTTTAGAGAGAGAGAGAGAGATCACTCCAGTTCTTCTAACTTGTATATTTTATCAGTTCTTAATTGATTTTAAATTTGAGTTTTATTTAAACCCCTTTCTAACTTTTAGGCACAATAACATATATGCATAAAGTGCCTCTAATCTTCATCATGTCAATCCACCCACATGTAATAACTCAACTCCTAATGGATAGATTTCCATGAAATTTTATATTTGGTTCTTAAAAGAATTTGTCAAGCTATTCCAGATTTCATTAAAATTGGATGATTACAAATCTGGCAATTATTATTTCTTTGTCCATCCATCTGTATGTAATAATTTGACTCCCAATAGATGATTCCTGTGAAATTTTATATTTAGCTGCATTAGAAGACTTTGTTGAGCCATCCCAAATTTCATCCCATTTCAAATGGAGAAATTTTCTATTTAAACTTTTTGAACAATTTTTTGGGCTTTTTCAGATTTCATTGAAATTAGTCAAATAGAAATCTAGTAATAATAATATTATTTCTTTTGCTGACCTGGCTAGCCGGGTGGGTAAAGTGCCTTCCTGGCAACCCAAAGGTCGCGGGTTCGAATCCCACCTCGAGCTTGGATCAAAAGTACTGCAAAAACCTTGGGAGGTGCATTATGGCCACAGAAGCCGATGCGCCAACAACTACCAAAAAAAAATATATATATATATTTCTTTTTCTCATACATATCACATAGGCAATCCATATACCTGTGTTGATTGGAGGAATGAATGGACAGATTGTGGTGTATTGTAGTGTGGTGAGTATGCAGAAGTGATAGTGACAGAATTTTATGAATAGATTAAACTGGTTCTGACACACACACACACACACACACACACACACACACACACACACACACACACACACACATGAACCAAAACATTGAGTCTGTCTCCACTTTTGGAGATAGGCTCAATGTTTTGGCACATGGGTGTATGTGGAGTGACAATACTTACCTGTACTGTCATTCCATGGCATCTAAAGTGACAATACAGGTAGGTGTTTGTCAGTATGAAGCCTGCCTCACTAGGGAAAGGGAAGAACCTGATGGAGTTTGAACGGTGAATGATTTTTGGCATTATAAAGGCAGGGACCAGCACCTCAGAAACCACAGCCATTGTTGGCTGTTCAAGGGCCACCGTAGTAAAGGTATGGTGGTAATGGTTTGAAGAGGGAAACACAAAACCATCCAGTGTGCTGGGATGGGGAGACCACCACCGTTTGACCGTCAAGGTGGATGGTGATTGACCCTTGTTCGAGATACCTCAATTTACAGCAGATTACAACCAGAGCATGCAAAGAAATGTTTCTGACCATACCATCCAGCAGGTAGGCTTACAGAGCAGGTGACCTGCTCATGTACCCATGTTGACTGACCATCATTAACACCTCTGCAGTGGGCATGGGATACACCATTCCTGGGTATTAGATGACTGGAAATGAGTTGCCTGGTCTGTTGAATCAAGGTTCCAGCTCCATCATGCCGATGGATGGGTGCATATTATTCGGCGGCAAGCAGGTGAACGGATGCAACCAGACTGCACAGTTAGATGAAAACAGGTCATTGGTGGTGGTATCATGGAATGGGGTATTTTCTCACAGACATTGCTGCCCCCCCCCACACACATCCACATTGAACACACCCTCACCACCAGATCCTACCTTGGTATTTTGTTTCAGACCAAAATTTTTTCCCTACATGGTGACAGTGTATCCAGATGGCACTGGATTCTTTCCACAAGACAGTTACCACAAGACCTGCATTGTGCAAGAATGGTTTGAGGATCACGTCCAAGCATTTTGTGTGCTCCCCCTGGCTGCTAAATTCTCCTGATGTCAGTCCCATCAAATAGTTCTGGAATGTAGTGGAATACAGTATTTGCAAGTCCATACCAGTGCTTCATTCTTTTGCCAAACTCCAGGGTGTCCTGCTAACCATGTAGTCCAGGATACCCGTTGTTTGACCAAGTCAGTACCACACTGGGTACAAGCATTTATCATAGTGAAAGGCTAACCAACACTATTAGATAGGTGATCCTAATCTTTTGGCTCACGAATGTATATATGTTACTGGCAAAGTATAGAATCTAGATGTATGGAATGCCTGGATTTTATACTTTGCATAGATGTATACGTTGGAAAAGTCCAGTCACCTATGGTACTGATATTAGCATTAGTAAAGGCACATGATGCAAGAAAGCAAGCTTATATAGCATCAGCCAAAAAAAAAAAAAAAGGCACCTTTCTCATTTCAACCATCCACTTCCTTCAAATGTCTGTCTAGTTCTACCATGAATCTATTTAAGCTGTCAACTTCTACGACAGATGGAAGTTCGTTCCAGCAATCAATCGCCCACTGGCTAAAGGCCACACATCTATCCTAAAATTGTCTTTCCTCAATTTGAATTTATGCCCTCTCAGGCGATTATTCTGAGCAAGAGGAAGAATCTCATCAGCATTGAGCATGCTCAAACCATTCAAGGCTTTATACACCTCAATCAGGTCACCTCGCAGGTGCCTAGTCTCCAGACACTGTAATTTGCAAAACTTAAGCCTTTCTTCGTAAGAGCAACCCTTTGTTCCATTCACTAATCTTGTTGCCCTTCTCTGTACTCGTTCCAGCAGCTCTACATCCTTCTTGAAATGAGGCCTCCAGACCTGTATAACACCCAAAGTGTGGCCTGACCATTGCCTTATGCAAGGGGATAATCACCTCCTTATCCCTGCTAGAAAAATTCCTGTATGTCATTGACAAGACACCATGAGCTACTCTTGCAGACCATCTGCACTGCTCAGAAAGTTTCATATCTGATTGCATGATTACCCCCAGGTCCTTTTCATTCTCTACCACCATGAGTGTAGTACCACACGTTTGATATATTACTCTGGGGTTACTTCTACCCATATGCAGTATTTTACATTTGTCAATGTTAAACTTCATTTGCTACCTCTCAGCCCATCTTCTCAACTTTTCTAGATCCTGTTGCATCAGTGAACTGTCATTAGTGTCATTAACAACCCTGCCGACCTTCATATCATCTGCAAACTTGGACATTAAGCCTGATATACCATCATCAGTATCATTAATAAATACAGACAACAACAATGGACCAAACACTGAATCCTGGGGAACTCCACTAATAACATTAGTCCACAAAGAGCAGTGTCTATTGATTACCACTCTCTGTCTTCTCCCACTTAACCATTCCTTTATCCATAGCAGCAATTTGCCTCCAATGCCACACTGCTCCAATTTCTGCAGCAGTCTTCCATGTGCAACAGTATCAAAAGCCTTTCTAAGATCCAAATGATATCAAAATTATTCTTTGCATCCAGTTCCTTTGTGACTATATCATAGCATCCAATCAAATTATTTAGACAAGACTTCCCCTTAACAAACCCATGCTGCGTCTGAGCTATAACTGAAGTCTTGTCTAGATGATCCTGCAATACTTCTTTAACCACTGCCTGTATTAATTTCCCTGGAACAGAAGTTAAACTAACAGGTCTGTAATTACTTGTGTCACCCTTTGATCCTCCTTTGTGGATTGGGGTCACATTTGCACCTCTCCAGTCCATGGGTACTTCCTTTGCTGCCTCCTTTAATATAACTGGATAGATACCACACACCCCGGGTGCCTTTATTATATTTATCTTCAACAATTTCTCCTCCACTTTCCTCTCAGTTATTACAAGATCATCTAGCTTACTTTGAATGCTTCCCATTTAATACACCTCTGACATTCCCCTCCCTGAATAACTCCTCATGTGTGAATATAGATGCAAAATACTCATTTAGTTTGTTAGCCACCTGAGCAGGATCATCACCAGTTGAACCATCGATATCCAGTGGATCAATCTGATTCATCCCTTTCCTTCTAGAGTTTACATAGGTAAAGAACTCTTTGCTGTTTTTCTTTGCATCCTTTGCCAAAGATTTCTCATAATCTGCCTTTGCCTGCCTAACCTCATTGTGACTTGGTTACAGACCAGCTTATATCTATCATAGGCTTCCATGTCACCCATTAATTTATATGTATCCCATGGATTTTTCTTCTCTGCCACCTGTCAAATTAGTTCATCTGACATCCATTTAAGCCTAAATCTTGAAAAATATTTCTTAGTTGGTATGAAAAGTCTAGGATCTTCCAAGATTAATTCTTTGAATGCTTCCCATTTTGCATGTAAAGGCGACTATCTCCGTAGTTGCCTTTACGAAAGCAAAAACCCTTCCCTTTACCCCTGAAGGTAGTTACCTCTTTGAGTAAATCCCACTCCGGCACACTGTGATCGCTGCCACCAGTGGTTCTTTTATCTGCAGATTCTTAATGCATGAAGAATCACTACTGATAATCAGATCAAGAGTATTACTTCCTCTAGTTGCCTTCTGAACATGCTGTTGAAGAAAACAATCGTCCAATGAATCAACAAAAGCCTTGCTAGTGTGTGACTGACCAACCCACAATTCCAGTCAATATCTGGGAAATTAAAATCCCCATTATAAGACTCTGATTTACTGGCCAACTATTTCTTTGTACAGTTGTTTATTATACTCATCAGAGTCATCAGTCCTACAACACACTCCTACTCCCAATTTTGCTTCCCCAGTGCCTATGTCACACCAAAAAGAATCGACACTGCACTGTCCAGCCATGTCGACTAGCTGTACTTCCTTCGATTTTATGTGTTTCTTAATCAATAGCATAACCCCTCTTCCTTTCCTATCCTGTCAATCCTTCCTGTATACATTGTACTCCCCAAATTCCAGTTCTGCATTCCTTATATCTGTGTGACACCACATCTCTGTTATCCCAACAATATCTGCCTTTGATGTTTTGACCAACACCTGAAATTCATTAAATTTATTTACCAAACTCCTAGCATTGGTGTACACGCAAGTATACATGCACCTGTTCCTGTTCTTAGCTACCCTAACACCGGCCATGTATTTTCTTGTTCCGCAATGACTCCCAGCAGTCTCTGAAATTCCCTGCATCTTGTTTTCCAGGCTGCTGCTCATTCCAACAGAAGCAGTACAAGAATCACTTTCACCTCTGCCAGTGGCTACTGTTACTCTATTAGTCCTTGTATCCCCCCCCCCCCCAAGTTAGCAGTTTTCTGACTCACCTAACACTGCCTCGATAGCATCAGCAAATATTCTTGCACCCTTTCTATTTAAGTGTATCCCATCCCCGTAGAAGCAGTTTCTCCTGTTAACGAGCACAGACCAGACTGAGAAAAATTCTACCCCTTGAGCCTTGCACAATCTCTCCAGGGCCAAATTGATCGACAAGGCTCTTATCATATACTCCCTCCTATCGTGTCTGGGTAGAATTGCAGACACTTTCAAATTCAACCCTAATTCGTGGCTTTTTTAAAAATTGACCTGTACTTGTTAAGTAATTCTGCCAGTCTCCTACTCTTAATATCATTAGTGCCAACGTGTACAATAATATCACCTTTTGTGCCCTTAAAAGATGATATCTGCTCTACAGTGTCATCAACCTTTGCCCCTGGCAGACATACCCTGGTCCTGTTCCACCTATCCTGTTTTCACAATATGTTCCCCGTTTCCCTGACAATAGTCACCGATAACAACTAGTTCCTTTTGGACCAGTGTATTATGCCTTGGGGGATGCCACTGTGTTACGTGATGTTCAAGTGCAAGCTCTGGCATTGATGTGGGCAGCTGAGTGCTGTTGGGCCACTCAATTTAAATTCTTTGAGCGCATCCACCCTGTCCTTCAAGCTCTCATATAGGCCCATCACAATATCATGTCTCATTCCTGATTGCTCCACAAACATCAAACAAGTAGTGCATTTCAAAAGGCTGTGATTCAGAGGACAACTGCCCCCCCCCCTCAGTCCTCCCCTGAGCCACAGCACTCCCATTAATTTGAGCCTTTTGCTTTGCTGCTCTGGTCTGAGTCATGATTTCGATTCAATTTCAAGTAAAATTTCAATACAAAAATATAACTCTAAACTTATATCCCAATGCAGTTATAAACCTATATATATATTTCAGTATCGAGTATTATCTCAGAGTTATGTTATATAACTTTCTTATCTCCTGTCAAGTTATATGTATTAATTTATATGTTATGTTTGTAAAATGTAGGTTATATGCATTTAGTTAAAAAAACAAGTACAATTTAATTGACAATGAAATTTAATAAGATTAGTAAATTTTACTAATTAATTGATACTACTATAGTATACTAAGCTAACAGATTTCTAATACAGTGCTACATGTTTTGCTGTCTAGTTTTACGTAAACCTTACACTATCTAGTTTGGGATATACGTTATATCGTATAACAATGGCGGCAAGTTATGAATGGTAAATCTATGGACACTAAGTATTAATTACTTTCAAAATTGCCTTATCTAAATTCAAAATAAACCAGAGCTTGACTAGGTCTGTAAGCTACTTATAGAAAATAATTTAATATAACAACTAAGTCAATAAAACGGCTAAATATAATTAAAAACTTAATGTTCGCAGGAGCTGCAAAAACTTGTCTAACACGTGGATTTGATACCCTTACCGATACTGAGTAATAACCGACAAAATCTCTAAGTTCAAAAACTAAGTATGTTACTAGGAATATAATGCTACTTCTAGAAAATAAATTAATATGTCAATAAAAAAGCAAAATTTAAGAAAAACTTCTCTATTAGCTGGAGCTGTAAAAACTTTACCTGTTCACATATACTCTTGTACCCCATTTATATAAGTTAATCCCAGTTTTCCTGGCTTATATACAATGGCATGGTGAAGGAATACTAATTAAAGTGAATTAGTATGAAATAAACTTTTCTTTCATCATCCTATGCTGTTATGTAAGTGAATCGCAGTTTACCAAACTTTTGTGGATAGTCTGAAACTGTGATTCGCTTATATAAGTTTTGTGCTGATTTACTTTAGAATAGTATTTTCTCCCATTGCTCTTGTATTAAGTCAGGAATGGGCTTCATAACAGCAAGGATTTATTTTGAGAGAAAAAAAAAAAGAAAGAAATTTCCATATGCTGGGAATTCTCCCCCCCCCCCCCCCCTAGTAGTAATACATTGGTGTGTAAAATTTAAGGACCAGTCAGGTTTTTACCTACAGCTTCTCATAGGAATGGACTGGATACAGGAAAAGCATACCAAAGGAACCTGGTGAACTACAGAAATGACGAATGAAACAACACCAACACAACAACAGAAACAAAACAGTACAGAGGGACTTTATTCAAAAATGGCAATATAGCACTGGCTGCCATGATATAGATACATCACTGCCAAAGATGGAACAAAGGGAAGAGGTGGTCCTCAGTAGATATGGCTTATGGAACTTATCAACAACACTGTTGTTGATAAGTTCCACTTCACCCCTCCATTCATTCAAATGGAGGGGTGAAGTGGAAGGTTTTTTTTTTTTTTTTTCTTGGCTGATGCTGGATAAGCTTGCTTTCTTGCATTATATGCCTTTACTAATGCTAATGCTAAGTTCTTGCAGTAACATCGCTCATTCCTCTGTTATCACCATTTTTCTGGTGGGTGTGGACGTGCCGCTAGGCATCTCACTGTACAGAATTTAAAAACAGTGGTCTCCGACAATTTTTAAATTCTGTACAGTGGGATCAACTGACGATGTTACCAACAGTAAATTCTAAGTGGGAAGCATTCAAGGAATTAATCGTGGATGCTACTAAAAGTTTCATACCTATTAAGAAATATTGTTCAAGGTTTAGGCCTAAATGGTTATCTAATGAACTAATGAGACTCGTAATAGAGAAGAAAAATGCATGGGATGCATATAAATTTTCAAGCGACTCAGAAGCCTATGGCAGATATAAGCTAGTCTGTAATCAGGTCACAAAAGAGGTTAGGCAGGCAAAGGCAGATTACGAGAAATCCTTGGCAAAAGATGCTAAGAAAAACAGCAAGGATTTCTTTACTTATATAAACTCTAAAAGGAAGGGGATGAATCTGATTGGTCCACTTGACATCGATGGTTCGAGTGTTGATGATCCTGCTCAGATAGCAAACAAACTGAATGAGTATTTTGCATCTACATTCACACATGAGGAATTATTAAGGTTTGAAAATGGCAGAAGGTTATCAAATTGTAGCAGGATACTTAATGATTTTGTAATAACTGAAAGCAAAGTGGAGGAGAAATTGTTGAAGTTAAACATAAGAAAAGCACCTGGGGTGGATGGGATCTATCCAGTTATATTAAAGGAGGTGGCAAAGCAACTAAGCAAACCCTTAGCCATAATTATGAGAGCATCCTTGGACTCAGGGGAGGTTCCCACGGACTGGAGATGTGCAAATGTATCCCTAATTCACAAAGGGGGATCGAAGGGTGACACGAGTAATTACAGACCAGTTAGTTTAACTTCTGTTCCGGGTAAAATAATGGAGTCACTGGTTAAAGATGCATTGCAGGATCATCTAGATAAGACTGCAGCAATTCAGACACAGCATGGGTTTGTTAAGGGAAAGTCTTGTCTGACAAATTTGATAAGATATTATGATGTGGTTACAAAGGAACTGGATGCAAAAAATAATTTTGATATCATATGTTTGGATTTCAGCAAAGCTTTTGACACTGTTGCGCATAGAAGACTATTGTACAAATTGGAGCAGAATGGTATTAAGGGTAAGTTGCTACAATGGATAAAAGGATGGTTAAGTGGGAGAAGACAGAGGGTGGTAATCAATGGGTGCTGCTCTTCGTGGACTAATGTTATTAGTGGAGTCCCACAGGGTTCGGTGTTAGGTCCACTGTTGTTTTGTATATTTATCAATGATATTGATGAAGGTATATCAGGCTTAATGTCGAAGTTTGCAGATGATACAAAGGCTGGCAGGTTTGTTAATGACAGTAATGGCAGTGTGCTACTGCAACAGGATCTAGATAATTTGGGCAGATGGGCTAAGAAGTGGCAACTGAAGTTTAACCTTGACAAATGCAAAGTACTGCATATGGGTAGAAGTAACCCCAGAGAAACTTACCAACTGTGTGGTACTACACTTAAGGTGGTAGAAAATGAAAAAGACCTGGGAGTAATTGTGCAGTCAGATATGAAGTTTTCTGAGCAATGCAGACAGGCTGCCAGGCAGGTCATGGGGTTTTGTCAATGATATATAGGAATTTTGCTAACAGGGAGAAGGAGGTGATTGTCCCTCTGTATAAGGCAATGGTCAGGCCACGCCTTGAGTACTGCGTACAGGTCTGGAGGCCTCATTTTAGTAAGGATGTAGATTTACTTGAGTGTGTACTGAGAAGAGCAACAAGATTGGTGAGGGGATTGAAGGGATCCTCTTACCAAGAGAGCTTAAGTTCTGCAAATTGCAGTGGCTGGAGACTAGACACACCTGTGCGGTGATCTGATTGAGGTGTATAAGGCCTTGAATGGGTTGAGCATGCTGAATTCTGATGGGATCCTTCCACTTGTTCAGATTACGAACCTAAGGAGGCATAAATTCAAATTAAGAAAAGACAGATGTAGAATAGATGTGCGGAAATTTGCCTTTAGCCAGCGGGTGGTTAATTGCTGGAAGAAACTTCCATCTGTCATTGTGGAAGTTGATAGGTTGAATAAATTTAAGGAGGAACTGGACAGGCGTTTGGAGGGAATGGTGTGATTTTTTTTTTTTTTTTTTTTTGGCTGATGCTGCATAAGCTTATACACTTGCTTTCTTGCATCACATGCCACCACCACTACTACTACTACTATCTCCCCAGAGCATCCCATAATGTGTTTGATGGGATTTAGATTGGTGGAACAAGCAGGCCAATCCATACAAACAATGTCCTCAATTTCCAAAAGCATATCAACAGCTGCAGTGTGATGGGGTGTGGCATTATCGTCCATAAACACGAACTCGGGGCAATTGGCCCTCGGAACAGATGCACATGGGAAGGATTACTTCAGTACAGTATTGCTCACCGGTTACAGTACTGCCTTCCAGTTCTGGAGTTGTGTACGTCCATCCAAGATAACGCCTCCCCAGACGAGAACACCTCGACCACCATATCGATCCCTTTCAGCAATGTTTGCTGGATAATACCGTGTGCCAACCTCTCGCCAGATTAGCTGACATCCAGAATCACTGCTGAGACTGAATCTACCCTCATCAGTAAAGAGTACTTTAAGTAAAGATTTTGAGCTTGTGAACTTTAGAAATAGCTTTGGTCCTTAAGTTTTGCATACCAGTGTAGTGTTAGTATTTGTCATTATAGTGCAAGAAAGCCACAAGCTTTTGCTGCACTTGTAAAAAAAGAAAAAAACACAAATTATATGCTTCCCTCCTCACATAGGTAAGTATCCAGTTGACCCTTGAATTTATTCAAACTGTCAGCCACAATTACCTGCAAGGGTAGTTTGTTCCATCTATCAATAACTCGCTAGCTAAAAGAAAAGTTCCTACAATCTAATCTAAACCTTAACCCCTCTAATTTGAATTTATGACCCTTAGGTCTGGAATTCTTTAAAATAGTGAGAATTACACCTTCATTCACTTTACTAATCCTTCTCAGAGCCTTATAAACCTCAGTCAGGTCACCTCTGAGGTGCCTGGTTGCCAAGCTCCATACTCCACATAATTCGAGTCTTTCCTCACACAATCGTCTTTTTGCCGATCTTGCCATTCGAATTGCCCGTCTTTGGACGTCAATGTCCTTTTTAATATTATGGATGCTTAGTGTCTTTTTTAATATTATGGGTCCATAATATTACTGCAAGCTGGTATTCTACTGTTAACAGGCTTGTACATATTGTACATAATATAATCCTAGCCTCTTTGATGTCTTACAGTATGGAAAATTCTGTATCCACCAATTCACTACCAAGGAGTATAGGCTTTATATAATCTTAATTTTTTAATTTTACTCTTAATTTTTTAAAATTAACTCTACATAACTGACTTAAGCATACAAAGTACACTCCCCGTACTATATTTGGGGTGCTACTTTGGAATGGGAAAAGCAACCCCAGACTGCCTGAACCAAACTCTTTCCTTCTTATTCCATAATATTCTTTTTGCTTTCCTACTACCCTATTTTTATTTCTCGTGAGCCATTAGTTTACCGAACATAATATTGAGTTGCTATTTTTCTGCTATAATATACTTTTCTCACCTACACAAAGTTTAGAGACTAGTTTCCGCTACTTTGTAAGTATTATTTTTCTTTCTATCCTGGGATGTCCTACTTCGTACGTTTAATTCTGAATTCTCAACTCACATTTTTCATAATTTAATTTAATTTAATTTTACTGTCTCTGAATTTTGACACATGGAGTCATCATGGTATACACCTACTATAAATATATTTGCACAGCTTCAACTTTGATTGTGTCTTTCCACCTCTGTCAGATCAGCTATGAAATACATGTATGTCTCTACCATTAGGCTGTACTTCAGTTACCACTAAATTCAAATTGCTTTGCAGATATTACCGTGTGCTTACATACATTTCATGTCAGAAACAGAGGCCCTACTTCTTGCTGTCTTTCTTGTGATTTCAATGGTTGACCCTTGACGAAGACATGGAAATCATATGTTTTTCAGCATTAAGTACTTCTTTTTATTTTTCCATTATCTTTCCGTGTTTTCCAAAGGTAGCTCATTGATACCTATGGAATATCATCTCCAGTAGATCCCACTTGGTAGTTCATTTCCTGTTCTGATCCTCTCAATCAATTATAATGACACCAAGTGTGTAAGGTTAAGGTTTCATGTTATAAAAGTATAGATAGTATTGTAAATTGGATTAATTTTATAAATTGTTAATTTTACAAGTTTGAAACTTCTAGAATGGACCCGTGACAGAAAAATGCCCTGCATAACAGTGTTATAGAGCCATTAAAAAGGGGGTGGGGGTTCATACTTTGCTTGGCATTCTATAGAATCCTTGCCAGTAACATATATCAGAATTAATTTAATATTGCATTTGTTAGGTAAAAATAAAAGCATTAAGTTCTAATTCAAATAAATAGTTGTTATTGTATTCTATTAGTGTCATAATTTAGGCACTAAATCATTATTATTGTGTATAAAATACAGTAATACAGACAAAAAGCAAAACATTACATAGAGTGAAAATATCAGCTATTAATCTGCAGTAGCAATAGAGAGAATCTAATTGCTTTTGATACTCATGAAGCTTACTGGAAGCCAGTGCTTAGTAACACTAGTAGTGGCATCAGGCTTGACAGGCCAAAAATTAATTATTTGGCGGAAAAAAAAACTGGTATTATCTGAATTAAAATTCTAAACCAAAGATATTTCCATGACTCTTCCTTGTATTGTCGATGGCAAGTTATAAACACTAAGACCTGAACAAGCACAAATGCACTGTAAATTCACATAACTGCCAAAAGAAATGGCAAAAAAAAAAAAAAAAAAAAATTCAAATGATTTCAGTTTTTTACCACTGCTATCAACAGCTTTTTCTCTTTTTGTTTTCACCTTACACTGGTGTTTCTCTCCATCACCCCCTACCCATATTAAGTCTAGTGCCGTTCATTGTAGGCTACAAAGTACTGCCATTGGTAACCTTCATAAGTATTACCTAGTAACCATGTTATTTTCTCTCATTGTATACTGCAAATTAATATTTCGTTTTCACTCCATATAGTGCTTTATGTTGGGTTTTACATGCAATAAAATAATCTTTTCTTTGCTGCTAATTTCAAATTTATTTTTATTTGAACTGCACTTTACTTTTTTTTTTAATTATGACAGTTAATTTTTTTCTCCCCTCTTTAGGCAACTGAACTTCTTTTACTTACTTTAGAAGACAGTGGCACTGGAGTTGTAGATACAGGATTAAACATTCTGTTGCCTTCAGTTGCAGCTTGGGCCCTGGAAATGAACAGATTAGAGACTGAATTGTTTTCTACAGTTTTGAAAGAATTAGAAGAACAATTGAAGGTATATTAGAATGGTCCTTCCCCATACATTTAGTGAATTTTACAACTGGTTTTATGTGCACACACATATCACTGCTTATAGCAATGCTGGATTGTTTTGAAAAATTTACAACTTTAAAGTAAAGTTAAAGATGAGAAGTAAAAATAATTAAATTTAGTTAATGGGTTGTTGGTAAAGCCAAATTTAGAAGGTCACTTTGTCTTCTAGGCTGAGATTCCTATTAACTGACTTTCAAAGCACAACCCAACTGACCTGCATGAGCTGTTAAACCAAACTGATCCTTACAATGGCCTATAGGAATCACTTTAGTTGTACACCTTGTGTAGCTTGGTTGGGTTGTGATTTGAAAGCCTGTTGTCAAGGCATTCAAGCCCCAAAGAAGACAAAGTGGCTTTCAAAACTATCTTATTTATTTTTACTTTAATTCAACTTTTAACTTTATTTTAAACTTGTACATTTTCCATAATAAACATTCCTATGTTATTATATGCAGCAATTGAGTATGCAGTTATAAAAATTTAGTTTTAATTGGCTTAATTTTTGTCTATAACCCACATTTTTAGTTAAGTTATTCAAATAAAAGTGAAATAAAATATGCTTTAAAACTGAACGAAAGTCTAGTATTTTAGCTACAAATTCAGGAAGGTTAATTGAATAATAAAATCTATCATACTGTGATGCTATTACCTGTCATCACTTTGATGGCAGAGAGGAAATTAATTTCTGTCATAGGGGATAGTAGTTACTGAAGAGTAATTGGGTCAGACATCATGAGCACTAGTGAAGAAAAGGACTGCCTGTTAGGTGCCTCCGTAGCCAGGTGGGAAGGAGCAGCAGTGCATAGCACACGCTTCTTGGTTAGACCGGGGTTTGAGCCCGTCACCACCAAATACGGAGGATGCGGAAAGGTCAGGGACTGACCATCGCATATTCCCGGAGCAATATGGCCTTAGTTGCTAATGCTCCTAAAAACCAAAAAACAACAAAAACTGCCTATTGCTGTTTTCTGTCAGTGTTGGTGTACAGCAGTGGATTAATTTAAGCCACAGTGAGAGGCTAGAAGAAGTTAATAAAGCAGGATGGTGTGTTGGAGGGTGGTATTAGACCTGGAATCTTAAAAATTTACTTAGTGAGGACTGCTCTGATGTAATAAGTTAACTTCCATCCCAATTGTTAAACTCTCTCTTCAGGTTTGGGTTCATAACTAATAAATAGTTTGGAGTTAAAATCTAGTGGAATGTTTTGCAACTAGAGAACTTTCACAAACTCTGGGATTTCTACTACTGCTTCATAAGCCATCTAGTCAGCTAGCATGAAGGAATGGGCATGAGACCATAATTTCTCATAGCATGCTTGCTTCACTGTAGAGTGACATTTAAAAGAATGTTATTATCTTCATTCAGAAGGGGGGCTAGAAGGAATCTCAGTCACTGAAAGTCCTCTAATCAGGGAAGTTTAAATTGTTAAACTCTCTCTCTCTCTTCAGGTTTGGGTTCATAACTAATAAATAGTTTGGAGCTAAAATCTAGTGGAATGTTTTGCAACTAGAGAACTTTCACAAACTCTGGGATTTCTGCTACCGCTTCATAAGCCATCTAGTCAGCTAGCATGAAGGAATGGGCAAGTTTATAATCATTTTACCAGCCTCAATAATTTCTGTAATGCTTATATACCTTGTGCTTCTACTGGAAAAGCTGCTGTAGCTATTAATGGTACTACCATGCACACCGCATTGAAAATGTCAATATCGAAAAATTTCCTCTGTATATGAAGTTGCTCAACAATATCGCTCTTTTCAGATATGTATGTGTTTTAATTATCACCGAGGTTATTATGATTGGAGCTGAACTTTTATCTCAGATAGATGTTCACCTGCTAAAAATTACAGGCCGTGTAGATCATAATTTCGGTGGATTAGACAATTCTTTTATTGGTGATTTGTGACAGCTGCTCCCTGTACGAGCAATACCTATTTATCAACAGATTAAGCAACACGTCACAGGCCGCAGTCTTTGGCGTGGGTTACAATATCACGAACTGAATGAAGTGATGAGACAGGCAAATTCAGAATTCCTGAGAATGTTGACTGAAATTGGAAATGGTGTTCAGTTAACCGACGACGAACAGAAACTTATTGAGTCGAGGTTTGTGAGCAAACAATAAGTGGACAATTTGTATTCTGATGGTGTTTGTTTATATTTGAAAAATAAATCTGTGAATAATTATAACAATTCATCTTCAGATACCTTTATGTCGATTGCTCAAGACATATTTGTCAGGTGTAGAGATGCAGAATGTGAGGCTCATGTGCAACAAAAACTTCATAAAATGGCAGTATTAGACACCGTTGTTTTACCGGTGTATAACCACATGAACTTCCTTTATTTATTGACAAACCATACTTGACAACCACTAATATTGACGTATCCGATGGTCTGGCTAATGGAGCTGTAGGAAAATTAGCATGTGTTAAATATGACAAAGAAGCTAATTGTATTAAATGTCTTTGGTTGAAATTTCCAGGATCACCTGTTGTGGGTTGACTTGTTAGAACGAAGACTGTCGGTTTGTTATGACTACAGAAACCGATCGCAAAAAGATATAAGATGGTTTCTTTCAATAACAACAGAACAATCTTGGTTAAACAAAATCATTTTCCGCTAATACTGGCTTGTGCCATTGCCATCCATAAATCTCTCAGGGCGGTGCTTTCGATTCCGTAGTTTATGAATACAAGAAATATCACGAAGAACAACTAGTTTATGTTGCATTATTTTGAGTTACTGATATCAATGATCTTTACATTATTGCTGCAAATGAAGGAAAGAAATTTTATCATGGACTGAGAAACACTACATCCACTCTTGCACTTTAAGCTGAAATGACTAGGTTGTCGAGTAATCCTCTATTTACCATGCAAGATGCTTTATACGAGTTCATCAGTAAATGAAAAGATCTTTCCATTCTAACATTAAATTGTCAAAGTTTACATGCTCACTGATGCAGTCACACAATAATCCACTTTACTTCTATTTTCTGAAATGTGGCTAAATAACAAAGAAGGAAGTATACCTAACTTTGATTGTGTCTTTCAATTCAAACGAGAAGATCAACAAGCTGGCACTGTACCAGTTTATCATAAGAGAGAAAATCATACTCGTGTTGTTACTTCTCATATGGAAGTGATTTATCGACAAACTTTTGGCAAATCCATGAGTGTTGGACCTGTTGGAGACATTGTGCAGCTGAATACCTTCTTACTGATGGTCAAACAATATTGTCAGTAGTCATTTACATTTCACCTAACCAAAAGATTGAATTCATCCATTTTATTTTGCTTCCTTACACGATTGCAGGGGCTGCATTGCTACAACAATTTTCTCGCAAAAAATGCTAATGAATACCAATGATACTTAGTGGAGATTTCAACATTAATTTGCAGATACTCAATCCAAACCTTTGACTGATTTCTTAGAAAATAAATTTGGATTAATGTTAGATACTTCTAGATCTTATATTCTCTCAGGTATGACACACTAGGGCTTGCTACCCGGGAGTCTAAAATGCTGATGGAACCGATATTCAGGTTACACTAAAGTGAAGTGGATGAATTTTGGTAAAATCTGGTCATTCTGTGAAAACTAAATCCTCTGCTTGCACTTTCAGGATGGTGGAACTTTCAATAAGCCTGGGTATAACCCCTATGAGCAAGTCTTGAAATATGGTACCTACTACTGTACTGGAAATGACCACCTAGGTGTGAACCAACATATGCAAGGATCGAGGTGTGGCATCCACACCACACCACACCACACAGAGGAATGTTGCCCCCCCCCCCATTACCAGGCAATACTACGTGGTAAATCGCTCTCATCAACCAGTGCAGTACCACCACTTTGCTTTTTGGAGGCTTGTAGTCCACCAGGCTGAACTGGTAAATCTCTAGGAGACATCCGGATCAGCTGGTGTATAATCCTGCTGCCTCAACTCTGCCAGACAGTAACTGGAGGGAGTGTGAGAGTAGTGTATGCAAGAGGCATTGTCAAGGCACTGAGTATATTCTTGCTATGTGTACACCATATCCAAAAATTTCATTACTTCATATGACATGCCCCCTCTACTTTTAATTTACTACCAAATACATCATGCATAGTCACACTAATAGAATAAACTTAAATACAAAAAGATTTAAACCTCCAAATAAACTTCCTCATTCATTTCACAAATATATGCAATCTCGGTTCCAGTCTATGTATCCATTTGCAGACTTCCAAGCCACACTTAACTTTTCTGACAGAATCCCAGTTATCAATCAATTCAACTGCTGCTCATCTCGGTTATCCTAATTATTTGCTGTACAATTCCTTTCATTTCAAAGGGGTACTTGTGAATATTTCTGCTCTGATATTCCCCATCAGAGACTTAATAATCTGAAATCTCATTTTGATCTTCTGTGGCTCAAAACCTCTCTACACCATTTTGTGAAAATTGTCTGTTGCCTCTATCATTCTCCAGTTTCCACTAATCACTTGGAACTCCTCTATTTGAAGCCCAACTTTCTCCAGTCTATAACTTTTCTAGCAGTGAAGTAATTATTCTTGGTGATTTTAATGTTCACAACTTTCGCTGTCTTCAGTTTTCTAGTCACACAGACCCAGCTGGTCGAGATGCTATGGCTTTTGCATTTACTAATGATCTCACATGGATTGTTTACTTACCTACCAAAGTACTAGATAATCCTAACCACACTGCCAACACTCTTGATCTTTTTCTCACAAACAACCCTTCCGTGTACCCAATCGAGGTGAGTGGTCCTCTAGGCACCTCACATTACAACCTAATGATGTACTCTTCTCTAATGGAGCCTTTCTCTCATGACCATTCTCAGCCTCATGTTGTTTGGCATTACAAGAAAGCAAAATGGGATGATCTTCAAGATTTCTGTTTTTCTCTTTCCTTGAGTGGATTTCTGTTTTAAATCTTCTGATATCAATGTTTGCTCATTACTGTTTTAAATCTTCTGATATCAACATTTGCTCATTACTGTTTTAAATCTTCTTATATCAATGTTTGCTCAAATCCTGTCAGTGAATTTATTCTTCTAGGGATGAAATCCTTTATTCCACGCTTTTCCTTAAAATCTCATTCTTTATCTAACCCTTGGTTTTCCAATAAATGTGCTAAGGCTGTTCAATATAAGAATATTGCATATTGCAATTGGTTTGCATTCAAATCTTTTCTCTGTTCTCTGAGCAGTGCAGACGGGTTGCAAGAGTAGCTCATGGAGTATTGTCAATGATATACAGGAATTTTTCCAGCAGGGATAAGGAGGTGATTATTCTCTTGTATAAGGCAATGGTCAGGCCACACCTTGAGTACTGTATACAGGTCTGGAGGCCTCATTTCAAGAAGGATGTAGAGCTGCTGGAACGAGTACAGAGAAAGGCAACAAGATTAGTGAATGGAACAAAGGGTTGCTCTTACGAAGAAAGGCTTAAGTTTTGCAAATTACAGTGTCTGGAGACTAGGCACCAGCGAGGTGATCTGATAGAGGTGTATAAAGCCTTGAATGGTTTGAGCATGCTCAATGCTGATGGGATTCTTCCTCTTGCTCAGAATAATCACCTGAGAGGGCATAAATTCAAATTGAGGAAAGACAGATGTAGGATAGATGTGCGGAAATTTGCCTTTAGCCAGCGGGTGGTTGGTAGGTGGAACAGACTTCCATCCCTTGTAGTGGAAGTTGATAGCCTAAATAAGTTTAAGGCTCGGCTGGACAGGTATTTCGAACGAACAGAGGGGTGAAGTGGAAGTGGTTATTTTTTATTTATTTATTTTACTTTAATTTTTTTGGCTGATGCTGCATAAGCTTGCTTTCTTGCATCAAATGCCTCTACTAATGCTAATGCTAATATTTATTAGTCCAAGCTAAATTTTGAACAGGCTAAGAGTAGAAAACTTTCTTCTTATCCAGTCGGTAGTTTAGTGTTCCAGTCTCTTGTCAAAGCTATTGGCTGCAACTTTTACCTATCTATACTCTGTTGAAATGAGATGGTTCTTTTACCACCTTAGCTAAATGTAAAGCTGCCCTGCTTGCTGGCATTCTATTTTACTAACTCTTGTATTGATGATCTTGGTAAACCACCCCACCATTCTTAGTACACTGTGCTCAGTGCTCCCTGTGACCTTCCATCAAAAGGATAGCAGAAGAATTTTGAATAATCTTGATTCCAAGAAAGCTCCAAGTCCTGATGGTATTTTTTCAGTAGTTCTCAGAACTTACTCCTGTTCTGTGTCACCTTTTTACTCTTTCTTATTCCACAGGTGTGTTTCCTTCTGCTTGGAAAATTTGCTCATATCCAGCCAGTTCTTAAAAAGGGTGACAAATCCCTCCCATCCAATTATTCTCCCATTGCACTTACTTCTACTATTAGTAATGGCCATATGGTGCAAGGAAGCCTAAGGCTTATGCTACACCAGCCAAAAAAGAAAGAAAAAAGAGTAAAATAATAATAATAATAAAAGAAAAGGAAATAGGCAACCTATGCACTTCCCTAAATTTCCCCAAACTGTCAGCCTCTACCACCTGTGTAAGTAATTTATAACTAGCTTGCTAAAATAAAACTAGCATTAGCATTAGTAGAGACATATGATACAAGAAAGCAAGCCCACCCAGCATCAGCCAAAAAAAAAAACCACTTCCCATTTCACCCATCTGTTCGCTCCAAACATTTGTCCAGTTCCTCCTTCAATTTATTTAAACTATCAACTTCCACAACAACATGTGGAAGTCTGATCCACGAATTAACCACCCCGCTGGCTAAAGGAAAACTCCCACACATCTACTCTACAACTGTCCCTCCTTGATTTGAGTTTATGCCCCCTCAGGTTCGTAATCTGAGCAAGAGGAAGAATCCCATCAGCATTGAGCCTGCTTACCACACCCAGGGTCCTGAGCTGGATATCATCATTCTTCTCTTTCTTGGTGATTCTCTTTTACTTCTGATTCTTGCTCTCTCTCTCTGTCTCAGGATAATTCAGACATTTTTTTTTTTTTTTTTTGGCTGGTGCAACATAAACCTCTGGCTTCCTTGCATCATATGCTAATAATAATGATAATAATGAATACATCATACCAAGTAGTTGGAACGATTCCCAGATATTCAAGTCACCGAACACCGATTAGCGGACCAAAGAAAGACCATCGTCACGAAGAACCTAATAGCTCCTGCCACCTTGGAAAAAATCAAGCAGGATGTGAGCAATCAACTACAAAGAATATGGTCAGTATGGAACCAGAGGAGGAGGAGGAACAGCATACCACAGAACCAGAGGAAGAAGAGCAAGAAGAAATACGACCCAGAGCAGCTGAAGTGGAAAGAGACAAAGTCATGATATCCAGAATAGAAGATGAGTGGAAGAAGGTCCTAACAGAATTCGAAGGAATGGACCCCACAAGAACCCACATGATACCTAAGCAGAGGCCAAATAAAATCCTGTGGAGAATAACAGACCACCTCAATTGGCAAATAATACCACATTACCTTGACAACAATGGTGCAATGCTGGAGGCTATCCACACAGCCATATACTGTGCCGCCATAGCATCCACTAGGATTAATGGAAAAGAAACGAGAGACCAGCAGCAGAACAACTGAAAACAGAAGGAACCGCCAGCTTGGGAAAGAAGACTTCAGCAGAAGATAGAAGAATTAAGAGTCAAGATAGGTCAGTTGACCCAGTACCAACAGGGTAATAGAAGTAAGAAATTGATTGGAAAGGTGAAGAGCATTCTCAAGAGAATAGGAGAATACTTGGACACACTGCAGCAGAACCTCCTCGCACTCAGCAAGAGACTATGCCGATACAAAGAGAGCTCTCAGAGGAAAATAAACAACTGAATCTTCGATGAGGATCAAAGGGCTTTCTACAGGAAACTGGGAGAAGATGAGAAAGCAGAAAACGAACCACCCGAGAAGAAGACGATCAAGGAGTTCTAGGGAAATATCTGGAGCAGTGAAGTAAGGCATAACAGCCGAGCCCCCCCCCCCCTCTGGATAGAAGTAGAACGGAAGAAAACCAAAGACATACAAGAGATGAGAGAGTGGGAGATTCGAGAAGTAAAACAGTTGATCAGGAACACCCACAACAGGTGAACCCCAGGAATTGATCACATCCAAAGTACTGGTACAAGAAGCTCACACAAGCACCTAGCAGAGAAGTTCATTCGAAATGATAAGGCACCCGGAGACAATCCTGAAGTTTCTCACTGAAAAGGAGTCACATATCTGAAGCCTAAAGATGAAGATATAAGAAACCTGGTGAAATACAGGCCAATCACCTGCCTCCCAATGATGTACAAGATCCTGACCAGCTGCATAACCAAGTAGACATCAGAGAGTCAGAACATAATTGCAAGGAGCAATTAGCCATAGATGCCGCAGTTATGAAGCAAGCCTACAAAAAGCACCGCCTATATCGATTGCTGCAAGGCCTTTGACTCCATACCTCGTAGCTGGCTAATAGAAACACTGAAGATCTATAAGGTCAATCCGATAGTGACAAACTTCCTAGGAGCAGCAATGGCAAAATGGAGTACCACCATTAAGCTCGAGAACATCACAACCAGGCCAATCCCCATCAGAAGAGGAATCTTTCAGGGAGATGCTCTGAGCCCACTGTGGTTCTGTTTAGCACTCAACCTGCTATCCACCAGACTTAACGGCAGCAATTATGGATATAACCTCAAAGAAGGAAGAACTAAGGAAGTGCATCCAATTGATGTTGGTGGACAATGCAATGTTGAGTCTGTTTGGTGTGACATAAACACTGGGAAAGAAAAAATGAGAGTAGCTGTCTGTTATAGGCTTAATGAGTATAATGAGCAATTGTGCAGAGAAATAGTGGGCCAGTAAATCAGAGTGTCTTATAATGGGGGATTTTAATTTCCCAGAGATTGACTGGAATTTGTGAGTTGGTCACTCACACACTAGCAAGGCTTTTGTGGATTTATTGGATGATTGTTTTCTACAGCAGCATGTTCGGGAGGCAACTAGAGGAAGTAATACTCTTGATCTGATTATCAAGTGATTCTTCATGCATTAAGAATCTGCAGATAAAGGAACCACTAGGTGGCAGTGATCACAGTGTGCTGAAGTGGGATTTACTCAAAGAGGTAACTATGATAAAGGGAAGGGTGTTTGCTTTCATAAAGGTGACTACGGTGGTCTGAGACAGTATTTAAATTCTATACGGTGAGACCAACTGATGATGTTACCAACAGCAAATTCAAATTGGGAAGCATTCAAAGAATTAATCTTGGAAGCTACTAGGCTTTTCATACCAACTGGGCGCCTCCGTAGCCAGGTGGGAAGGAGCAGCAGCAGTGCGTAACACACGCTTCTTGATTATACCGGGGTTCGAGCCCGTCACCACCAAATACGGAGGATGCGGAAAGGTCAGGGGAATGACCACCGCATATCTCGGAGCAATATAGCCTTAGTTGCTAATGCTCCTAAAAACCAAATAACAACAACATCATACCAACTAAGAAATATTGTTCAAGATTTAGGCCTAAATGGATATCAGATGAACTAATTACACATGTGACAGAGAAGAAAAATGCATGGGATACGTATAAAATAATAGGTGATACAGAAGCCCATGATAGATATAAGCTGGTCTGTAACCAAGAGTCACAAAGGAGGTAAGGCAGGTGAAGGAAGATTATGAGAAATCTTTGGCAAAGGATGCAAAGAAAAACAGCAAAGGGTTCTTTACTTATGTGAACTCTAGAAGGAAGGGGATGAATCTGATTGGTCCACTTGATATCGATGGTTCAACTGTTGATGATCTTCCTCAGGTAGCTAACAAACTAAATGAATATTTTGCATCTACATTCACACATGAGGAGTTATTCAGGGATAGGAATGCCAGAGGTGTATTAAACTCTGGCAATAAGCTAGATAATCTTGTAATAACTGAGAGTAAAGTGGAGGAGAAATTGTTGAAGATAAACATAAGAAAGGTGCCTGGGGTGGATGGAATCTATCCAGTTATATTAAAGGAGGCAGCAAAGGAAGTAAACAAACCCTTAGCCATAATTATGAGAGCTTCCTTGGACTCAGGGGAGGTACCCATGGACTGGAGATGTGCAAATGTAACCCCAATCCACAAAGGAGGATCAAAGGGAGACACAGCAAATTACAGACCTGTTTGTTTAACTTCTGTTCCAGGGAAATTAATGGTTAAAGAAGCATTGCAGGATCATGTGTAGACAAGACTACAGTTATAGCTTAATACAGCATGGGTTTGTTAAGGGGAAGTCTTGTCTGACCAATTTGATTGGATACTATGATGTAGTCACAAAGGAACTGGATGTAAAGAATAATTTTGATATCATATATTTGGATCTTAGAAAGGCCTTTGATACTGTTGCACATGGAAGACTGTTGCACAAATTGGAGCAGTGTGGCATTGGAGGCAGATTACTGCTGTGGATAAAGGGATGGTTGAGTGGGAGAAGACAAGAGTGGTAATCAATGGACACTGCTCTTCGTGGACTAATGTTTTTAGTGGAGGGACTCCACTAATCCCTCAGGGTTCAGTGCTGGGTCCATTGTTGTTTTCTGTATTTATAAATGATATTGATGATGATATATTGGGCTTAATGTCCATAAGAAGGTTGCAGGGTTGTTAATGACACTAATGACAGTACGCTGCTGCAGCATAATCTGGAAAGGTTGGGCAGATGGGCTGAGAGTTGGCAAATGAGAGTAACATATCAACTCTGTGGTACTACACTGATGGTGGTAGAGAATGAAAAGGACCTGGGGGTAATTGTGCAGGCAGATATGAAGTTTTCTGAGCAGTGCAGACAGTCTGAAAGAGTAGCTCATGGTGTCTTGTCAATGATATACAGGAATTTTTCTAGCCGGGATAAGGAGGTGATTATCCCCTTGTATAAGGCAATGGTCAGGCCACACCTTGAGTACTGTATACAGGTCTGGAGGCCTCATTTTAAGAAGGATGTAGAGCTGTTGGAACGGGCACAGAGAAGGGCAACAAGATTAGTGAATGGAACAAAGGGTTGTTCTTACAAAGAAAGGCTTAAGTTTTGCAAATTACAGTGTCTGGAAACTAGGCACCTGAGAGGTGATCTGATTGAGGTGTATACAGCCTTGAATGGTTTGAGCATGCTCAATGCTGATGGGATTTTTCCTCTTGCTCAGAATAGTCGCCTGAGACGGCATAAATTCAAATTGAGGAAAGACAGTTGTAGGATAGATGTGCGGAAGTTTGCCTTTAGCCAGTGGGTGGTTGATTGCTGGAACAAAATTCCATCTGTCGTATAAGTTGATAGCTTAAATAGATTCAAGGCAGACTTTACAAACATTTGGGGCGAGTGGATGGGTGAAATAAGGGTTTTTTTTGGCTAATGCTGTATAAGCTTGTAAATAGATTCAAGGCAGAACTTTACAAACATTTGGGGCGAGTGGATGGGCGAAATAAGGGTTTTTTTTTTGGCTAATGCTGTATAAGCTTGCTTTCATGCATCATGTGCTAATGCTAACCAAGGGGTGCTCTTACCAAGAAAGGCTTAAGTTCTGCAAATTGCAATGCCTGGAGTGTAGGCACTTGCGAGGTGATCTGATTGAGGTGTATAAGGCCTTGAATGGGTTGAGCAAGCTGAATGCTGATGGTATTCTTCCTCTTCCTCTTGATTAAGAACCTGAGGGGGCATAGATTCAAATTGAATAAAGACATTTGTAGAATGGATAAGCAGAAATTTGCCTTTAGTCAGAGGGGTGAACTTTGGCCTGTAATTCTTTGGGGCCCGTAAAACGGTTTATTATACATTTTTCATTATTTTATTTTAAATAAATTTATAATGTCCTGCTTGTTTCACGCCAATCAAGACCTGTATTTTTATATTTAATAATAGACCTTTTTTAGCCATTCGACTGTATCCTCCCTTACAATTTCTGAAAGGTGATGCAGGAAATGAGAATCTTGCCTAGGGCCCGATTTTTCCTTAGTCAACCATTGGGTGGTTGACTAGTGAAACAGATTTCCGTCATTTGTTGTGGAAGTTGATAGCCTAAATAAATTTAAGGCTGAGCTGGTCAGGCATTTGAAACGAATGAAGGTGCGAAATGGGAGGAGGTTTTTTTGGCTAATGCTGCATAAGTTTGCTTTCTTGCATCGTATGCCTCTACTAATGCTAATGCTAATAAACAGGTGCTCCGTAGTCTAGCTGAGATCTAATTAGGGACCTATGTAAGTGGAGCAGAGTATAGTGATCTGCACTTCACAATGTACTAGAGATAATCCAGAATATATTAATTTTCTTAGTGAAAGTAGTTCATATATGTTTGACATTCTCTTGGAAGTTTAGCTTGTCAAAAATTAGCCCTAAGAGACAAATTTGTTCATTTTGTAGTTTTGGATTCTTTTTTTTTTTCTTTCTTCCAGATTTCACACTCTCTTGAATATGCAGTATGTCCCCCTTTACAATTTGCACATTTTCCAGCTGTACAAGTAGAAGTGGCATGTTCTTGAGAACCACAGTTTGCATACATTGCCTTACCTCTACATAGTCTACCACTGGCCAAGCTTCTGACAAAACTCCCAGGGGTTCACATCTGGTGAGTGTGGGCTTGGCACACCCAGGGTCCTGAGCTGGATATCATCATTCTTCTTTTTCTTGGTATTTCTTCTATTTCTGACACTCTCTCTCAGTGGTAACTCAGAATTTTTTTTTTTTTTTTTTTTTTTGGGCTGGTGCAGCAAAACCCTCAAGCTTCCTTGCACCATATGGCTAATTATAATAATAATAATTAATTGAAAGAACCTGTACACCCTCACCCACCTGATGTACATGGATGACATCAAGCCCTACGCGGCAACCAAGAAGCAACTCCAGATCACTGAAGAATTCAGGGAAGGCATCAGGATGATATTTGGTCTAGACAAATGCAAGACCCACACACTGCACAAGGGAAAATTAGTCAGCCGAAACTACCAGCTGCTGTCTATTAAAGAGATCGAAGCTATGACAGAAGGAGAGACCTACAAATACCTAGGGATGATGCAGCCTCAGCAGTTAGAGCACAAGGAAATCAAGAAGTGCCTGACAGAAAAATATCATCACAGACTCAAAAGCCTGCTGAAAGCAAAATTGAACAGAGGGGACACAGTTAAAGCCATAAACGCCTATGCAGCTCCAGTACTAACATACTGCTTTGGGGTCATAGATTGGACTAACACCGAGCTAGAGGATATCATGCAAAAGACAAGGATGACCAAGAGCCGCCAAAACCACACAAAGTCAGCAGTGGAGAGACGCCCAGACGTCACAAGGAACGAAGCTAGAAAGATGGGCAAAGAAGACACTCCATGACAGACACTACAGTGACCTCCATCAAGAACACATTGATAACATTGCTTCCAATGCATGGCTCACAAGCGGGACACTCTTCCCCAAGACTGCAGGATTCATGCCGGCCAATCAAGACCAGGTAATCAACACCAGAAACTATAGAAAATACATCGCAAAGGAGCCCAGGATGTCAGATGACACATGTTGATGATGCCACATGGCCCCAGAAACAATCCAACACATCACCGTGGGAATACAAGGTGATCACCCAGACCGTGTACACTCATAGACACGACTATCTAGCAAGGATAATACATCAGGTGCTAGCGAGGAAATACCAGTTGACCAAAGGAAGTGTACAATACAAGTACAAACCCCAGGCAGCTAGAGACCCCAACCCAAAAGCTGTACTGGGACCGCGTGATAATAATAAATAAGACCATCCCGCACAACAGACTGGACATAACCCATGTGGATAAGATAGAAAAGGCTACCTACCTGATTGACATAGCATTGCCCAACACTAACAATGTCCAGAAAACCCACGAGGAAAAAATTAGGAAGTACACAAACCTGAGACATGAGATCAAGGAGATGTGGCATATACAAGAAGTAATGACCATACCAATCATTGTGTCAACCACCGGTATGGTGCCAAAGACACTACATAGCAGCCTAGCAGCAATAGGTCTCGCAGAGAATACCTACGAGGAACTCCAGAAAGTTGCAATCCTTGAACACCTGTAGGATAGTCAGAGAGTTCCTCAACCAACAGTAACACCAGAATTACAACCATCCTGTGTACTTGGTAGCAGTACCCATCACGGAGTGGAATCCCCCAATCAGGGAGAAATAATATAAGAGTAACAACAATAATAATAATAATAATAAACCATTCAATGCCCTGTACACCTCAGTCAGCTCACCTCACAGGTGCCTAGTTTCCAGATGTTGCAATTTGCTAAGCATTTCTTGGTAAGAGGAAACCCTTTGTTCCACTAACCAATCTCGTTCCAGCTGCTCTACATCCTAAAATGATGCCTGCAGACCTGAACGTAGCACTCAAGGTGTGGCTTGACTATTGCCTTATACAAGGGATAATCACTTCCTTATCCCTCTGCTTGAGAAATTCCTGTATATCATTGACAAGACCCGATGACCTACTCTGGTAGCCCGTCTGCACTGCTCGGAAAAGGTCATTTCTGACTGCACAATTACCCTCAAGTCTCTTTCATTCTCCACTGCCCTGAGCATAACCCACCCAGTTGGTACATTTCTCTGGAGTTACTACTACCCATATGCAGTACTTTGCATTTGTCAGTGTTTATCTTCAGTTTACACTTCTCAGCCCATTTGCCCAACTTGTTCAGATCCTGTTGCAGCAGCATACTGTCATTATGTTTATTAACAATCCTCCCAACCTTTGTATTATCTGTGAACTTTGACATTAAGCCCGACATACCTTCATCAATATCATTGATAAATATACAAAACAACAATGGGCGCAACACCGCACACTGGAGGACACCACTATTAACATTAGTCCATGAAGAGTGGTGTCCATTGATTACTACCCTCTGTTTTCTTCCACCCTTTGGTCCCCCTTTGTGAATTTCAGATACATTTGCATATCTCCAATCTGTGGGGACATCCCATGAGTCCAAGGATACTCATAATTATGGCCAAGGGTTTGCTTACTTCCTTTGCTGCCTCCTTTAATTTAACTGCATAGATCCCTTCCACCCCAGGTTCCTTTCTTGTGGATTTATTGGAGGATTATTTTCTACAGCAACATGTTCAAGGGGTAACCAGAGGGAGTAATACTCGTGATCTGGTTATCAGCAGTGATGACTCTTACATTAGGAATTTGCAGATAAAGGAACCACTAGGAGACAGTGATCACAGTCTAATGATGTGGGATTTACTTAAAGATGTATCTACCATCAAGGGGAAAGGTCAGGGTTTTTGTTTTCGTAAAGGTGACTACAATGGTCTCAGGCAGTTTTTGAATTCTATACAGTGGGATCCACTGACGATGTTAAAAACAGTGAATTCTAAATGGGAGGCCTTCGGGAAATTAATCTTAGAAGCTACTAGGATTTTCATACCAACTAAGAAATACTGTTCAAGATATAGGCCTAAATCGATGTCAGGTGAACTAATGATGCTTGTGGCAGAGAAGAAAAATCTGTGGGATGCATGTAAATTAGCAGGTGACGCAGAAGTCTACAGCAGATATAAGCTAGTCTGTAATCAAGTCTCAGAAAAAAGGTTAGGCGGGCGAAGGCTGATTATGAGAAATCCTTGGCAAAGAGTGCAAAGAAAAACAACAAAGACTTCTTTACTTATGTAAACTCTAGAAGGAAGGCGATGAATCAGATTGGTCCACTTGATGTTGGTGGTTCAGCTGTTGATGATCCTGCTCAGGTAGCTGACAAACTGAATGAGTATTTTGCATCTACATTCACACGTGAAGGAATCTGTAAGGAAGTGGACAGAAGTTTGCTAAACTTTAACAGGGAGCTAAATGATTTTGTTATAACGGAGAGCAAAGTGGAGGAGAAATTGTTGAAGTTTAACATAAAAGAGGCACCTGGGGCAGTAAGAGAAGTAAGCAAACCCGTGGCCATAATTATGAGAGCATTCTTAGATTCAGGGGAGGTCACCATGGACTGGATATGTACAAAAAGGTAAAAAAAAAAAAATGTAAACTGCAGCTATTATCAATCCATTGCAGGATGGAAGCCTCCTGAACAATTCATGTTGAGGGAATTGGACTATAATCTGCTGTGCTGGTCCAGTGCAGGTTGGCAGATCGACTGTATTTAGCAGTCAGGGACTTGAACCCCGGTCTACTCAAAGAGCATGTGCTACTGCACTCTCACTCCTGACCACTGGAACAAACGGGTTTCAAAGGGTGACGAAAATAATTATAGGCTTGTTAGTTTAACTTCTGTTCCGGGGAAAATAATGGAGTCATTGGTTAAAGAAGTGATGCAGAATCACCTAGACAAGACTGCAGTAATAGTTCAGACACAGCATGGGTTTGTTAAGGGAAGTCTCGTCTGACCAATTTGATTGGATACTACGATGTGGTCATAAAGGAACTGGATGCCAAAAATAATTTTGATATCATATACTTGGATTTTGGGGCTTAGAAGGGAACAGGCATTCTGTGTGTTATCAGACACTCAGTCTAAAACACTGATGGATCCAATATCTGTCTATTACAGAAGATTTAGAAGAAGTCCGGTTGGCCTGCCTCCCTAAAATCCACTCATGCACACCTTCTCAATGGTAAGCCCTGTTACGTCACTTAGGTGGCAAAGAACGTGTAGAGTGGTTCTCTTCAAGGCGCCTGATCAGCGTGAAGAGGAAAAGACCAAACCCTCCAGCATATGACAGCACGACAAAACAAATGGCCCCTCAGTCCCCAGCAGCTTTCACTCCCCCTCTTACGGCAGCGAGAGGATCAGAGGGGAAACAGAGGGTGCTAAGAATCTCTGGGTACGACCAGGCTGCCATGCACGGAAACTGAACTTGGCCTGTTACAACGTAACATCACTCATCGGTGAAGACAGAATATTAGAGCTGGAAAAGGAATTAGAAAATGTGAATTGGAATATCATCGGTTTGGCTGAAACAAGAAGAAGAAATGAATCACTTATAAGTTTATTATTATTTATTAGGCCCCGGGTGCCAAGCGTTCCGTGGCCAAGCGATTTGTAGTGCATTTCTAAAAGCGATTTCTGCAAAGAGTATTTGAGCAAACAGATTCTATTTTTTGTTTCAAAAACTGTTTTCTTGATTTGTTTGTATATTCGAGTAGCACTTTCACTCTACAAGAAGTAGGGAAAGGCCCAGAAAGGGAAAATCCACCTTTCTGTTTTTTTTTCTATAAATACTAATTACTAACCCAGCCGCTTGGTCACCTCGTGGCACTGCTCCTGCCTCCCCGTGGTGGGGCCGGTAACCTGGGTGGAAAAGATAATCCCCCAGGGCCAAAAGGAGCCAACATGGATTCGACAGATTTTCCACCCTTAGAGCCTTCAAGCTCAAGACCAGAATATTGTAATGAAGACAAGGAAAATAGCCAACCCAAAAGGCTTCGAACAGAAACACACTGTTCAGACATTCCCAATTTTTTTGTAGTACACTCTCTGTCTACCCAGCCTGTGGGTAAGTTATCTCCGTTCGTGATTCAAAGACATCTAGAATCTATTGCAGGATCACCAAAAATGGTAAAGCGACTACAATCCGGAGATCTCCTGATTGAAACAGCCACCACCAAACATTCGGAGTGGCTATTAAAGACAACGACATTTGGTGGGTTGCCAGTATCTGTTACTCCCCACAATACCTTAAATTCATCAAAAGGTGTCATCACAGAATGGGACTTAATTACTGTGTCTGAGGATGAATTAGTACAAGAACTTAGCAATCAAAAGGTAATCAGTGCTAAAAGAATAATGACAAAAAAAGATGGAAATCTCATTCCAACTCGTTCCATCATTTTAACTTTTAGTACTCCTGATTTGCCATCCTCAGTAAAAGCTGGATATTTAAACTGCCGAATTCGTCCATACATCCCAAATCCTCATCGCTGTTTTAAATGCCAGAAATATGGCCATTCCCAACAGGCATGCAGAGGTGACGCCATCTGTCCTATTTGTGGAGCAAAGGATCATACGCAGGCAGATTGTCCAGCCGCAATTCCCATCTGCCCCAACTGCAAAGGCAATCACCCCGCATTTTCTAAAACATGAGAAATGTGGAAAACAGGTAGGAATATCCAAAAATATAAAGTAGAACATAAAGTCACATATCCTGAGGCACGCAGACAAATAATGCTGACCATGCCAAGTCCATCTTATGCCTCTCGAACCTGAAGTTTTTATACAACTGCAATTCAAACAGATGTGTCGATACCGCCCAACGTCTCGCTAGCTAATTGGGTTAAAGCAACCATATCAACCACAGGAAAAGAAAATTCTAAAACAAAAACCAGCAATGCCACCAACACCCCAATTAGTATCCCAAATGATACTGTGACAGTCTCAAATGACACAGAAAAATTCCCAATTGAGACTCGGACAGTTCCGCATAACAAAGAAAAACTAAAAACTGCTAAAGATAACAATAAACCTGAATCATCAGCCAGTAGTATGGAAGTAGATGTAAACCCAGATCATGAAGAACCCATACTAGAACTTCACGCAAATGACATGATGGATACCGGACCCCCTACTTTCCCGAGAAAAGACCGGAAAAAAATCCTCTTCAAACAAAAAACAGTCAGATGATTCATCCTCAACTAAACCAAAATGAACCACAACATCTTACAATGGAATTGCAGAGGCTTTCGTTCCAACACAGACGATATTCAATACCTAATTAACCTATATTCTCCGGTTGCCTTTTGTTTACAGGAAACTTATCTAACCACACAAATTTCTCCTTCGATAAAGAACTATTGCATTTATCGAAGAGATCGAAATACTGCTAACGCTGCCCATGGTGGTGTGGCAATCCTAGTAAATTCAAAGATCCCATCTAAACATATCCCACTCCAAACTGAAATAGAAGCTGTTGCTGTTCGTATAACTCTCCATGGTACAATAACACTAGTCTCAATCTATCTACCACCAAACTGTACTTACTCTTTAAAAGACTTTGAAGACCTCTTTATACAGATACCTCCACCTTTCTGTATATTAGGGGACTTTAACGGGCACCACCCATTATGGGGCTCTCCTAAATTGGATAGACGAGGTCGACTAATTGAAAGTTTTTTGGAGGCACTAAATCTCACTGTACTCAATACAGGTGCACCGACACACGTACAGCTCCCAGCAGGACACACCTCAGCAATAGATCTCTCAATTTGTTCACCAGTACTAGTCCCAATCATAGAGTGGTATGTAATAAACGATCCCATGGGCAGTGACCACTTCCCAATAGTATGCAACTTTCTGAAAGCAAAGACTCCTTCATTTCAACCCTGCAGAAAGTGGAAATTTGTCCGAGCAGACTGGACAAAATTTCAGTCATCAATCGAC
Organism: Mastigoproctus giganteus; assembly: GCF_048544385.1. Lineage (NCBI taxonomy): Eukaryota > Metazoa > Arthropoda > Arachnida > Uropygi > Thelyphonidae > Mastigoproctus > Mastigoproctus giganteus. The sequence continues at coordinate 24,864,845 of NC_143584.1, read as the reverse complement.
CTTGATGAGGAAAAAATCCGCCTCCAGCATATTGATAATGTGACAGAATACATCACGTCGCATCTTCTAAATGTGGCTAAAGACACAATACCACTATCAAATCCGCAGGGCCAAAAGCATTATAATTACTGGTGGAATGACAAATGCACCACAGCAAAGAGAGCAAAAAACAAAGCCTGGAATTTGTTTCGGCAGTGCCCAAGCACAGTCAATCTCATTAATTATAAGAAATTAAGGGCAAAAGCATGCTTTATACAAAAGCAAGCAAAGAAAGAATCCTGGACCTGTTTTGCATCCAGTTTTCACAGAAATACTGATCCCAAAATAATATGGAAAAGAATTAGACAGCTGTCTGGTAAGTTTCCTACCATACCTTCTCCAATCCTCTCCTGGAATGGGAAAGATATATCAAATCCTGTAGATATAGCCAATGCTTTGGGCAATATTTTTGCAGAAATCTCAGCAACATCAGCCTATACCACCTCATTCCAAAGAATTAAAAACACTAAAGAAAATCATGGTATTAATTTTGAAACTTCAAGCCTTCTCCCATATAATAATCCTCTGCAATATTCTGAACTGTTACATGTTATTAGAACAGCCCGCAATGGTGCTGCTGGACCAGATGGGATTTATTATGTCATGCTACAACATCTTAATGACAAAGCTTTGCGCCTCCTCCTAGTCTTTTACAATCGTATATTTTTAGAAAATGTTTTTCCAGTTTCTTGGCATCACTCTACAGTTTTGGCATTCCTAAAACCTGGAAAAGATCCATCCAACCCATATAGCTATAGACCCATATCTCTCTCAAGCTGCCTCAGTAAAATCCTTGAGAAAATTATCCACAGAAGACTCGTCTGGATCATTGAGTCGGAAGAGCTAATGAGCCATAGTCAATATGGCTTTCGTCAAAACAGGTCATGCTTAGACCTTATGGTCAAGACTGAATTTGCCATCCGTAATCTTTTGTCAAACATGAACATCTAGTAATGGTTTCAATAGACATAGAGAAGGCATTTGATACCACCTGGAGGCATGGTATACTTAGTGATCTTTACTTTCTCGGACTACGTGGCAACCTTCCTATATTTATTTAGAACTTTCTACATACTAGATCATTTCAAGTTCGATACCAACATGCCCTCTCTTCAACTTTCATTCAGGAAGAAGGTGTGCCACAGGGATCAGTATTGAGTGCCACTCTTTTTTCTATTAGAATTGATTCCATCACCAAACAGCTTCCAAACACAATTGAGACTTATCTATATGCAGATGACCTTTCCATCTCCTGCCATTCCCAAAACATGAGATCTATTGAAAGACAGCTTCAAATTTCACTAAATAAAATACAACAATGGGCCAGCCTCAACGGCTACCGACTCTCTCAGCAGAAAACAACTGCAATACATTTTTGCAGACAACGAAAACTTCATCCGGATCCTGAACTTCAAATTTCCAATGTCTCCATCCCAATCGCTACTAACATCAGATTTCTAGGATTAATCCTTGACCACAAATTAAATTTCCTAGATCATATTAAAAATGTACGGACTTCCTGTCTGAAAAAGATAAACATACTCAGAGCTTTATCCGCCCGAACGTGGGGTGCAGATCGTACCTCCCTGCTTCGGTTGTACAAGGCATTAATCAGATCCCGTCTCGATTATGGTGCTCCAATCTATGATTCTGCCAGAAAGAGTGCATTACGCTGGCTTGATCCTATTCAACACAGTGCTTTGAGAATTGCAATTGGTGCGTTCAGAACGTCACCAGCACATAGTCTCTACATAGAAGCTCACGAGCCCCCACTAACTTTACGCAGGAAAACACTGTTATTGAAATATGCTGTCAAGATACAAAGTTGTGCCTCTCATCCCGTTCAGTCATACCTTTTAAACCCACCATTAGAAAACCTATACAGAAACAAACCCAGCATAGTTAAACCAGTTGGTCTTCGCCTTCTTGAACTGGCGCAGGTTTGGAATATTTCCATCCGGAAAGTACAGCAGGTACCAACCTTTACTCAACCACCATGGGCTCCTCCTCCTCTTCCAACATGTGACACTTACCTCTGCCAATGGAGAAAGAATACTTTGCAAGCAACAAACTTCAAACAAATTCATGATGTTCACATTCAAAGATATATTGATTTCTACCAAATTTATACAGATGGCTCTAAATCTAATTCAAATGTTGGAGTAGCTGCAGCGTTTCCAAATACAGTTGTATCAGTATCCCTTCCATCAGATTTTAGTATATTTTCTGCTGAATTATATGCAATAAAACTTGCTTTAGAAAATCTCTATTCTGACTGTTCTTTAAAATCTGTTATTTATACTGATTCCCTCAGCTCAATCATGTTGCTAAGTAATTCCGAAGATAAAGTTCACCCTGTTCTAGATGAAATCAGAAGCTTGTTACTACAAATCAAAAAACGTCACCAACTGGTTATCTTTTGTTGGATTCCAGCCCATTCCGGTATTTTAGGCAATGAACTGGCTGATAAAGCTGCAAAAAATCCAACTACCTTTGATTTAACCAATATCCCTGTTCCAGCATCAGACTGTGTACTAACCGTTCATGCTGCTTGCCTATCACAATGGACAGCACTCTGGCACTTTCAGACTAATAATAAACTCTTTCAGTTTAAACAAAATCCGAAAATTTGGCGTTCCAGTGTCCGTACATCGAGACGAGAAGAAGTAGTCCTTTCAAGGGCAAGAATAGGTCATACTCATCTGACACATCTTTATTTACTCACAGGAGGTGATCCACCACAGTGTACACATTGCTCTTACAACTTGACTGTTAGACATATTCTCATTGGCTGCCCCTACTATAAACAACACAGAGCTTCATCCTTGATCTCACTGATAAATAATCGTAAACCAATAACTCTTGAAAATCTCATTGGTGATAAGGCAAATATTTCTGAATTTTTTGACTTCCTCAAGCAAACTGGACTTTTTAATAATTTCTGATTTCAAATTTTCTTTTGATTTTGTGGAAATTCCTCATCTCTTAAAATAATAAATGAATAGGCACATTATAGCCATAGATGCTTATGTGCCATTAAGCCTCCATAACAACAACAACAACATAAGTTTATTAAGTGGAAATCTGCTGTACACCAATGGAAACAGTGAAAGGAGTGAAAGTGAAGTTGGGTTTCTGGTCCATAAAGATTTAAAAAACAACATTTTGGAATTCAAAAGTACATCACCAAGGGTGTCAAGACTAATACTCAAGTCTTGACACCCTTGTAGAGGTACAAGCTAAAGGTTATAATGATTTATGCACCAGCATCGAGCCATGATGATGAAGAGGTTGAAGAAATGTACACCGAAATTGAGAGTCTTCTAGATGAGCAGAAAACCCACTACACTATTATTATGGGGGACTTCAATGCTAAGGTTGGAAAAAGACAAAACAGCGCAGAAAGGGAACTATAGGAAATTTTGGAATTGGTGAAAGAAATGAAAAAGGCGAAAAATTTGTGGAATTTGCAGAATCTCAAGGATTGTCAGTAATGAACACTTTTTTCAAGAAAAGGGTGAACAGAAAGTGGACATGGAAGAGTCCAAATGGATTAACTACTAATGAAATCGACTTCATCCTCACTAACAGAAGATATATTGTGAATGATGTTACCATCCTGAATAAGGTAAATGTTGGAAGTGATCACAGAATGGTAAGATGTACACTTGATATAGATGTAGGAAAGGAAAGTAAAAAACTGACTCGAGTAAATAATACAAAGGTCTTTGAGATATCAGAAGAGGAGAAAAAGCAGTATGTACTGGAACTTAAGAACAAGTTTGAGCTTCTGCAGACTGCTCAGGACCAAGATATCGACGAGGAATATTACAACTTTCTGAAAGTGATAAAGCCCAAAAAACCTATAGGGAAAAAGAAATCCAAAGAAGAAAAAATTAGTCAAGAAACACTTGTCATGATGAACCTAAGACGACAAATGAAGAGCAAGAAAAACACTGACAGGGAGAAAATTGAGTATACTGAGTTATGCAAAGCCATTAGAAAGAGACTCAGAGAGGACATAAGAAGATTAACACAAGAAAAGTAGATCAAGCATTAAGGGAAAACAAAGGATTTAAATCAGCAGCCAGGAGCAGTAATACAGAAAGACAAATGATGCTGAAACTGAAGAATAGCGATGGTGTACTTATAAACAGCAGAGAAGGCATAATTCAAATAGCAGAAGACTACTATAGAGAATTATACAAGGAGCAGGGGAATGATGCCAGCAGTGGGGAAGATGGATTGCAAAGTAGCAACACATACAACATACCCTATATTCTTCCTGATGAGGTAGAACCTGCATTGAAGAAAATGAAGAATCAGAAAGCCCCGGGGGAAGATGAAGTTACTGTAGAGTTGTTAAAATTGGGAGGAAGAGACATAACACAAAAACTGGCAAGGCTCTTCACAAAGTGCCTTAGAAAAGGTGTGACGCCTAAGCAGTGGAATAATGCAATCATAGTTTTGCTGCATAAGAAAGATAAATTGGAAATTATAGACCAATTAGCTTGTTATCCCACATCTACAAGTTGTTCACAAGGGTCATTACTAACAGATTAGAAAGAATACTTGATGAGAATCAACCGAAAGAGCAAGCTGGCTTTACGACAGGATTCTCAAATAAGGATTACCTTCACGTAATATCACAGCTAATGGAGAAAGCAAATGAATATAAAACACCATTATGCCTGGCATTTGTGGATTATGAAAAGGCATTTGACTCCATACAGCATAAGGCAATGTTTCGGGCTGGAAAGACAAGGCATAGATACCCCACATATTATGATTTTGAAGAAAATATATGAGAATGCCACCTCCTTTATTAGACTAGACAAAGACAGTAGGAAATTTAAAATCGAGAAAGGAGTTCGACAAGGAGACACAATATCTCCGAAGCTGTTTACTGCTGCCCTTGAGGAAGTTTTCAGAAGATTTAGACTGGTCGCAGAAAGGAGTCAATGTGAACGGAAAGTACCTAAACCATTTACGAGTTGCAGATGACATTGTGGTTATAAGCCACGATCCAAAAGAATTAGAGAAAAATCTTAATCAGTTATGCACAGTTAGTAAGGATTTTGGACTAAAGATGAATATGGCTAAAACAAAAGTAATGATGAACAAGTATGCCACAGAAAGGGAAATAATGATTGAAGGAGCAGTAATTGAAAAGGTGGAGTCATATACTTATCTGGGACAAGTTATTAGCTGTAATAATGATAAATGGCTGGAAGTCAAGAGAAGAATAAATTTTGGATGGATAGCATTTAGGAAATATAGTCACATACTGAAGAGCAATATTCCAGTTTGTCTGAAACGTAAAATAATGAACCAATGTATACTCCCCACCATGACTTATGAAAGTGAAACTTGGGCACTCACCAAAAGAATGGAAGAGAAGCTGAGAACTACACAGCGAAGAATGGAACAAATTATATTGGGAATCAGACTGTTAGATAAGAAGGGAAACACATGGATTAGGCAGCAAACTCAAGTAAAAGACATTCTTATCAAAACTAAAGAACTAAAATGGTCTTGGGCAGGACACATAGCTCAAAGACATGATAACAGATGGACTAAGAAAATAACAGAATGGTACCCAAGAGGAGCTAGAATAAAACCTGCAAGACAAAGACGGAGATGGATAGATGAAATTCATGAGTTTGTGTGTAGTAAATGGATGGCCAGTGCTCAAAACAGAAGGAACTGGAAAGTTGCTGGAGAGGCCTTCATCCTGCAGTGGATTGAAATGTTCCAGCAATCAACCACTTGCTGGCCAAAATTCCACACATGTATTCTGCATCTGTTCTTCCTCAATTTGAATTTGTGCCCTATCATGTATGTAGTCTGAGCAAGTGGAAGAATCCTATTAGCATTGAGCTTGCTCAATCCATTGAAAGCCTTAAACACCTAAATCAGATCACCTTGCAGGTGCCTAGTCTCCAGATGCTGAAATTGATAGTAAGAGCCTTTCTTACTGTCAAAAATCTCATTGTCCATCTCTATACTCATTCCAGCAGCTCTGCATCCTTCCTAAAATAAGGCTTCCAGACCCATATGCAGTACTTGATGTGACCCGACCATTCCTTATACAATGGAATAATCACCTCCTTATTCCTGCATATTATTGACAAAACCTCCATGAGTTGGCCTGGCATCCTGTCTGCATTGCGCAGAGAACCTCATATCTAACTGCACAATTACTCCCTGATCTTTTTCATTTTCCCCCCTGAGTGTAGTACTTCACAGTTGGTACGCTACTCTGGTGGTTACTGCTACCCATATGCAGTACTTTGCATTTGTCGATATTAAACTTGAATTGCCATTTCTCAGCCCAACTTTTCTAGATCCTGTTGCAGTAGAATACCGTCATTCCTGTCATTAACCACCTTGCCAATATTTGTATCATCTACATACTTAGATTTTAAGCCTGATATGTCTTCATCAGTATCATTGATAAATATAGAAAACAACAATGGGCCCAATGCTGATCCCTAGAGGATTCCATTAATAACATTACTCCACAAAGAGCAGAGTCCATTAATTACCACCCTCTGTCTTCTCCAACTCAACCATTATCTTGGGATCTTCCGAGAAGATAATGCACCCTGTCATTGGACCAGCACTGTGCATCAGTGGTTTGTACACAGTGCTGGTTCTGATATCATCCATCTTGATTGGCCTCCTAATTCACGTGACCTCAATCCAGTTTTGAACACCTGTGGGTTGTCTCAGCACATATAGCACTGAGGCGTATGGACATGCAGCTGTTATCTTCCAACACTGTGGATAGCCTTGCAGGCAGCATTGCTGCAGGTAATTTTTAGGTAAAACCTATGGACATCTTCAGACATCTAGTGGAGTCAGTGGCTAGGCAAATAGCAACTGTTATCCATGCAAACATTGGTCCAACATAGTATTAGGTAGGTGGTGGTCATAATTGAGCAATAACTCAGTGTATATCTTAACCCTAAACAAAATATAGTTTATGGTTGAGACATAAGTGTTTACATATTATTGTTATTTACTTATATAAAATTTATCTTAAACAACATTCTTTGAATTAGATCTAAGGCTGATTTACTAAAACTCTTAATTCTACTAAAAAATTAAGAATTCCGTAATAATAACTCTCAGTTACTGTCTTTGCACTCACTGAAGAAGCAGTAAGAAAATACCATTAAATGTTTGGCACTATTATGTATATATTTCCAATTCAGAAATAAGCATAATTATACCAATGTAGGTTTGACTGCTTTATTATCTTCAAACATCATAGGATGAACTTGTCTTTGTCATATATATTTGCTGAAAACTACAATCTACAGAAATTCAAGTCTAATATCAACAAGTATCTTCTTTCATCTTTTCACCTACAACCCATCTATGGTACTAAGTACTATCTATGAGTACTAAGTACTTCTAATACCTTTCATATTTGAGGTTTTTATTTAAAAAAAAAAAAAAAAAAAGGGAAGAAAACTTTATTTCTGCTAAAAGTTTAATCCTTGTCTTTGCCATACCCTGACTCCCAACACCTATAAAAGCAAATACCCTGAAAAGTGGTGAATTTGTGCTGTCTTGGAGGACTTTCTTTTATTTACTCATTTCTTATTAAAGAATTTGTATGGATAAGAAAATTTTTAGGTAAAACCAGTAAATATTTCTGAATTTAATATATTTTTTATTTAATTTTTATTTTTTCAGATTTTATTAGAAAAACAGAAAGAAAACATGTCAAGCTCCCCTCTTAGTGAAGAACATAAAGCCATTTTACTGATCAAAGCATTGCATATTTTGCTCCCATTTCTTCTAGTTTCAGTGATCAGCTCATGCCCTTTTGTAGAAAAAATAGACTTGTCCTGCCAGACACCAACAGAAACTGAAGGTTTTTTTTGTTTTTGTCAATTTATAAATGTTATATCTACATCTTTTATGTTATCATTGGTTGTAAATTTAAAGTTTTTGTGCATGGCAGGGAGATAAATGTAATTCACTTAAATGCATTTTAATGAATTTGAATGAATGTTTATGAATTTTTAAAATATATGTTTTATTAAAATCATGATTTCATTAAATGAAATGGTTATTTTCATTTACTGAAACCATGGGTTTATTGGAAGGCATATTATTCAATGTCGATGGAGGCTCTCCAGGTAAATTCAGCAACAGTAAATTAATAATAACTCCACTCAAACTTATTCTGAAACTGGGTCTAAAAAAAAATCCCACCCTTGTTTAGTCATAATTCTCCCATCGCCTATAACTATCCATTTCTACCTTGAACTTCATCAGACTCACTACCCAAACCACCTTGAGAGATAACTTTCTAGTTGTCAGAAGGTGCCTGAAAGTGAACTTGGTAAGTTTTTTCAGACAACACATTATAAAGTAAACTTTATAACCTGTTGCTTCCAAGAACAGGGAGGATGGAATGTTATATTCATCCTCCTTGTTCTCGTTTCACCATCCAGTGCAAGTATATCTCATTCATATTTGTTATTCCTTTAAGGGCTTTTCAACACCTCAATCAGATTACCCCGGGGGGTCTAGTTTCTGGGCTGTGTAGTCCACATCTTCTAGGATTTATCTCAGTGACAATTCTTAGCACTCCTAATCAATCTAGTTACCCTTCTTTGGACTAATTCTAGAAATGCTGTGGCTCTTTGAAGTGAGGCTCCAGACCTGTGTGCAATATTCCAAGTATGGTCTCATAGTTGTTTTCTGAAATTAAATAATAAAAGTGTTTTCCCTGCTAACAAATGCCCAATAAATTGGTAGTGCATGCAGAGCTTTTATGTCTGCTTGTATCATAACCCTTAGATCTTTCTGAACAGTCAGTATTTTGAGATAAATTTTAGTCAGCTGTTGTTAGTCAGTTAGTGCAATATTCCAAGTATGATCTCGCAGTTGCTTTCCAAAATTAAACAGATAACAAATGCCCAATAAATTGGTAATTTTTTTTTATTTTTTTATTTATTTATTTACATATATACAAAAATGCATAAACAGAAACACTATTTACAAACATTCGAACCTGTGTAAGAAATTTCAGCAGAAAATGGAGCTTCTCTTACAAAATTGTAAAATGCAACAAAACTGAGACTCAAAAGTAAAAGAAATGCATGTATGCACACTCAATGGCATTTGTGTGTGTGTGTGTGTGTGTGTGTGTGTGTGTGTGTGTGTGTGTGTGTGTGTGTGTGTGTGTGTGTGTGTGTGTCCTGTTTGTAGTGGCTCCAGGGCCTGGGCCCATCTTCACAAATTGTCTCTGTATTAACTACAGAATCTCTGTAAACAGGGCCTGAAATGTGAGCAGCCAACGCCTGATGCATGTCCCAAGCCATGTGGAGCCGAGCATATTCTACTATCTTTGCCTCAATAGTGCACTAAAATTCCGCATCCACTGGAGGTAGTGCAATACCAATGGATGCCAGCAATCCCATAAGTAGGATGCCCAGTCCTGAGTACTAGCAGAAAAAAAATTAATAATAATGAAATAAAATAAATTAATTAATTAAAAAAAAAAAAAAAAAAAAACACCAGTGATTGACATCTTTGAACAACCTCAGAGTTCAAGAGGATTCAAGTCCAGGATGGCTGGTAGGTGACACAGGAAACAGCTGAGCATGGGTTTGGTGAATTATCCGGTGTGGTGAAGCATCTGCATTCTTTTGCTGAAGACGTCGTTGGTGAATATTTGAAGGGATTAAAAGTTAAGTCTAATTTTCATTTAAAGCTTTAAGATTGACTTCTGAGATGTTCTGAACCTTATTTTTAAGTGTTGTCCATTCTTCGTATATTGGTAATGCATACAGAGCTTTCATGTCTGCTTGTATCATACATAACCCTTAGATCTTTCTGAACACTCTGTATTTTCAGATAAATTTAGTCAGCTGCCTTCTATATATATAAAATGCTTAGGTAATGCTGCCCAAATTTTCCAACTGCTAATTGTTGCCAGCACCCATTCATGTGGTTCACCTCACATGACCACCATACCAGGCATTCTTTATTAATTTTTGTACTAACGTTTTTCAACTGAAGAAAGGCAACCTATGCCTGAAAGCTATCAATGTATGTTTATTTTAACTTTATTTTATCTGTCTTCAATTTTAATAAACCGTTCTAAGTTTTAAGAAGTGTAAAAATGGCTGAACAGTGTGTAAGAACTTTGATAAAATGTAGAAGAAATGCTAATGAAACATTACAGGAGAGATCAAATAGACTAAGAGACTGAAATGAGACTCTATGACTACAAAGACAGAGACAGAAAACATTGAAGAAAGAGAAGCAAGATTGGAAATGAGAAAATGGGTGAAATGCCATAGGACTAATCAAATAGAAGTACCAGATGCAAATAATCAACAAGCTGTAATTAATATGGAAGAGCATGACATAGGAAATATGTGTTACAGCTGTGAATATTGCAATGCAAGATATTGGGGACATGAGTTAAACACATCGAATAAATACACTAAATGCTGTCATGATGGAAAGGTTTCACTTGATCCACTGTCTGAGACACCTACTCTATTACGAGAGCTGCTTACAGGGGACACACGTAAAGCAAATAACTACAGAGAAGATATACAAGAGTACATCTCAGCAATGCCATTCCCATCAATGGGTGCAGAGATTAAATCACCACCTGGAAATGGTCCATATTCTTTTAGAATACACGACCAGATTTACCATTTTGTCTCGCCGCTACTTGATCTCACCGCTATAAAATGAGGCAAATAAGCCAGGATATGGACAACTTTATATTTTCAATTCTGCTGAAGCAACAACAAAACAGCTTGAAAAACAATCAAACCAAGGTTGTATGGTTTGTCCAATTGTCCAATGTGACAATTGTACAAGATGCTGCGACAAGTTAAGCCATTTTCTGAGGCATATAAACAAATGCATCAAATAACCCAGGCCAATCCAACAATGAATGTGGGCATGGCATTTATAGAAGTCCCAGACTTAGAAGATAAGAGACGATATAATGCACCTACATCCAAAATGGAGGTTTTTGCAATATTTGTTGGAGAAGACAGGAAACCACCTGCAAATAGAGACATATGCATATATCCCGCAGGTGACTGCTGTAAAATTATATCACCGCTAAACAAGAATGGTGCAGACTGAAGGATCTAGATTAAACTCTTTATGCTATAATCAGAAAGCTGCCGTGTGTTACGCAGGGTACAACTAGTTATTACCAATAGTTTTAGTCAGCTACCATAATTACCAATAAAAGTCCAAATATTTCTGTGTAACACTATGCCAATTGTTTGCAACAATAGGAACTTTATAACTTTCACTTTGGCTTATCACAGTGTTTGGCATAAAGGTGCTTCCATCTTATGGTTTGCCTACTGTTTTTTGTATTTGGTTATCCAGTTTTCTCTCTGATCGCTCACTAAGGATGATGGCAGATGATTCTCTGTCTTCTAACTTCTCCACTAATGCTGGTGTCCCCCCCCAAGGTTCAGTTCTTTCCCGCACTCTTTTCCTCTTGTATATTAATGACCTTCTTCCATTGAATGGAAATCCTATCCATAGTTTTGCCGATGATAGCACATTGCATTCCACTTTCCATTTTGAAAAACCTTGCCCTACTTAAACAGCTTCAACTTTTCGAAAATCTGCTACCAATTCCTTAAATGCCGATCTCCAGGTAATTCTCCAGTGGGGCAAAAACAACTTAGTTGATTTCAATCCTTCTAAAACTCAGTCTTGTCTTATATCTCGCAAAAAGGATTCTTCTGTTCCTATGCTTATCTTTGGTGACACTCCGATTTCTAGGCAAAATGATATATTTCTTTTGGGAATTACCCTGACTTCTAATCTCTCTTGGCACAAGCGCATTACAAATATTGCTTCCTCTGCATCTAAAAAACTTGGTTTTCTCTTTCGCTCTCTGCGTTACTTTTCTTCAAAACAGCTGTTCACACTGTACAAATCGCAAATCCGCCCTACCATGGAATATTGTTCCCACATCTGGGGCGGTGCCCCCAAAACCTCTCTCAGGCTCCTTGATTCCATTCAGAATATGGCAGTTAGGTTAATTAATGATTCATCTCTAACAGAGTCTCTCCACTCGCTGTCCCATAGATGTACTGTTTCTGCTGCATGCCTCTTCTACAGATACTTCCATGGGCACTGTTCTTCTGAATTGGCTTCTATAATTCCCGCTCTCTCTTTCAAAACAGTCCGAACACATGCAGCCACGAGCCAACATCCATTTACTGTCCAACTTTAAACTCATAGAACCAACTTTTCATTTTCCTCGTTTATTCATTCAACTGCCGTTTTCTGGAACAACCTTCCTTCATACGTATTTCCTGAAAATTACTGTCTACAGAAGTTCGTCCAATGTCAACAAATATCTTTTTTTGTCTTCTCAACCTCCATCCCAAGCACAGTACTAAGTACTATAGGTTCTAACACCTCTCATGTTTGGGGTTTACATTAAAAAATATATATATATACTTTCCAGCCACTTGGCCACTAGGTGGCACTGCTCTTACCTCCACGTGGCGGGGCCGGAAACCTGGGAGGAAAAGCTCTCACTACCAGGACTAAAAGGAGAAACAATGGACTGTGGTGCATGTCCACCACTGGAGACAACAGGCTCTCAACATACTGAGACCCACAGAATGGAAGACGATCTCAGTCTTCCAAAAAGAATAATAAAAGACTAACAAATCAAAATCACCAGCTTTTCTGATAATACATTCCTTATCGACTCAGCCAGTAAGCAAACTCTCTCTCTCTCTCTCTCTCTTTGTCATCTAGAGATGTCTCAAGAATGCAGCAGGTACACCGAAAATGGTGAAAAGGCTCCAATCAGGAGATCTTTTAATTGAGACCATTCAAGCAAGGCATTCAGAATTATTACTAAAAATGTCATCTATAAGCAGAATCCCAATCAAAGTCTCACTGCATAACACATTGAACTCCTCAAAAGGAGTAATAAGTAAGTGGGATTTATTGAACGTGACTGAAGAGGAGATAGTCGTGGAATTACTAGAACAGAAAGTAACTTAAGCAAGAAGAATTATGATACGGACGGATGACAAGCTTGTTCCAACACGTAATATTATATTGACCTTTAGTACACCAAATTTGCCGACTGCAGTTAAAGCAGGCTACCTAAACTGCTGTCTACAGAAGTTCGTCCGACCATAGATTCCTAACCCTTTAAGATGTTTCAAGTGCCAAAAGTTTGGTCACTCCCAGACAACAGGCAGAGGCGAAACTACTTGTCCTAACTGCTGGTCAAAAAATCATTCACAAACAGTGTAGTGAAAATGCTCCAGAATGTCCAAATTGCAGGAGTGACCATCCAGCATACTCAAAATCATGTGACCTCTGGAAAATTGAAAAAAGAATACAAAAATATAAGATCGAGAATAAGGTCACATATCAAGAAGCAAGAAAGCAAATAAAGTCAACAGTCCCAAAACGCATGTATGCTTCCATTACACAAAAGTGTCAAACTGTTTCAGCCCAAACTGAGTTATCAATTCTGCCCAATACATCCATTGCAGAATGGGCATGATCTGTGCTATCAACACCTCAAATTACCACCAAACCTGTTCTAGTTGATGAAATAAGTAATACCCCTATCACAGTTCCGCCTAAAATCTCATGTGATAAAATGTCAAATAAATCACGAAGGCAATAAGCCACCAAATTACAAAATAAAAACTCAAATAGAATGGACTCTGAAAATATAATTGCACAAGAAGAAACAGTCTTTGATCTTCATGCAGATGATGATGTGGAGACCGGATATTCACTTGGCCAAACGGATATAGAAGAGAGTACAGATTCCGGACGTCCCAATTTTCCTAGAAAAGATAAAATGAAATATGACCATCAAAAGCAAACCACTCACAAAAAACAGACTCGCCTTCCCTCTTCAAACCCAAATAATGCAGCACATTGTACAATGGAATTGTAGAGGTTTACGCAGCAATACCAATGGCATCTGTGATTTAATCTCCCAATATAGTCCTATAGCCGTTTGCTTACAAGAGACTAATCTAACTCCACAAATAACACCATCAATTAAAAATTATACAATTTACAGAAAAGATAAACTCTTCATTATCTGCACGTGGAGGCGTTGCGATCTTAGTTGACTATAAAATACCTTCTGGAAACATTCTGCTTCAGACCCACTTAGAAGCTGTTGCAGTACGTGTATCAGTTGGACAAATTCTAACTCTGGTATCACTCTACCTTTCACCCAACAATATGTACATGTACAAAGAACTAGAAGACCTCATAAAACAAATACCATCACATTTTTGTATCCTTGGTGATTTCAATGTGTATTGTCCATTGTGGGAATCAGCCCACATGGACAATAGAGGACACTTGATAGAGACAATACTAGACCAACTTAATCTGACATTACTAAACACTGGTCAAAATACTTACACTCACCTTCCTACTGGATCTATGTCAGCAATTGATTTAACAATCTGTTCTCTCATATTGTATCCCAGTATAGAATGGACAGTTTTAAATGATCCACACAATAGTGATCACTTCCCAGTTGTATGCAGGATCCAAACACTACAAACCTCATGCCCTGATCATCGGGTAAAATGGCAATTCTCAAAAGCAGATTGGGAAAAATATTCAACCCATCTTTCTTTTAACAGCCAATTGATTAAATTACAACACATTGATGAAGTCACTACACATGTTACTGAGGAAATACTAACCGCAGCCTCTGAAGCAATATCTCAGTCCTCTGCATGTAAACACAGAAATCTTAAACACTGGTGGAATGAAGCTTGTAACAATGCAAAAAAGGAAAAAAATAAAGCTTGGAACCTCTTTCGAAAGATTCCAACTGCCAACAACCTAATTCAATATAAAAGACTTGAGGCAAAAGCTTGACAAATTAGAAGAAAGGTCAAAAAGGACTTGTAGATACAGTTTGCCTCCACTATCACTTTGTGATAGTGGAGGCATACAACAGCTCCTTCCTTCAAATTAAAGCTCTAGCGGAAAGGTACAAGATCAACTTCCATACAACCCAAAATCATGCCTATAATCAACCATTGAACCTATTTGAACTACAAACAGCATTAAACAGATCACCCAATAGTGCAGCTAGACCTGATGGAATATATTATATTGCTGAAACATATAAACAGTACTGCCTTGAATTTATTATTAATGTTCTATAATCAGATTTTTCTCGAAGGTACATATCCTTCTGCCTGGCATCACTGTTATTTTAGCCTTTCCTAAACCAGGAAAAGATCAGTCTCTGCCTCAAATTTACTGACCTATCTCCTTCACTAGCTGCCTAAGTAAAACTCTTGAAAGAATGATACACAGACGACTTACCTGGTTTCTGGAAACAAAAGAACTTATGAACAGCAATCAGTTCGGATTCCAACAGAACAGATCCATTTTAGATTTAATGGTGAAAGCTGAGACTAACATCTGTAATGTTTACGTCAAAAATGAACATCTTATTATAGTAAGTCTTGATATAAAAAAGGCTTTCGACACTATCTGGAGGTATGGCATATTGAGAGAACTTTTTTCCCTAGGATTGCGAGGGCACTTACCAGAATTCATCAGAAATTTTCTTCAACAGAAGACCTTTCAGGTCTGCTATCAGTCTGTACTTTCTTGGTCTTATGCTCAAGAAGGTGTCCCACAAGGATCAGTACTTACTTCTACCCTATTCTCACTTAGACTGAATAATATAACACAGAACATCCCCAATACTGTAAAACTATATATGTATGCTGACGATCTAACTATATCTTGCTGTTCACAAAATATTCATACCATTAAAAGACAGCTGCAAATTTCCATAAATAAGTTGGAGACACTGGTACAGCAGAATGGATATCGTTTATCTGAACAAAAAACAATTGCAGTCCATTTCTGCAAAAAACGCAAGCTACACCCAGAACCGGAACTCCGATTAAAAAACCATCTGATCCCTCTCACCAGCAACCTTCATTTCCTAAGTTTAATGTTGGAAACCAAACTTAACTTTAGTTCACATATCACATACCTTCAAACTGTTTGTTTAAAGAAACTTAATGTACTCGGGGTCCATTTCTGCAATGACATGGGGGTGCTGATAGATATATCCTTTTACAGTTGTATCGGGCTCTTATCAGGTCTCATTTAGTTTATGGTGCTGTTGTCTATGACTTGGCCAGGAAAAGTGCACTGAACAGACTTAATACCATCCAACACAGTGCCCTTCGTACTGCTCTGGGCATGTTTAGAACATCAACTGTCCAGAGCCTGTATGTAGAGGCATGAACTTCCACTTCACCTTAGAAGGAAAATGCTGCTCCTCAACTGTGCAGCCAAAATTCAAAGCCTTCCAGCCCATCCCGTCCACCGATACTTACCAATCATCAATGGACAACATTCTATAACAGTAAACTGACTTAAAATAGACCCACTGGTATTACATTAAAAGATTTGCTTCACACCTGGAATATTAATTTTGACAATATACTTCAAGAGACTGATGTACCTGATCCACTCTGGTCTGTAAACCTCCCTTTCTGTGACACCTACTTTCAGCAATGGGGAAAGAAATCCCTGGCGGACGAAAATATAAAACAAATACATAAAGAACATGCTCTCAAGAATATGCAAAGCTGCCTAATATATACAGACAGCTCAAAAACAAGTTCTGCCATTGGGGCTGCGGCTGTCTTTTCTTCTTTAACAGTCTCCTTGTCACTTCCGGTTGAATGTAGCTATTACACTGCAGAATTGTATGCAATTAAATTAGCCCTAGAGAAAATCAACACTTTTGCCAATGCTATCAGTGTAATATACATCACAGATTCCATGAGTGCTGTGTCTTCACTGGACAATAAATATTCAGTATTTCATCCCATCATAAAACAAATCCTTTCCTGTTTAAACCATCTAAAGAATAAAAATCATTCAGTGAAATTTTGCTGGATCCCAGGGCATACTGGTATCACAGGCAATGAAAGAGCAGACCAGGCAGCCAAACAACCAACCAAATAGTACAGCACGAGCAATTTACCAAGTACCATACGTAAATTATTTGAAACATATAAAAAAGACTTCTGTACATTTCAGTGGTCAAGAAATATGGAAGTCGCAAAGGAATAACAAACTGCTCCAAATCAAAGAGGAACCAGCATTATGGAATTCCAGCTTCAGACAAAACAGACAGAAAGAAGTTGTACTGTCAAGACTCAGGATAGGATATATGCACCTAACCCCATATGTTTCTTCTCATCGGGGACGACCCACCTCAATGTATACATTGTACATCACCACTTACAGTCAAACATATACTTTTAGAATGTACACACTTTTTCCTTTCTTAGAAAAAATACTTTCCACTCTCACTCACAATTGCAAGGATCCCTATCACTTACCCACATCATTGGGAATAATGCTAACTAGTTGAACTGTATACTTTCCTTAAACAAATACACTTATATGAATTGATCTGATGCTAAAATGAACCAAATTATTATATAATTATACAATGACAATATAGAAATTGGCACATTTTGGCATATGCTGCCCTTGTGCACCCATACCAATGCCAATGTCCTGGTATGCAATGTCTAAAGAGGTATCTTGTGGTGCATGAAGCACTTGCTTATAACATGCAGCATTAGTCAATGCCATTGTTATTTCAAATGATTAGCAGCTATATTTTCTTATCTACTTTTTTTTTTTTCTTTTTGTTTTTCTCGCTTTTTTTTTTTTTTTTTTTTTTTGCCCATAAAGCAAAAGCTTGTGGCTTCCTTACATATTTGGGGTAGAGTTGGGAGGAGCTTATGGTGCCACTTAACAATCAGCGCTACTCTACATTCATATTTGGGTATTCTTCAGACCGTTTTAATAAGTTAGTTAATGTATGCAGTGTTACAACATATTGAGTGGTTTTTTTTTTTTTTTGTTTTTTTTTTCTTAAATTAAATATTTTTTTATTTTTTGTGATTAATAGAAATGAATTAAATATAGTTACTCTCTATCAATTAATTACTAAAATGTAACCATTCCATTTAGTTTAATTATAACTGTACAATATTCTCCTCCTGTATTTCTCTCTCTCTCTCTCTCTCTCTCTCTCTCTCTCTCTCTCTCTCTGTGTGTGTGTGTGTGTGTGTGTGTGTGTGTGTGTGTGTGTGTGTGTGTGTGTGTGTGTGTGTGTGTGTGTGTGTGTGTGTGTGTGATCATATTCTCTAGTCTTGCATAACAATACACAGGAAGCATGCACAGACAAAGCTAACAAAACTGTATTTAATCTATAAATTTCTTTTTTCCACACAATTTGTATAAAAAAAAGAAATCATAACTGATGCATTTCCGATTTTAATGAAATTTAGTTTGGCTCAACAAATATTTTTAACTAACCCAAATACAAAATACTATGAAAAATCCAGCCACTGGGAGTTCTTCTATTACATGAGTATAGTATGAATCAGAGCTGTAATACTCAATATGTTCTACGTTGATAATAATATTAGTAAATTAATAAGAGGAGTTTACCTCAATATAGTACGTGGAACACTTCCGTATGATACCCTCCAGAAATTAAAACGGAAAAAACGAAAAAATCGGCAACTTACCGGTCCATTAAAGTAAAATATAAATAAAGTAAAATATAAATAATTAAATAATCAATTTAACACAATTCAAAATCAATTCAAAACAATTAAAATTCAAATTAACGCAATTAAAAGAATAACGAAAATATTCAAAACGATCTTCTTCTTAATCTTAAGAAGAAGATCGTTGGTGATTCCCTTCTACTTTTGACTCTCTCTCTCTCTCTCTCTCTCTCTCTCTCTCTCTCTCTAAGGTTACACGGGAACTTTTTTTTTTTTTTTTTCCTGGTGCAGCATAAGCCTCAGGCTTCCTTGCATCATATGGATATTAATAATAATAATAATAACATCCAGATGGACTGATGGATGGACATAAAAGGAAAATGCACGGAGGATGCCATTTGGACCATGATGGTAGCCAGCAACACCAAGAGGAAATATGCCCTTGGCCTCTTTATGGATTTCAAAGGGGTTTTTGACACCCTTTGGTGGCAAAGCATTCTGGAGAGATTCTGAGGCCAGGGTGTCTGCACCAATGTATTGCCTAGTGTCCAGCTACCTGGACAACTACCACCTCATGGTCAAAACACCTACTGAGGAAGTTACCAGACCTTCGACTTGGGGTTGCCCACAAGGATTCATTCTGGGTGCCCTCACAGGGAACACAATGTTCGACACCTGGCTATCAAAACACTACCCCAATATCACAAAGATAGCTTATGCCAATGATCTGGTAAAGGCCCTCCATGGGGTTTTGAGACAACATTTGTAAGAAGCAGCCAACAACATTGTAGATCTCTCATAGTGGTGTGAAAACCACAAACTTACAGTCTCAGCTGCTAAAACTCGACAGATGCTTCTCAAAAGACACCTAAACTCAACCGGATCCCTCCCCCCCGAGATTAAGTATTGGGACCAATGAATAAAGCTCGACCTTACCTACAAATATCCTGAAGTCCTGCTGGATGAGAAGCTATCCTTCAGAGAACATTCCAACTACATCAAGGAGAAGATCAAAAAATATGCTGGCAAGCTCCTGAGGGTTACCAGGAAGAACTGGGGTCTGAAGGGGGAAAACCTTAAAGCTCTACTATGAACGTATCTTTCTCCCAATAGCCATCTGTGGGGCCGGCACCTGGGCCATAGAGCCGACTACACTACAGTAAAACAGCTAGACCAAGCACATTGCACCTAGGGCCTGCAGAACAGTTTCTACTCATGCACTGCAGGTCCTATCCAGCAAGCTACCTCTTCATCTCAAGGTGGCATACCATTATCTAATTAGCATTAGCATTAGTAGAGGCATTTGATGCAAGAAAGCAAGCTTATGCAGCATCAGCCAAAAAAAAAAAAAAAAAACAAATAAATAAATAAAAAATAACCACTTCCACTTCACCCCTCTGTTCGTTCGAAATACCTGTCCAGCTGAGCCTTAAACTTATTTAGGCTATCAACTTCCATGACAAGGGATGGAAGTCTATTCCAGCAACCAACCACCCGCTGGCTAAAAGCAAATTTCCTGATGTCTATCCTACATCTGTCTTTCCTCAATTTGAATTTATGCCCTTTCAGGTGATTATTCTGAGCAAGAGGAAGAATCCCATCAACATTGAGCATGCTCAAACCATTCAAGGCTTTATACACCTCTATCAGATCACCTCACCGGTGCCTAGTCTCCAGACACTGTAATTTGCAAAACATAAGCCTTTCTTCGTAAGAGCACCCCACTAATATACCATAAGAGATGGAAACTTCCATGCAGCAGCAACAATATAGTATTGGTCCTGAACAATACTATCCGAGAAGAAAAGAATTAGATGTGAACTGATCTCCATCTGGCAGAATTCCTGGGTTGCCAATCCACTTGGAAGAACCATTCATAATTACATGCCAATAGTGCAGGAGCACCCTAAACAGCTCAACAAATGGTTCATACCAAGCTTACACATGACTTTTCTACTAACTGGACATGGAAGCCTCAATGCGAAACTCCATGCATTGGGCCTGGCACAAACCCCTACCTGCACCTGTGGAATGCTGGCTGGAGAGAGCCCACCACATTACCTTCACCTGTCTGATTTATCAAGACCTGCGAACATCTCTTCAAACTCTCACAGAGGGATATGCACCGAAACAGGTACCTCTACTCATACAGTTTTGAAATTTTTAAATGGATAAAAAAAAAACTTCATGTGTGTGTTTACTGGCTACTACAAGAGCAAATAAAATCCCTTTTTCAAACTGACAATGTCACATATAGAAAAGTGCAGGCCAGAATGGGACTTCTGAAGAGAAGCAAATGCAGAAATAAATTTTCATGAAATGGAATAGAAACTTAGACAAGCCTAAAATTCAGTTGGATTATTATTTTTTGTAATGGCAAATGATGCAAGAAAACAAACTTATACAGCATCGGCCCACCTGGCTACGGAGGGGGTGCCTCCGTAGCCAGTGGCAGGAGCAGCAGGTCTAATTAAGAAGCATGTGCATAGCACATGCTTCATAATTAGACCGGGGTTCGAGCCTGTGAGCCACCAAATACGGAGGATGTGAAAAGGTCAGGGAATGACCACCGCATATCCCCGGAGCAATATGGCCTTAGTTGCTAATGCTCCTAAAAACTAAATAACAACATAACAAATCTCCACTGCCCTGAGTGTGGTACATTAATCTGAGATTACTTCTCTCTATATGAATTACCTTGCTTTTGTCAATATAACTTCAATTGCCACTTCTAAGCCCATCTGCCTAATATGTTTAGATCTTTGCAGTAATATACTGTGATTAACTACCCTATTAACCTTTGTGTCATCTGTAGACTTAGACACTTCTTTACTTATATAAACTCTACAAGGAAGGGGATGAATCTGATTGATCCACTTGACATCGATGGTTCGAGTGTTGATGATCCTGCTCAGATAGCAAACAAACTGAATGAGTATTTTGCATCTACATTCCCACATGAGGAATTATTAAGGTTTGAAAATGGCAGAAGGTTATCAAATTGTAGCAGGATACTTAATGATTTTGTAATAACTGAAAGTAAAGTGGAGGAGAAATTGTTGAAGTTAAACATAAGAAAAGCACCTGGGGTGGATGGGATCTATCCAGTTATATTAAAGGAGGTGGCAAAGCAACTAAGCAAACCCTTAGCCATAATTATGAGAGCATCCTTGGACTCAGGGGAGGTTCCCACGGACTGTAGATGTGCAAATGTATCCCCAATTCACAAAGGGGGATCGAAGGGTGACACGAGTAATTACAGACCAGTTAGTTTAACTTCTGTTCCGGGTAAAATAATGGAGTCACTGGTTAAAGATGCATTGCAGGATCATCTAGACAAGACTGCAGCAATAATTCAGACACAGCATGGATTTGTTAAGGGGAAGTCTTGTCTGACAAATTTGGTAAGATATTATGATGTGGTTACAAAGGAACTGGATGAAAAAAATAATTTTGATATCATATATTTGGATTTCAGGAAAGCTTTTGACACTGTTGCGCATGGAAGACTATTGTACAAATTGGAGCAGAATGGTATTAAGGGTAAGTTGCTACAATGGATAAAAGGATGGTTAAGTGGGAGAAGACAGAGGGTGGTAATCAATGGGTGCTGCTCTTCATGGACTAATGTTATTAGTGGAGTCCCACAGGGTTCGCTGTTAGGTTCACAGTTGTTTTGTATATTTATCAGTGATATTGATGAAGGTATATCAGGCTTAATGTCGAAGTTTGCAGATGATACAAAGGTTGGCAGGGTTGTTAATGACAGTAATGGCAGTGTGCTACTGCAACAGGATCTTGATAATTTGGGCAGATGGGCTAAGAAGTGGCAACTGAAGTTTAACCTTGACAAATGCAAAGTACTGCATATGGGTAGAAGTAACCCCAGAGAAACGTGCCAACTGTGTGGTACTACACTTAAGGTGGTAGAAAATGAAAAAGACCTGGGAGTAATTGTGCAGTCAGATATGAAGTTTTCTGAGCAATGCAGACAGGCTGCCAGGGCAGGTCATGGGGTTTTGTCAATGATATATAGGAATTTTGCTAGCAGGGAGAAGGAGGTGATTGTCCCTCTGTATAAGGCAATGGTCAGGCCACTCCTTGAGTACTGCATACAGGTCTGGAGGCCTCATTTTAGTAAGGATGTAGATTTACTTGAGCGTGTACAGAGAAGGGCAACAAGATTGGTGAGGGGAATGAAGGGATCTTCTTACCAAGAGAGGCTTAAGTTCTGCAAATTGCAGTGGCTGGAGACTAGGCACCTGTGCGGTGATCTGATTGAGGTGTATAAGGCTTTGAATGTTTTGAGCACGCTGAATTCTAATGGGATCCTTCCACTTGTTCAGATTACGAACTAAGGGGGCATAAATTCAAATTAAGAAAAGACAGATGTAGAATAGATGTGCGGAAATTTGCCTTTGGCCAGCTGGTGGTTAATTGCTGGAACAACCTTCCATCTGTCATTGTGGAAGTTGATAGGTTGAATAAATTTAAGGAGGAACTGGACAGGCATTTGGAGGGAATAGTGTGATTTTTTTTTTTTTTTTTTTTTTGGCTGATGCTGCATAAGCTCATACACTTGCTTTCTTGCTTCACATGCCACTACTACTACTACATTAAACCTGGTATGCCTTCATCAGTATCATTAATAAATATAGAAAACAACAATGTGCCCCAGCACTGAAACCTGGGAGAACTCCACTAATAGCATTAATCCATGAAGAGAGTACCCATTGGTAACCCCTCCATCTTCTTCCACTCAACCATCCCTTCATCCATAGCAATAACTTTACTACTCTGGTTTGTATAGCAATCTGTTATGTGCAACAGTATCATAATCTTTTCTGAAACTTAAGTGTGTGTTGGCAAAATTATTTTTTGCATTCAGTTCCTTTGTCACTGTTGTAGTATCCAATCAGATTGGTTAGACAAGGTTGCCCCTTAACAAATTCATGCTGTGGCTGCAATATAACTGTATTCCTGTCTGGATGGTCCTGCTTGTTTGTTTGTTATTTGGTTTTTAGGAGCATTAGCAACTAAGGCCATATTGCTCCGGGATATGCGGTGGTCATTCCCTGACCTTTCCGCATCCTCCATATTTGGTGGTGACGGGCTCGAACCCCGGTCTAATCAAGAAGCGTGTGCTACGCACTGCTGCTCCTTCCCACCTGGCTACGGAGGTGCCTGGATGGTCCTGCATTACGTCTTTAACCAGTGACTCCATTATTTTCCCTGAAACTGAAATTGAGCTAACTGGCTTATAGGTACTCTTATTTCCTTTGTGAATTGCAGATACGTTTGTATGTCCTTGGTCCATATGGACCTTCCCTGAATCCACGGATGCTCTAATAATTATAGATATAGGTTTGCTTACCTCTTTTGCTGCCTCCTTTAATATAACTGGATAGATAGCATTCACCTCAGATGCCTTGTTTGTTTAGCTTCAACAATTTCTCTTTCACTTTCCTCTCAGTTATCACAAAATCATTCAGCTTCCCACCAGAATTTGACTTAATTTTGGTATCCCCAATCCCTAAAATATTTCTCGTGTGAATGTAGATGCAAAATACTTATCCAGTTTGTCAGTAACCTGAGCAGAATCATCAACAGTTAATCCATTCATACCATGTAGACCATGTGATTCAACCAACCCCTTCTTTACATTAAGTAAAGAAGTCTTTGCTGCATTCTTTGTCAGGGTCTTCTTGTAGTCTGCCTTAGTTTGCCTAACCACCCTTGTGACTTGATTGCAGACTAGTTGATATCTACTGTAGATGCCTTCCTATATTCAATTTCTGAATTCCTTATATCTGAGTGACACAATGTCTCTGTCTGTATTTGATGATTTGATTGGCACTTCAAATTCATCAAATTTATTTACTATGCTCCTAGCATTAGTGTACATACAAATACACCTGCAACTGTTTTTACTCTTAACAACTCTAACACAGCCCCTCTATTTGCTTATTCCACAAGGGGCCCACCCCACTTAGCAGGTCTTGAAATCCCCAACACCTTGTTTTCCAGGCTGCTGCTTGTTCTGATGGAAGCAGTACATGAATCACTTTCACTCTCCCTGCAACTATTGTTACTGTATTAAGCTGCATATCCCCCCAAACTGGCAGTTTTCTGACTCCACCCAACACTGCCTTGCCAGTATCAGCAGATATTCTTACATCTATTCTATTTATGTGTATCCCATCCCTGTAAAAACAATCTCTAATGGGCCAAATTGATTGATAAGGCCTTTATCACGTACTCCCTCCTATCGACAGGATTGCGGATACTTTGTTTCATTCCTAAATTCATGAAATATTGAACAATGCAATTTTAGTCCAGTGAGAACTATTTGTGAGTTTTGCAACTCCAAGAAACAAAATTCAGCAAGAAACAAAATTAGAATATTCAGTTGAGCTTTTCAAGATTTTCTTCTTGGACTAATGTCAGATGCTGGTTCTCTGCATAAAAATTTCACAGGAAAAAATTAGAACTTACAGTAGCACAGAAAAAAATTGTAATAATAGTTCTATCATAGGGAACATTTGCTCACTGATTTTTTTTTTTTTTTTTTTTTTTCATCATTATATGGCTAACTAATCATTATCAAATTATGTCTCAAGTTCCTCAGCCATTTTTACCAAAAAAGCTAATTGTAAACAGTATACAGTTCTCTTTCCAGTGTGCATTTGGCCACTAAAAAATTCCAAATGTATTAAAGGAGGAATGAAGCAGATAACTTACATGAGATTTAAATATCTGTTAATTTCAAATTGAAAATTATGCAGTTGTTAATCACACATTCATGGTATGTTCTTACCACTTTATCATTGTTGTCATTGCTACTTCACTGTGGTTCATTCCTCCTTTAATATATTTACATTATCTACACACCATGCTATTCAAGCAACATATAAGAAACATAAACAGATATCTTTATTGTCAGCCATCCAGCACATTCCTAATTTTAGTATATAAAAATCAACCTTTTTAGAAAATAACTTTTATAACTATAAATAAGATATTTTGTCATTCTAGTAGAAATTTATAAATCCAACAACTGGGGCATAACATTTTCTGTATTTTTTAAAAATTCCAATTTTTGAAATCTAGTAACATTCAATTCCATTGGTAGTAAAGGGCATGTAGTGAACTACTGTATAAAGAATATTCAGTGTTTTGATGCATCAGAGAAGTAATGCCTGCTGCTGTGGCAGCTATAGCATATCTCTCATTTTAGTTATCTTTCCTGAAATTTAACTGAAAGCCTTAAGTTAGAAAAAAATATATACACCGATGAGCCAAAACATTATGACCAGCGAGTCGTTATGCAAATCAAAGAAACTGCAGATGAACTACAGTGTGAGCGTGGGTCGGGACATGGTATAAAAAACACCTGATACTGAGCTCTGTTAATCAGTGTTACTCTTATTCTTCAGATGGGAAAGGCAGTGGACTTAAGTGAGTTTGACAAAGGCCAAATTGTAATGGCCAGACGACTGGGTCAGAGCATATCTGAAATTGTACGGCTGGTGGGGTGCTTACGGTCAGCCATGGTTAGTATCTACCAAAAGTGGTCCGAGGAGGGGAAACCCACCAACCGCCAGCAAGCTGTTGGACGACCGTGGCTCATCGATGCTCGAGGTGAGTGGAGGCTCTCCCAAATGGTATGTGGCAACAGAAGGGCGACTATGGAGCAATTTGCCAGTAATTGGAATGCTGATGACAGGAGTAATGTGTCACAACACACAGTACATCGAACCCTGCCGAAAATGGGACTGCGTAGCCACAGGCAGCTCCAAGTGCCCATGCTAATTACGGTTCACCAGCGACAGCACCTACAATGGTCACGCGAGCATCAAAACTGCACCTGGAGTGATTGGAAGAAAGTTGTCTGGTCCGATGAATCACATTTCCTGTTGCACCATGTGGATGGCCGGGTACGTGTGCATCGTTTACCTGGGGTAGTGATGCCACCTGGATGCACTGTGGGATGAAAACAAGCCGGTGGCGGCAGTGTCATGCTTTGGGCATTGTTCTGCTGGGATACCTTGGGTCCAGTCATCCATGTGCCGGGCACTCTGACATCTACCACCTACCTTAACACCATTGCTGACCAGGTACACCCTTTCATGGCAATGGTCTTCCCCTCTGGTGGTGCTGTCTTTCAGCAGGATAATGCACCATGCCACACTGCCCGGATTGTTCGAGACTGGTTCGCAGAACATGAGGAAGACTTCCAGGTATTTCCCTGGCCTCCAAATTCCCCAGACATTAATCCCATCGAGCATCTATGGTTTGTGTTCGAACAGCAACTCCGATCTGCGGCATCTCAACCACGGACCTTACAGGAGTTAAAGGATCTGCTGGTTACGCGTTGGTACCAGATACCACAAGATATATTTTGAAATCTTGTAGTGCCCACTAGCTGTTTTGGCTGCATGTGGAGGACCAACATCATATTAGGTAGGTCATCATAATGTTTTGGCTCATTGGTCTATATATATATATATATATATAGATAATAAAGTACTGGCATGATGACAACTATATCAATACAGTCAAATGTATTGATATGTTTTTTTTTTTTTTTTTTTTTTTAGCTTTCCATGATTTTTAGGATTATTAAAATGGTGCATAATGAAAAAATTGCCATAAAGAGTTTTATGTTATTTATTGTAATATTTACACATAATGTACATATAATCAATTTTATTAATAAGCAAGCCAAAATACAATTTAAGATAAAATTACAAAAATGCAATTACAGTAAAAAAATACAAATACAATTGCAATATTTTTTTTTATAATATATAATGTGGATGGCCACATTAAATATTATAAAAAGAGATGAATGGATATCTGTCGTAGCAATTCAAAGAGTATTTTATAAATTTACGTCAGAAATTCTATTAATTCAAAAATATCTATAATAAACATGGACCATTTATTATATATATTTTGAAAATGACCAGGGGCCAGATTATGCACATTCATGGGCTGGAGGTTGTCCACCCCTGATCTAAGCCATTACCATCTCTTTCAAAAAGAAAGAGCTGAACAAGAAAATTTTATCTTGCAAATCAGACATGGCTACAACATAAAAAAATTATACAAAAAACCCAAAGATGACAACAACAACCTTGAACTACAGATCTCCAAAAAACTAACCTGAGTTAAAGTAGCAGTTATGTAATCTTATGTGAACAAATTGTCA
Organism: Mastigoproctus giganteus; assembly: GCF_048544385.1. Lineage (NCBI taxonomy): Eukaryota > Metazoa > Arthropoda > Arachnida > Uropygi > Thelyphonidae > Mastigoproctus > Mastigoproctus giganteus. The sequence continues at coordinate 24,836,984 of NC_143584.1, read as the reverse complement.
AAAACATGAAAAGATCCCAAGATGAAGATCTGAGCGTAACATTAATAGTGGCAAATGATGCAAGTAAGCTTATACAGCATCAGTCAAAACAACCCGCTTCCCACAACACCTGTCCATCTCTAATACTTTTGTCTGGTTCTTTCTTAAATTTATTCCCAATTTCACCTACTACTCTTTCACAACTGCCCACCTTCACGTCAGATGGAAGTTTGTTCCAACAATACAGGATCATTTATCTTGGTAAGACTACCATTTGTTCCTCTCACTAATCTTGTTGCTCCTTTCTGGATGTGTTTCAACAGATCCACATCCTTCCTAAGACATAAGTCATTGTAAAGGAAGATGATTAGTCTGATAATATTATTTCTAAAATCATACACGAGACAATGAGAATTTTGTTATGAATCAGAGAAACCAAGCAACACCAGAACCATTCCTCTGGTTCATAACAACAGAAGTCAAAAGGCTGCAAGAATACTCAAACTTTTAATTTGTTAACCAACTATACAGATCTTGCTCCTCAAAAAGAAAAGTTATGGCATGCTAACTAGACAGATGAACCAAAGGCCAAATCTACAAACTCACTTTTGAATACCAACAAGTTTCTGTATGTGAATAATACAGATATGCAGATCACACCCACAAGAAAGATGTATGTGGAAGGATTGAAAATTTCCATGCAGCTATGCATGCAAGCTGCACTGCAACTTTGATTCCACTCCAATTCTGTTCGCATCTTAACCACCTTACCTCAGAGTTGCTTATTTTATAATATATTACATCGTATGAATCAGAGTTGTACTACTCAATATGTTCTATGTTGATAATAATATACACCTCAATATAGTGCGTAGAACATTTCCGTATGATACCCTCCAGAAATTAAAACAGAAAAAACGAAAAAATCGACAACTTACCGGTACATTAGAGTAAAATATAAATAATCAATTTAACACAATTCAAATCAATTTCAAACAATTTAAAATCAAATTAACCCAATTAAAAAAATCTAACGAAAATATTCAAAACGATTTTCCTTCCTGAAGCTGACAACGCTTTTCGACCGTATGTCGGGATCACAGGAATGAAAATTCGTGATCACAGGAATGAATTTTCATTCCTGTGATCATGACATACGGTCGAAAAGCGTTGTCAGCTTCAGGAAGGAAAATCGTTTTGAATATTTTCGTTAGATTTTTTAATTGCGTTAATTTGATTTTAAATTGTTTGAAATTGATTTGAATTGTGTTAAATTGATTATTTAATTATTTATATTTTACTCTAATGTACCGGTAAGTTGTCGATTTTTTTCGTTTTTTCCGTTTTAATTTCTGGAGGGTATCATACGGAAGTGTTCTACGCACTGTATTGAGGTAAACTCCTTTTATTATTTCACTATAATGTATTACAGAGGTATAACTATCAACAGAAAAGAGGGAGTGCACATCAGACCAGAATACTTTCACAGATTCCAAAAAGACACAAAACTCTTTCCAATAAAAAAAAAAAAAAAAAAAGACATTAACAACAGAATTATAGGGAGAGGTTTTCCAATCTTAAAAACAGATAATAACAGACCTCCAGGAAGAATGAACACTGCATACCTCCACAAAGAAGAGGTTTGCCTCTTCTTTGTGGAGCCAACAAAAATGCTGCCACTATAATTTAATATAAAAATAAAATACAGTGCACAGAATATAAAAATAATACCTTTTACCTTGGTAAGGTAAGTTAATTTAGAGAATTTGATCTTATCTTACTTGATAATTTTCAAAACTGAAATATCTATGTTTTAGGGTTTTATTTTATATATATAGACAATATATTATAAAGAAGAGTAAACTTTTTTTTATAATATATTCAGTCTACTTCTCATGGGTGCAGTGAGGGCTAGTTGCTTTGCATTGTTCATACTGGCCACTATTTTCCCTTTATTTTCTGTAAATAAAGAAAATCTACTTCATTTATCTCTCTTTGGTGGCAGTCTGTTTTTGTCAGTAGTTGAGAGCTTAGGGCCTCCATGGTGCGATAATATTGCTTCGGTGGGCTGGCATTTGAGTGAATGTCTGTTGTGGTAATTTGCATTATGCTCGAAATGCACGGCTGTTATGTCCAGGGGCCATCTGTGAGTTTGGATACGACAGTTGTCTATTATCTGTTTCTTGCTTTGTTTGGCATTTTTCTTTTGTGGTGTTTTTTATTTATTTATTTTTTATTATTATTTTTTTTAAATTTATATCACACTTTTCACACTTTTATTGGCCTCAACACGGTTAGGTGGTGTCAATCTAAATTATTATTTATTGGCTTTTTTGCCTTACATTTAATATTTTCCAAATTTTCTACATACATATTCCTTCCATTCTCCTTCCTTTTCTACTTTCATCCTCATTTATTTATTTGTTACTTTGCTCTTTTTCCCACACTTTTTCATATTATATATATATAGACAATTCCGGTTATTTAGAACTAGGTGCATTTTGGCCCGATTAAGCAGCTGTTCCAATTATGCAAAGTTTCACATAAATAATTAAAAAGATTAAAAAAAAAAAGACAAACTACCATTTCACTGAGCAACAAATTATTTATTAAAATAATTTTCAGAATAAATTAGAGCCAAATATTTAATATTTAAATATTCTTCGTGCAGAACTTTCCATTTTGGCTCATTGTCAATATCAACATCATTAATGACCAGTCCGAGGATACGTATGTTGTCCTTCTATTTAATCCTATTAAAAGTAAAATACACAACAAATTGGAGAAAAATATTTGATATTTAAACATTTAATTTTATAACAAACATATGCATACTTGCTCTTCAACTTTTAGTTCCTAATTGTCATTGATGGAGGAATTTATCTAGTGTACTATACTGCGTTCTTTTGATTTACTGTGAGTGAACACATCAGCACAGATATCTAGTACAGCCAATGGACTGCCTTCATTGCCTTCCTGCATGAAGTATCGTCGTATACCTTCAATAAATTTCCTGGCATCCTGTGTAGTCACTTGTTCAAGTTCAGATGTGTCACCTTCATCACCTTCTGATTCCTCGTCTTGGTGTTTTGATAGAATGCTTTCAACGATTGTATCCTCACAATTTTAATTTTTGTTGTAACATTCAATATTGTCAACACCTTCAAATTCTTCATAGTTCCTAATTTTTGCAGTTCTGAAACCACTTCATATTCACTTTGGGTTGTTTCTGGCATCTCCAAGCCTGAAAGCTTAAAACTAAAGTGAGAAAAACAGTTCAGAATTGTCAACTATCAGCAACAAACTGTATTGCCTGAAGATTAACATTTGCACTCACTTCCTTGGCTGTGGAAGATGATGTCAGTAGATTTTCTTCAATCGCTTCTAGGATGTGGTTCACTAACTTTCCGTGGTACAACTTCCAATTTTTTATGATTCCTATATCCATTGTCTGCACCAAAGATGTTGTGTTGGCAGGCAAGAAATTGCCGCTGGATGTTTTTCAAACACTCTGAACACTTAGGGTGTGCCACACAATTGTCAAGAATCAGAAGAACCTTTCTTGATTTCCACTGTAATTCCACATGCCACCACATTAACCATTCCTTAAAAATTTCAGAAATCATCTATGCATTCTTATTAGCATAGTACTTGACTGGTAAACTGTCCATTCTTAGCCCCTTAAAGCATCAAGGTTTATCACTTTTCCCAATAACCGATACCTGCTTTTTATCAGTTCCTGAACATGTTTGAACAACATAACATAGTTATGCAATCCATTTCTTTCTTTGAACCCGACAATGTTACATGACTGTAGCACAGAGAACCATCTTGCGTGATAAAGAAGCCTGTTTCATCAGCACTGTAGATATCATCTGCACAAAATTTCTGAAGTAAGATGGGTAGTTTCTTGGATTTCCATTCTTCTGCACTTATAGCATCAGCACTATCTTTTTCACCATGTGCTTTCTTGAATTTAATCCCATGCCCACATTTCCATTGAGAAAACCAACCATCTGTTGCTTTAAAATCATCACAACCCAGCTTTTTAGCTAGCTCCTCTGAATTCTTTTTCAACATTGGACCACTGATCCACACTCCTCATCCCGTTACAATGGAGAACCTCTGGTTTAAGGTATCCTCAAGGTCAAGATCCTTACATTAACATTTATATTTTTGGGATGCGCCCTGTTTTCCATCTTGTGTCCATTCCCCTCACAGTTTATCTTGCTGGTGTATCAGGCGTACAATTGTAGATTTCAGTACTCCAGCTATCTCCACCAAATGACGATGACTGATATTGGGCAGACGGTCTTTTATCTGGTACAGTAAAGCCATTTTTTTCGGCTAGTGAAAAATCTTTACATGGCATCTTGTTAAGGGTCTGAAATTTTATAAAATTAAAATAAAAAATTAACAAAAATCACATCACTGAAAAGTCTCTATACTTCCTGATTCGGCATTGGTTCAGTATGAATTATAACACAAGTGCACACAACTAATGCTAATTAGACAGTATGCTCTGAGAAGGCAAAACAAGAGTGAGATGAGTGATTAGTCATCCACGTGAGACAAACAGAAAATCTGGGGTAGAAACAAAGTGAAAGGAGAAAGAAGAGGGAGAATAGACAAACTCAAGCTTCCTGATGAGTCATTTACAAGTGTCAACTAGAAGGTTAGGGGAGATCTGGAGGGAAACTAGAAAGAAGAGGGAAAATACGCAAAACCAGGCTTCCTGTCTGCCACGGTTGTGTATAGTAATCTCAAGTGCTGCAGTCTCCTTCCCCAATTAAATGGCACGTTGTCCCAATTAAGGGAAGAAAACCCTTGCTATTTTTACAGGTTCTGTTCTTTAAGATTTGTCCCAAATAAACGGCTGCCCCTATTAAAGGTGGCTCAAATAACTGGAATCCACTGTATATATTTGTTATTTTTTTAACATAGTCACTACAGGGGCTCTAGAGAAATTCCCTGTCCCAAAAAAAGGGAGCAGGTATTACAGTGATGGGTATCCAAATACCCATTCATAATTCCACCCACACTCTCATTATGCAGTTAGTTAATATGAGCTGACAATTTCATCAGTACTGTATTTGTCAAGCTACAGAGTAAAAGGAATTGCTTATTGAACTTTCTAAACAGGATTTTATTATATCACATACATCTCTGTATGTAATATTCTTATAAAGTATGGTATTTTTGTTACTAAGTAGTCTGGTTTATTTCAAAATTCTCTCTGAAAGTTTTTTCACCATTACTTACATAATACGGTCAGGATACCCTTCTCTTCTTTACTCATAAGTGTCATAGTTGTGAAGGACTGTTCTTTTGTAATTATTGATTAAAATTATAAATGAATTATGCCAATAATTACCAATGAGAAGTTTTTATTATTTTTTTTTTCTTTTGAATTTTATAGTGTATTCCTAGTCTTTCACCCAAGAAACAGTTATGGCAAAATTAATAATGGTCATATTTACATAACCACATTAATTATTATTAATATAATAATTAATGTGGTTATGTACCATCTCTCTCTCTCTCTCTCTCTGAGTGAGTTTCCCATTTTAAAGCCAGTTTTTCAGAAAACATCCTCCTTGGAATGCTAAGGGACAACAGAGAACATATCTATTTGCATTCCATATTTTAATTTTGGTTCATGCTTAGTTTTACTGTTCACTTTAAAATAAAATTACAATATTAGCATTTTTTTAGTTTTATAAATGTCAAAGAATTGAATATCATAAATTTAGGATACTTAAAACTCTTACTTAATTTTGATAAAATTTTGAATACAAATTGAGAATATGACAAACTTTTCCACCAATTTCATTTTTAAATTAAAAAAAAAAAAATCAGATGCACATTTCATTCTCGCATAATGTAAATCTGAAATTAAATTCATTTCATTATTCATAAAATCATTTGTTTTACAACTACTGATCATTATTAATGTTCAAAAATTTATGAATTATAATATATTAATTTATTATGTTCATTTCGTTTAACTAGTTGATCGGTTACCCATTTTCTCCTTTCCACTTCAAGATCCATGTGTTATTCTTGGAGACAGCTTAAAGTTTTCAGTTTTGATCAAACATTTTGATAGATATATCAGTGAAGAATGGTATAAACCCTGGGAAAAATGTGACTGGCTTCTGAAAACATTGTAAGTAAATTCAAATAGTTGCTTAAAAGAAACCTAAATGCTGCATGTTATTGTTTGTTATTTGGTTTTTAAGAGCATTAGCAACTAAGGGCATATTGCTCCGGGATATGCGGTGGTCATTCCCTGACCTTTCCCATCCTCCGTATTTGGTTGTCACAGGCTCGAATCCCGGTCTAATCAAGAAACGTGTGCTATGCACTGCTGCTCCTGCCTGCCCGGCTACGGAGAAATGCTGCATGCATTTAGCTCTTAACTCTTCATACTAATAGTAGATTGTTTTTACAATAAGTTTCTGTTAGGTTCTAGTTTTTATTTTATCAATGTTTTCTGGGTTATTTAATTGGTTAAGTTATTTTTAGCTCTCTTTCTTTAACCTAACAGTGCTCACAGGTGTCATTTCAAAATATTGAATATATGTTAATTGTTGGTTAAAGATTAATGGCTGAAATTTTCTCTGTGCTTTTCTAGAGTATTTTATGTATTCTACAGTAAAAGAGGAAAGCAACTGTAAGGTATAGCAGAACCATTCTTTTGGCTATTTTGTTTAATAACGTTCTGCGTCTTCCTATATACACAGGCATGTATTTAATTACATAACATATGTCACAGTACATATATGTTTTATACTAATAAATTTGAGAGTTACCTCAATATCCAAATAGGCGATCTTCTTTTCCAACTTCCTAGATAAAATTAATTAGAATAAATCAAAATTTACATTTAATTTTAAATCTCCGAGCAAATTATAAGCAAAAAATACCTCAATGTGCTCATACTTCCCGTACGTGAACCCTACAAGCACCGGAAAACAAGTCTACATCAACCAGCTCCAGACACTAGTTAACCCATGCACTTAAGAAGACTGAATGCATTTTGTCAAAATTAAAATCAAAACTCCATATAAAATCATGTAATACCTTCTAAATCTAAACTCCTTTGAAGGGACCAAACTTTTTGTCATCGAGACGTTTTCACAAGAAGGATGATAAAACTGATGTTTTAAATTTTGCCCCTATGTTTATACATTAGTTTATACATAATTGCGCATGTGCACAAAGGCCCATGAGTCCGAGATTATATAAGGACAACAAATATTAATAGAATGTTCTCTAATTCTCATTTCAACCGTTTCCACTATAAGTAACTTGATAAAATTCCGCTGTATTGTGAGAACCTTCGTTTCCCAAAATAAAAACGAATGGTTTTCATGTACCACTTGGAAAGAAAGTTCCGTAGCTCCTGACCATTGAGCTCTAACAGAAGCTTCATGTTGTTTTAGTCTTACAGAAAGCATATTTTTTGAGGAGCCTATATATAATGCATTACAATCTCCACAAGAAATACAATAAACAATATAATTTATCTCACCACTATTATTTAAAAACAGCGAAGAATTTTTAATTAAAGACTGAAGTTTATAGGTAGGCCTAGCCACTATTTTGAATTCTTTATTCATGAAAAGTGCATTTAATTTCTTATGCCACTGTTCGACATAAAGAAGCGGAATAAAATATTTTTTAGAAATTATGCTATTGTGTGGTGTGTTTCTTACTATACTCATAGCCTGTAACTTAATATTATTTATGGTGTTTAGGGGATAATCTCTTTTTAAAAGACGACCTGCGAGTTCCTCTATTTCATTCCTCAAGTCAACATGGGTAGTTATATATTTGTATGCATTCATAAACTGATTTAAAATAACTGACCGTTTATACGAAAAGGGGTGGTAGCTTTCATAATGTAAAAATAAGCCTACATTCATGGGTTTTCTATATATTTTAAATTGAAGTGATTCGTTTACTCTCGTTAGAGTAAAGTTCAGAAAATTGATTGAATTTTTGTTCGCATCCTCATATTCCAATGTAAATTTTAACCTACTTTGTATATTATTAACAATTTGAAAAATATCAAATATTGTTTTTTTTATCTGCTATAATTAAGATGTCATCAAGATATCTGCAGTAAAATTTTATATTTGATACAAAAGGAGTGATGAGTAATTGTTCAATCCTATCAAGGTAAAAAAAAGTAAAGTGCAGCCATTATCAACCCACTGTAGGATGGAAGCCTCCTCAACAATTCATGCTGAGGGAAATGGACCATAATCTGCCACGCTGGTTTATCAGTTTAAAAACATCATGTTTAGGTAATTTAATAGGAAGGCTACTGAAGGAATCTTTATTTAAAAGCTCCCACAATATGTCTAGCGAAAATTCAATATTCACATTAGTATAGAGAGATTCTACATCTAAAGAACAAAAAACATTATCCGTTTCCAACCTACAATCTTTTAACATAGTGAATAGGTAGTCTGAATTTTTTATGTTGAACCTAAGTAGTAGTAGTAGTGGTGGCATGTGATGCAAGAAAGCAAGTGTATGAGCATCAGCCAAAGAAAAAAAAAATCACACCATTCCCTCCAAACGCCTGTCCAGTTCCTCCTTAAATTTTTTTAACCTATCAACTTCCACAACGACAGATGGAAGTTTGTTCCAGCAATTAACCAATCACTGACTAAAGGGAAATTTCCGCACATCTATTCTACATCTGTGTTTTCTTAATTTGAATTTATGCCCCCTTAGGTTCGTAATCTGAACAAGTGGAAGGATCCCATCAGAATTCAGCATGCTCAACCCATTCAAGGCCTTATACACCTCAATCAGATCACCGCGCAGGTGCCTAGTCTCCAGCCACTGCAATTTGCAGAACTTAAGCTTCTCTTGGTAAGCGGATCCCTTCATTCCCCTCACCAATCTTGTTGCCCTTCTCTGTACACGTTCAAGCAAATCTACATCCTTCCTAAAATGAGGCCTCCAGACCTGTATGCAGTACTCAAGGCGTGGCCTGATCATTGCCTTATACAGGTGATCCCAGCTTAACGCTGATAATTCGTTCCAGAAAAACAGAGCGCTAAGTGAATCCGTGCTAAGCGAGCGCCACATTCCCATAAGGTAACATATGTATTTGTGAGTTGCGGTCGGTGCCAAAATATATTACCTAATCAATAATAAACGGAGTGAAAAGATGCACAAATGTCGGTCAAAATATTTAATATTCAAATATTTGTACATATAAAATATTCTGCATTACATACGTATATAATTATGTGGTAACTAACTACTTACGTATCAAAAGTAAAGTTGAAATTCCAATTAAAATAATGAATTTAATTGATTTCATTTAATTGACGAATTTAATCATGAAAAATGTGTGGATTTTGGGTTGAACTTTGGCTCTCTTCCAAATAAACTAAAAGGGGTATTAATTTTAAATCCCCCTCAGCGTTACCACCCAACAATAAAGTCAATCGATCCTTCGCCGCTTTGAAACCTGGCATGTTTTTTTCTTCTTTCGATAAGAAACTTCTTTTAGGCATTCGTTTTCACAAAAGTCCTGCTTCATCTATGTTAAAAACTTGAGAAAGTATAACACATAATACGCCTCTTCAATAATTTTAACATGTTCTTTTTTGAAAGTTTCAGCTCCTTGATCTGCACTAGCGGCTTCTCCCTGGATTTTAAATCTATTCAACCAGCCCTTACCAGTTTTAAATGGTTCCACATTTTTTTTTTTTTTTTTTTTTAGGCAAGTTTTCTTCAGGTCATCATATTGGCTAATCTCTTTCTCTCTCTCTCTCTCTCTCTCTCTCTCTCTCTCTCTCTCTCTTTTTTTTTTTCTTTTTTTTTTTAATATTTAACTTAACTGAATTCTGCATTGGAATATTATCTTCAATAAAATTAGTCTTTCCATTTAAATCCTAATAACCGGCGTAGTCCCAGTTGCTTGCAGTGGAACAGCTATCTTTCCCGCTGCTAAAATTAATTCTTTATTTTTTTATAATTGTTCTTACAGTTAAAGTTGCAAGTCGTAAATTATGCCACACATCCGTTTGTCGTTGACCGGAATCGATTCGCTTCAAAACGTCTAATTTAATTTTCAAATTCAGTCTCTTTCTTACATTTATAGTCTTCGTACTGCACCCAGACGTTGCTTTTTATTCCTATCGGTCATTATTAGCTCTTCGAAAATGTAACTGCATTTGTTGCATTAATTATGATACAATGTTCAAGTAAACTGTCCGTTATGCACGATTTTTAATACTGTACTGAGTGATGACTAGACTTCCGATAAATGCACATAACGCAAATATTACAGGCAATATACTTGATAATTTTTTAAAATGTTGATCTCGGAACTACGTAACAAGTCACTGTACTGCAATTAAATTAGCGTGCGAGAAAATTTCACAAATCGGCGTGGGAAACATTTTAATGCTGTTTTGCTATTCATTTTCAAGCTATCGACTCCATCAAATGAAACGATTTCGTTAATTATGCCAAAAATGCAATCCGTAAAAGAGCATTATAGTGATCTGTGACAGCGTTATAGTCAGATATGGGTTGTTATATAAGAACAGTGTTTTAATAGCGAATCAGCGTAAAGTGAACCGCATTATAACGGGGAGCCTGCTGTATATCATTGACAAAACCCCATGACCTGCCCTGGCAGCCTGTCTGCATTGCTCAGAAAACTTCATATCTGACTGCACAATTACTCCCAGGTCTTTTTCATTTTCTACCACCTTAAGTGTAGTACCACACAGTTGGTACGTTTCTCTGGGGTTACTTCTACCCATATGCAGTACTTAGCATTTGTCAAGGTTAAACTTCAGTTGCCACTTTTTAGCCGATCTGCCCAAATTTTCTAGATCCTG